>NC_086448.1:200862703-201491453 GCF_028390025.1 Pseudophryne corroboree
CTACTGCACCAAGCCCCTAGAGTTAGGAAAGCAATATCAATGGCATATGGATACTTTAGGACTGTTCTAGACTACTCTACGGGACAGGGAGGTATCCGGTCCTGGACGGAATGTCTCCCGGGGATCGAGACGACTGACTTGCTCACGGCCCATGTAAAAGCTTGTAAACTGTTTCCCTCTTCTAGATACAAAGAAATGTCTCTCAATATTTTGCACAGGACTTATCTTAGCTGACACACACGCTTGTTGGAAGTGTGGTTCTCCCCAGGCAGACCTATATCACTGCCTGTGGACATGCCCTCTGATTAGACAGTTCTGGATAAGGATAAGGAATTACTTAACGAATAACCTAGTGAATTATTGGAGTTTGTGCCCACAATGGGCGCTTTTCGGTATATTCTCCCCGGATCTACGTCTCTCTCAGGGAAGTAGAAAGCTACTACTAGCAGTTAGTATAGCAGCCAGAAAGGCTATTCTGCAAGTATGGATTGCTAGGGATCCTCCTACACTTTCGTTGTTTAAGGCCAAATTATTCTATCTTTTTCGGATGGAATGGATAGGATGTTTGCTAGATAAAGATACTAAGATACAGAGATTCTTTGAAGTATGGGAAAGCTATATAACGACCTTGTCGACAGCAGTCAGGACACAGCTCCATAACTCTTTCTCTAATACAGAATGGTTTTTGACTAGAATGATTGCGGGAGATCCGCCGATTGTGCTATTGGACTGAATGCCATTTTCAGCTCGGTAGACGACCGTGAGGGAGTTGGCAATCGGACACGGGTTTTGTTTTGTTTGTATATTTATTTTTTTATTTTATTTTTATTTTTTATTTTTTGTTATTCTCACTTTTGTGTCGGGGGCAGCTGACCAGACCAGCTCTTAATCTAATGTTTACTGAAGCCCAGAGAGACATGTTCCATATAAGTGTAATATGGTTGTTTGGACTGTCTTTAAAATGTCTCTTGATTGGGAACTTTGTTGTATTATTATTTACTCCCCTTTCGCTTTTTCCTATTTGATATAGGGTTGACCTACTGTGAAAATTTTCGTATGTATTGCATATATTGCTTCAATAAAAATATGTTTAAAAAAAAAAAGAAAACATGGACTGTAGAAGACTACATATTGGATAACTGTAACTTGGAAATACAAACTGCAGAAGACTGGGTGTTGGATACTGTGGTTTGAAAACATGAACTGCTGAAGACTGGATACTGAGGCTTGAGAACACACACTGCAAAAAGACTAAATACTGGATACTGCAGCTTGAAAACAGGATATTGCATAGCTGGGCAGGGAGTCAACGGCATTACCAGTGATGCTGGTTCACCAAGCAAACCTGCCTGGTATGTGGGTGGCCGCAGGGAGCCGCACCATCTAAACTCTCCATTATTGAGTGCAGCAGAAGCACAGCGAGGCACCGACAATAATAATAATAAGCCTCTGGGAGGTTTTAGTGTATTGTAGCAAAACAGGAACACATGTGGGAGCACAGAGCTGAGAAACCTGCCCTTAGTCAGCAACTTAATGCACTGGCAGCAGTCTGCAAACTCCTAAATCCTTTTAAAGGAATGGGAAGCAGGGACTGGCTGAGAACCCCTTAGCTGAACTGCCATTGGATGATGCATAATTTGTCTCTAACAAGGTGGCGCTCTCTAATGCAGACATACAAGGAAGCACCCACCTGTAAGGCTCTGCCCCAATCCTGGAGCTCCAGAGACCCATGCCCGCACCAGCCCAGCTCCCCGCCACCACTCACTGGGAGCTGAGATTGACCACCCACCGCCGCAGCAGCACCAGCACCCAGACAGACAATCCCCAGTATCCAGCATCACCAGTAAGTCCACGACCCCTGACAAAACATTGACAATAACATCGACAATAACATCGACAACCTGTCCCCATAAAAAACCTTCACAAACCTCCCTCAAGTATATTTATTTCTCTCACCTATTAGCTGGTGACATTTCACCAAATTCGGACCCCAACCACTTGCCACACTCACACTCACATTCACTTGACTCGCTGCAATATAAAAATCCAGCTAACCTCATAAATGTCAAATGTGTCCAGTCACTCACCAAATAACTAAAATGAGCCTTATGGAATGCAGCAGAACATACATCCATGACCTCCAACTGCTGGCAATAAAAGAAAAATGGCTCACACAACCAGACATGGCATCTCCTGCAGCACTGTCACATGGTGGTCTCCACTTCACGCACACCTCCAGGCCTGTTAGCAGTAAATGAGGTGGGGTTGGAATATTACTATCCCAATCTTTCACATATACAGTTCTACCACAGATTCCATCACTCACATTCATGAAATCTGAAGTACATTCTATAAGGATATACACTCCTATCTATCAGGATACACTCTCCTTTCTCTCTATGTGTCTATCTATCGCCAATCACCCAACTGATTTCTGGAACATTTTTCTGCCTGGCTCCCTCACTCCCTGTCCTCTGACATCTCCACCATCATCATGGGTGATGATTGAAATCACTTCTCAACCCTCCCTCATCAAACCCACCAGCCACAATCAATGTGCAAGAGCTTGTTTCCTACATCACAAGATTGATAAGATCCGAGATGAAATGGTATGCTCTTCCTCAGCCAGTGACCTTCTCAATTCCCTACCTGAACCCTCTGGCACCTTCTCTTCATTTGATCCCACAAATTAATATGAAGTATCAACACTCTTTTCATCCTCCTACTCTACTACCTTCCTTCTTGATCCTATACCCTCAGCAATAAGTAAAGCTCTGTCTCCTGTGCTCATCCCAACCTTAACTAAATCTCTCTCTCTCTCTCTCTCTCTCTCTCTCTCTCTCTCTCTCTCTCCTGATATCTTTCCTTCACAGTTCAAGCATAAACAACGAAATTCTAACCCAAACTTTCTTACAAACTACCATCCCATTTCTCAGCTCCCATGCCCGTCCAAGCTACTTTAGAGCCTTGCCTACACTAGCCTTGCATACTTTCTTAACTCGCACAACTTATTTGACCCACTTCAGTCAGGCTTTCATTCTCAACACTCCACAGAGACAGCACTGACTAAAGTAGTAAATGATCTGGTCACTGCGAAGTCTAAAGGCCATTACGCATTTCTTATTCTTCTAGATCTCTCCAATGCTGACACTGTTGATCACTCTCTTCTCTTACAAACACTACAACCCTAGGTATTTAGGACAAAGCCTTTGCTGGGTTCTCATCCTACCTATCTAATAGCTCTTTGAGGGTCCGCTTCTTTGAATCCACCTCCACACCGCTATCTCTATTGGGGTACTGCACGGCTCAGTCTTAGGTCCTTTGCTTTTCTCTATCTATACTTCACCTCTTGGTAAACTAAACAACTCTTTTGGATTTCAGTATCATCAGTATGTGAATGATACTCAAATCTACCTATCCTCCCCAGATTTGTCACCATCTGTATTGGTCCGCGTCACTGAATGCCTTTCTGCTGTTTCATCTTGGATGTCATGTCACCACCTCAAACTTATACCCCTTTTCCACTAGCTCTAAAAACATGGGTAAATGCGCTGGGGCACGCATTTACCCGTGTTTTTTTCTAGTGGAAACGTCCCCCCTGCTAATTCCAGGATCAAGTGATCCGGAAATCCTACCCGGGTAGCTTGCCGAGTTGAACACGTGTTCAGCCCGGTAAGCTGTGTAGTGTAAACGGAAGCCGTGTCGATGGGACACGGCTCCCGTTCGCAGTGTATGGATGGTCAGTGCTGGAGATCATGTGATCTCCCAGCGTCGCCCCTTCCATGTCAGCAGCAGCGTCACCAACCCGGCAATATGCCAGGTTGGTGAGCTCAGTGTAGAAAAGGGCTCTAGCACGGGTCGCAAGCCGTGTCAGGCTCCCGGTTGCAACCCATGCTAGCAAATGGAAAAGGGGTGTTAGTTGTTCCAAAACAGAATTAATATATTTCCATCAACCAAGAGTAGCTACCAACCTGGGGGTAAATTTACTAAAATGGGAGTACTTTTTAAGATGGGATGTTGCCCATAGTTACCAATCAGATTCCAGGTATTATCTTCTAGAAGGTGCTAGATAAATGAGAAATAGAATCTGATTGGTTGCTATGGGCAACATCCCATCTTAAATAGTACTCCCATCTTAGTAAATTTACCCCCTGGTATCTCTATCACTGTTGAGAACTCGACAATCAATCCTACCTCACAAGCTCGCTGACTAGGTGTCATCCTCGACTCTGAATGTCCTTTGTTCCCCACATTCAGTCTGTCACAAAATGATGTTACATGCATCTAAAAAAAACATCCAAGATACAAACATACCAATAGTTTTCTCACTGGCCTTACCAATAAGAGACTCTCACCACTACAATCCATTCTGAATGCAGCTACGATGCTAATTTATCAAGCTAGACGTTCTTCATCTGTGGCTCCACTCTGTCAATCCCTCCATTGGTTACCTGTATTCAATCGTAATCAATATACAATGCTTTCACTCACACACAAGGCCATTAACCAAACTTCACCAACGTACATTTCTTTGCTTATCTAAAAATATCTCCCAACCTGACCTCTTCGCTCTTCACAAGAGCTACGTCTCTCATCCACGCTTATTGGGGGTCATTCTGAGTTGATCGCTAGCTGCCATTGGGGGTCATTCCGAGTTGTTCGCTAGCTGCTTTCATTCGCTGTGCAGCGATCAGGCAAAAAAAAGGCACTTCTGCGCATGCGTATGCAGCGCAATACGCACATGCGTCGTACTATTACAAATTACGATGTAGTTTCACACAAGGTCTAGCGATGCTTTTCAGTTGCACTGCTGGCCGCAGAGTGATTGACAGGAGGAGGGTGTTACTGTGTGTCAACTGACCGTTTTCAGGGAGTGTTCGAAAAAACGCAGGTGTGCCAGGAAAAATGCAGGCGTGGCTGGGCGAACGCAGGGCGTGTTCGTGACGTCAAAACAGGAACTTAATAGTCTGAAGTGATCGCAAGCGCTGAGTAGGTCTGAAGCTACTCTGAAACTGCACAAAAATATTTTGTAGCCGCTCTGCGATCCTTTCGTTCGCACTTCTGCTAAGCTAAAATACACTCCCAGTGGGAGGCGGCATAGCGTTTGCACGGCTGCTAAAAACTGCTAGCGAGCGATCAACTCGGAATGACCACCATTGTTCGCTGCGTAGCGTTCAGTGTAAAAATCGGCTAATCTTCGCATGCGTATGCACCGCAGTGCACACGTGCGACGTACAGGTACAAAGAGAATTGTGGTTTTGTACAGGTTCTAGCAACGTTTTCAGTCGCGCTGGCGGCCGCAAGAAGATTGACAGGACGGGGGCATTTCTGGGTGTCAACTGACCGTTTTCTGGGAGTGTTTGGAAAAACAAAGGCGTGCTAGGGAAAACGCAGGCGTGGCTGGGCGAACGCTGGGCGGGTGTGTGACGTCAAAAGCCATCCCTCCAACATTAGACTCAATGAACACAAAGAGTAAGTCCAGGGCTTTCTTGTTTTGCACAAAATGTTTTTTCAGGCGCTCTGCTGCACAGGCGTCCGCACTTCTGCAAAGCGACGACAATGCGTTTGCATGGCTGCTAAAAACTGCTAGCGAGCGAACAACTCGGAATGACCACGATTATTCGATCACAATCACGATTGCAAGACTCTCTTGAGGCTGCACCTGCTCTGTGGAATGTCCTACCACACATGATAAAGACTCTCCTCTAGTCTACAATCCTTCAAGCATTCCCTGAAAACTCACCTCTTCAGGCAGTCTGGTGGACCACTGTGCAGTAGATAACACCTATCCTTGTGTATCAATGCCTATTTGCCTATAGATTATAAGCTTGCGAGCAGGGCCCTTCTACTTCTATTACTGTCAGTTTTTACCCAGTTTTGTTTTATCACTGCAGTTTCCAATTGTAAAGCGCAGCGGAATTTGCTGCACTTTATAAGAAACGTAATAAATAAAAGAAAAAAATAACAATGCTCAGCTACATGAACATTGGTATAAACATTGGGGGTCATTCCGAGATGTTCGCTCGTTGCCGATTTTCGTTACACTGCAATTAGTCGCTAACTGCACATGCGCATGGTACGCAGAGCGCATGCGCTTAGTTATTTTACTATAAACTTAGCTGTTTTGCTGTAGCGTCTGCGGCGCTTTTCAGTCGCACTGGTGTTCGGTAAATGATTGACAGGAAAGGGGCGTTTCTGGGCGGCAACTCAGCGTTTTCCCGGCGTTTGCTAAAAAACGCAGGCGTATCAGGGAAAAACGCGGGAGTGTCTGGAGAAACGGGGGTAGGAGTAAGTCTCGAGCTACTCAGAAACTGCTAAGAATTTTCTATTCGCAATTCTGCTAATCTTTCGTTCGCAATTCTGCTATGCTAAGATACACTCCCAGAGGGCGGCGGCCTAGCGTGTGCAATGCTGCTAAAATCAGCTAGCGAGTGAACAACTCGGAATGAGGGCCCATTGTTATAAACTTTAGGAGCGTCTATGTTGTCAGTATTAGTGGGGAGGGATTCCTCTTACTCACTTGCCAACATATGAAATATACTGTATATGACTTTTGTAGGCTAAGCAAACCCATATTACACTGTTGTCATGTTTTCTGTTTCAAAATGACCTTTACATACCATATGCAGTAACTGTACTTACTACAGTATGTGTGGAATTCCAATTATGCTTGTTTTTATGTTCACACTGTACACCTCCATTTCTTGTGTTCAGACTTTCCCTCATCACCACTGGGAGAGTACAGTACACCTCATTAGTCACAATTATAATTTAGTCCATTTAAATTTAGGACCAGTGTTTTGAAAGAGGGCAGTTGCATCCTTCAATTATTAAGATTCTATAAAAATATTCTGATATGGTACCATTGATATATGTAGGGGTTGGAATGCAGCAGAAAATTGGGCCAAGTACATATTTAAAACTTTCCAACTCTTATACCCCTTTACACTGAGCTTTTGACCCAGGGTATTGCTGGATCTACCCAGGTCCATGTGTAAAAGGTTCCGTGAAAAATAACCCAGGTTGAGTGATCAGAGAGTTCGACCCTGGTAGCTACCAAGGTTGGACACAGGTCACAGTGCAGTGTAAACAGCTCGCCCAGGTTATGCTTAAAAGATGCTGATTGGCTTTGTATGCAGAGGTCCGCCTTGTGGGAGGGTCTGTGAGTGACATGCAGGGCAGACCCAGGTCCAGTAAATGGGCCTGATCCGGGCATAACGCGGATCCAATGTGCAGTGTAAACAGGGTCTGACCCAGGTTGGAACTAGGGGCCTAATTTAGACCTGATCGCTAGCAAGCGATTTATGCACTGCTGCAATCAGATAGTCACTGCCTACGCATGTGTAGCAGAGCTGTACAAACAGATTTTGCGCAGCCCAGGACTTACTCAACTGCTGTGATCACATCAGCGTGTCTGGGACTGGAATTGACGTCAGGAACCCTCCTTGCAAACATATGGACACGCCAGTTTTTCCAACGACTCCCTGAAAACGGTCAGTTGACACCCACAAATGCCTTCTTCCTGTCAATCTCCTTGCGATGGCCGTGCGAACGGATCCGTCGCACAAACCCATCGCTGAGCGGCGATCCGTTTTGTACCCGTACGATGTGCCTGCGCATTGCGGTGCAGACGCATGCGCAGTTTGGACCTGATCGCCCGCTGTGAGAAAGATATACAGGGAGTGTCGGAGGAGAGAGGGAAAGAGAGGAGAGTGAATGAAAGAGAGAGGGAGAGAGAGAGTTTAATGGAAAAAGAGGGAATGAGAAAAAGAGAGACAGGAGCGAGAAATAGGGTGTCAGGGAGAAAGCGAGAACAGGAAGGAGGAAAAGAGAGGGAGGGGAGCGAGCGAGAATGTCAGGGAGTGAGGGAGGGAGAGAGAAAGAGAGGGGAGTAAAGAGAGTGAGTGTCATGGAAAGAAAGAGAGTAAGAGAGAGAACGAGAGAGGGTGTCGCAGAGAGAGAGAGAGAGAGAGTGTGTCAGGGAGAGAGTGTCAGAGAGAGACAGTTAGAGAGTGTCAGGGAGAGATAAAGTGTCAGGGAGGGAGAGGCAGTGTCAGGTAGAGAGAGGGGGCAGTATCAGGGAGAGAGTTGGAGAGTGTCAGAGAGAGAGAGAGAGAGAGACAGTGTCAGGGAGAGAGGGGGGACAGTATCAGGGAGAGAGAGAGGGAGAGATAGTGTCAAGGGAGAGAGACTATTAGGGAGAGAGCAACATCGTCAGGGAATGAGAGAAGAACAGTACCATGGAGAAAGAGACAGTCTCAGAGAGAGAATGTGTCAGGGAGACAGAGAGAGGAGCAAGGGAGAGAGTATCAGGGAGAGAAGTGAGAGAGAGGGGGGAACAACCAGGAGATACATTACCTGTCTCTCCTGAACACAGCAAAGGTCTCTGATGGGGGCGGGCACTTCACGGAATTAGGTCCCACTCCCTAAATACCCGCGAAATTCGGCACCGACTTGGAGCTAGCCAGGAAGGGACCGCGCAACCCTTCCCCCCTCTACATCCTCTTCGTATCTGCGGCCTGTAGGGTGTGCTATAGGCTGCAGCGGCTGTTATCACCATGAGCAGGGGTGAAGGGGGAGCAGCAGGCCATGGAGGCAGCCCATAACTGGGTGCAGGGGTAGCAGCGAGCCCCGGAAGCTCACTGCAGGTGAGAGAGCGTGTGCTACCTTATATACGGGATCCGGTCTTTAGGTCGACAGTAAGTAGGTTGACACTGTCTAGGTCGACCACTATTGGTCGACAGTAAGGTCGACATGGTTTCTAGGTCGGCAGGGACTCTAGGTCGACATGTTCTAGGTCGACATGACAAAATGTCGACATGTTTTTCAAAAAAAATTCATTATTTTTGAACTTTTTCATACTTTACGATCCACGTGGACTACAATTGAGAACAGTAACCTGGGCTGAGCACAGAGGTAGCGGAGCGAGGCACCTTGCCTGCGAAGGGACACAGTGCACTAATTGGAGTTCCCGGTCACTGGGGGTAATTCTGAGTTGATCGCAGCAGGAACTTTGTTAGTAGTTGGGCAAAACCATGTGCACTGCAGGGGAGGCAGATATAACATGTGCAGAGAGAGTTAGATTTGGGTGGGTGTGTTCAATCTGCAATCTAATTTGCAGTGTAAAAATAAAGCAGCCAGTATTTACCCTGCACAGAAACAAAATAACCCACCCAAATCTAACTCTCTCTGCAAATGTTATATCTGCCCCCCCTGCAGTGCACATGGTTTTGCCCAACTGCTAAAAAATTTCCTGCTGCGATCAACTTGGAATTACCCCCACTGTACGTACACCAAAAGAAGTTTAAAAACCTCATGCCGACCTTTTCTCATGTCGACTTAGTACATGTCGACCTAGAGTCCCTGACGACCTAGAAACCATGTCGACCTACTTACTGTCGACCAATAGTCTAATCTACCTAACATACCACTAGAGATGAGCGGGTTCGGTTTCTTTGAATCCGAACCCGCACGAACTTCACTTTTTTTTCCACGGGTCCGAGCGACTCGGATCTTCCCGCCTTGCTCGGTTAACCCGAGCGCGCCCGAACGTCATCATGACGCTGTCGGATTCTCGCGAGGCTCGGATTCTATCGCGAGACTCGGATTCTATATAAGGAGCCGCGCGTCGCCGCCATTTTCACTCGTGCATTGAGATTGATAGGGAGAGGACGTGTCTGGCGTCCTCTCCATTAGAATAGAGATAGATAGATTAGATAGAGAGAGATTGTGCAGAGTCGCAGACAGAGTTAGTTTACCACAGTCAGTGACCAGTGCAGTTGCTAGTTAACTTTTATTTAATATAATATATCCGTTCACTTCTCTCTGCTATATCCGTTCTCTGCCTGAAAAAAAAAACGATACACAGCACAGTCAGTCACACAGTGTGACTCAGTCTGTGTGCACTCAGCTCAGCCCAGTGTGCTGCACAGTCATCAATGTATAAATTAAAAGCTTATAATTAATTGTGGGGGAGACTGGGGAGCACTGCAGGTTGTTAGCAGGAGCCAGGAGTACAATTATATTAATTAACAGTGCACACTTTTGCTGCAGGAGTGGTGACCAGTGCCTGACCACCAGTATAGTATTGTTGTATACTACTAATATCTCTTTAAATATCAACCAGTCTATATTAGCAGCAGACACAGTACAGTGCGATAGTTCACGGCTGTGGCTACCTCTGTGTCGGCACACGGCAGGCAGTCCGTCCGACCAGAATTGTATTATTTATTATTATATACCTACCACCTAACCGTGGTTTTTTTTTCATTCTTTATACCGTCATAGTGTCATCCTAATTGTTACGAGTATACTACTATCTCTTTATCAACCAGTGTACAGTGCGGTAGTTCACGGCTGTGGCTACCTCTGTGTCGGCACACGGCAGGCAGTCCGTCCGACCAGAATTGTATTATTTATTATTATATACCTACCACCTAACCGTGGTTTTTTTTTCATTCTTTATACCGTCATAGTGTCATCCTAATTGTTACGAGTATACTACTATCTCTTTATCAACCAGTGTACAGTGCGGTAGTTCACGGCTGTGGCTACCTCTGTGTCGGCACACGGCAGGCAGTCCGTCCGACCAGAATTGTATTATTTATTATTATATACCTACCACCTAACCGTGGTTTTTTTTTCATTCTTTATACCGTCATAGTGTCATCCTAATTGTTACGAGTATACTACTATCTCTTTATCAACCAGTGTACAGTGCGGTAGTTCACGGCTGTGGCTACCTCTGTGTCGGCACACGGCAGGCAGTCCGTCCGACCAGAATTGTATTATTTATTATTATATACCTACCACCTAACCGTGGTTTTTTTTTCATTCTTTATACCGTCATAGTGTCATCCTAATTGTTACGAGTATACTACTATCTCTTTATCAACCAGTGTACAGTGCGGTAGTTCACGGCTGTGGCTACCTCTGTGTCGGCACACGGCAGGCAGTCCGTCCGACCAGAATTGTATTATTTATTATTATATACCTACCACCTAACCGTGGTTTTTTTTTCATTCTTTATACCGTCATAGTGTCATCCTAATTGTTACGAGTATACTACTATCTCTTTATCAACCAGTGTACAGTGCGGTAGTTCACGGCTGTGGCTACCTCTGTGTCGGCAGTCGGCAGGCAGTCCGTCCATCCATAATTGTATTATTATTATAATATATACCACCTAACCGTGGTTTTTTTTTCATTCTTTATACCGTCGTCATAGTGTCATACTAGTTGTTACGAGTATACTACTATCTCTTTATCAACCAGTGTACAGTGCGGTAGTTCACGGCTGTGGCTACCTCTGTGTCGGCAGTCGGCAGGCAGTCCGTCCATCCATAATTGTATTATTATTATAATATATACCACCTAACCGTGGTTTTTTTTTCATTCTTTATACCGTCGTCATAGTGTCATACTAGTTGTTACGAGTATACTACTATCTCTTTATCAACCAGTGTACAGTGCGGTAGTTCACGGCTGTGGCTACCTCTGTGTCGGCAGTCGGCAGGCAGTCCGTCCATCCATAATTGTATTATTATTATAATATATACCACCTAACCGTGGTTTTTTTTTCATTCTTTATACCGTCGTCATAGTGTCATACTAGTTGTTACGAGTATACTACTATCTCTTTATCAACCAGTGTACAGTGCGGTAGTTCACGGCTGTGGCTACCTCTGTGTCGGCAGTCGGCAGGCAGTCCGTCCATCCATAATTGTATTATTATTATAATATATACCACCTAACCGTGGTTTTTTTATACCACCTAACCGTGGCAGTCCGTCCATAATTGTATACTAGTATCCAATCCATCCATCTCCATTGTTTACCTGAGGTGCCTTTTAGTTCTGCCTATAAAATATGGAGAACAAAAAAGTTGAGGTTCCAAAATTAGGGAAAGATCAAGATCCACTTCCACCTCGTGCTGAAGCTGCTGCCACTAGTCATGGCCGAGACGATGAAATGCCAGCAACGTCGTCTGCCAAGGCCGATGCCCAATGTCATAGTACAGAGCATGTCAAATCCAAAACACCAAATATCAGAAAAAAAAGGACTCCAAAACCTAAAATAAAATTGTCGGAGGAGAAGCGTAAACTTGCCAATATGCCATTTACCACACGGAGTGGCAAGGAACGGCTGAGGCCCTGGCCTATGTTCATGGCTAGTGGTTCAGCTTCACATGAGGATGGAAGCACTCAGCCTCTCGCTAGAAAACTGAAAAGACTCAAGCTGGCAAAAGCACCACAAAGAACTGTGCGTTCTTTGAAATCCCAAATCCACAAGGAGAGTCCAATTGTGTCGTTTGCGATGCCTGACCTTCCCAACACTGGACGTGAAGAGCATGCGCCTTCCACTATTTGCATGCCCCCTGCAAGTGCTGGAAGGAGCACCCGCAGTCCAGTTCCTGATAGTCAGATTGAAGATGTCAGTGTTGAAGTACACCAGGATGAGGAGGATATGGGTGTTGCTGGCGCTGGGGAGGAAATTGACCAGGAGGATTCTGATGGTGAGGTGGTTTGTTTAAGTCAGGCACCCGGGGAGACACCTGTTGTCCGTGGGAGGAATATGGCCGTTGACATGCCAGGTGAAAATACCAAAAAAATCAGCTCTTCGGTGTGGAGGTATTTCACCAGAAATGCGGACAACAGGTGTCAAGCCGTGTGTTCCCTTTGTCAAGCTGTAATAAGTAGGGGTAAGGACGTTAACCACCTCGGAACATCCTCCCTTATACGTCACCTGCAGCGCATTCATAATAAGTCAGTGACAAGTTCAAAAACTTTGGGTGACAGCGGAAGCAGTCCACTGACCAGTAAATCCCTTCCTCTTGTAACCAAGCTCACGCAAACCACCCCACCAACTCCCTCAGTGTCAATTTCCTCCTTCCCCAGGAATGCCAATAGTCCTGCAGGCCATGTCACTGGCAAGTCTGACGAGTCCTCTCCTGCCTGGGATTCCTCCGATGCATCCTTGCGTGTAACGCCTACTGCTGCTGGCGCTGCTGTTGTTGCCGCTGGGAGTCGATGGTCATCCCAGAGGGGAAGTCGTAAGCCCACTTGTACTACTTCCAGTAAGCAATTGACTGTTCAACAGTCCTTTGCGAGGAAGATGAAATATCACAGCAGTCATCCTACTGCAAAGCGGATAACTGAGTCCTTGACAACTATGTTGGTGTTAGACGTGCGTCCGGTATCCGCCGTTAGTTCACAGGGAACTAGACAATTTATTGAGGCAGTGTGCCCCCGTTACCAAATACCATCTAGGTTCCACTTCTCTAGGCAGGCGATACCGAGAATGTACACGGACGTCAGAAAAAGACTCACCAGTGTCCTAAAAAATGCAGTTGTACCCAATGTCCACTTAACCACGGACATGTGGACAAGTGGAGCAGGGCAGGGTCAGGACTATATGACTGTGACAGCCCACTGGGTAGATGTATGGACTCCCGCCGCAAGAACAGCAGCGGCGGCACCAGTAGCAGCATCTCGCAAACGCCAACTCTTTCCTAGGCAGGCTACGCTTTGTATCACCGCTTTCCAGAATACGCACACAGCTGAAAACCTCTTACGGCAACTGAGGAAGATCATCGCGGAATGGCTTACCCCAATTGGACTCTCCTGTGGATTTGTGGCATCGGACAACGCCAGCAATATTGTGTGTGCATTAAATATGGGCAAATTCCAGCACGTCCCATGTTTTGCACATACCTTGAATTTGGTGGTGCAGAATTTTTTAAAAAACGACAGGGGCGTGCAAGAGATGCTGTCGGTGGCCAGAAAAATTGCGGGACACTTTCGGCGTACAGGCACCACGTACAGAAGACTGGAGCACCACCAAAAACTACTGAACCTGCCCTGCCATCATCTGAAGCAAGAAGTGGTAACGAGGTGGAATTCAACCCTCTATATGCTTCAGAGGTTGGAGGAGCAGCAAAAGGCCATTCAAGCCTATACAATTGAGCACGATATAGGAGATGGAATGCACCTGTCTCAAGTGCAGTGGAGAATGATTTCAACGTTGTGCAAGGTTCTGATGCCCTTTGAACTTGCCACACGTGAAGTCAGTTCAGACACTGCCAGCCTGAGTCAGGTCATTCCCCTCATCAGGCTTTTGCAGAAGAAGCTGGAGGCATTGAAGAAGGAGCTAACACGGAGCGATTCCGCTAGGCATGTGGGACTTGTGGATGCAGCCCTTAATTCGCTTAACAAGGATTCACGGGTGGTCAATCTGTTGAAATCAGAGCACTACATTTTGGCCACCGTGCTCGATCCTAGATTTAAAGCCTACCTTGGATCTCTCTTTCCGGCAGACACAGGTCTGCTGGGGTTGAAAGACCTGCTGGTGACAAAATTGTCAAGTCAAGCGGAACGCGACCTGTCAACATCTCCTCCTTCACATTCTCCCGCAACTGGGGGTGCGAGGAAAAGGCTCAGAATTCCGAGCCCACCCGCTGGCGGTGATGCAGGGCAGTCTGGAGCGACTGCTGATGCTGACATCTGGTCCGGACTGAAGGACCTGACAACGATTACGGACATGTCGTCTACTGTCACTGCATATGATTCTCTCAACATTGATAGAATGGTGGAGGATTATATGAGTGACCGCATCCAAGTAGGCACGTCACACAGTCCGTACTTATACTGGCAGGAAAAAGAGGCAATTTGGAGGCCCTTGCACAAACTGGCTTTATTCTACCTAAGTTGCCCTCCCACAAGTGTGTACTCCGAAAGAGTGTTTAGTGCCGCCGCTCACCTTGTCAGCAATCGGCGTACGAGGTTACATCCAGAAAATGTGGAGAAGATGATGTTCATTAAAATGAATTATAATCAATTCCTCCGCGGAGACATTGACCAGCAGCAATTGCCTCCACAAAGTACACAGGGAGCTGAGATGGTGGATTCCAGTGGGGACGAATTGATAATCTGTGAGGAGGGGGATGTACACGGTGATATATCGGAGGGTGAAGATGAGGTGGACATCTTGCCTCTGTAGAGCCAGTTTGTGCAAGGAGAGATTAATTGCTTCTTTTTTGGGGGGGGGTCCAAACCAACCCGTCATATCAGTCACAGTCGTGTGGCAGACCCTGTCACTGAAATGATGGGTTGGTTAAAGTGTGCATGTCCTGTTTTGTTTATACAACATAAGGGTGGGTGGGAGGGCCCAAGGATAATTCCATCTTGCACCTCTTTTTTCTTTTCTTTTTCTTTGCATCATGTGCTGATTGGGGAGGGTTTTTTGGAAGGGACATCCTGCGTGACACTGCAGTGCCACTCCTAGATGGGCCCGGTGTTTGTGTCGGCCACTAGGGTCGCTAATCTTACTCACACAGCTACCTCATTGCGCCTCTTTTTTTCTTTGCGTCATGTGCTGTTTGGGGAGGGTTTTTTGGAAGGGACATCCTGCGTGACACTGCAGTGCCACTCCTAGATGTGCCCGGTGTTTGTGTCGGCCACTAGGGTCGCTAATCTTACTCACACAGTCAGCTACCTCATTGCGCCTCTTTTTTTTCTTTGCGTCATGTGCTGTTTGGGGAGGGTTTTTTGGAAGGGCCATCCTGCGTGACACTGCAGTGCCACTCCTAGATGGGCCCGGTGTTTGTGTCGGCCACTAGGGTCGCTTATCTTACTCACACAGCGACCTCGGTGCAAATTTTAGGACTAAAAATAATATTGTGAGGTGTGATGTGTTCAGAATAGGCTGAAAATGAGTGTAAATTATGTTTTTTGAGGTTAATAATACTTTGGGATCAAAATTACCCCCAAATTCTATGATTTAAGCTGTTTTTTAGGGTTTTTTTAAAAAAACACCCGAATCCAAAACACACCCGAATCCGACAAAAAAAATTCGGTGAGGTTTTGCCAAAACGCGGTCGAACCCAAAACACGGCCGCGCAACCGAACCCAAAACCAAAACACAAAACCCGAAAAATTTCCGGCGCTCATCTTTACATACCACACCCCTTATATACACAGGAGTTGTCTTCATTTGTTAGTCAGTGTGTGCTGCGGTCTCCCTTCTCCAGATCACTTATATCCTGTTTCTACTAGAGATGAGCGCCGGAAATTTTTCGGGTTTTGTGTTTTGGTTTTGGGTTCGGTTCCGCGGCCGTGTTTTGGGTTCGACCGCGTTTTGGCAAAACCTCACCGAATTTTTTTTGTCGGATTCGGGTGTGTTTTGGATTCGGGTGTTTTTTTCCAAAAAACCTAAAAAACAGCTTAAATCATAGAATTTGGCGGTCATTTTGATCCCAAAGTATTATTAACCTCAAAAACCATAATTTCCACTCATTTTCAGTCTATTCTGAATACCTCACACCTCACAATATTATTTTTAGTCCTAAAATTTGCACCGAGGTCGCTGTGTGAGTAAGATAAGCGACCCTAGTGGCCGACACAAACACCGGGCCCATCTAGGAGTGGCACTGCAGTGTCACGCAGGATGTCCCTTCCAAAAAACCCTCCCCAAACAGCACATGACGCAAAGAAAAAAAGAGGCGCAATGAGGTAGCTGTGTGAGTAAGATAAGCGACCCTAGTGGCCGACACAAACACCGGGCCCATCTAGGAGTGTCACTGCAGTGTCACGCAGGATGTCCCTTCCAAAAAACCCTCCCCAAACAGCACATGACGCAAAGAAAAAAAGAGGCGCAATGAGGTAGCTGTGTGAGTAAGATAAGCGACCCTAGTGGCCGACACAAACACCGGGCCCATCTAGGAGTGGCACTGCAGTGTCACGCAGGATGTCCCTTCCAAAAAACCCTCCCCAAACAGCACATGACGCAAAGAAAAAGAAAAAAGAGGTGCAAGATGGAATTGTCCTTGGGCCCTCCCACCCACCCTTATGTTGTATAAACAGGACATGCACACTTTAACCAACCCATCATTTCAGTGACAGGGTCTGCCACACGACTGTGACTGATATGACGGGTTGGTTTGGACCCCCACCAAAAAAGAAGCAATTAATCTCTCCTTGCACAAACTGGCTCTACAGAGGCAAGATGTCCACCTCATCATCATCCTCCGATATATCACCGTGTACATCCCCCTCCTCACAGATTATCAATTCGTCCCCACTGGAATCCACCATCTCAGCTCCCTGTGTACTTTGTGGAGGCAATTGCTGCTGGTCAATGTCTCCACGGAGGAATTGATTATAATTCATTTTAATGAACATCATCTTCTCCACATTTTCTGGATGTAACCTCGTACGCCGATTGCTGACAAGGTGAGCGGCGGCACTAAACACTCTTTCGGAGTACACACTTGTGGGAGGGCAACTTAGGTAGAATAAAGCCAGTTTGTGCAAGGGCCTCCAAATTGCCTCTTTTTCCTGCCAGTATAAGTACGGACTGTGTGACGTGCCTACTTGGATGCGGTCACTCATATAATCCTCCACCATTCTTTCAATGGGGAGAGAATCATATGCAGTGACAGTAGACGACATGTCCGTAATCGTAACCACGGTTAGGTGGTATATACAATTATGGACGGGCTGCCGAGTGCCGACACAGAGGTAGCCACAGCCGTGAACTACCGCACTGTACTGTGTCTGCTGCTAATATAGACTGGTTGATAAAGAGATAGTATACTCGTAACTAGTATGTATGTATAAAGAAAGAAAAAAAAACCACGGTTAGGTGGTATATACAATTATGGACGGGCTGCCGAGTGCCGACACAGAGGTAGCCACAGCCGTGAACTACCGCACTGTACTGTGTCTGCTGCTAATATAGACTGGTTGATAAAGAGATAGTATACTCGTAACTAGTATGTATGTATAAAGAAAGAAAAAAAAACCACGGTTAGGTGGTATATACAATTATGGACGGGCTGCCGAGTGCCGACACAGAGGTAGCCACAGCCGTGAACTACCGCACTGTACTGTGTCTGCTGCTAATATATAGACTGGTTGATAAAGAGATAGTATACTCGTAACTAGTATGTATGTATAAAGAAAGAAAAAAAAACCACGGTTAGGTGGTATATACAATTATGGACGGGCTGCCGAGTGCCGACACAGAGGTAGCCACAGCCGTGAACTACCGCACTGTACTGTGTCTGCTGCTAATATAGACTGGTTGATAAAGAGATAGTATACTCGTAACTAGTATGTATGTATAAAGAAAGAAAAAAAAACCACGGTTAGGTGGTATATACAATTATGGACGGGCTGCCGAGTGCCGACACAGAGGTAGCCACAGCCGTGAACTACCGCACTGTACTGTGTCTGCTGCTAATATATAGACTGGTTGATAAAGAGATAGTATACTCGTAACTAGTATGTATGTATGTATAAAGAAAGAAAAAAAAACCACGGTTAGGTGGTATATACAATTATGGACGGGCTGCCGAGTGCCGACACAGAGGTAGCCACAGCCGTGAACTACCGCACTGTACTGTGTCTGCTGCTAATATAGACTGGTTGATAAAGAGATAGTATACTCGTAACTAGTATGTATGTATAAAGAAAGAAAAAAAAACCACGGTTAGGTGGTATATACAATTATGGACGGGCTGCCGAGTGCCGACACAGAGGTAGCCACAGCCGTGAACTACCGCACTGTACTGTGTCTGCTGCTAATATAGACTGGTTGATAAAGAGATAGTATACTCGTAACTAGTATGACTATAAAGAAAGAAAAAAAAACCACGGTTAGGTGGTATATACAATTATGGACGGGCTGCCGAGTGCCGACACAGAGGTAGCCACAGCCGTGAACTACCGCACTGTACTGTGTCTGCTGCTAATATAGACTGGTTGATAAAGAGATAGTATACTACTAATATTATATATACTGGTGGTCAGGTCACTGGTCACTAGTCACACTGGCAGTGGCACTCCTGCAGCAAAAGTGTGCACTGTTTAATTTTAATATAATATTATGTACTCCAGGCTCCTGCTATAACCTATAACTGGCACTGCAGTGCTCCCCAGTCTCCCCCACAATTATAAGCTGTGTGAGCTGAGCACAGTCAGATATATATATATACATTGATGCAGCACACTGGGCTGAGCAGTGCACACAGATATGGTATGTGACTGAGTCACTGTGTGTATCGTTTTTTTCAGGCAGAGAACGGATATATTAAATAAAACAAACAACTGCACTGTCTGGTGGTCACTGTGGTCGTCAGTCACTAAACTCTGCACTCTCTTCTACAGTATCACAGCCTCAGGTCAATCTCTCTCTCTCTCTCTCAACCCTAATCTAAATGGAGAGGACGCCAGCCACGTCCTCTCCCTATCAATCTCAATGCACGTGTGAAAATGGCGGCGACGCGCGGCTCCTTATATAGAATCCGAGTCTCGCGAGAATCCGACAGCGTCATGATGACGTTCGGGCGCGCTCGGGTTAACCGAGCAAGGCGGGAGGATCCGAGTCTGCTCGGACCCGTGAAAAAAACATGAAGTTCGTGCGGGTTCGGATTCAGAGAAACCGAACCCGCTCATCTCTAGTTTCTACCACAGGTATCCACATTGATTTTTCCCCTGAAGCTGCTGCCTCTAGCTTGGTTCGTGAGTGTCACACAAGGACCTGCTGTCGCTTGTAGACCCTCCAAATAGCACAGATGAGTTGCACAATGAGTAAATGCTGAAAGGTAACAGGTTTTAGCAGTGTCGGACTGAGGCATAAAGGGCCCACCGGGGGAATGCAGTGGTAGGGGCTCATGTTTAGAGGTTTGGCCACTCTCCTGAAGGGGTGTGGCCAGCCGCCACATTGGTTTGCCTAACCCTGAGAGAGTGCATGGGCTAGGCCCCTTGATAAATATATATAGTAAATACTGCTAATGCATGCATGATAATGTATCAGAGTAATACACCATAGTCCTGGGTAAGAATAAGGTAACATGTATAATGTACAACTTAAGTGCACAGTCTGGAACCTGGTCCATAGTGGAAGGGAAGGGCCCCCCAGACAGTGGGGCCCACCGGTGGTTTCCCCTGTACCCCTATGGGCCAGTCCAACCCTGGGTTTTAGAATAGAACAGATTAGTTGAACTGTGGAGACATGCTGGCAGATCTTCCAAATAACACAAGTAAACGAGTTCCACTGAGCAGCAAAGCGCAGATATCTAAGTGATCACCTGGACTAATAGAGGCCCTCATTCCGAGTTGATCGCACGTAGCAACTTTTTGCTGCTCATGCGATCAACTTGACGCCGCCTATGGGGGAGTGTATTTTAGCATAGCAGGGCTGCGATCGCTTGTGCAGCCCTGTTATGCTAAAAAAGTTTCCTGCAAAACAAGACCAGGGTCAGACTTACTTACCCTGTGCAACGGATCCAGCGACGAAGGTCCCAGGATTGACGTCAGACATCTGCCCTCCAAACGCCTGGACACGCCTGCGCTTGGATCTCCACGCCCGGAAAACGGTGAGTATCCCCGCTGTCAATCTTCTTGCGATCGCGCTAGCGATCACTTTCTTCTCTCTTCTGGTCATTGCCCGGCGACTGCCGTTGCTGGGCAACGACGTGCGTGCGCATTGCGGTCGCCACGCATGCACAGTTCCGACCTGTTCGCACCGCAGTGAAGAACCGCTGCATGCGAACGGGTCGGAATGACCCCCAGAATCCAGCTGATTACAATGCACAAATAAGTGTCAAAGGGAAAGCCCTAAAACAAGATGAATAGCCAATCATCACAAGTCCAGAAACCAAGCATGGCTCTGAACTCAGTTGCTGCAATCAAGAGTCAATTGACTCCTGGTCTGCACTCCTCACGGGATGCCAGGAGACCGGTTAAAGCCACTAGAGCAGGGATGGCCAACCAGTCAGAGACAAAGAGCCAAGAAATCTTGATAGGTACATCAATGAGCCATCTTCGAGCCGAAGGCGCACTTGCAAAAATGGGGTGTGACCTTGTGCCTGCTAGGCCACGCCCCTGGTATAAAATACATTGAAAAAGCCAGATCCAACATAAAATACAATGAAAAAGCCACTTCTACATCAAATAATTTAAAAAGCCAGATCCGCAGAAAATATATTTAAAAGCCAAATTCACATAATACACTTCAGTTCCCCCATGTGTCACTCCAGCCAGCACCCGCCTGTGTCACTCCAGCCAGCTCCCCCATGTGTATTTGGCTCCCTCAGTTCTCAGTCTACGTAATGCTGCTGAATGTCTGGCTGGAGTGCATCGGTTTACAGATCTCTTGTGGTCACATGAGTTTGAGTGTTGGGAGCCACATTTGAATAAAGAAAGAGCCGCATGTGGCTCAAGAGCCACGCGTTGGCCACCACTGCACTAGAGCTAACCTCACCAGATGCTGCTGGACTGTGCTTCTTCTGGATTCTGACACTAACCTTGTTTGAATTCTAAGAAATCTCTTTTAAACTATTTTAATAGTGCAGCAAAAGCTGTAATTCCCATGCGATGGGGATCCTCTTGTCCTCCAAAGCTCAAAGATTGGTTCCAATGGCTACATTTTATAGATCGATGGATTATCTTTATCTTTCCCCTGTAGAAAAATGTATTATTAATCATTATTCGATGTGGTATGCATGGTTGGAGTTTACTAAATCTGTCACATATAAAACTGTATGTAGGGGATGTTTACCCTGCAATTCAGTCACAATTACAATACATTTGGCGGTTATTTAGACTCAGGTAATCTTCCCTCATTTGTCGTATACCCTCATTTATCCCTCCCCTACTTTACCTTATGTTTTTCTCCCCTGTCCCTGTTACTATATGATCTATTATATTCAGTGCTGCAATCCATTAATTTCGAATATCTTCCATTATTCTTAACAGTTTCTTATATAGCGCAGCATATTCCGTTGAGCTTTACTATTTGAACAACAGTAATATAACAAAACCAGGTAATAACAGACAGACATACATAGAGGTAGGAAGGCCCTGCTCGCAAGTTTACAATCTATAGCATACTGTTGACTTTCTAACTCCACAGTACTTATGAGTAGTGATGTGCACCGGACATTTTTCGGGTTTTGTGTTTTGGTTTTGGATTCGGTTCCGCGGCCGTGTTTTGGATTCGGACGCGTTTTGGCAAAACCTCCCTGAAAATTTTTTGTCGGATTCGGGTGTGTTTTGGATTTGGTTTTTTTTTACAAAAAACCCTCAAAAACAGCTTAAATCATAGAATTTGGGGGTCATTTTCATCCCATAGTATTATTAACCTCAATAACCATAATTTCCACTCATTTTCAGTCTATTCTGAACACCTCACACCTCACAATATTATTTTTAGTCCTAAAATTTGCACCGAGGTCGCTGGATGGCTAAGCTAAGCGACCCAAGTGGCCGACACAAACACCTGGCCCATCTAGGAGTGGCACTACAGTGTCAGGCAGGATGGCACTTCAAAAAAATTGTCCCCAAACAGCACATGATGCAAAGAAAAAAAGAGGCGCACCAAGGTCACTGGATGGCTAAGCTAAGCGACCCAAGTGGCCGACACAAACACCTGGCCCATCTAGGAGTGGCACTGCAGTGTCAGGCAGGATGGCACTTCAAAAAAATTGTCCCCAAACAGCACATGATGCAAAGAAATTATATACTGGTGGTCAGCAAACTGTGCAAAACTGAAATGCACCACAGGTATGGATGGATAGTATACTTGACGACACAGAGGTAGGTACAGCAGTGGCCTACTGTACCGTAATGCTATATATTATATACTGGTGGTCAGCAAACTGTGCAAAACTGAAATGCACCACAGGTATGGATGGATAGTATACTTGACGATACAGAGGTAGGTACAGCAGTGGCCTACTGTACCGTAATGCTATATATTATATACTGGTGGTCAGCAAACTGTGCAAAACTGAAATGCACCACAGGTATGGATGGATAGTATACTTGACGACACAGAGGTAGGTACAACAGTGGCGTACTGTACCGTAATGCTATATATTATATACTGGTGGTCAGCAAACTGTGCAAAACTGAAATGCACCACAGGTATGGATGGATAGTATACTTGACGACACAGAGGTAGGTACAGCAGTGGCCTTCTGTACCGTACTCCTATATATTATATACTGGTGGTCAGCAAAATTATGCACTGTACTCCTACTATATACTGTCTACAATGCAGCACAGATATGGAGTGTTTTTCAGGCAGACAACGTATACTGGTGGTCACTGGTCAGCAAAACTCTGCACTGTACTACTCCTCCTATATCTCCTATATATTTGCCCAAGTCTGTGACTCTGTGCCCGTAACGCTGGGCGGAGTCACAGGCACAGATCTGGCCAGGAACAGTCCACTCCCTCTCTCCGACCAGTCCCCTCCCCATCTCCGCCCAGTCCCCTGTCTCCCTTCTCTCCGTACACTCTCTCTGGTGACACCGCAGCCGCTGACTGTGAGCGGAACTCACACTACCCGCCTCACAGACTAGCGGCTGCTGCAGAGTTCAGGGGGACATGCTGAGCACTGGCAGCTGCTCTCGCACCCTCTCCCACCCCCGGCATCCACCCGTCACTTACCCGCGGTCGCGGGTGAAAAGGGGGCGTGGCTTCGCGGAAGGGGGCGTGGCTTCGCGTCCCGACCCTCGTTTTCGGCACAACTCGCCCCCCCTCCCACCAGCGGCAACCACCCGCATCTGCCCCCCACCCGCGGCATCCACCCGTCACTTACCCGCGGTCGCAAGTGAAAATGGGGCGTGGCTTCGCGGAAGGGGGCGTGACTTCGCGTCCCGACCCCCGTTTTCGGCACAACTCGCCCCCCCTCCCACCCGCGGCAACCACCCGCATCTGCCTCCCACCCGCGGCATCCACCCGTCACTTAATCGCGGTCGCGGGTGAAAATGGGGCGTGGCTTCGCGGAAGGGGGCATGGCTTCGCGTCCCGACCCCCCGTTTTCGGCACATTGTGGGTTGGGGCATACGGCCTTCACCCGGACACTGCTGAATCTGCAGTGCTGGCTTCTGCACTGTGACAGGAGCCGGCACTTTGGTGTCACCCCTCACCCACCACCCGCTGCACTCCCGTCCCCTCCCCCACCCAGAGCACAAACACCCGCGCCACCCACCCGCGGAACTCCCGCCCCCTCCCCCACCGGTAGCACCAACACCCGAGGCAAACCAACCGCATTCGCCCCCCACCCGCGGCACTCCCACCCGCAGCACCAACACCCGCGACACCCACCGCATCCACCCACCACCCATGGCACTCCACCCCCTCCCCCACCCGCAGCACCAACACCCGCACCACCCGTGGCACTCTGCCCCCTCCCCCACCCACAGCACCAACACCCGCTGGCCCCCCCTGCGGCACCCAACGCATCCCCCACATCCGCTCCCACCCGCGGCACTCACGCCCCCACCCGTAGCTCCCACACCTGCAGCACCCCCCGCCCCTCCCCCACCCGCTGCAACCCTGCCCCTCCCCCATACCCACCTCTCCCCACTGCTACACCCTTCACCCAACCCGCACCACCACCGCAACTGCCCCATCCTGCACCCACCCCTCCTGCACCCACCCCTCCCCCACCCGCACCACCTCCCCAACCTTTGGAACCCCAGCAGCTGCCTCCCACCACCACCACTGCTCCAGCCCCTGCCCCCCCTCCGCACCTGTCCCCCACCCACAGCACCTCCCCCACCCCCATCATCTACAGACACCTCCCCCACCCCCAGCACTTCTACAAACCATCACCCAACCTCCCCCTCTGCAACCCCAACTCCCCCTACATCGCCCCTCCCCCACACACAGCACCTCCAGACCCCCTCCTTCATCCACAGCCTCCTGCACCTGCCCCTCCACCACCAGCATCTACAGACCCCATCCACACCCCCTCCCGCCCCCCCCAACCCACCCGCAGCATCCTCACACCCGCCCCTTCCCCACCGCCGCACCCCCTCCCCTGCCCCTCCCCTACCTGCTGCAGCTGCACCAACCGCCCTACCCCAACTGCGGTATCCCTGCACCGGCACCCTCCCCCACCCACTGCAGCAGCACACCTGGCCCACTACAACCGCCGTAACCCCACACCCACCACTCACTCATCCACAGCGCCCACGGACCCCCTCCCCCATCCGTGCCATCCCCGCACCCGCCCCTCCCATAGCTACCGCACATCCACATCACCTACCCCATCCAGATCACGTACCCTACCCGCAACACCCCCGCCACTCCCACAACCACAGCACCTACCCGCCCGCATTATCTACAGGCACCCTCCACATCTGCGGACCTCCCACACCTGCCCCTCCCCCACCCGCAACACCTCTGGACCACCACCCGAACCACCTCCGGACTCCCTCCCCCATCCACAGCTCCCCCGCATCCACCCCTCCCCCATCCACAACATCTACATCCCCCATCCGTGCCATCCCACACCTCCCCCACCCACAGCACTTCTGAAACCCATCACCTAAGCTCACCCCCCCTGCACCTCCAAACGCACACCCCTACATCGCCCCTCCCACACACACATTACCTCCATACCCCCTCCTTCATCCACAGTCCCCCTCCCCCACCCCTCCCCCACCAACAGCAACTACACTCCCCATCCGTGCCCCCTCTACACCTCCCCCTCCCCCACCCACAGGACCTCTGCACCCTTTACGCCATCCATGCCCCTGCACCCACCCCTCCGCCACCCACAACACCTCTGGACCCCCTCCCACACCCAACCCTCCACCACACGTAGCACCTCGAATCACCATCCACAGCCGCTACAAGTGATTCCCACGGATAGGAACCTCACTGAACCCACCCCCTTTCCAAACCCCCCAAACTTTTGTGAGTATAGTTGCTACCAATGGACATTGGATTAATTAGAAACACTAATACTGTGGCCATTATGTGTATAAGCAACACTGCTACCTGTGCCCATTGTGTATAAGTGGCGCTGCTACCTGTGCACACTGTGTGTATAAGCGGCTCTGCTACCTGTGGTCACTGTGTGTATAAGCGGCTTTGCTACCTGTGGGTATTGTGTGTATAAGCCGCTCTGCTACCTGTGGGTGTTGTGTGTACACGTGGCTCTGCTACCTGTGCCCATTGTGTGTATAAGCACCTCTGCTACCTGTGGGCACTGTGTATAAGCGCCTCTGCTACCTGGGGGTATTGTGTGTATAAGCGGCTCAGCTAGCTGTGGGCACTGTGTGTATAAGCGTCTCTGCCCCCTGTGGGTATTGTGTGTATAAGCGGTTCTGCTACCTGTGGGTAATGTGTGTACATGTGGCTCTGCTACCTGTGCCCATTGTGTGTATAAGCCCCTCTGCTACCTGTGGTCACTGTGTGTATAAGCGCCTCTGCCCCTGTGGGTATTGTGTGTATAAGCGGTTCTGCTACCTGTGGGTAATGTGTGTATAAGTGCCTCTGCTACCTGTGGGTATTGTGTGTATAAGCGGTTCTGCTACCTGTGGGTATTGTGTGTATAAGCGGCTCTGCTACCTGTGGGCATTGTGTGTATAAGCGGCTCTGCTACCTGTGGCCACTGTGTGTATAAGCGCCTCTGCTACCTGTGGGTATTGTGTGTATAAGCGGCTCTGCTACCTGTGGCCATTGTGTGTATAAGCGGCTCTGCTACCTGTGCCCATTGTGTATAAGTGGCGCTGCTACCTGTGCACACTGTGTGTATAAGCGGCTCTGCTACCTGTGGTCACTGTGTGTATAAGCGGCTTTGCTACCTGTGGGTATTGTGTGTATAAGCCGCTCTGCTACCTGTGGGTATTGTGTGTACACGTGGCTCTGCTACCTGTGCCCATTGTGTGTATAAGCACCTCTGCTACCTGTGGGCACTGTGTATAAGCGCCTCTGCTACCTGGGGGTATTGTGTGTATAAGCGGCTCAGCTAGCTGTGGGCACTGTGTGTATAAGCGTCTCTGCCCCCTGTGGGTATTGTGTGTATAAGCGGTTCTGCTACCTGTGGGTAATGTGTGTACATGTGGCTCTGCTACCTGTGCCCATTGTGTGTATAAACCCCTCTGCTACCTGTGGTCACTGTGTGTATAAGCGCCTCTGCCCCTGTGGGTATTGTGTGTATAAGCGGTTCTGCTACCTGTGGGTAATGTGTGTATAAGTGCCTCTGCTACCTGTGGGTATTGTGTGTATAAGCGGTTCTGCTACCTGTGGGTATTGTGTGTATAAGCGGCTCTGCTACCTGTGGGCATTGTGTGTATAAGCGGCTCTGCTACCTGTGGCCACTGTGTGTATAAGCGCCTCTGCTACCTGTGGGTATTGTGTGTATAAGCGGCTCTGCTACCTGTGGCCATTGTGTGTATAAGCGGCTCTGCTACCTGTGGGTATTGTGTGTATAAGCGCCTCTGCTACCTGTGGGCACTGTGTGTATAAGCCCCTCTGCTACCTGTGGGCACTGTGTGTATAAGCGCCTCTGCCCCCTGTGGGTATTGTGTGTATAAGCGGCTCTGCTACCTGTGGGCACTGTGTGTATAAGCGCCTCTGCCCCCTGTGGGTATTGTGTGTATAAGCGGTTCTGCTACCTGTGGGTATTGTGTGTATAAGCGGTTCTGCTACCTGTGGGTATTGTGTGTATAAGCGGCTCTGCTATCTGTGGGCACTGTGTGTATAAGCGCCTCTGCCCCCTGTGGGTATTGTGTGTATAAGCGGTTCTGCTACCTGTGGGTATTGTGTGTATAAGCGGTTCTGCTACCTGTGAGTATTGTGTGTATAAGCGGCTCTGCTATCTGTGGGCACTGTGTGTATAAGCGCCTCTGCCCCCTGTGGGTATTGTGTGTATAAGCGGCTCTGATACCTGTGGCCACTGTGTGTATAAGCGGCTCTGCTACCTGTGGCCATTGTGTGTATAAGCGGTACTGCTACCTGTGGGTATTGAGTGTATAAGCGGCTCTGCTACCTGTGGCCATTGTGTGTATAAGCGGCTCTGTTACCTGTGGCCACAGCACCTTCGTATCTTATCTACAGTGCATTGCTGTTACTCATCTGGTACTTCATAATGCAGACACTAGCAATATATACTACACTCTACACTATGTTATTCATTGTGCCCTGCGGCCACTCTGCACGCCCTCACAAAGGCCTACGCCCCCTTGACAATCGCACGCCCTCCCCCCTTACAATATTTACCCACTGCCATAAAAAAAAAAACAGGTAATACTCCATATAATAACAATTATAGCACAGCTGAAGCCCGTGCAGGGGATAATGGATCGTAGCCCCTTGCAACGGTATTTTCTGTCTAACACCTTCCCTCTCTTTATCCTCTCCCTACCACCCTGCCTCTCCCTATCCTTTACCGATCGCACAGCGTTTCTGTACATTCCCTTTCTCTCCCCCTACGCCTCTCTATCTTATCTCAACCGGAACCCATTTCTGTATGCCCTCTATACTGCCCTGCGTTTCTGATTCTGTTATCTACCGCCCTGCGTATGTTCAAAGGCGTGCAGAGGTTAACGGGGCGTAGCCCCTAACGACGGTGTGAAGAGCGCCCGTAGGGCGCGATGAATCACCTAGTAATATTATACTGGTGGACCCCAGTCCCCACAATAAAGCAGCACACTGAGCACAGATATGGAGTGTTTTTCAGGCAGACAACGTATACTGGTGGTCACTGTCAGCAAAACTCTGCACTGTACTCCTGCTATATATACAGCTGCTCCCCAGTCCCCACAATTAAGCATTGTGAGCACAGATATATGCAGCACACTGAGCACAGATAAGGAGCGTTTTTTTCAGGCAGAGAACGGATAAAACTGGTGGTCACTGATCAGCAAAACTCTGCACTGTACTCCTCCTATATTATACAGCTGCTCCCCAGTCCTCCCCACAATTAAGCAATAAAGCACAATCAATCAAGTTCAACAATAAACGGAGAGGACGCCAGCCACGTCCTCTCCCTAACATTTCCAATGCACGAGTGAAAATGGCGGCGACGCGCGGCTGCTTATATAGAATCCGAATCTCGCGAGAATCCGACAGCGGGATGATGACGTTCGGGCGCGCTCGGGTTAACCGAGCCATACGGGAGAATCCGAGTATGCCTCGGACCCGTGTAAAATGGGTGAAGTTCGGGTGGGTTCGGTTTCCGAGGAACCGAACCCGCTCATCACTACTTATGAGCCTCTTCTATTTGCATACATTGATTTGTAGTTTGATGTGTATGACAGCAATATAGGCACTGTGACTGTGTGTAATTTAGACATGCTATAAGTCTTGTGCTTGATGGTTTTTTTTATGTATGCTTATTTTTTCTCTCTCTCACACACACGTCACACACACACACACACACACACACACACACACACACACACACACACACACACATTGATTGTGTCTCTTTATTTCATGTTTAAATCTAATAACATTATTGCAAAAAAAAAGTTTCTTTAATCAGAAAAGCACAATCCACACTTTATTATAAGTGGAGAATTGTTTATCGCAACAGAATGCAGTTTGGCAATTGCTTGTGAGAAAAGCACAGGCTATACCTCTGTGCTGACTGAGAGTAGAGACACGCAGTGACATGAAAAGACAGCATTACAATGTATTTATATGACTACCTGCAATCACAATAAGAGGCGCAATATGCTAAACAAGATTCAATAAATCATTACAATAAACATATCTTATTTCTTTAGATATCCAAAACCGCCAGCTGCTTCTATAAGGTGAGGAGAGCAAACACAACAGATCTCAGAATTACAGTAAAATGATGGTGAGAATAAGTGACGTGAGCTCATGTTATATCTTCTGACCTAGTGACAAACAAATATATGCAGATTTCCCGGCAGAGCATCCATATCATTCCCACATATCCAAGTTTGCGGTGTTCCCTAGCTTCAGACCAACGGAAGAACCAGTCCGCAGTGCTACCCCACTACACCCACATGCACCATCCTGCGCCTATCCAGCCATCATCCTAAAGAAGACCAAAGGTATGACTTATGCATTCCAGTAGTGTTGTTCTTTCTCTTCTGTGCCAACTTTAACAGAGCACATGGAGTTACATTGCAAAGACAAAGGGGCAAATATAATAAGGTTGGAGTTGCTGGAGGTCTGGGATTTCGTCCGAGAATGGCTGTATTTTTAAAGCGGCTATCATTTACAAGGCAAAACCAACCTAATATTGGGGGTAATTCCAAGTTGATCGCAGCAGGAATTCTGTTAGCAATTGGGCAAAACCATGTGCACTGCAGGGGAGGCAGATATAACATGTGCAGAGAGAGTTAGATTTGGGTGTGGTGTGTTCAATCTGCAATCTAATTTGCAGTGTAAAAATAAAGCAGCCAGTATTTACCCTGCACAGAAATAAAATAACCCACCCAAATCTAACTCTCTCTGCAAATGTTATATCTGCCCCCCCTGCAGTGCACATGGTTTTGCCCAACTGCTAAAATATTTCCTGCTGCAATCAACTTGGAATTACCCCCATTGCCTCATAAATTATTGCTGCTTGAAAATACGGCCATTCTCCCGTGCCTCTGGCAACTTGGACCTTATTATATTTACCCCAAAGACTCAAGGTAAACCTATAATATCACCTGTGATCGGACACCTTAAGCCCTCACTGGCTACGCCCTGCAATCAAAGAATGGGTTTTGGTCACACGGAACCTGGCCAATAGGGGATTCCTTCTTACCATCAGTATCCACCTGTTACTGACTCCACCCCTTGCGCAGTGGGCAGGTATGATCCTGCCACCACCAGACTCCTTATTCCGGTAGTGCAGCACTGTTTAGTGCACATCCCCAGGCACTGCAGCCTAATAATACAATATATTTTAAATAACAGGTATACATTTTATACTGTGCCCAGCGCTCAGCTGTACTAGCAGGAGCTGCTGGGGCTCTCCCTTGGGGCTAAAATTATATCTGTACATGTCCCGGGACTGGACGACTTCCCTCAGTGCTGAGACTTTACTCATTACCCTGCCACTCCATAGTGCAAGGGGTAGCAGGAGAGAGACTCCTGGTCGTCCACGGTCAGTGCACAGAGCCCTGCCGCTGCTCTGGTACTGGTCGCACAATGGCAGCAGCTCCATGTACCTAGTCCTTGCACAAAACATCTTCCCACAGCCGCTGGAGAAGGTCTGGGGCTGCGGTGCATACCCACACATTGCATCACCATCCCCCGCCACACAGGAAGCCAGCTAGGCTGCTCCACCTTTGTGGCCTCTTTCTCACCCAGGGCACCATGGGCTAACCCATATAAATAAAAATAAAAAATTGAAAAGAGGATGTGCAGAATGAACATGACCTGAATAGGTGTGACTGTAAAATGGTCTGTGTGCAAAAGTGTGTCTTTACTACCTGCAAGACGTACTGAACAATGTTTTTGACCTCCTCCAACATGCAAAATGATTTTGTATGCCACAAGCATTGCAGCGTTTATTGAAAGCATGAAAGCAGGACATTTGTGGCATTCTTGGGAATGGTGACAGCTGAATTCACAGTGTGTTTGCTGATTCAAGTGTTGCTGGAGGTCACATACATCAGACTGTTTTAAAAACACCTTTGCACGTTTATTGAACTGCCCATGCAGCATGCATATGTGTATAGCAGTGTCCAGTGTTAATTCCTTCTCACCTAATAAAAGTGAATGAGTAACATTATCATAAGTTCCAATCATTCCTCTCCTTGATGAGTTTACTTGCTAATGCACCATAATCAAATCTCATTGTTAGTAGTTTTAATTTGGTAGCATATAATTGGATACTCTCAGAGGGTCTCTGCACAAAGGTTGCAGCAGCACTTCCTGTATAACAGACCTTCCTGTGTAACAAACACTTCCTGTTTGACAAATGAATAGCAATGCCGAAATCTACATACAGTATACATATACAGTGAAAACCTAAATAATACTATCTTCCTGTACTATAAATGTAAATTGCATTAGAAAAAGTATACAATTTGTGAGACATGAAATGTTGCCAAAATCACAAGATTAAATCAGCTATCATGGGTATCATATGCACCAATTGCCACTGTCATTTAGATTTGGGTGGGGTGTGTTCAAACCAAAATCTAAATTGCAGTGTAAAAATAAAACAGCCAGTATTTACCATGCACAGAAACGGGATGTAGTTATGTGACCGGCGGTCTCCAATACCAAAACCTATAAACATCCTAGTGATATTTGGTGGACCCCCTTTATTGAAGTAAACCTTAGTTACCTTTTATACCAGTAAATAAAGACACGGAGACATGATTTTGGCAGAAAAATTGCTAGCTATTTATTTGACCCTAACCATAGCAAAACCTGTAATTGGGAAAAATTTGTTAAGATGCCGAATCAGCCGGCATAATGGTGGCAGAAAAAAGAACGGCTCTATTAAACTATTGGTAAACTTAAATTGGTAAACTGACCGAAACCGTCCAGCACCCTATCAAAACCGGTAATAGGTGTCAACACAACCCCCACAGTGACTTCCCACCGCTCCTGGGTGCCCTGCCGCTGCCTCCCGGATGGGTGGTCGAGCGGCCATTAAGTCGATGGAGGTGAGTGCACCTAAACCATATAACACTGAAACTTACTACCTATAAAAAACCATAACAACTACAAACTGCCGTTCTTTTCCGCCAACAGCGAAGGACTCCATCCCAGAGTCCTCGCACCGCCACCATAAACTACCCTAACTCCTGCAACACTAGGAACAGATCCTCCAGGAAAAACATCATCCCCTCATTGGATAGATGCACACCATCAGGCCGAAAAAGGTGTTTGTCTCGGAACCGAATCCTAGGGTGGCGAACGATTTTACCTCCGTGGGCCAAGACCCACTTCGCCACCGCCCCATTCACCTTTAACCTGGCCTCATCCATTACGCGTCCGTCCTCCACACCTCGCCAACTCAACCTTGGCACAATCAGGGAAAATACCAATATACAATTGGTCCATGCTGCGGCCACCTTTGCCAGATCTTGTATCATGGCCCACCGTAGCTCCAAGGAAGTCCTCTTCCCTAGGTCGTTGCCACCTAAGTGGACAACCAAAACCTTGGGAACTCCATGCTTCCTGGCCTGACTGACCAGTCTACTCAATAGATCTGTCCACATCATACCTCGCCAACCAAGCCATCTGATTCCCTGACCTCTAGGAAACCTCTGAGAAGTATCAGAGGCCAAAAACCTTGCTGCCCAGAAGACATACGAGTGGCCTACCACCCAAACGGACAAGCCATCAGCGAAACAACCTGAATGGAAGGAAAAAGGGGTAAAATGTGTTACTATAATTCTACTCCATAGCATGTATTATGTTAACCTGAAGGATCTGCCAAAAGAAAAAAAAATTTTATTGCTTCCTAATGTCGCAGCAGACACGGCCTAGCCGATCTCCCGAGCTCCTAGCCAATTTGAAGTAAAAGCATTAAGACATTAAGGGAAAGGCAAAAGAAACAAAACGAAATAAAAAAAAAGGGGGGGGGGGGGTATAAAAAGGGGTAAAACATGAAATAGCTCAGCTGGAGGTGAAAGCATAAAAACCTGCTGAGGGACTTTGATAAGAACAGATTAGCCGAATTAATGATTAGAATTCAGTCCGTCAAGTCAGGCAAAAATCGCAAAATAACTCCAGACCCCCGCTGCCGGCTCACAGCGGCAAGTGGCTAATCCCTGAGTAGGATCACACACGGGTAAACGAACCAACACACAATGAACATAACAAATGCATAAACACCAAGCAAACATTATCTTACTCTAACTTCTTGATGCAAGCTACGCTTAAGCAAAGAATCTCAGGCGACGGGGCGAATGTACCGCTTATAACAGGACGACTTCCATCGTCCCACCGCCTGGATCTGGGCTCCCGAAAAACCCGCGGCTGCTGCCGCCGTAGCAGCCCCAATGCGGAAGGAGTGTGTACCGAAGTGGGAGGGGGAAAGGCCCAAGCTCGTCAGACAGCGACCCATCATCCACCGAAATTGGAACTTAGTTACTGGCCGCCCGTCATAGTGCAACAACCACGACCCCCGACAGTCAGGCCTAACTGCCTCATATTGTACTGCCAACCGTACTGGGCATATGCTCTCCTCAAGTGCCGGAACCAGGGTGACCCATCGTCCCTTCCCCACCTGGTCCGTCTTAGAGCGTCGCAATCTGCACAGCAAGGACCTCCCACTCACCACTACGTCCTCTACCAGCATGCGCGAATCAGTTTGCTTAGAAGGCGCTACCAACTCCGATATCCTAAAGGTGCCGTGGTAAGCCATAGAGAAAGCCAATCTAAAAAGCAGCGATTCGAACATAGATGATGCGATGGCTCCAACCGACCCAATGATGCCTGGCAGCAACGCCGCATCGATGGGCCGCCTTCTGTCAGGCGGCGTAGGTGCTACGCGCGCCCATCCTTTCATAGCCTTAAGCAGAATACCACTTTTCGTCAGGTCGGGAACCCCTTTAATTCTGCAGAAGAACGCAATGCCAGCCAAGTACCGGGACACCACCGCTCTAGACCTACCTGAAACATAAAGCTGCCAAATAAAAGAAAGCATCATCCGATGCCCGCTCTTACCTCGTTGCTTCCGTCCTCTAGCAAATTCCTCCCATTCGCTCCAGGCCTGCTTGTAAGCCTTAAGCGTGGATGGCGCGACCGAACGCAGTGCTAGACCTTCCAGTCCGGCTTGATGACCTGCCAGACATAACCGGGACAATGAAAACCTTGTTCCTCGGCCTCGGGAGCCAACCAGTAAAACCTCTCCCATTGCCCTCGCGATAGCGCGTCAGCGACCTGTCAAAGTCAGAAAAATATCTCTATGCACACTACCATATTTGCACCTCACACAGGTCCGTGCTGCGCATGCGTACGCTCTCCCGTACGTGCGCATACTCACAGTCGCGGGCACCCGCAGGCGCATGGTATGCGTATTTATGGTAGAGTTTATGCGATCGTAGCGTGCGACTCAATCATTACATATTTTCACTAATAATGTATTTTGTAGATCATGGTCCCTTTGATAGATTCTGAAAGTTTGGTTAATATAGAATGTTTATGAACAGAGGAATCCCTCTTTGTTTGATACGAAGGGTCAGACAGGAGTAATACAGAGGTGTTTAGTATCCATCGGAAGAATATTTAATTAGAAATATTCCGGTGTTGGTTTGAAACAGATCAATCGCTCGTGCGAATAGTTATGGACATAAGAAGTTTATGAACATTTACTTTATTTGCACTTTATAACCCACGCGGCGGGAAACCCAGTTTCCCTCCCACCTGAGCAGTTGGAAATAGTCACAGCCCACCTGTATGAATCAACCTATGACCTTTTGTTATAATACGAAGCCGAATTCCTATGTCCAATGAACAATGAGGTTGTAGGGACCATTGAATTGTATTGTGTGTGGGGCATAAATAGGCAGGCCGACCGTATCCAGTTCTCTCTCTTCAACGGTTCTCATTGCTGATAATCGGGAGCTGGATATCGAGGCGCATGCGAACGTTCCCCTTGTGCGTAAGTTTTCTCCGTAATCATATTGTCTTACTGTGAGCCATCTCTCTCTCTCTATCTCTCTCTCTCTCTCTCTACTCTTTCTCTCGTATTTTCCTTTAATTATATTGTATTGTATTTCCTGTGTAGTTTATCTGGTTAGTTGGTTTATGTTATATTGTAGTGTATCATTTGTACTGTGATTCCTTTTTGCAAGTATAATAGTTATAATACATATAATAGGTTTTGGACCCTAAGCCCAGGTATCTGTGTATTCTTTATAAGGGTTAAGTATTCTCTGAGCGTCGGTGACGCTCAAGCAGCTTTGTAGTTAATCAGGTTACACCAGGTTGCACTTACACTCTGTCTCCACACTAAGGTATACTGTGTATCTCATCGTTAAAGGTATAGATATAAAGGTTTAACGTTGTAAGCGTCTGCACCGCTGGTGATCTCCTCGTGGTCCCGAGCGTACGCTACGCTATAGCGAATCATTACGATAGTCGGCAGCCAATAGCGTGCCTGCCTGTGATCACTGGGCCGTAAGCGAACGTGACGCTTGAGCGTCTCGACTACGGTTGAGCGATCGCTACACAACTTGCGTACCCTTACGGTACTTCTTACGTAGATAGCGTACAGTGTTCTTAGACCTCTTAAAGTGTTTTATATACGATAAATATTTAGTTTTATCAATTGGCGGCTCGCCCGTCCTTCACATATCTGCACTAGGTAGATCAGCAGACATTATCCCTCAGCAAAGGGCGGGAGGTTGTATCCCTCGTAGTGCTGACAGGATAAGCGTCTGCTTCGCTTAGGTAAAGAGTGCTGAAGGAATCCGGGAACCGGAGGTAAGAACAAAACGCTAGTGTCTTTTAAAACTGTTTATTTTTCTGTCTTGCGTACACACGCACGCACACATATATATATCTGCATTTCTTTTTCTTTTTCATTTTCGTATATCACTCTCCTGTCTGCCAGTTTTATAGTTGATAAAAGTGCTAAAAAAAGATTTGCCGTTATTTCATAGTTTAAGAGTAAAGGTAATATAGTTAAAAGATAGACAAAACACACAGTTTTGCCTGGGAGATAAGGCGAAGTCAGTGTGTTGTGTGGTAGATGATCAAGGATCATCTACATTGATAAAAGTATAAATTGTGTTACGGTGGATCTTTGCTTTGCGTATACGTGTCTCTAACAAAGACCTGCGTACGCAATCCAAAGGCCGACGCACGCAGCGTACGTTACGCAACGGAGCGTCCGGTTACGCCCACGTAGCTCAAGTCACGATAAGTTGATTTTTAACGCAAAGCGATAAATAACGCGAGGCGAGAAATAACGCAAGTCTATTTTTGGGTGTCCGAAATTTTAATTAACAGATCCTGCTCCTAATTGGTAACAACACACCTGATCTGAAGAAAAATTTCTGCGCAGAAATAGAAATAGAAACAAAAGTGTACATGTGATGAGTGAGTGTTTTTACAATTTTTAAAGGTTGAACCACAAGAAAAGTCGAGTACTCGTGAGGTACATGCGTGTAAGTGACGTGCACGGTGGCTAGGGAGGCATCTCTGGTTAAATATATAATTTTGAGCATTAGAGTATAGCAGACCAGGAGGTCATACTGTAACAAGACCAGGAGGTCATACTGTAACAAGACCAGGAGGTCATAACAGACCAGGAGGTCCAGGTACAGCCGACAAGGAAGTCCGCTATACAGTTCACAGGCACAACACCGAAAAGGGTTGGTGCAACACCCATATAGGCCATATAAGCTCTGGCTGAAGGAATTCGCAGTCGTAAGTTTCGATTCCATTGGTCTTTCCGTACATAAGCTTAGTTGTTTGTGTACTGAACGACTGGACCGCACGTAAGTGTGTGCAGTAGTTAGTAATCTGACCTAATACCATTAGAGTAAAGGGGTCACAAACGCTATCTGTACACTCTAACGTGATTTGTGTAATTTTTTTATTTTAAGGGAAGTTCGCTGCTCACTCAGGAACTATCCAGCAACCAATAGTTACTGGAAAGAGTAAGTGTTCTTCGGATAACCCTCGCAGGTTCCAGTAAATAGAGGTTCAGGTCGCAGGGGCCCTAGGTCGAGTACGCCAGCACCATATCGGTGTGATCAGGTCGTATTGGTCGGCGTGGGCGAGTGAGTGGGGTACTTGGTAAACCGCCACCGTCAGCCTATTGTTGACATTTGGTTTTGCGTAAAGGGTTGGCTAAATAAAGCAACACTTTCGAACTATGGGGGCCACTTGTTCAGGTAGGGGGCGATCAACCTCGGTTCGGGTTGATTCAGTGGTCCGACCAATTGGGTCGGCCAGGTATATAATGTGTGAGAAATATGGAAGTCACACAGAAACTTTATGTGATGAATGGGAGAGAATGACTGTACATGACGGGGAGAAATTCCCAAGAGTAGGGAGCTTCAGCTCAGAAGTGTTACAAAATTTAAGGAGGAGGATATGTCTCATAAAATCAACAAAGAGACGAATCCAGCATTATGATTATTTACAGTTGTGGCAACAGGAAGGTGAGATACAGAGAGGTTTGGCTCAGGCGGCGGGATCTGGCTCTAACAGAAAACTGATTGCCACGGCCCCGCCGCCACCATACATATCAGGAGAGAAGTTGATTACGGAGAAAGACGCACTAAGGTGTAACACAAAATCACTTAGTAACTGTGTAAATGTTAATGATAATGTTAACCCATTAACCCATGCAAGTATTAACCCGTGCAAGTTGTACCCTGTTTTAAACTTTCCTCAGGAGTGTGATCAAGAGGACGAATCGGCAACGATTTCAGCGCTCTCTCTAGCAGCCACCATAGCAGAGACCACAGTAGGCACAGCTCCACCCACGAGATTAGTAAAGGCCCCTAGCGGAGGGATAGGTGAGGTCGTATCAACTGGTAAGTACGGCACCATGCATTATGCTGAAACTATTTCACCACAGCCTGTAGAATCTACACAGAATGAGGTTGTTAGAATTACACCTGTTAGAGTAATAGCAGTGCCAAATGGGAAAACAGACGCATCAGGAGCCACTCCCATTAGGAACATTGCCATGTACACTCCATTTTCCCGAATGGAATTAAGGACCATAGTGTCTGAATTTCCTGACCCTAGAAAAGACTTAGTTGCCAGTCAAAAATACATCAGAGACTTAGGTAACACTGCAGAGCCCAACAATAAAGACTGGCAGATATTGCTGAGAGCATGTTTACCCTCAAATGTCGACGCAACTCAATTTTTAGCTGATTGCGGACTAGATCATGATGTACCTCTTACAGATGTGTACAACCAAGATAATGTGAAAAGAATAAACTTGCAGTTAAAAGAGTATTTCCCAGCAGTAGCTAAATGGAATAAGATATTCTCCATTAAACAGAAGGAGTCAGAGACAGCTGCAGAGTATTTTCACAGAGCATTATTAGAAATGGCAAAATACACAGGCATAGAGGACATTAAAACAGACACAAACCATCGGGAAGTAGCAGTATCGGTACTGATGGATGGTTTAAAAGAGTCATTGAAGACTAGGGTACAGACCACACAACCATGTTGGCGAGGTCTGTCTGTGGCTACTTTGAGAGAGGCTGCTATTGATCACGATAGAAACATCACCAGACACAGGGAACAACAAGGTGATAAATTAATGTCAGTAAGTATACAGGCCCTGACCACAAGGCAGCCTTTGTTTGTATCACCAAATCCTGTGGGTAAGTCAAGTATGGTTACTTGTTATTCTTGTCACAAACAGGGACACATGGCACGAGATTGTAGAGTAAAGAATCCACGAAACTCATACCAAACCCCTAGACAACGACACGACACACGACATTGGGAGCAAGGTCCGCAGAAACGGAGTTATGAGCCACATACAGGGGAAACAAAAAGATATCCCCCAAACAGAGACTGGCATGCCTCTGGTAGTTCCCAACTATCTCCCTCACAAGTAGTTGCTGCCAGCGGGATTCAGGGAGGTCACCATACCCAATAGGGGTGTGGCCATACCTGTAATCTGCAGCCAGTAAAATTAATTGCCAACATTGGAAGTGAACCCGAGATCGCAATTAATGTAGCTGGTAAAACTTTAAACTTTCTTGTAGACACAGGGGCGGCCAAGTCAGTGATAAATTCGACAGTGGGCATGAGAACCACTGGTAGGACAATTCCAGCCATGGGAGTAACAGGAGTAGTCCAGCACTACCCTGTTAGCAAACCAGCCGAGATTACAATAGGGCCTTTGCATACCAAGCATTCCTTTTTGCTGGCTGCATCGGCACCAACCAATCTCCTGGGAAGAGACTTACTGTGTAAAATGGGGTGCGTCATTTATTGTACTCCTGAAGGTGTATTCTTGGACATACCTGAGAAACACGCTCAGGAAGTGCGAGACATGTTAGACTCCCCATCAAAATTAATGTCACATACCATTATGACAAATAGGAATCCATCCCAAATAGAAGAGATGACATCTCAGATACCAGAGTCACTTTGGACAAAAGACGGACAAGACACTGGATTAATGGCAAACGTAGCTCCAGTAGTTGTACAAGTAAAAGATGGTAGGATAGCTCCAAAAATCCCACAGTACCCTCTGAAGCCAGAGGTGGAGTTAGGAGTTTACCCAGTAATAGAGCGCTTGCTACAACAGGGCATTCTGGTAAGAACGTCCAGCACTGCCAATAGTCCCATCTTCCCTGTGAAAAAGAGTGGGGGGAGGGGTTACAGACTAGTGCAGGATCTAAGGGGGATTAACAAAATAGTTGAGAGTCAGTTCCCCGTAGTGCCAAATCCAGCTGTCATCCTAATGCAAATCCCTCCCACTGCCAAATTTTTCACTGTTATTGACCTCTGCTCCGCTTTCTTTTCGGTACCTCTGCACCCTGACAGCCAATATTTGTTTGCATTCACATACAGAGGAGTCCAATACACGTGGACTCGATTACCCCAAGGTTTCATAGATAGTCCAAGTATATTTTCTCAGGCTTTGCATGATTGTTTACAGTCTTTCCAACCAGACAGTGGATCAGTATTGATACAGTATGTGGACGATTTATTACTGTGTTCAGATTCACTGGAAGCATCTCTGAAGGATACGAAACAGCTCCTGTTTCATCTTTCAGACACAGGACACAAGGTGTCCAAAGACAAGTTACAATTATGCCAAACTAAGGTAAAATATTTGGGACACTGTCTAACACAAGGACTGAGACACCTGACCGCTGATAGAATCCAAGCAATTAGAGACATGACTCTGCCACAAACCCAGCAACAGATCAGAACGTTTTTAGGAATGTGTGGGTATTGCCGTAATTGGATCCCAGGGTTTTCCATTTTGGCGTTACCTTTGCAGGAAATGGTCTCCTCAAACAAACCTGATAGGATTTCGCATACAGACGAGTCCGAAACAGCATTTGAGAGACTCAAACAGTGCCTAACGCAGGCACCAGCACTAGGTATGCCAGACTATGGGAAACCCTTTGAACTATACGGAACAGAAAGTGCTGGTTGCGCGGCAGGTGTACTAACCCAAAAACACGGTGATGCCAGCAGGCCAGTTGCATACTACAGCGCTCAGCTAGACACGGTAGCGCGATCCCTCCCCACATGCTTGCGAAGCGTTGCTGCGATAGCATTGCTAGTGACAAAAAGCGAAGATGTCGTGCTAGGCCACAACCTCACAATCCATATGCCACATGCAGTATCAGCCTTATTGAATTCTGCCCAAACCAGACACGTCTCATCAGCGAGGTTTACAAGATGGGAATTGGCACTAATGGCCCCCGTAAACATCACCATAAGGAGATGCAGTGCATTAAATCCTGCAACGTATCTCCCAGGTGTGCCTGGTCAGGCACAAAGGGTGGAAGGTGAGAGTGATGGGGAAGGAGGATTTAATACAAAGGAAGATACACATGATTGTATGGAATATTTGACCCAAAATTTTACCGCAAGGCCTGACATCAGTGACAACCCACTGAAAGATGCAGAACTCACGTTCTACACGGACGGTAGTTGCCATAGACAGTCAGACTCGGGAGACTTGTGTACTGGATACGCAGTCGTAGATGACCAAGACACCATAGAAGCGGAACCGCTAGGCCCACCTCACTCAGCCCAGGTTGCTGAACTGGTCGCCCTAACCAGAGCATGTGAATTGGCTAAGGGTAAGTCAGCCAATATCTACACCGATTCTAGATACGCATTCGGGGTAGTCCATGATTTCGGAGCCCTATGGCGTCTCAGAAATTTCATGACGGCAGCTGGTACACCGGTAGCGCATGCAGCTCACATAAAAAGGCTTCTAACAGCGATACAGGAACCCGACAGAGTGGCTGTTATCAAATGTAAAGCACACACATATAGCCAAGACCCGGTATCACTTGGTAACAGCCGAGCGGACGAAGCTGCTAAGTTAGCAGCTGCTACCCCCATACAGACAGACACCACACAATTGATGGTATTTAATACCATTAACACACAGAAGTTGTGTGAAATGCAAAATTTGTGTTCCACACAGGAAAAGGCAGTCTGGAAGGCAAAGGGATGTGGCCAGGAGTCCTCAGGACTCTGGACGGATGGACATGGTAAACCAGTGGCCCCCAGAGCATATCTTCCATGTCTGGCTGAAGCAGCTCACGGGCTGACTCATCTAGGCAAGGAAGGGATGTGCAAATTGGTAAGAGCCTATTGGTGTGCCCCAGGATTCTCCTCTCATGCGAGTAAAAGAGCAATGTCATGCCTTACCTGTTTGAGAAAGAATATTGGAAAGGCAATACCTACAGAACCATCCCATATCCCACCTGCCGGCGGCCCTTTCCAGGTAATACAAATTGACTTTATACAATTACCCCCTTGTCGGAATTTGAAATATGTACTTGTTTGTATAGATGTTTTCTCAAATTGGGTCGAAGCATTTCCTGCGGCTACAAATACCGCTATGTTTACTGCTAAGAAAATTGTGCAGGAATTTGTATGTAGATATGGTATCCCTAGAATAATCGAAAGTGATAGGGGTACCCATTTTACAGGTGATGTCTTTCAAGGAATGTGTAAGTTGATGGGAATTGATAGCAAGCTGCACACTCCGTACCGTCCACAGGCGAGTGCGAAGGTCGAAAGAGTGAACAGCACTATTAAAAATAAATTGAGTAAAGTGATGGCAGAGACAGGATTGACATGGCCAGAAGCTTTACCCATTGTATTGTACAGTATCAGAACCACTCCCAGGTCCCCTCTTAATCTGTCTCCCTTTGAAATCTTGTTTGGTCGACAACCGCATGTCATGATTAACCCTCAGGATGATTTGAAATGTAACAATGAAGTAACTGTAAAGTACTTGATTAACATGAGTAAACAGTTAAGGAATCAAAATGATAATCTGAAGTTGGTGATTCCTGATTTACCTGATAGTAATTGTCATGACATTGAACCTGGGGATTATGTAATGATACGGAATTTTCTACGCTCAGGTTGCCTTATTGACAGATGGGAAGGACCATACCAGGTCTTATTGACTAGCACTACAGCATTAAAGGTTGCTGAGAGAGAGACTTGGGTCCATTCATCCCACTGCAAGAAGGTTGCTGATCCAGAGAAGTCCCGTGATAAGGAACAGACGGTAGAGGTTGTATCACTGGAGTGTCTGTTCCAGGAGGACTGAGGCGGCACCTGAGCCTTGAAGACCGAGAGCTGTTGTCGACTCCCCACTCCCTTTTATTATTTTCCTCCACTTCCCATCCCCTCTCCCGCAAATTTCTTTTTCCTCCTTCTCATTCTTCTCCGTTTCCTTCTATAAGATGGACTTGCCCCAAGAGACTGTGATCCGGATTTTCCTGTTGACCATAATGTTGACCAGAGCAGTCTGTTCCGGCGAGAGTACCATGGAGGTCGATAGAGGTTCTGGAATGGGTTCTGACGATAAAGATGGAGGCGTAGTTTTCCAGGATCAACCTAACCAACAAGCAAAGGCGAGTATCAGAAAACGATCCGATAGCATTGACCATAGAAGGAATTGTGACGGATTGTTAGCTGAGGAAAACTGTATCTGTAGGCTCTGTAACAATGTCATTGAAGATGGGTGCATTAAGAAATGCCAATCCAGTTTTAATATCCATATGGACCGGCATCCATTGAGTGACTATCACTCCTTAGTGGGTAATGTGTTAAACAAAACAGATTGTTGGGTATGCTCTCAAGTACCTCAAGGTCATAGCAAATCAGGGCTAGTACCATTTCCTTTAACGATAGGGGAGGTACTTGAGTTAAATGGTGGGAGACCGGTGGACAGGAGGTTTAATATCTCCAGCCCTCCTAGTTTGAAGCTCCACCAATACCATGTGGATAGGTCCCTATTATGTTTCAACATCTCCAATCCCAGAAAGCCGGGAAATTGGGAAGTGTCATGGAGTAACCACACCATGACCTTTTCGCATAGAGCAGATAGAATGCCTACAGATACAGAGCTTGTACGCCACATAGCCAGTAGAGGAAAATCTTTCCGGTATAGGTACACCTTAGGAAATAGGATTACGAGAGTTGGAGAAGTATCACCAGGATACTGTGCACATATCGTACAACCTGATACGTGTATTAAGCAGATGGAAGAATTAGGGTTAGGAGATTTCACCTGGAAGGTGTGTAATATGGTTATGTCCTTCTCCGTCCCATATGTTCTCCCCGATGATGCATATTTCATATGCGGGAGAAAGGCGTACAAGTGGCTTGCCCCAAACTCTAAAGGATTGTGTTATATTTGAAAAGTATTGCCTGAAGTGATGACTGTAACACATGATAAAATGAAAGACATACATCGTGGTGCCCAAGCTCCTTATACTCACACCCACTACGAGCACGTTGTTAAAAGGCACCTGATAGAGAAGACAGAGCATCCGGCCTCTGATCTGATAAGTGAATCCACCGGGATTCAATTCTTAATCGCGTTAGATTTCACCCGCACCGCTAGAGGAGTGCTAAATTATAAATACATATCGGCGCTCGCAAATTTGTTAGATAATATCACTGAAATGTATGATGACACGTTTAGATATACTGGAAGGGAACTTCAAGCTTATAAAACAGAACTGGTGCAGCATAGAATGGTTCTTAATTACCTCACAGCAGTGACAGGCGGATATTGTGTTACATTGGCAACACAGTACGGCGTGAAGTGTTGCACGTATATCACGAATAGCACCGAGGATCCGGTCGAGGTCATAGACCAAAAGATGGACGATATTCTCCAATTGAAGTGGGAATTTCGCCGAAAACACAATCTCACTCTTGCTGCTGTAGTTAATGAGCTGACTGGTTGGGTGTCATGGTTGAACCCGCGAAATTGGTTTTCTGGTTTAGGAGACTGGGCTCAAGGAGTCATAATGGATGTTGGGAAGTTCCTCCTATGTATCTTAGGTGTTGTCATATCAATTGGCTTGATATTTAGATGCGGTCAGGCTTTAATGAGGTGCAATCGTCGTACTAAGGTAATGAGTTTGAGGAGTGAGGAAACTGTAATTAACCTGGATTTGATTTATGACCCAATGATAGAAACAATGATGTGATTAAAATGCGATTTCTACGGTCCGTTTCTTTCACCTGTTTTTCTGGTTTTTCTCCAAGATAAAAAGACCCACTTGGACGAGGAAGTTGACGAGACGCTATACAGACAACGGATAGACCAAAGAAGAAGTTTTGACCACTTGAGATATGGACATTTGATGAACTTTGCCATGGATCCCCAGTTTCCCTAGAATTCTTAAACTTACGCTAGCCCAACATTTTTTGTAAATCTAATGGCATTGACAAAGCTTTTTGCTCACACCTAATGGGCAACACAGCGCAAAGAAGACGACTTTCAACTGATACCGAACAAAACTTCAACCGACAGATGTACATTAACCTGACATAGAATACCACCGCATTTACCGTAATTATGTCTTTTCTTCATTTCTACAACCCTCAGGTAATGACACACATAGTATAGGGAATACAGGCACAGATATCAGCAATCACATATTCCCCCATTCATGTATCATCAACTAAAATGTGCTCCCCATTTTGTTCAAAATCCAAAAAGAGCTCGGTAAAGTTTGACAGCCCATCCACAGACCCGTACCACGGGATAAGAAGGAATTCAAATGTATACTTCGCAATACCGCGAAGCTTGATTTACAACACGTACGGCACGATGATACATGACCCCCCCAAACATGGACTCATACACACAGGCTTCTGCTATCTCACTAGGTCATACCCTCTTCCCACCTACTCCTCTCTCCTCCCTTACCCAACCATGGAAATGAATTAACCCCTGACATATATTTTTCTCCTTTTGAAATGTTTTAGAAGGTGGCAGTTATTATTGACTGCCAAAGGGTGGACTGTCAAAGTCAGAAAAATATCTCTATGCACACTACCATATTTGCACCTCACACAGGTCCGTGCTGCGCATGCGTACGCTCTCCCGTACGTGCGCATACTCACAGTCGCGGGCACCCGCAGGCGCATGGTATGCGTATTTACGGTAGAGTTTATGCGATCGTAGCGTGCGACTCAATCATTACATATTTTCACTAATAATGTATTTTGTAGATCATGGTCCCTTTGATAGATTCTGAAAGTTTGGTTAATATAGAATGTTTATGAACAGAGGAATCCCTCTTTGTTTGATACGAAGGGTCAGACAGGAGTAATACAGTGGTGTTTAGTATCCATCGGAAGAATATTTAATTAGAAATATTCCGGTGTTGGTTTGAAACAGATCAATCGCTCGTGCGAATAGTTATGGACATAAGAAGTTTATGAACATTTACTTTATTTGCACTTTATTACCCACGCGGCGGGAAACCCAGTTTCCCTCCCACCTGAGCAGTTGGAAATAGTCACAGCCCACCTGTATGAATCAACCTATGACCTTTTGTTATAATACGAAGCCGAATTCCTATGTCCAATGAACAATGAGGTTGTAGGGACCATTGAATTGTATTGTGTGTGGGGCATAAATAGGCAGGCCGACCGTATCCAGTTCTCTCTCTTCAACGGTTCTCATTGCTGATAATCGGGAGCTGGATATCGAGGCGCATGCGAACGTTCCCCTTGTACGTAAGTTTTCTCCGTAATCATATTGTCTTACTGTGAGCCATCTCTCTCTCTCTATCTCTCTCTCTCTCTCTCTACTCTTTCTCTCGTATTTTCCTTTAATTATATTGTATTGTATTTCCTGTGTAGTTTATCTGGTTAGTTGGTTTATGTTATATTGTAGTGTATCATTTGTACTGTGATTCCTTTTTGCAAGTATAATAGTTATAATACATATAATAGGTTTTGGACCCTAAGCCCAGGTATCTGTGTATTCTTTATAAGGGTTAAGTATTCTCTGAGCGTCGGTGACGCTCAAGCAGCTTTGTAGTTAATCAGGTTACACCAGGTTGCACTTACACTCTGTCTCCACACTAAGGTATACTGTGTATCTCATCGTTAAAGGTATAGATATAAAGGTTTAACGTTGTAAGCGTCTGCACCGCTGGTGATCTCCTCGTGGTCCCGAGCGTACGCTACGCTATAGCGAATCATTACGATAGTCGGCAGCCAATAGCGTGCCTGCCTGTGATCACTGGGCCGTAAGCGAACGTGACGCTTGAGCGTCTCGACTACGGTTGAGCGATCGCTACACAACTTGCGTACCCTTACGGTACTTCTTACGTAGATAGCGTACAGTGTTCTTAGACCTCTTAAAGTGTTTTATATACGATAAATAGTTAACTTTATCAGACCCCATTTTCTAGACCCGGTACGTGTTGTGCCCGAAACCACACATTCCTGCGCAGGCAAGTAAGCAGCAACTGCCCTAGCACCCGAAGCACTACCAGAGATTTTGCCCTCTGGTTGTTAATCGCGTGCACCACGCCCAGATTGTCGCATCTGAACAGGATGCTGCGATGCGCTAACCGCTCGCCCCAGATTTCCAGCGCAACCATGATGGGAAAGAGTTCCAGGAGCAGAAGGTCCTTAGTGAAACCCGCCTGGTGCCAGTCTGCCGGCCACGATGCCGCGCACCAAGATCCCTCAAGAAAGCAACCAAAACCGGAGGCTCCTGCCGCGTCGGTGAAAAGCTGCAATCTGGCGCTGTCGACCGTTGGAGCCTGCCATATTCGCACACCGTTGAAGTCCTCCAGGAACGAGGCCCAAACTGCCAGATCTCTTTTTATCTCAGCGGGCAAGCGTACAAAGTGGTGCGGCCTGGCACACCCCGCGGTCGCTCTTTCCAGCTTCCGGCAGAAAACCCTGCCCATCGGGATGACCCGACAAGCAAAGTTAAACATGCCCAGCAAGGATTGCGCCTGCCGCAGCTTAACCTTACGCGAACCCATGAATTGGCCAATGGCTTCGCGAAGCTTAGCCACTTTGTCCACAGGAAGGCGACATTCGCCTGACACCGTGTCGATCTCGATTCCTAGAAATGACAGGCAAGAGATCGGTCCCTCCGTTTTGTCCTCGGCCACTGGTACACCGAAATGACAAAACAATGCTCGTATACTGAAAAGCAGGTTGCCGCACCGCGGCGAACCCGCCGGACCCGTACAAAGGAAATCATCGAGGTAATGGGCAACACCGTGCCCACCCGACGAAGACTCCACGCACCAATGCAGGAAGGTGCTAAAACGTTCAAAATACGAGCATGAAACGGAACACCCCATCGGCAAACATTTGTCAATGAAATATTCCGATCCAATCTGGAAACCCATAAAACGGAATGAGTCCGGATGGAGGGGTAGCAACCTAAAAGCGGATTCGACGTCAATCTTTGCCACGAGGGCCCCAGCGCCGTAGCTGCGGACCAAATTAAGCGCCTCGTCAAACGACTGATACACTACCGAGCAATGACCCGGAGGTATGGCGTCGTTGACCGAGGACCCCGCTGGGTAGGAAAGGTGTTGGATCAGTCTGAAGGACCCGGGTGTTTTCTTGGGTACCACCCCCACCGGGGAGATGACGAGATCCGCCACTGGGGGTGTTGCAAACGGCCCCTCCATCCTGCCCAGCCTAACCTCCTTATCGACTTTTTCCCGCAACACTAAAGGCAAGGCCCGAGCAGACTGGAGGTTCCTCTGTGCCCGAACTGTAACATCGCTCGCAACAGGCAAGCGGAAACCAAAACTAAAACCTTCGTATAAAAACCTGGCATCCTCCTTATTCGGATACCAACCCAACCATTTACGCATAGCCTTTAACCTAATTGGCGTTGGTGCCCTGTGGAGCGCCCCCGCCGGGTGCCCCTCTCGAGTAGGATTGCTTAGAACGGGGACCCTGCCGAGTATTCTTGAAGCAGGAGGAGGCAGGGTGGGAACCCCCGCAATGGAGGCAAGCGTGACGGAACCGACACTGCTTGCCGTAGGAACATGCAGCGTTGTTAAACGCGAAACATAACCCTTTCGTTGCGGGCTGTTTCCCAGCCCGGACGGCCGACCTACCTGGCTTGGCCGACCCGCCGTCCGCGCCGGGCGCATGGGCGGACGGCCCGGCACGGCGTCCGTCCGCCCCTGCGCTCCGGGGCTCCTTGTCCTGCTGCGAGGCCCTGGTGACCTTAAGCCATACCTCCACGTCCTTGAAACCGAAGTCCATAACGTACAACCCATCCTGCTTCTCTCTGAATTCCTCATCATACCTACGCCATTCGTTACCCGCCGACGTGCGTTGCATATCGTGCACGAGATGCAGGTATCGAATTACATTCATATGTTCGTCTGGCCTGTCTTCAAGGTAGCAAGCCGCGAAAACCAAAAACCCCGCCAGCCAGTTATCAAACGTGCGGAACGCCTCGGCCCCTATGCCCTTCTTAGCGGTTGCTGCCTTGAACTCTTTTTTAGAGTCTTTAGTCAAGACGAAGACATCTACGTAGTCCCCCCTGCGAATCCTTTTGCTGCAGCTATCCCTAAGCCCTCGCATGACAGCAGTATATTCGCAGCGGACCACGCCTGGCAAGTCGCGTCGCTTCCTGGCCTTGCGAGATTCTTTGCTAAGCCGCCTTCGCCTCTTGCGCCTCTCCTGCTGCCCAGCCGCCTTCCTGGCGTATTTAGTCGCCCTTTTCTTCGCCTTCGTCGTGCTACTGACGTCGGACGCTGCCGAAGAAAGGGAGGAGGAGGAAGAAGAGGAAGAAGAGGATGAAGGGGACGAGCTGCGCGAACTAGAGGGAGTACTTGAAACCGACCCCGACTGCTCCGCCTCACCTGAAGCCGTAGATTGATCGGATCCAGATTCATCAGGCGCGACGTACGTAACGTCCTCAGCTTCCGATTCCGGTTCCTCCGTATCCGCTTGAACAACTGCGGGCAAAAAAGGGGGAGAGGACCCAGACACAAACAAAGGCGTGCGCCCAGCCCGACTAGGCGTGGGCGTGCCAGGTGAATGCACATTCCCGTCTCGCCGCGGCTGCTGCTGCAGCTGAGCCGCGGCCGCACCAAGCTCGCGGCACGCACGTGCTACCCTCTGAGCGGCTGAAACTGCACCGGCGCCCGATCCGCTAGGTATCCCCCCGGGCCCACCCTCGAGCTCTGGGGCCACTGCGAGCGGACCCAATGCCGCCATCACCGTGGCGAGGGCCGACGCGAACGCGCCTTGCGTTTCATTGTGACCCCGTGACGTTGTAACGTCGTCTGCTGGCTGTCGTGAGGGAGGAACGCGCCGAGTGGACCCGCCGCTGGGCATAGGAAGCCATGACCCATCTGCACCGCGGCCCGGTCGGCCCTGTGGGGAAAGGTCCGCAATGCCAGGGCGCCTAACCCCGGAAGTCCACCCCTCCATAATTCCTGTGCCTACCCGTCCAGGTCCCCTGGGGGTGCTGCCCGTCTCTCGCACTGTCCTTATACTGGGGCTAGCCTGCCGCCTGACTGAGCCAGCTCGCTCAGCCCGGTAGCCCCCACTCGGCGTGACTATTGATGCCCGCGGTGCTGTGCCTTCAGCACCGCTGGGCAAATACCCCCAAATACCTGGTTGATCTCCACCAGGCCTCCTCCCCCCCTCGCCCCGCCGGAAACTATCCGCAGCGAGGAGGGCTGAGGGGACACGGAGCGCTGCGGCGTCGCTGCGCGCACCCGTGCGCGCGAGCCGCCGCCGGAGCCGCGCCCCACCGCTTCCTGTCCGGGCGCCCCCCGCTGATGTAACAGCCTGTGATGCACACCCGCTCGACGATCCCGCGCTGGGCCCAGCGACGGGCCCGGGCCGGATCGCCTCTGACACCCGCCCAGCTCTCCCCCCCCGCGTGGGGCCTCTAAGCGGCCCCGGCAAGCGGGAGTGAGCGGGTGTCGTTGCGGCGGGTGCCGAGCGGCGCCCGGCTAGGCGCGCCAGCGAGCTCCTGCCGTCCCGTCACCTCTGACCGACCCCGGAGGCGAGGACTGTTGGTCGCCTCTCTCCGGGAGGTCAGTCCTCCGCACCGCCACATGCCGCCGACCGCGCTCGCCAGCCGGTGCACCTGCGACCGCAGGGTCGCCGGAGGAGCGTGTCCTGTGCCCCGGAACCCCCGCTTGAGAAGCCCCAGGGGCAGTAACGGCCTCCTCAGCGCCTGACCTCCCTGCCCCGGGACCGGCCTCGCCGGACTGGTACCGGGCTGGTGCACCCGCGGATCGGCGTGGGCGGTTGGAGGCCATACTATCAATTAGGTAACTTTCAACAAGTGAATAAACTTAATAGGGTGAAAAATCTGCCAGGCAGAACTCACCCAGAAAATTCAGCAAGCAAAGAGACCTAAAATGGCCACTCCAGCCTATATATACCTTAACCCTCCCCCTTTCCTAAGGCTGTACTACCTCACAGCTAGGTCCACCCCTCACAGGATGTTTAACCCATTCCTCTCCTATGTTAGTCAATTCTCTCTCCATCCCGCAACCCTCACAATCCCTACAGTCGGCATGCCGACTAACAGGGACTATTCCCACTTGTCTGTGTCCACAACACCCATAGAGTGGGAATAGAACCTGTGGGATACCAACCCACAGAAATTATATAACCCACCCAAATCTAAATCTTTCTGCACATGTTACATCTGCCCCACCTACAGTGCACATTAGTGTGCTTTTTTGGTTTGCTAACAAATTGAATAACCCGCATAGTAAACTCAACATTTTATCAGCCCCAGTAGAAACCAGTGGGAGATGATTTGAGGTTGAAAATTGAGGACCTGTATGTTCTAAACACATCCCAGGAATGCTTAGTATTTGTGGGTGCCTTGCAAATATTTTTTTAATAAATATGCCCTTAATGTTAGTTTTATGATGCAGAGGTCTCACGCCAAGTTCCGTTGTGCTTCATCTGCGACTTTGTATGTGTTTAAAACTAATTCTTATGAGGTTAAAGTCACAACCCGTGTATCTAGTACACTATTATTGCCTTTTGGCTGCATCTATAAAGCGAATAAGAAGCAAAATGTAAAGAAATAGATTGTACGCTACATGTCTCGTATCAGCTCAGTCGTGCCAGGTGTCTACACCGTATGATGTATAGATGCTAGGTGTATAAGGGCACCTCTGTATGAAAATTAGAAGTGGGTATGATGCAATGACACTATTTTATTTACATCATCGAGTGGGCGGTGTAAAGTATATTATGACACTAGCTGCATCACATCACATCCCAACCCACCTGATTACACTAATAAGGTTACGAAAGTGTAGAGCTGTATATATATATAGCGCTTTGGTGTGTGCTGGCAAACTCTCCCTCTGTCTCCCCAAAGGGCTAGTGGGGTCCTGTCCTCTATCAGAGCATTCCCTGTGTGTGTGCTGTATGTCGGTACGTTTGTGTCGACATGTATGAGGAGAAAAATGATGTGGAGACGGAGCAGATTGCCTGTAATAGTGATGTCACCCCCTAGGGGGTCGACACCTGAGTGGATGAACTGTTGGAAGGAATTACGTGACAGTGTCAGCTCTGTATAAAAGACAGTGGTTGACATGAGACAGCCGGCTACTCAGCTTGTGCCTGTCCAGACGTCTCATAGGCCGTCAGGGGCTCTAAAGCGCCCGTTACCTCAGATGGCAGATATAGACGCCGACACGGATACTGACTCCAGTGTCGACGGTGAAGAGACAAATGTGACTTCCAGTAGGGCCACACGTTACATGATTGAGGCAATGAAAAATGTTTTACACATTTCTGATAATACGAGTACCACCAAAAAGGGGTATTATGTTCGGTGAGGAAAAACTACCTGTAGTTTTCCTGAATCTGAGAAATTAAATGAGGTGTGTGATGATGCGTGGTTTTCCCCCGATAACAACTGATAATTTCTAAAATGTTATTGGCATTATATCCTTTCCCGCCAGAGGTTAGGGTGCATTGGGAAACACCCCCTAGGGTGGATAAAGCGCTCACACGCTTGTAAGGGCTCTACCCTCTCCTGAGATGGCCGCCCTTAAGGATCCTGCTGATAGAAAGCAGGAGGGTATCCTAAAATGTATTTACACACATACTGGTGTTATACTGCGACCAGCAATCGCCTCAGCCTGGATGTGCAGTGCTGGGTTGGCGTGGTCGGATTCCCTGACTGAAAATATTGATACCCTAGATAGGGACAGTATATTTTTGCCTATAGAGCATTTAAAAGATGCATTTCTATATATGCGTGATGCACAGCGGAATATTTGCCGACTGGCATCAAGTCTAAGTGCGTTGTCCATTTCTACCAGTAGAGGGTTATGGACACGTCAGTGGTCAGGTGATGCGTATTCCAAACGGCATTTGGAAGTATTGCCTTAATAAGGGGAGGAGTTATTTGGGGTCGGTCTTTCAGACCTGGTGGCCACGGCAACAGCTGGGAAATCCACGTTTGTACCCCAGGTCGCCTCTCAACATGAGAAGACGCCGTATTATCAGGCGCAGTCTTTTCGTGGACAAGCGGGCAAAATGTTCCTCATTTCTGCCCCGTGACAGAGGGAGAGGAAAAAGGCTGCAGAAATCAGCCAGTTCCCAGGAACAGAAACCCTCTCCCGCCTCTGCCAAGCCCTCAGTATGACGCTGGGGCTTTACAAGCAGAATCAGGCACGGTGGGGGGCCCGTCTCAATGAATTTCAGCGCGCAGTGGGCTCACTCGCAAGTAGACCCCTGGATCCTTCAGGTGATATCTCAGGGGTACAAATTAGAATTCGAGACGTCTCCCCCTCGCCGTTTTCCTAAAGTCGGCTTTACCGATGTCTCCTTCTGACAGGGAGACAGTTTTGGAAGCCATTCACAAGCTGTATTCCCAGCAGGTGATAATCAAGGTACCCCTCCTGCAACAGGGAACGGGGTATTATTCCACACTGTTGTGGTACCGAAGCCGGACGGCTCGGTGAGACGGATTCTAAATCTAAAATCTTTGAACACTTACATACAGAGGTTCAAATTCAAGATTGAGTCACTCAGAGCAGTGATTGCGAACCTGGAAGAAGGGGACTACATGATGTCTCGGGACATCAAGGATGCTTACCTTCATGTCAAAATTTACCCTTCTCACCAAGGGTACCTCAGGTTTATGGTACAGAACTGTCACTATCAGTTCAGACGCTGCCGTATGGATGGTCCACGGCACCCCGGGTCTTTACCAAGGTAATGGCCGAAATGATGATATTCCTTCGAAGGAAGGGAATTTTAGTTATCCCTTACTTGGACGATTCCCTGATAAGGGTAAGATCCAGGGAACAGTTGGAGGTCGGTGTAGCACTATCTCAGGTAGTGTTGCGGCAGCACGATTGGATTCTCAATATTCCAAAATCGCAGCTGGTTCCGACGACTTGTCTTCGGTTCCTAGGGATGATCCTGGACACAGTCCAGAAAAAGGTGTTTCTCCCGGAGGGGAAAGACAGGGAGTTATCCGAGCTAGTCAGGAACCTCCTAAAACCGAGCCAAGTCTCAGTGCATCAATGCACAAGGGTTCTGGGTAAAATGGTGGCTTCCTACGAAGCAATCCCATTCGGCAGATTCCACGCAAGAACTTTCCAGTGGGACCTGCTGGACAAATGGTCCGGGTCGCATCTTCAGATGCATCAGCAGATAACCCTGTCACCAAGGACAAGGGTGTCCCTCCTGTGGTTGTTGCAGAGTGCTCATCTTCTAGAGGGCCGCAGATTCGGCATTCAGGACTGGGTCCTGGTGACCACGGATGCCAGCCTGCGAGGCTGGGGAGCAGTCACACAGGGAAGGAATATCCAGGGCTTATGGTCAAGCCTGGAGACATCACTTCACATAAATATCCTGAAGCTAAGGGCCATTTACAATGCTCTAAGCTTAGCAAGACCTCTGCTTCAAGGTCAGCCGGTGTTGATCCAGTCGGACAACATCACGGCAGTCACCCACATAAACAGACAGGGTGGCACAAGAAGCAGGAGGGCAATGGCAGAAGCTGCAAGGATTCTTCGCTGGGCGGAAAATCATGTGATAGCACTGTCAGCAGTATTCATTCCGGGAGTGGACAACTGGGAAGCAGACTTCCTCAGCACGACCTCCACCCGGGAGAGTGGGGACTTCACCCAGAAGTCTTCCACATGATTATAAACCGTTGGGAAAAACTCGACAGGTATTGCGCCAGGTCAAGGGACCCTCAGGCAATAGCTGTAGACGCTCTGGTAACACCGTGGGTGTACCAGTCAGTGTATGTGTTCCCTCCTCTGCCTCTCATACCCAAGGTACTGAGATTGATAAGATGGAGAGGAGTAAGCACTATATTCGTGGCTCCGGATTGGCCAAGAAGGACTTGGTAACCGGAACTTCAAGAGATGCTCACGGAGGATCCGTGGCCTCTACCTCTAAGAAGGGACCTGCTCCAACAAGGACCCTGTCTGTTCCAAGACTTACCGCGGCTGCGTTTGATGGCATGGCGGTTGAACGCCGGATCCTGAAGGAAAAAAGGCATTCCGGATGAAGTCATCCCTATCCTGATCAAAGCCAGGAAGGATGTAACCGCAAAACATTATCACCGCATTTGGCGAAAATATGTTGCGTGGTGCGAGGCCAGTAAGGCCCGACGGAGGAAATTCAACTGGGTCGATTCCTACATTCCTGCAAACAGGAGTGTCTATGGGCCTGAAATTGGGGTCCATTAAGGTTCAAATTTCGGCTCTGTCAATTTTCTTCCAAAAAGAACTAGCTTCAGTCCCTGAAGTTCAGACGTTTGTAAAAGGGGTACTGCATATACAGCCTCCTTTTGTGCCTCCAGTGGCACTTTGGGATCTCAATGTAGTTTTTTGGGTTCCAAAAGTCACATTGGTTTGAACCACTTAAATCTGTGGAGTTAAAATATCTCACATGGAAAGTGGTCATGCTGTTGGCCCTGGCCTGGGCCAGGCGCGTGTCAGAATTGGCGGCTTTATCCTGTAAAAGCCCTTATCTGATTTTCCATTCGGACAGGGCGGAATTGAGGACTCGTCCTCAGTTTCTCCCTAAGGTGGTTTCAGCGTTTCACCTGAACCAACCTATTGTGGTGCCTGCGGCTACTAGGGACTTGGAGGACTCCAAGTTGCTAGACGTTGTCAGGGCCCTGAAAATATATGTTTCCAGGACGGCTGGAGTCAGAAAATCTGACTCGCTGTTTATCCTGTATGCACCCAACAAGCTGGGTGCTTCTGCTTCTAAGCAGACTATTGCTCGTTGGATTTGTAGTACAATTCAGCTTGCACATTCTGTGGCAGGCCTGCCACAGCCAAAAATCTGTAAATGCCCACTCCACAAGGAAGGTGGGCTCATCTTGGGCGGCTGCCCGAGGGGTCTCGGCTTTACAACTTTGCCGAGCAGCTACTTGGTCAGGAGCAAATACGTTTGTAAAATTCTACAAAATTGATACCCTGGCTGAGGAGGACCTGGAGTTCTCTCAATTGGTGCTGCAGAGTCATCCGCACTCTCCCGCCCGTTTGGGAGCTTTGGTATAATCCCCATGGTCCTTACGGAGTCCCCAGCATCCACTTAGGACGTTAGAGAAAATAAGAATTTACTTACCGATAATTCTATTTCTCGTAGTCCGTAGTGGATGCTGGGCGCCCATCCCAAGTGCGGATTGTCTGCAATACTGGTACATAGTTATTGTTACCAAAAAATCGGGTTATTGCTGTAGTGAGCCATCTTTTCTAGAGGCTCCTCTGTTATCATGCTGTTAACTGGGTTCAGATCACAAGTTGTACAGTGTGATTGGTGTGGCTGGTATGAGTCTTACCCGGGATTCAAAATCCTTCCTTATTGTGTACGCTCGTCCGGGCACAGTATCCTAACTGAGGCTTGGAGGAGGGTCATAGGGGGAGGAGCCAGTGCACACCAGATAGTCCTAAAGCTTTCTTTAGATGTGCCCAGTCTCCTGCGGAGCCGCTATTCCCCATGGTCCTTACGGAGTCCCCAGCATCCACTACGGACTACGAGAAATAGAATTATCGGTAAGTAAATTTTTATTATTTCCCATATAACTATAATCTCTAATATATTCAGAGATTGACCCAATAGCTAACACCGTCTTCAGATGATGTAAACTATTGTGTCCTATAGATTGTACTTTCTCCAGGGAAGGCTCTTTAGATCCTCTCCTGCAGCCTCTACTCTGCGACCCCCCAATGGCCACATATGTGCAGTTGGTAATCATATTAGAAAGTGGAAGAACAATCTTTCACTGCTGCAATTTCTCAGAAAGGCTGTCCCAACATGGGAAGATTAGTAAATTGCTTTAATATAACATATTTTATTGTTAGCAATAGCACAATTGGGCAGACTTATGAAGGAACTTATATAGACCACCAGTTCCGTAACGACGTGTGTGCTGAGTGTGCGCCGCCCACAGCGCATGAGCACTGTAGGCGCAACCGGCACACTCGTCACACTCGCTCTCCCCCCTCCCCCCGCCACCACCTCCCGCAGCCAGCGCACAATGTAATTAGTTTGCGGCCGCCGCCCACCCGCCCTCTCACCCGCAGGTGATGTGCAGAGCTCCGATCTCCGGGGCTCTGCCTTGAACTCGGCGGCGGGAGCCGGAAGAAGCATAGGAGCGGACCGAGGCAGTGTGGGGTGAGTAACAGAGGCGGAGGGGGGAGGTTACAAGTGGCAGCCGCAGCATTAACGCACACTTAGCTCGGCACTGGCAGCTCCGCACTGACAGTCACGCACTGTTCCCTACACCCCAGTCTCTCTGCTCCCCTCAGTGTCACCCACTTGCTCTGCTCCCCTCAGTGTCACCCACTTGCTCTGTTCCCCTTACTAACTGCTCCCTACACTCACCCTCTCTGCTCCCTACACCCACTCTCTGCTCCCTACACCCGCTCTCTGCTCCCTACATCCACTTGCTCTGTTCCCCTCACTCTCTGATCCCTACACTCACCCTCACTGCTCCCTACACCCACTATCTGCTCCCTACACCCGCTCTCTGCTCCCTACATCCACTTGCTCTGTTCCCCTCACTCTCTGATCCCTACACTCACCCTCATTGCTCCCTACACCTACTCTCTGCTCCCTACACCCGCTCTCTGCTCCCTACCCCCGCTCTCTGCTCCCTACACCCACTTGCTCTGTTCCCCCCACTCTCTGCTCCCTACACCCACCCTCTCTGCTCCCTACACCCACCCTCTCTGCTCCCTACACCCACTCTCTCTGCTCCTCACACTCACTGCTCCCTACACCCACTCTCTCTGCTCCTCACACTCACTGCTTCCTACACCCACTCTCTGCTCCCCTCATTCTCTGCTCCCTATACCCACCCTCTCTGCTCCCTACACCTGCTCTCTGCTCCCTACCCCCGCTCTCTGCTCCCTACACCCACTTGCTCTGTTCCCCCCACTCTCTGCTCCCTACACCCACCCTCTCTGCTCCCTACACCCACTCTCTCTGCTCCTCACACTCACTGCTCCCTACACCCACTCTCTCTGCTCCTTACACTCACTGCTTCCTACACCCACTCTCTGCTCCCCTCATTCTCTGCTCCCTACACCCACCCTCTCTGCTCCCTACATCCACCCTCTCTGCTCCCTACACCCACCCTCTCTGCTCCCTACACCCACTCTCTCTGCTTCTCACACTCACTGCTCCCTACACCCACTCTCTGCTCCCCTCATTCTCTGCTCCCTACACCCACCCTCTCTGCTCCTCACACTCACTGCGCCCTACACCCACTCTCTCTGCTCCTCACACTCACTGCGCCCTACACCCGCTCTCTCTGCTCCTCACACTCACTGCTTCCTACACCCACTCTCTGCTCCCCTCATTCTCTGCTCCCTACACCCACCCTCTCTGCTCCCTACACCCACCCTCTCTGCTCCCTACACCCACCCTCTCTGCTCCTCACACTCACTGCTTCCTACACCCACTCTCTGCTCCCCTCATTCTCTGCTCCCTACACCCACCCTCTCTGCTCCCTACACCCACTCTCTCTGCTCCTCACTTACTGCTCCCTACACCCACTCTCTCTGCTCCTCACACTCACTGCTTCCTACACCTACTCTCTGCTCCTCACACTCACTGATCCCTACACCCACCCTCTCTGCTCCCTACACCCACCCTCTCTGCTCCCTACACCCACTCTCTGCTCCCCTCATTCTCTGCTCCCTACACCCACCCTCTCTGCTCCCTACACCCACTCTCTCTGCTCCTCACACTCACTGCGCCCTACACCCACTCTCTCTGCTCCTCACACTCACTGCGCCCTACACCCACTCTCTCTGCTCCTCACACTCACTGCGCCCTACACCCACTCTCTCTGCTCCTCACACTCACTGCGCCCTACACCCACTCTCTGCTCCCCTCATTCTCTGCTCCCTACACCCACCCTCTCTGCTCCCTACACCCACTCTCTCTGCTCCTCACACTCACTGCTCCCTACACCCACTCTCTCTGCTCCTCACACTCACTACTTCCTACACCCACTCTCTCTGCTCCCCTCATTCTCTGCTCCCTACACCCCCCCCTCTCTGCTCCCTACACCCACTCTCTGCTCCCCTCATTCTCTGCTCCCTACACCCACCCTCTCTGCTCCCTACACCCACTCTCTCTGCTCCTCACACTCACTGCGCCCTACACCCACTCTCTCTGCTCCTCACACTCACTGCGCCCTACACCCACTCTCTCTGCTCCTCACACTCACTGCGCCCTACACCCACTCTCTCTGCTCCTCACACTCACTGCGCCCTACACCCACTCTCTGCTCCCCTCATTCTCTGCTCCCTACACCCACCCTCTCTGCTCCCTACACCCACTCTCTCTGCTCCTCACACTCACTGCTCCCTACACCCACTCTCTCTGCTCCTCACACTCACTACTTCCTACACCCACTCTCTCTGCTCCCCTCATTCTCTGCTCCCTACACCCCCCCTCTCTGCTCCCTACACCCACTCTCTCTCTGCTCCTCACACTCTCTGCTCCCTACACCCACCCTCTCTGCTCCCTACACCCACCCTCTCTGCTCCCTACACCCACTCTCTCTGCTCCCTACACCCACTCTCTGCTCCCCTCATTCTCTGCTCCCTACACCCACTCTCTCTGCTCCTCACACTCACTGCTCCCTACACCCACCCTCTCTGCTCCCTACATCCACTCTCTCTGCTCCTCACACTCACTGCTTCCTACACCAACTTTCTGCTCCCCTTACTCACTGATCCCTACACCCACTCTCTCTGCTCCTCACATTCACTGCTTCCTACACCAACTCTCTGCTCCCCTTACTCACTGATCCCTACACCCACTCTCTCTGCTACCCTTTCTGCTTCCTAACTGCATCACGCCAGGGGAGCGGCCGCGGGGAGAGAGGATGGAGGAGCAGCAGCTCTCGTTCCCGAGTCCCGGGACATAAATGTTCGCCTCTGGATGCCGGATCGCCACCCCCTGCAACTCGGGAGAGACTGCACTGCGAGGAGCTGAGAGATGGGGGAGGAGGAGGAGGACTCGGCCAGGAAGGAGAAGAAGAGAGGCCTGCCACTCTGCCAGCTGTTCACAGTTAAGTATAATACTTACACACAAACACTGTCACTCTCTCTCTCACACACACACACACACACACTTACACACACTTTCTCTCTCTCTCTCTCTCTCTCTCTCTCTCATGTAAAAAGGGGGACTCTGCTTCCTAATGTGTAAAATGAGACTCTGCCTGCTTAATATGTAAAAAGAGGAATCTGCTGCCTAATGTGTAAACAGGGGACCCTGCATTCTTAATGTGTAAAAAGGAGGCCTCTGCTGCCCTAATGTGTAAAAAAGGGGACTCTCTGCTGCCCTAATGTGTAAAAAAGAGGACTCTCTGCTGCCCTAATGTGTAAAAAAGGGGACTCTCTGCTGCCCTAATGTGTAAAAAAGGGGACTCTCTGCTGCCCTAATGTGTAAAAAAGAGGACTCTCTGCTGCCCTAATGTGTAAAAAAGGGGACTCTCTGCTGCCCTAATGTGTAAAAAAGAGGACTCTCTGCTGCCCTAATGTGTAAAAAAGGGGACTCTCTGCTGCCCTAATGTGTAAAAAAGAGGACTCTCTGCTGCCCTAATGTGTAAAAAAAGGGGACTCTCTGCTGCCCTAATGTGTAAAAAAGAGGACTCTCTGCTGCCCTAATGTGTAAAAAAGGGGACTCTCTGCTGCCCTAATGTGTAAAAAAGGGGACTCTCTGCTGCCCTAATGTGTAAAAAAGAGGACTCTCTGCTGCCCTAATGTGTAAAAAAGGGGACTCTCTGCTGCCCTAATGTGTAAAAAAGAGGACTCTCTGCTGCCCTAATGTGTAAAAAAGGGGACTCTCTGCTGCCCTAATGTGTAAAAAAGAGGACTCTCTGCTGCCCTAATGTGTAAAAAAGGGGACTCTCTGCTGCCCTAATGTGTAAAAAAGGGGACTCTGCTGCCGTAATGTGTAAAAAAGGGGACTCTCTGCTGCCGTAATGTGTAAAAAGGGGGACTCTGCCTGCCCAATGTGTGAAAAAGGGGGGCTTTGCTGCCATAATGTGTGAAAGGGAGCTCTGTGGCCATGCTCCTATAGTTTTGGCACGTGCCTGATGTGCGCAATGGCTCTGTTTTGTATATATATAGGGGGGGGGGGGGTGCCGATGCTGTTTCTTGCACACAGCGCTAGAATGGCTAGTTACGGCACTGTAGACCACTATCCCACATGCAATGCTTTATTTTTACAGGGTGATTCAAAAGTCGCAGTCAGGGCTGGTGCTAGAGTGTTTGGCGCCCCCACTGCAAATTATAAATTTGCACCCTCTCATCCGTAAAAAAGGGATAGCGTGCACTGCAAAATGGGGTGTGGTCACACAAAGAAGGGGCGTGACCACAATCACACCCACAATTCAAATTACACCACACAGTATTACAATCTTATGCACATTAACCCAAACATAGTGCACCTGATTCATATTATGCCACATAATAGTGCCCCTTATTCACATTTAAAATTGATGACAGGGCCAGTTCTAGATCTTGAAGAGCTCAGGGCAACAGTTTCCTTTGGCCATGCTCAGAACAGGGACAGTGCGCGCTGAAGGCGTGCGCCAAAAATATAGGGCCACAGAATAGTACCAGTTCACATAACCCCGCATAGTAGTGTCCATTAGTCACATTACACCACACAGCAGTGTCCATTAGTCACGTTACACTGCACAGCAGTGTCCGTTAGTCACATGACACCGCGCAGCAGTGTCCGTTAGCCACATGACACCGCGCAGCAGTGTCCGTTAGCCACATGACACCGCGCAGCAGTGTCCGTTAGTCACATGACACCGCGCAGCAGTGTCCGTTAGCCACATGACACCGCGCAGCAGTGTCCGTTAGCCACATGACACCGCGCAGCAGTGTCCGTTAGCCACATGACACCGCGCAGCAGTGTCCGTTAGCCACATGACACCGCGCAGCAGTGTCCGTTAGCCACATGACACCGCGCCGCAGTGTCCGTTAGCCACATGACACCGCGCGGCAGTGTCCGTTAGCCACATGACACCGCGCAGCAGTGCCAGTTAGCCACATGACACCGCGCAGCAGTGTCCTTTAGCCACATTACACCACGCAGCAGTGTCCGTTAGCCACATTACACCGCGCAGCAGTGTCCGTTAGCCACATTACACCGCGCAGCAGTGTCCGTTAGCCACATTACATCGCGCAGCAGTGTCCGTTAGCCACATTACACCGCACAGTAGTGTCCGTTAGTCACATTACACCGCACAGCAGTATCCGTTACTCACATTACATCGCACAGCAGTGTCCACAGTTAGCCACATTACACTGCACAGCAGTGTCCGTTAGTCACATTACACCGCACAGTAGTGTCCGTTAGTCACATTACACCGCACAGCAGTGTCCGCAGTTGGCCACATTACACCGCACAGCAGTGTCCATAGTTAGCCACATTACACTGCACAGCAGTGTCCGTTAGCCACATTACTCCGTACAGCAGTGTCCGTTAGCCACATTACTCCGTACAGCAGTGTCCGTTAGCCACATTACACCGTACAGCAGTGTCCGTTAGCCACATTACACCGTACAGCAGTGTCCGTTAGCCACATTACACCGTACAGCAGTGTCCGTTAGCCACATTACACCGTACAGCAGTGTCCGTTAGCCACATTACACCGTACAGCAGTGTCCGTTAGCCACATTACACCGCACAGTAGTGTCCGTTAGTCACATTACTCCGTACAGTAGTGTCCGTTAGCCACATTACTCCGTACAGTAGTGTCCGTTAGCCACATTACACCGCACAGCAGTGTCCACCGTTAGCCACATTACACCGCACAATAGTGTCCGTTAGCCACATTACACTGCACAGTAGTGTCCGTTAGCCACATTACACCGCACAGCAGTGTCCACCGTTAGCCACATTACACCGTACAGTAGTGTCCGTTAGCCACATTACACCGTACAGCAGTGTCCATTAGCCACATTACACCGCACAGCAGTATCCGTTACTCACATGACATCGCACAGCAGTGTCCACAGTTAGCCACATTACACTGCACAGCAGTGTCCGTTAGTCACATTACACCGCACAGTAGTGTCAGTTAGTCACATTACACCGCACAGCAGTGTCCGCAGTTAGCCACATTACACTGCACAGCAGTGTCCGTTAGTCACATTACACCGCACAGTAGTGTTCGCAGTTAGCCACATTACACTGCACAGCAGTGTCCGTTACTCACATTACACCGCACAGCAGTGTCCATAGTTAGCCACATTACACTGCACAGCAGTGTCCGTTAGTCACATTACTCCGTACAGCAGTGTCCGTTAGCCACATTACTCCGCACAGCAGTGTCCGCCGTTAGCCACATTACACCGCACAATAGTGTCCGTTAGCCACATTACACTGCACAGTAGTGTCCGTTAGCCACATTACACCGCACAGCAGTTTCCGCCGTTATCCACATTACACCGCACAGTAGTGTCCGTTAGCCACATTACACCGCACAGTAGTGTCCGTTAGCCACATTACACCGTACAGCAGTGTCCATTAGCCACATTACACCATACAGCAGTGTCCGTTAGCCACATTACACCGCACAGTAGTGTCCGTTAGTCACATTACACTGCACAGTAGTGTCCGTTAGTCACATTACACCGCACAGTAGTACCCTTATACACCTTACGCCACACAGGAGAGCCGCTTATACACGTTACGCCAGAGTAGAGCCCATTATACACATTATGCCAGATACAGCCCATTATACACATTATGAAGGTCACTGAGACCTCGCTGCAATAGTGGCCCTCAGCGCAGTTTGCCAGTGGCCGCAAACTGTGCATTCGCAGTGGGCGTGAGGCCACACACATTGCAGTTGCTTCTCCGATGGATGCGACCACAATGTGATTGACAGGCAACAGCGTAGCGGAGTTAAGGTGTTGCGGGGGTGGCGTTGGAAAAACACAGCTCATACACACCGCTCCGAAAAAAAAATGGCTGCTGACCAGGCTGCGCTGCCAGGGGTCAACCTTTGATCAGATGCGTCCTCAATCAAATTGCGGATGCATCGGGAGGCGGCGCCACACATGCTGGGCGGCCTTGCATGTGCTGGGCGGCCCTCAGCATGTGCAGAGATGAACGCAGATCTGGCTGGATATGCAGCCATCTGAGTTCATGTTTGAATAACCCCCTATGCTAGGTACAGCCTTCATTCCCTCCACAGTGCGGCCCCAGTACCTGCGGGAGGTCCCGGCTCGGGCGCTGCTCCTCCTCTCCCTTCTCCGCCTCCGGTTTCTCACAGGTTCACGCTGATGTGGGGGGGGGGGGGAAGCAGGTACTAAATACCCGGGCCTGGGACTTATGGAGTGGCCCAGCAGGGACCCTGGTCTGCGGGTGGTCTTCTGTATGCCGAATGTCGGGATCCCGGCGCACAGTATACCGGCGCCGGAATCCCGACACCCGGCATACCGACAACTATTCTCCCTCGTGGGGGTCCACGACCCCCCTGGAGGGAGAATAAAATAGTGTGGCGCGCGTAGCACGGCGAGCGCAGTGAGCCCGCAAGGGGCTCCTTTGCGCTCGCCACACTGCCGGTATGCTGGTCGCCGGGAGCCCGAGCGCCGGCATACCGTACTACACCCCTGGTCTGCCGCACTTCCACCCCATCCCTCTTTACTGGGCAGCTGGCGGGTGAGTGGAAATCTTACCTTCTCTGGGAGGAATCATAATCTTTTTAACAACACGATTCAATATCAGCTTCTGGAGGATTTAAAGCCTTTATTATTTCTTTATCCACTACAAAAGTTATTTCAAAGGATCCTTAAAAGGGTTTGTAACAATCATGCATTAATCCTTCCTGCTTTGGAATTCCTGGATTTAATAAATACATCCATGCTTCATCTTCATCTTTAATTAATATATATTCTGCGTGCAATTATAGTGGATAAGGGGGGTAATTCCAAGTTGATCGCAGCAGGAAATTTTTTAGCAGTTGGGCAAAACCATGTGCACTGCAGGTGGGGCAGATATAACATTTGCAGAGAGAGTTAGATTTGGGTGGGTTATTTTATTTCTGTGCAGGGTAAATACTGGCTGCTTTACTTTTACACTGCAATTTAGATTGCAGATTGAACACACCACAGCCAAATCTAACTCTCTTTGCAAATGTTATATCTGCCTCCCCTGCAGTGCACATGGGGGGTAATTCCAAGTTGATCGCAGCAGGATTTTTGATAGCAATTGGGCAAAACCATGTGCACTGCAGGGGAGGCAGATATAACATGTGCAGAGAGAGATAGATTTGGGTGTGGTGTGTTCAAAATGAAATCTAAATTGCAGTGTGAAAATAAAGCAGCCAGTATTTACCCTGCACAGAAACAAAATAACCCACCCAAATCTAACTCTCTCTGCACATGTTATATCTGCCTCCCCTGCAGTGCACATGGTTTTGCCCAACTGCTAAAAAATTTCCTGCTGCGATCAACTTGGAATTACCCCCAATATGCGTTATTTGTGCGGTGTGAAAGGGGTATTAGTCAATTTTCCCATTTCCAGCACAGTTTTTGAAACAAAAGGGTGTGCTGCGACTTTGACAAGGGTATGCTGTGACTTTGACAAGGGTGTATGACAAGGGTGTACTGCGACTTTGACAAGGGTGTACTGCGACTTTGACAAGGGTGTACTGCGACTTTGACAAGGGTGTACTGCGACTTTGACAAGGGTGTACTGTGACTTTGACATGGGTATACTGCGACTTTGACAAGGGTGTACTGCGACTTTGACAAGGGTGTACTGCGACTTTGACAAGGGTGTATGACAAGGGTGTACTGCGACTTTGACAAGGGTGTACTGCGACTTTGACAAGGGTGTACTGTGACTTTGACAAGGGTGTACTGCGACTTTGACAAGGGTGTACTGCGACTTTGACAAGGGTGTACTGCGACTTTGACAAGGGTATACTGTGACTTTGACAAGGGTATACTGCGACTTTGACAAGGGTATACTGCGACTTTGACAAGGGTGTACTGTGACTTTGACAAGGGTATACTGTGACTTTGACAAGGGTATACTGTGACTTTGACAAGGGTGTACTGTGACTTTGACAAGGGTATACTGTGACTTTGACAAGGGTATACTGCGACTTTGACAAGGGTATACTGCGACTTTGACAAGGGTATACTGTGACTTTGACAAGGGTGTACTGCGACTTTGACAAGGGTATACTGTGACTTTGACAAGGGTATACTGTGACTTTGACAAGGGTATACTGTGACTTTGACAAGGGTGTACTGCGACTTTGACAAGGGTGTACTGTGACTTTGACAAGGGTATACTGCGACTTTGACAAGGGTGTACTGCGACTTTGACAAGGGTGTACTGTGACTTTGACAAGGGTGTACTGCGACTTTGACAAGGGTGTACTGCGACTTTGACAAGGGTGTACTGTGACTTTGACAAGGGTGTACTGTGACTTTGACAAGGGTGTACTGTGACTTTGACAAGGGTGTACTGTGACTTTGACAAGGGTGTACTGCGACTTTGACAAGGGTATACTGCGACTTTGACAAGGGTATACTGCGACTTTGACAAGGGTGTACTGCGACTTTGACAAGGGTATACTGTGACTTTGACAAGGGTATACTGCGACTTTGACAAGGGTGTACTGCGACTTTGACAAGGGTGTACTGTGACTTTGACAAGGGTGTACTGCGACTTTGACAAGGGTGTACTGTGACTTTGACAAGGGTGTACTGTGACTTTGACAAGGGTATACTGCGACTTTGACAAGGGTGTACTGCGACTTTGACAAGGGTATACTGTGACTTTGACAAGGGTGTACTGCGACTTTGACAAGGGTATACTGTGACTTTGACAAGGGTGTACTGTGACTTTGACAAGGGTGTACTGCGACTTTGACAAGGGTATACTGTGACTTTGACAAGGGTGTACTGTGACTTTGACAAGGGTGTACTGCGACTTTGACAAGGGTATACTGTGACTTTGACAAGGGTATACTGCGACTTTGACAAGGGTGTACTGCGACTTTGACAAGGGTGTACTGTGACTTTGACAAGGGTATACTGCGACTTTGACAAGGGTGTATGACAAGGGTGTACTGCGACTTTGACAAGGGTGTACTGCGACTTTGACAAGGGTGTACTGCGACTTTGACAAGGGTATACTGCGACTTTGACAAGGGTGTACTGCGACTTTGACAAGGGTGTACTGCGACTTTGACAAGGGTGTATGACAAGGGTGTACTGCGACTTTGACAAGGGTGTACTGCGACTTTGACAAGGGTATACTGCGACTTTGACAAGGGTGTACTGCGACTTTGACAAGGGTGTACTGTGACTTTGACAAGGGTGTACTGTGACTTTGACAAGGGTGTACTGCGACTTTGACAAGGGTATACTGTGACTTTGACAAGGGTATACTGCGACTTTGACAAGGGTGTACTGCGACTTTGACAAGGGTATACTGCGACTTTGACAAGGGTGTACTGCGACTTTGACAAGGGTGTACTGCGACTTTGACAAGGGTGTACTGTGACTTTGACAAGGGTGTATGACAAGGGTGTACTGCGACTTTTGAATGTATATTAAAAAAAAGTGTCTGTACTTCATGTAAAGTTACAAGTTGATAAGAGATTTATCGTGGCTTCCATACTTGCTTATTTATATAATTTCTGTAATGATTCCATTGGTTTCATCCTCTATATGGAATTAGAAGTCAGAATAAAAAATGTGATAAAAAAATAAAAGTACTGCCTCTATGACTGTTGAAGTTCAGACTAATCTTGATTATAATGTGGCATTAAAGGCATGATTCATGGGTGGTGGGTGCAGTTCACACAACAGCTGTGCCTTTGGATGCAGCTGCTGTGCAAAAATATGCTAATGCTGCAGGAGGCACCTTGTGTAAAAAATACGCTTCTTGCTTCTGTGACCCACTGCTCCGTCTGGAGACACAGCATTGGATCATCCGTGTGAACATCAGATTGGCCAGTGTAATCACGCAGCAGAGGCCAGGAAATCTGCAGGCCCTGGCATCGGCACACCTACAAAACCAGGCCATCACGCCCCCAGTTTGTAAAACACTCATCATCGCCGCCTTAGTGCCAAACGGCCACAGCATCTCGATAATGCTGCAGCTTAGGGGGCGCTGCCCGTCGCTGCGTACACTGACCTACACTTGGGCAGTGATGATCCTTTGCGTACTTCTCTGAATCAGACCCAAAGTGTTACTATACTGTAATGAACAGAGTGTGTGGTTATTGTCATGTGTTTTTTGTTATCAGGACATCCTTACAGGCATGAGATCATTTCCCTTCCTTCGGATTCACAAAAGGTGCCAATGACATGGCCAGGTCAGCAAGGATACAATCACGTATGTACCTTGTATATGGTATGGTATATCTGTCATCCTTAATTAGTTACATGTCTTTCTGAATATTCTGGAGTTCTGCTGCCTATAAAACCATGACATTTCATGAGGTAGGTCTAACATTGTTGTCTGTTTTCCCTTTTATACATAATATCCTATATTCAAAATGTAACTTTATCAAGATGTAGAACAGATGGAGCAGGCAGGTGACTTTCATTTGGTTCTTACATGTGTAAGTCACACTGATATAACAAAAGCAGCCAAGGGCGTAGCTACCATATGTGCAGGTAGTGCAGCTGCTATGGGTCCCAGACCTAAGAGGGGCCCACCTTTCCTGTCAAAATTACATGTGGTGTACATATACATACATACCTTCAGGGCTACAGTATATCTAGTTATATTGGTCCCCTGGACCTTCTCATTGAAATGTGGTATAAAATGAACTGGAGGGCATTATACTGTTACATAATAAAAACTAAAGCACTGTGATGTAGCACAATAGAAAGTGGAGGCACTATAGTGTGGCATAATATGAACTGTATCATAATGTGAATTGGGGATTCTGTGTTGCATAATGTGTATTGGCAGCCCTACAATGTGACATAAGGTGAATTAGGCACTACTATGGTTCAGAAAATGAACTAGGGCACTACTATGGGCATAAAATTAACAACTGCTGTGGAAAGGTGTCTCTCTTGAAGCAATGGGACACGGGTCCTTCAAAATGTTGCTATAGGGCCCATTAAGTTCTGGCTACGCCCCTGAAAGCAGCTCCAAAAGCAGCAGTTGCCAGGACCCACAAGCCTCGCCTTCCTTTGGAGGCCAGCATTTGTATTTCTGTGTCAGGTTGTTTTTAGCTGCAAAGTACATGCACCTGATAAAAAGTTTGTGAGTCTTCTTCAAGTGTACATGCAGTGTTCCTCCCTTACTGGCTGTTGTCACCACAAAGTTGCTGCAACGTTATGAGAGGGAGGCGGTTGATAGTGATTAGGTCGACACCATATGCCCGAGAGGGTCAAAATGTCGACACATGTTTTTTCAGGATTTTTCATGCTCTTACAACTTTTCTTATTTTTAATTTACTGTCTAACTCACAAAATGTTACCTTTTAGTAACCAAAGAGGGTGACTATGTACAAATTTGTGGGGAAAAAATGTAAAAACAAAAAATAACACAAAAATCCATCTTTATGGGGTTGGCATTTTGACCCTGTCGACCTTTTGACTGTCGGATTTTTGACCCTGTCAGGCATATGGTGTCGACCTAATGACTGTCTATCTTTTAACTGTCTATCTTATATACCACACCCATTTCAGGTTAGCTATTAGACTTTATGGTCAAGGTATTATGTTTGTTTATCGCTAAAAGCTACGATACTGCAACATTCTTTCGTGCTCTCTCTGCATGCCTCTGCATGTTAAAGAAACCTTGTCTGTTAGCACAAGTATAGAAGTTTGCTCTAACCTATGCAACCGATAATTATAAAGCTCAGTAAACACAAACCTGATAACAAATAGGGCAGAGACATGGACAGTGGTTAGCATTGCTACCTCACTGCACTGGGTTCAAGGGTATCATTACACTTAGGACTATCTGTGCACAGTTTGTATGTTCTCTCCATTTTTGTGTGGGGTTCCTTCATGTGCTCCGATTTCCTCCCACACTAATTCAGAAACAGCTGCCATAATAAAATTAAAAAAAAAGAACCATATTGTGTATGTGTGTCCATGTGATATGATATAGGAAATATAGATTGCAAGCTCCATTGGAGCAGGTACTGATGTGAATATTCTCTATAAAAGGACTGTTAATAAACAACATAACTTTATATTGTTTAATAGTCCTGGCCTGCTGCATGCACGGATTACACCCAAGCCCAGGGGCTCATAGAGCTGTGTACATTATACATCAAAAATGCAGGTGTGTAATATGGCCTGCAAAAAAAGACACAGTTCTGTCATACTTGCCTACATTTGAAAAAGCATTTCAGGGAGATGTGAAAGTAAAGGGGGGTACTCACGGAGCGATCGCTGCTTAAAATCTAAGCAATCTAACTAGATTGCTTAGATTATAAGCAGCGATCACTCCGTGTGTACCCCTCACAGCGATAGCGATGCGCAGCCCTGCGCATCGCTATCGCTAGTGCTAGATTTGCCCCCCGTATCCCCCCCGCACGCTCAGCACACATCGCGCTGTGCTGAGCGGGGGGAGAGATGTGTGCTGAGCGCTTCGCTCAGCACACATCTCTCCCTCGATCTGCCTTAACACCTATCAGTGCGGAGAGGTACTGCTACATCGGAGAGGCGTGTCATAAAAATGACTTACATCCACATGTAAATGAGCCCCAGAGTTAGTAAGATCTACTTGTTGAAGAAAAGACTCTTATATTTCGCAGGATTTGTTTGTGTATTGTGCTTTACAAGAGGTTCCATATACTGCAAGTGGCCACAAGAAACTTTATTTAAAATGCATACAGCCATAGGGATCATTGTGTCAGTTATAACCAATGCAGGGAAATGGCACTGATGTTCCCATTTTATGTACAGTATGTATCCATACCTCCCAATTGTCCTGATATTCGCGGGACAGTCCCGTTTTTGGGGACTGCCCCGCTGTCCCACCCGCGGGCCGCAGTGTCCCGCGGTTGGGGGGGGGGGGGGCAGTTGGGAGTCTCTGTCTCTCGCTGCCCTGCTTAGCAGAGCAGCGTTGAATAGACGCTGTGCGCATGCGCACAGCGTCTGTTCACTGGAGACAGAGGGAGAGGGGGCATGCCAGCGGTTCACAGAGCGGCGAAAAATGGGCGTGGCCACACACCAGAAGGGGTGTGGGCACGCTCCAGAAGGGGTGTGGCCTCTGAAAATGGCCCACAGTGCCAGATACAATGCCCCACAATGCCAGATACAATGCCCCACAGTGCCAGTTACATTGCCCCCCAGTGCCAGATACAATGCCCCACAGTGCCAGTTACATTGCCCCCCAGTGCCAGATACAATGCCCCACAATGCCAGTTACATTGCCCCACAGTGCCAGTTACATTGCCCCACAGTGCCAGATACAATGCCCCACAGTGCCAGTTACATGCCCCACAGTGCCAGTTACATGCCCCACAGTGCCGGATACATTGCCCCACAGTGCCAGTTACATTGCCCCACAATGCCAGTTACATTGCCCCACAGTGCCAGTTACATGCCCCACAATGCCAGTTAGTTTGCCCCACAGTGCCAGTTACATGCCCCACAGTGCCAGGCCCCACTCAGTGCCAGTTACATATGACCCATTCGGTGCCAGATACATGCCCCACTGTCCCCCCAAGCCCGCCGCCCCCCCCCCCCCATCACTTACGGCTTACTCTATGTGAGGGGAGGAGAGCGCAGCGCCTCTCCTTCCCCTCACCACTCCAGGTCTCCGGGGGCTGTCTGGCGCCTTGTTCGCTAGCCAATCAGAGCTCGCGGACCGGCAGCCAATCAGGAGCCGGTCCGCAAGCTCTGATTGGCTAGCGCCGGAGACCGGACACAGCAGCGCTGCTGGCAGCGGCGGTGAGGGGAGGGAGAGACGCTGTGCTCTCCTCCCCTCACATTTAGGGTTGACGGGGGCGAGTGGGGCATGATGCCCTGGTCGCCGGCGGCGCCCCCCTCTCCTGGGCCTGCCAAGGCGCCCAGGGCACGTGCCCCACTCGCCCTACCCTAGATACGCCTCTGCTTGGGTTACTTGGGAGTCAGGACAGTGTTATTATTACTAAATGCAACAATTACCATGTAACATACAAATAACACATATACATATACAAGAACAGTACAAATGAATTTCAATTAAATATGAACCTCCATTATTTTTTTCCTTTAAAAATGAATAGGAATATTTGTCTGAACACAAATATCAATTAAGCAATGAGATCTTCATACAGTACAGTAATACTATAGCACTGCAACTTCGTATAGTATAGTACTGCAACTTAGGAGAGGTCCAGATGCAATCAGCTAATCAGAAGTGACTGCTGATCGTCATCATCATTTAAATGTGTTTTGCATACCGCCCAACTTTGTGGATTTGAAATGTGGGCATCAGGGCCGTTTCTAGCCAATTTGGCTCCCAGTGCGAGATTTAAAAATGCCCCCCCCCCCCCCCACTCCCCCTATTCACATAAAAAAATGCCGCCCCCCCCCCCCCCCCCATAGATATAAAGAGTGAAAGAAGGTGCGCGCGCGCTCCCGGCAAGGGGGCGTGGCCTCGTTAAAATGGGCATGGCTTTGTTACGATGGGCGTGACCTCATCTGATCTCATCATCACGGCCACCACAGGATTAAAAAAAAAAAAAAGTCCTCATTTTACACATTACAGCAGGCAAGTGTCCCCATTTTACACATTGCGGCAGGCACGTGCCCCCATTTTACACATTGTGGCAGGAAAGTGTCCCCATTTTACACATTGTGGCAGGAACGTGCCCCCATTTTACACATTGCGGCAGGAAAGTGTCCCCATTTTACACATTGCGGCAGGCACGTGCCCCCTTTTTACACAGTACAACAGGCAAGTGTCCCCATTTTACACATTGCGGCAGGCACGTGCCCCCATTTTACACATTGCGGCAGGAAAGTGTCCCCATTTTACACATTGCGGCAGGCACGTGCCCCCATTTTACACATTGCGGCAGGAAAGTGTCCCCATTTTACACATTGCGGCAGGCACGTGCCCCCATTTTACACATTGCGGCAGGAAAGTGTCCCCATTTTACACATTACGGCAGACTGCGTCCCCATTTTACACATTCCGGCAGGCAAGTCAGTGGCAAACGCAGGATTTCTAGAGGGGGGTTTCCAAATGAAGTCTACAATCGCCCACTCTGTGGAACATTAGCGCAAGTGTAGGAGTCTGGGGGAGCAGGAGCAGAACCTAGTAACGACCCTGGACATTAATGTACACATTGGTCTTTTTATACACTGGATACTGAATGGAATATAGTATTAATATTTAACACTATAGATGGTCTCTAACTATAGATGGTCTCTAGTATAGGCTGTATCAAATTTAAATAATATAAATAAGTGGTCAGGAAAAGGATAAACATACCATAATAAATGAATATAAAAACATAATAGAACCAGTACTGCACTTTCTAAGCACACATTCTCCCACCTCACGGTAAGGCTCCTGTCTCTTCCTAGTAGCTGCTCTCTGGTCCAGTGCACTGACTGAGGACTCGGATCCATACACACAGCAAACTTGGTAGAAAAAGCTGCTACCACTGGGCATGTGCAGCAGCTCTGCTCTGTCCCTTAAACTGCATAATGTGGCTGCAGCTCTTGTATTAAATACCATTGCTATTGTCATAATATGAGGCACTTGCTAAGAGAAGGGGGGTTTCTGGGCAACCGGAAACCCCCCCTGCGTTTGCCTATGAAGTGTCCCCATTTTACACATTCCGACAGGCAAGTGTCCCCATTTTACACATTCCGGCAGGCAAGTGTCCCCATTTTACACATTCCGGCAGGCAAGAGTCCCCATTTAACACATTCCGGCAGACTGCATCCCCATTTAACACATTCCGGCAGACTGCGTCCCCATTTTACACATTCCGGCAGACAGGTGTCCCTATTTTACACAGCACGGCAGGCGGTGGTGGTGGGGGGGAGGGAGGGAGAGAGAGAGAGAGAGGAGGAGGAGAGGGGATGACTTACATTTCAAGCGGTTCTTCCCGCTCTTCAGCCGCCTCTCCCTCGTCTGCGCGGCGCCTGCGCCGGCCGGCTTGGCTCCCCCTTCTCCCTCTTCCCGAGTGCCCAGCTCGGGGGCGAGGTTTCGTGGAATGACGCGATTGCATCGTGACGTCACGACGCAAACGCGTCATTCCGCGAGACCTCGCCCCCCGAGCTGGGCACTCGGGAGGAGAGGGGAGGAGGGTTTCAAAGTCCTCAAAAAGTGCAGCGGCGGGCGCCCCGTGCGGTTGCACGGCTCGCCCGCCGCAAGAAACGGCACTGGTGGGCATCTTCAGGTCCGTGTGTCTGAAAGGGGACGGAGCTTTGGTGAAGGGGAAGGGCTTCGGGAAAAGGGAGCGAGGCCTCATGGACCCCCGATCGCGTCACTGTGGGGAGCCTGTCTAGCACTCTCAGAGATGCTGGGCTGCTCCCAGGCTCCCCACGGCACTGTGAATAGATGCCGTACGCATGTGCACTGCATCTATTCTACTCCCAAAGGTGGATCCAGGAGTCAAAAGGAGAACAGCAGCAGCACTACTGCTATTTCCGTCAGTCAGATTTGATAAAAGAGCCGGCAGGCACTAGGACCCGCCGCTGCTCTAACAGCAAGTCTGTGTGGTAACCAATGGGGATGCTGGAGCCACTGGCGTTTCTATAATGGGTGCAGTGTGTGCGGTGCACACGGGCCCCTGAGTCCAGAGGGGGCCCCCACCGCACACGCTGCACCCATTTTCTGAATACTCACCCCTCCGGAGTACCGCGGTGACGTCCACGGCGGTGTTAAAACTCTGTGAAAATGGCCCAGCGCCCATTTTAACTGAGTTCTGCGCATGCGCAGTAGAGAAATCTCAGGGAAAATGGCCTCCGCGCCATTTTCTCGGAGATCTGCGCATGCGCAGTAGAGTCCGAGCGCTCTAGTGCTCAGACTCTCAGCGCCGCCAGCAGAGAGGAGGGGGCTCGAACGGAGGAGGCTGCACCCGGGCCTCCTCCTCTCTTAAAACGTCCCTGGCTGGAACTGCAGCTCCAGCCTCCCCCTGCTCACACTGCAACCTACCTCCCCCACTGCCAGCCAGAGTCCAGCTCAGGCGCTGGGTTCAAATGCCAGCATCGAGTAAGACTGTTACTTATGACGGCGCAGAAGGCTTCATCAGCCCTCACTGCACCGCACAGTATCCCAGCGCTTCCTCCTCCACTGCCTTTACCACCATGCTAGGTGCAGTCATACTCAGCTTTGAGAAGGCGGCCCATGTGCTTGTGACAGGGCTGTCCTGCAGATGTCTTATGCTGCTTGTTGGACATCCAGCTGGCTGCTTCTGCTAATCAAAGATGGGCAGTTCGTGTCCTGCAGTCTGAGTCTCACTGCAGTGCCCAAAACAAGGTATGCTGCACCTGCCACCACCAACTAAAAACTATAGTTATTATATTGTGCTGGGGTGCATTCCTGGCTCCCATAACTAATGGAACAGGTGACCAACATTTCAAGGCCCAATCAGCCTTTTCATCAGGGTGAAACATTGGCAATAAACTAGGATGCGCTCCTACAGCCAATCATTACCTGATGGCGTATTCTGTGAGGCCACACCCCCTGTAATACCACTCCCATTATCAGGGAACACGCGTGCCTTAGGTGCATGTAAATATAACTATTACCGTTCCCCTATCATGGTGTTCCCCCTTTCATTTTCTTCTGGATTCGCCCCGTCTACTCCTCTCCTGGAGTGCGCTTATGGGACAGTCCCATGTGGGGGGAGTGAGGAGTCCAGGGATCTCCATGGTTGCACGGAGATTTCTTGGCCTCTACGATGGGCAGTTTGCACGTCACCATTGGTGCCGCAAGTTGTCAGATGGTGAGTAATCCAATGCTGCATCCTAGGACGCAGCTTGGATCACTACTGCAGCAGGAGGTGTCTGCTTGTAATAGACGCCTCCTGCTGCATTATCATAAAGCGCTATGACTACTGCTTCCAAGTTTCAAGGAAGCAGCAGTGATAGCAACTCCAACCACATCTGAATGGGGTATGGGACTCAAGGTCAACAGCAATTATGTCGACACCCATTGGTCGACAGTGGGTAGGTCGACACTAGAAATAGGACACAGACATTAGGTCGATGTTAACAAGGTCGACATGAGTTTTTAATGTTTTTTTGGTGTCATTTTCTCCGTCAAGTGACCGGGAACCACTGGCATTTCTATAATGGGTGCAGTGTGTGCGGTGCACACGGGCCCGAGTCCAAAGGGGGCCCACACCGCACACTCTGCACCCATTTTCTTAATACTCACCTCTCCTCGCGTGACGATATCACTGGCACTGTTAAAACCCGTGAAAATGACGCAGCGGCCATTTTCACAGAGTTCTGCACATTCGCAGTAGAAAAATCTCTTGAGAAAATGGCCACCACGCCATTTTCCCGGAGATCTGCGCATGTGCAGTGGAGTCTGAGCCCTCTAGTGCTTAGACTCTACAGCGCTCCTGCAGAGAGGAGGGGGCCCGTATGGAGGAGGCAGCACACGGGCCTCCTCCTCTCTTAAAGCGCCCCTGCCAGGAACCCCAATTAGTGCACCGCGTCCCCTTGCATGGCTTGATTCGCTCACCATGCTGCAGGCAAGGTGCCTCAGGCACAGGTTACCATTCCCAATCGTAGTCCACGTGGATCGTAAAATATGAAAAAGTCCAAAAAATTGTGAAAAACTCATGTCAACCTTTTTTCAGGACGACCTAATGGCCGTGTCGACCTATTTCTAGTGTCGACCTATCCATTGTCGCCCAATGGGTGTCGACCTAATGGGTGTCGACCTAGAGTCCGGATACCATCTAAATGAGGCCCCATGTGTGCTACATCCTTGTGTATTTTATACCAAAAGGTTACATGCACCCAACATCTATTTTCTCAAACCTGCAGAAATCTGTCAGAAACATGACTGGTACTGGCAGAATCTTTGAATTATTATATTAGAACTACTCAAATAGATTATTCTAAAATTGTGACTAGCTATAAGGTGTCAACATTTTCTGATTGTCTTTCTCTGGCCTTGCTAAAAAAAAAACCTGCTTCTTGGAGGGAATTCAATTAGACGTGATACTTACCGCAGACTATTAGCTCCTGGGTTAAGTGTCTGCAGCTATTCCGTTATGTCTTTCTTTAAGCCCCTCAACCAATGGGGGTAATTCCAAGTTGATCGCAGCAGGAATTTTTTTAGCAGTTGGGCAAAACCATGGCCCTCATTCCGAGTTGATCGCTCGCAAGGCGATTTTAGCAGAGTTGCTCACGCTAAGCCGCCGCCTACTGGGAGTGTATCTTAGCATCTTAAAATTGCGAACGATGTATTCGCAATATTGCGATTACAAACTACTTAGCAGTTTCAGAGTAGCTCCACACTTACTCGGCATCTGCGATCAGTTCAGTGCTTGTCGTTCCTGGTTTGACGTCACAAACACACCCAGCGTTCGCCCAGACACTCCCCCGTTTCCCCGGCCACTCCTGCGTTTTTTCCGGAAACGGTAGCGTTTTTTCCCGCACGCCCATAAAACGGCCTGTTTCCGCCCAGTAACACCCATTTCCTGTCAATCACACTACGATCGCCGGAGCGATGAAAAAGCCGTGAGTAAAAATACTATCTCCATTGTAAAATTACTTGGCACAGTCGCAGTGCGAATATTGCGCATGCGTACTAAGCGGAATTTCACTGCGATGCGATGAAAAATACCGAGCGTACGACTCGGAATGAGGCCCATGTGCACTGCAGGGGAGGCAGATATAACATGTGCAGAGAGAGTTAGATTTGGGTGTGGTGAGTTCAATCTGCAATCTAATTTGCAGTGTAAAAATAAAGCAGCCAGTATTTACACTGCACAGAATTAAAATAACCCACCCAAATCTAACTCTTTCTGCTGCGATCAACTTGGAATTACCCCCAATGTGCGGTAAGGCATAGATTTTGTGTTAAGTGTCCAGGGCAATGCAGTTACCATGCACAGTAAGCCTGCAATAATCCCCAAGGGCACACTTAAGGTGTGTACACACAGTGAGATTCGGGCTAAACCCCGATTCTCACTATGCGATAGGGACTAGGTCGGTATTGCAAGCAAAGATAACTGTGCCTGTGATACTGGGTTTGTACGATTTTGACTAAATGTCAATTTTGACTTTCACCTTGCGATCTGCACTAACTTTCTTTGTGATTTTGACTATATAGTCAAAATCGCTAAAAAATATCTCACCGTGTGCACACACCTTAACTGTGGATTCCTGTTCACATCCTTCTGAGGTCTGAGTTAAGAGCAGGGCCGGTTCTAGCCCTTGTGGTGCCTCGGGCGAATAATTGGGGCGTGGCTTCATACAGGGGCGTGGTCAGTTACGCCCCCTGTAGAGTTGTGCCCCTATTTGTGCCCCCAGTACAGTAGCGCCGCTTACAAAAAAAAAATGAATATTTACTATCCCCGCTCCTGATTCCCGACCGCTGCAGACCTCCGCCGGCGCCGCTCCTCTCCTCGGATCTATGGGAGAGACGTCATGACATCTCTCCCATAGCACAGCGTAGATCGACACTAGAGGTCAATTATGACCCCTAGCGTCTGTGCCAGTCCCACAATGCTGTGCGGTGCGCGATGACGTCATCGCACACCGCACAGCAAAGGTCCTCTCGACGAAAGGAAACTAGACGGGTAGCGTCTAGTTCCCTTCACAGCGGGGGGCACTGCCAAACAGTAGCGGATCTTGCCATGGTGCCCTCCAGAAGGCGCTCCCCGGGCAAAAGTCCTGCTTGCCCGTGGCAAGATCCACTACTGGTTAAGAGCACGTTTGAGGCTAACTGCATGCAGACATTGAATAGCTCCAAACTCTTAACACAGGAGCTAAAAGCCTGCAGTAATTTAGGGGCCTATTTATTAACATTATTTTTACAAAAGTATTGTGAAAAAGGGTGTTTTCACACCCTTTTCACATTATTTAATGAAAAACTGCTCAAAACCCATTAATTCACTTTTTTTTAGTAAGCCACATCGCATTACCCATACTTATAATGGGAAATGCGATCTGACCAGATTTACTAAAAAAAAAAAGTGAAAAAATACCGCAGTGTGCCCTGTGATAATCTCACCAGCTCAGGCTGGCGAGATCACAGGGCAGCACTGCGATAAGCACCCTTTTGTCCAGCTTTCTCTGCCCCTGGGCACCGGGTCCTCCATATGCTGCAATGTGACCCCGATGCAGTAAAGTGGCGCTGCAAAATGGCAGTGCACTTTACAGCGCCGGGGGTCGCAGCGCAGGAGAAGGACCCGGCACCCAGCAGCCTCCTGAAGCAGCGTGGACCGGCTCCCTGGACAGGTGAGTATATTATCCTGCTGGAAGAGGTCGACCGGGCGGTGGCGGTAACAGTGATTTTGGCGGTAACAGTGCATGGGCAGCAGGGCATCGGGGTATCTTTTACAAAAAATACCCCGATGATGCTGCAAAGAGGCATCGAAGGGACAGAGTTTGACCGCAAGCTCTGTTCCTGCATGCGATAATTGATACATCCCTGCAATGTAATCAATTATCGCAGTGCAAGTTTGGGCGATTTTTATCACCTGTCATGCGCATCCTGGATACGGATGGTGATAAATAGGCGGCAGGCACCTTAATCCCCTTACCGCCTATATTTGTTGTCTAACAAAAATCGCTTGGTAGAATTTTCTCCAGAGCTTCAAAACTGAGGAGATTATAATTGAAAAGGCAATGGACTAACATTTCAGACTGATTTTGCTGGGAATAATAGCACTTTTAAGAAAACAATTTAATTAATCATGTAGATACTGTAAAAGCCACCTAATAACAGAAGGTATCTAACAGCCAGGGGTTAAAGAGAGCCGGAACGGGGCGGAACTGCGTTCTGTCAGTTCCACTTGGAGACGGAATGCAGTTCCGCCTCCTCTGGCTCACCTAACCCGATGTGTGCCCGGCGCCACAGGGAGATGCCGGGCGCCCGCTGAGATTGTGTTACCAGCAGAGCTCCCGGCTCTGTCAGTGCGTGCTATGGGAGAGATGTCATGACGTCTCTCTCATAGTGCTGGGGAGCCAGACGCCAGGAGGATCACATCGGTCGGACGCGGGAGCGGTGCTTGGTAAGTATGGTGGTTTTTTTTTTAAGTTTGTTAGCGGCGCGTCTACTGGGGGCAAGCTACAGGGGGCTAACCACTGGGGGCAAGCTACTGGGGGCAAACTACAGGGGCGCATTACTACTGGGGGCATAACTACAGGGGCTAAACTACTGAGGGCATTATTATTTGGGGGCTAAACTACAGGGGGCTAACCTACAAGGGGGCATTACTACTGGGTGCTAAACTACAAGGGGGCAAACTACAAGGGGGCTAAACTACAGGGCCGCATTACTACTGGGGGCATTACTACCTGGGGCAAACTACTGGGGGCATTACTACAGGGGCTAAACTACTGGGGGCATTACTATTGGGGGGCTAAACTACAAGGGGGCAAAATACAGCGGGCATTACTGCTGGGGGCAAAACTACAAGGGGGCTAACTGCTGGGGGCTAAACTACTGGAAGCATTACTACATGGGGCAAGCTACATGGGGCTAACTACTGGGGGCAAGCTACTGTGGGCAAACGACAGGGGCGCATTACTACTTGGGGACATAACTACAGGGGCGCATTACTGCTGGGGGCATTACTACTTGGGGCAAACTACTGGGGGCATAACTAAAGGGTCTAAACTACTGGGGCCATTACTACTTGGGGCAAACTACAAGGGGGCAAACTACAGGGGTGCATAACTACTGGGGGCATAACTACAGGGGCATTACGACTGGGGGCTAGCTACAAGGGGACAAACTACAGGGGGCATAAGTACAGGGACTAAACTACTGGGGGCATTACTACTTAGGGCAAACTACATGAGGCTAAACTACTGGGGGACTAAACTACTCGTAGCATAACTGCAGAGCTAAAATACAGGGGGCATTACCACTGGAGGCTAAACTACATGGGGCAAACTACATGAGGACTAAACTACAGGGGCTAAACTACTGGGGGCATTACCACTGGGAGGCTAAACTAAAGTGGGGGTAAACTACTGGGGTCATAACTTCACGGGCATTACTACTGGGGGCTAAACTACTGGGGATTAAACTACAGGGGGCTAAACGACTGGGGGCATTACTACAAGTGACATTACTACTGGGGGCAATACTACACAGGGGCGTTACAATTAAGGGCATTGCTAATGGGGGCACTACTAATGAGGGCATTGTATAGGGGCATCACTCCTGGGGACATAAGGGGCATCACTCCTGGGGACATAAGGGGCACTACTACGGGGGGCATTGCATAAGGGGCACCACTACTATGGGCTCTATATATGGGGCACTACCACTGTGGGCACTACCAGTACAGTGGACATTGCATAAGGAGCACTACTACTGTGGTCACTGTAAAAGGGGCGCTACTGCTGTGGGCATTGTGTATACTACTGTGGGCATTATGTGTATTAGGGGTGCTACTACTGTGGGCATTATTACTATTGTGTGATCACGCCCCTTTCTTTTTGAGACCACGCTCCTTTTTGGGGTGCGTTCCACCACCTCTCTAGGACCACTTTAAGCACTGTTAAGGGGGACCCACTATGCAGAGCAGTGGTGTGCAAAACACACTGGCCCCTCAAGCTATTAATACACCACTGTGCCTGGCAAACAGCATGTTGCCTAGTGCCCCATGGGACCTTAATCTGGCTCTGATTTAGGTGCATACATTTTATTGAATAACAGAAACCGTGAAATTTAGTGTCTGATTGTATTTCCAGCTACAGCAATGTTAGTAAATGAGCCTTACTAAGTTCAAGCTCTCAGATAAAAAAAAAAAAAATTTCCTCATGAACAATTTAAATTCAGTTAATACTTGAGACGAGCGGTCCAGGTTCCAGTTTACTTTTACTGCATGGGCGCCAGGGGGAGGGGGAGTGAGTTCCACCACCTCTCTAGGACCACTTTAAGCACTGCTAATAGCTAACCAACATAATACTACAGACTCAAAAATTGATATCTTAAGATAACCCATAAGGAATATGTGTAAAGATATAAAAGTCACAGCTTACTTGTACCTTGTCCCTGTAAATGACTTATATTGCCATATCTGCTGGCTTTCTAAGCGATACAGCTATGGCAGAGCCATCAAACAAACTTGTGCCTATTTATTCTTATTAAGGCTCATCAGTATGATAGGGATCAATTACTTAATTGTAGGCTTCAGAAAGTACTCACACACCCTTTATAGTGTAGTGAACATTTATGAGCCTAAAAACCCTCCTCTATAAATAATGTAGACTCTGCATCTTGGTGGAATCCATGCTAGAATGCCAGCAGTTCTGACTTGTGGTTTGCTTACAGGGGTAACGAGCAGCTCTAGCCAGACTTACTGAAGGAGGCTTAATCCTCCACTCTACAGCTCTGTGGCATAGAGACTCACTATATGAATGCATTTGTAAGAAAAGTGTGAGATGTTCCTCAAGAAATAAATGTGACTAAATTGGACAGTTTAGAAAATGTCCATACATATATATACATAATTACAACCTGCAATTTATATCATTACATAGAGTATACCTCCCAACTTCTGCCAGTGTTGGAAAGGGACACCTGAGTACCACAGGCTTGCCTAAAATTAGGGGTCATGGACTCACAGCTAGGAGTTATTGTCTCACGGCAAGTGCCACGATCGAGAGTCACCCCCGTTTTTGTCATTGTGCGGGCATGCCCAGTGCTCTGTGAGCTGCTGTACATGCCCCAAGTCCCTATCTCCCGCGAATAGATGTTGCGCACAGCGCCTGTTCACAGCTGCACTGCTAAGAAGAGCAGTGAGTGACAGGGTGTGTTTCTCAGCTGTTACCCCCACTGCAGGACACTGCGGTCCACGGGTGGGGCAGTGCCTGAAAAACGGGACTATCCTGAAATAATCGGGACAGTTGGGAGGTTTGCATAGTGAACACAAAGGGTTACAGGGCTATGGGTGGGCACAGAATATCATTGTGTAGTCAGGATATGTTTTTCCTAGGGCTCACTGATCCCTGCAAAGCTGCCTTCAACAGTAAGTAAATGCAGGGCAGTAGAGAGCCTGGCCAGGCCCAGGTACTTTTCTGAGGCATAGCCTAATCGCAGGGGGTGTGGTCAATTCCCCCTTCCCCTCTTGGAAAAAATACCCCCAAAAAAGTACTTTGTGGCGGACAGAGGGCCGCAGCGAGCGGGGGCACATAATCAGTGTGATCAGTACCCCCACCCGCACAGGAAGAGGAGACTGCTGCTCCTGCTCAGTGCCAACAGCCTTCCTGGCCACACTGCAGTCCAGCACACAGCTGCTGCTGCCAGGCAAGAGGAAGAGGGAAGGGGGGGGGGCGCCCCCACCCAGGCCCCTCCATCAGGCCCGGTTAATTAGTACCTGCTCCCCTCCTCCTCTAGGCACCACTGGGTAAGTGCTGTACAAAGTAATAGATCACAGACAGGGGTGTTTCTCCCTGTAATCTTGCCAAAAGTGGCACTTCAGTCACCATTCCCATCCTCCACCACAACTCTCCACTCCCGACACGAGCTGCAGAATTTGATTGTGGGAAGAAGCACTGAGTTACTTCTTGTAATCCCTGTAGTAACACATAATACAGTGTAGTAGTAACAGTACTGACAGCGAGCAAGTGGAGCAGAAGAACTAAGTGGAAATGCTTCATCTCCTACTTGAGTACTGCCCTTACACCACTTTCCCCTTGGGGGAAATTTTTTTATTTTTTTGTTCAAGAAAACCTCATTGCTGCCAACCACTAGATTGTCTTGTTTTAGGAGAGGAACAGCCCTAATCACAGGTTCACTAGACAGTGTTTTTTCTCTTAACCTCAACCAAGGGCTTAGCTACCATAGGTGCATGAAGTGCAGATGCTATGGGGTCCAGAGCTAGGAGGGGCCCACCTTCCTGTCAGTTACATGTGTTATATTGAAGGGTGTAGCTGCCATAGGTGCAGGGAGTGTGGCTACTATGTGGCCCTGAGTTGAGAGGGGCCCACCTTGCTGTCAAAATTACAGCTTTCACCATTGGGTGGTACATAGGCTTTGTGGTCTACAATATATCTAGGTATGACCCTGGAGGTCATTACATTACATAATATGTACTGTAATATGATCTGGGGACACTGTATGTCATAAAGTGATTTGGGGATACTGTGTTGCGTAATGTGTAATGGCAGCCCTACAATGTGACATACTGTAAAGTGAATTAGATAGAGCACTACTATGGTCCATAAATGAACTAGGGCACTACTATGGGGTATAAAATTAACAACTGCTGCAGAAAGGTGTCTGTCTAGAAGCATTGGAACAGGGGCTCTTTCAGAATGTTGTTATGGGGCACACAAAGTTCTGGCAATGCCCCTGACCTCAACCTAGAAATTTTACTTTTTAAAACAAAACAAAGATACCTTAAACATAGGTAACAAAAATCTTATGTTTTATACCTCCTACAGGTCCCCAAATTCAATCATGAAAATAACCAAATTTACTATCCCATTCCCCCAAAAACTATGGCTCCCAATGCGCTAAACAAGCCATTTGAAGAAATGCTCTCTGAGAGAACAGTGAATTTACAGAGAAATCTGATGAAATCCCAGTGGGTAACCTCATACAACCGCAGCTTTACAGGTGAGTAAAATATTCACGCTTCTGTCCCTAAAATGAAAATACCCTTTTCTGGCGCACTCATGCTTATTCTTTAGCAACATCAAAGTACACTTTTAAAATAGTGCTGTTTATATAACCACTCTATATATACCTGGAGTGAATTTAATAGAAAAAGTTCTGCACAGAAACAAGATATTTATAAAATGAAAGTGATTGGTTGCCATATTTTAAAACTGAAACAACATTGGTCCGGAATCAGAGGTGGACACAGGTCTGATGTTTTCGCAGATGAGCGATGTTTGTGCTACTGTCCATGCCTGAAAAGTTTAGGAAACCCTTAGCGCATATCGAAAATCAATAGGCAGGATGTATTGGCGTCTGAGTTTGACGGAGGTGCGGGATGTTGGCCAAATTCAGACTTTTTTTTAAATCATCAGTAAGTTACAAGGCAAGTCCTTACTTAAACCCTTACTGTAAATGCGCAAACCAATAGGCAGGATGTAAGTGTCCAAGTTTGCTGGAGGTGCGGGATGCCATCCAAACCATGCCTTGTAAATGACTGCCGCTTTGAAAAATAATGCCCTTTCGGGAAAACCAGACACTATTACATTCCACCTAATGTGTGCATTGGTGTACAACATCGCTATGACTTGAGACAGCATCTGCAATCCTTAGGCATCTCAGGGTGGTGTCATGGACATATTATGGGCAACATTGTAGGCCCTGGGTAAAGCAATGCACAGGGGGCCCTACACTCCTATTTGCGGGAAACAATTAAAAAAAATAACATGATCCTCCTACGGTCCCGCATAGTCTTTCCAAATGCTACCATACAGTGAATGGCTGGCACCACTCTGATGGTGGATAGCTCCACCCATCCACCAATCAGCATGCTGACAGCCACTCAATGTCTAGGTGCAGGCTGGGAAACAGGTAAAGCAGCTCTGATTGTGTGACCACCACCCTCCTCTGCTCCAAGGCTCCTAGAATTGTGGGGCACTGGGCAGCAGCCCAGTGTGCCTATACGCTAAGATCGCCCTGGTTATTGGAGTGTCATGGGTGTGTATTGACTTGCAAAGGCGACCTCTTCGCAGCACCACAGAGGCCATATCTTGAGAAAGTTACAAGGGAGGCACGAGGCAGGGGCGACTGATGGTGTGTCTTTGGTGGAGTGATCAGATCCACCAGCGCAGTTGAGCATTGCTCAGATACACAACACATAGTAGGCGTTGCAGGGTTTGCTCAGTCCCTCACATGGAAATACATAAGACAGGGAAATGCTCAAGCTGACATTTTGATATTTTTGCACTTTGAGAATCCATGAGAGATTGCAGCCGGGTATGATCTGTGTGCACCTCGGAATCAGGCCCAGTGGCGCAAATAGATCTGTGACACCTGACACATTGAGGTGATTTACCATTGTGCAATAACTGCAATCAGCAATTTACCAGATCAGGAACTATAGTCAGCATTTTATTTAATGGAAAAAGCAAATAATGGCCCCTATTCAGCATGCATCGCCTGATTGCATCTGCCCGATTTTCAGGCCAGTGCGCATGCGCAGGGTCCATTCTGCGTGGGCTGGCCAGTGCAATTGCATCGCATATTGATGCGAACGCCTCTTCCTGGCGAACAGAGGCAGTGGAGTTGTGGGGGAGGGACATAAAAAACAGGAGTGGCCATAAGATGTCACACGCGGCCGCTGCAATGCAAAACAAGGCAGCAGTGCACCTGCCTTAACACCTAGGCTGCGCAGGCAGGGGGCTATCCGTGTTTTGCAGGGTCAGTGATGCAATTAAATTGCAATCATATCGCTGGGCGGCCATTTGCATGCTGGGCGGCCTTGCCTTGTGCTGGGAGGCCCCCAACACGCGATCGCAAGCAGTTGCAGTTTTGCTAATTTAGCAAAACTGCAACTGATTAGAGTCCATGGTCCTCTCCAGATGTCTAGTTCCAGTTTACTAAGACTAAATTACGTTTGCAAAACTACTTTTTATACCGAGGGACACATATCTTAATTGTAATACCCCTTTCACATCGCAAAAATAACCCAGTATCTACCCGGCATATTGGGCCTAATTCAGACTGTTCGCTCGCTAAGGTTTTTTTGCAGTCCTGCGTTCGCATAGTCGCCACCCATAGAGGAGTGTATTTTCGCTTTGCAAGTGTGTGAACGCATGTGTAGCAGAGCTGTACAAACAGATTTTGGTGGTCATTCTGAGTTGTTCGCTCGCTAGCTGCTTTTAGCAGTATTTCAAATGCTAGGCCACCGCCCTCATTGAGTGTATCTTAGCTTAGCAAAATAGCGACCGAAAGATTAGCAGAACTGCTACTAAATAATTTGCTGCAGTTTCTGAGTAGCTCCAGACTTACTCCTACACTGCGATCAGCTCAGCCCGTTTAGTTCCTGGTTTGTCGTCACAAACACGCCCTGCGTTCGGCCAGCCACTCCCCCGTTTCTCCAGCCACTCCTGCGTTTTTATCTGGCACGCCTGCATTTTTTAGCACACTCCCTGAAAACGGCCAGTTGCCGCCCAGAAACACGCACTTCCTGTCAATCACACTACGATCACTCGAGCGATGAAAAAACGTTGCTCGAGCTTGTGTAAATCTACAAAGTTTTGTGTGAAAGTACTTAGCGTATGCGCGCTGCGTACCATGCGCATGCGCATTTTTGCCATTTTTTTACTTAATCGCTGCACTGCGAAAATCGGCAGCAAGCGAACAACTCGGAATGACCAACGTTGTGCAGTCTCTGAGTAGCCCAGGACTTACTCAGCCGCTGCGGACACTTCAGCCTGTCTGGTACCGGAATTGACGTCAGGAACCCTCCCTGTGTACCCGTGCAACGCGCCTGCGCATTGTGGTGCATACGCATGCGCAGTTTAGATCTGATCGCCCGCTGTACGAAAACGCAGCCTAACGATCAGGTCTGAATTAGGCCCGTTGCCGGGTCGACACGGGTCAGTGTGCGATGTGAAAGGGGCCTTGGAGAATTCCCGGGTCGCCTGACCCGGTAATTCAACCCAGGTAACAAGAAGGGTTATTCCCGGGTTGAACACCGGGTCAGTGTCCGTGTAAACAGGTTCCTGGGTCGATGCGACCCGGGACCCGTTTACTACATAGGGAGAGGCGGCACGGAGATGACCTCATCTCCCAGCACTGCCTCCTCCCCCGCCCCTGGCTCTGCCCCCCTGCCGCTATGGCAATCGGCCCGGCATATTGCAGCTGAGATGTAAGGAAGCAAAGGAGTAATCGTCTTACCACTAGGGGCAGGCAGCTGTGGAAGAGATGAACGGTTACGCGTGAGAGAATCAAATCTAATGCCCAAAGAAAAAAATATACTATAATATAACTAACAGAGTAAATGTAATAAACTGGGTTCATCTTTAATAAAATGTGCTACACTTCTGGGCACATATTGATGGGGTCATTATAACGCAAAAAAATAATAATAATAATGTGTGTATATATATATATATACACACACACAAATAAATAAATAAATAAATATATATATATATACCCCAGGGGATCACATTTTTCTGCAAATGTGGCTATTTGAGCATCACACACTAACACTAGTGCATGCCCTATTAGTAGCAGAATAAGTTTTGCTGGTAAAATGAAGTTTAGATATTTCTTTCAAAATACAATAGATTATACTGGTGAATATTTGATTCAGGGAAATCCACACTGCCAAGGGAATTGCAACAGTCAAAAGTCTTTGAGTTAATGCCCTGTGGAATTATTGCAGGTGTTAATTGATAAAAAGAACATTGAATTAAAATATTTAAATCATCTTTAGATAACGGGGAAATTAACCCATTACAACTTGACGATTTTCATGAGAAGGTTATTTACAAAATAAGTGGACGGACAGATGAAAATACAGAAATGGTAAGGTATTTTCATATATATGTGGCTATTCTTGACTTGAGTCCATACTGTACACTGAAGATCAGAACAATTCTATTTAGTCAAACAATAATTCAGTAGTTGCTTACCGCATGCTGGCATTTTTTCATACTAATTCATCTTATACACTTGGTTACCAAGAGTCATATATGAATGAACTGCTAAATCTGTAGGCACACAGGCATACTAGATGACTTGGAATGTTCAGTATACTCTAGTGGATCCAGACGCACCCTACTACTGCTTTAGAAGCAACACTTTACTCATTTAACTCATTCATGTTTGTTTATCTAGTGCTACCATATTCTGCAGTGCAGAAAATTTTATCTTTCACATAAGCCCATGGCCCAATGAGTTTTAAGTCTAAGGGGGTCATGTACTAAGCAGTGATAAAAGTGGAGAAGTGAGCCAGTGGAGAAGTTGCCCAGGGCAACCAATCAGCTGCTCTGTATATTTTTAAAGTATGAAAATTCTAAATGTTACGTCAATGCTGATTGGTTGCCATGGGCAACTTCTCCACTGGCTCACTTCTCCGCTTTTATCACTACTTATTACATGTCCCCCTCAGTACTCTACCACACCACACTTAGTTAGTAGGGTCCATTTCTGTCAGCAACCAACTAAACCTACTGCACTAGTATGTTTTTAGACTGTGAGAGGAATCCCACACAAAAGGGCAGGTTGACAAAGTCCACAGAGATGGATGAAACGCGTTGCTGCCCTTATACATTGAGCACTGATCGTAGCAGCCACCCAAGGCCAGAGCCATGTATTCAGGTGACACTGTGCTGCAGACATATCAGTGCACCTTGCAGCCGGCCGCTGGACCCTGTCTATAGGTCAAGTGACCACCTATTATCAGCTGCAATGAACGGGCGATATATCTATTAGTATGTACCCAGCCTACCTGTGATTTTTTTTTTCTGAGGCTGATTGGTTGGTATGGGCAACTTCTCCACTTTATCTCTCTCCAATATTTGATTAATATCTCCCTAAATATCATTAAATATTGTTGGTACTGATTAAGTACATCACAGTTCCATAAGCCTTGGGGTAAATTTACTAAAGCTTCTAAAACAGAATTGGTGATGTTGCCCATAGCAACCAATCAGAAGCTGTCTATCGTTTTCTAAAAGGCAATAGAGAAATGATAGACAGCATCTGATTGGTTGCTATGGGCAACATCATCCAATTCTCTGTTTTAGAAGCTTTAGTAAATTTACCCTTTTAAGAACCCATGATGGTAGATAGTTTAAGAAGAGAAAAAGTGATGTGAGGGCTTACCCAGACAAGAGTGTTCATGTAATTTTCGCATACCATGTTCTGTATGCAATGCTCCACAAAATCATCATTCTGAATAAGCAATAGGCAAATTGACCTTTGATCCCTATACTTGCATACAGATGAGTCCTCATACCTAGCCTCAATATGCTATGTCGCGTGAGAAGCCTGTCTGAATCTGAATACAAAGCACAACAGAACTTGGTGTGAGAAAAAGCCATTGCGGCTGTACCCTAGCACATAGTGTAAAGATTCAGACTCAGGGGTCTATTCATTAAGCAGTGAAAAGAGTGGAGAAGTGAGCCTGTGGAGAAGTTGCCCATGACAACCAATCAGCTTCTCCGTACAATTGTATAGTATGCAAATTATAAATGTTACTTCAATACTGATTGGTTGCCATGGGCAAATTCTCCACTGGCTCACTTTTCCACCCTTTTTACTGCTTCATGAATAAACCCCTCAGTAACACACAGATATACAAGTGTGGGATCGTATTGTGACTAAGATGTAACTTCAGATGAAAAAAATGCTCGGCACAAGTCGAGTCTCATGGGAGCTAGCATGCCAAGAAAGGCATGACTGTGGCAAAAGTGTATGAGGACACATCTGTGTATGGCTGTGTACACACGGCGCAACGCGCCGTACAGCCCGACATAGACTATTCGACGTGGCCGGAGACTGGCCCTGCCGATATAGTCAATGTTGGGCTGCCTGCACAGTCTATTTTTCCTTGCGATACCGATCTCGCGGGGCCGTGCATCGGCATCGCAAGGACTATACACACGGTGCGATATGCACTATATTTTCTTAGGATTTTGACTATATAGTCAAAATCGAAAGAAATATCGCACCGTGTGTACCAGTGCTTAAAGTGGTCCTAGAGAGGTGGTGGAACTCACCCCCCTTCCCACGGTGGCAATTCAACAAAGGTATTGCGCGCGCCGTAGGCGCGCGCCGCAAAAAGGGGCGTGGTCTCAAAAAAGGGGCGTGTTACACAATAGTAATAACGCCCACAGTAGTAGCACCCCATAATACACATAATGCCTACAGCAGTAGCACCTCTTATACAATGCCCACAGTGGTAGCGCCCCTTATATAGAGCCCATAGTAGTGGTGCCCCTTATGCAATGCTCGCAATAGCAGTGCCCCTTATGACCCCAGGATTGATGCCCCTTATGAAGTGCCCCCTTTACAATGCCCTCATTAGTAGTGCCCCCAGTAGTAATGCCCTTAATGGTAATGCCCCCAGTCGTTTAGCCCCTGTAGTTATGCCCCTTTGTAGTTTAGCCCCCAGTAGTAATGCCTCCAAGTAGTAATGCCCCCAGTAGTTTAACCCCTGTAGTTACGCCCCCAGTAGTAATGCCACTGTAGTTAAGCCCCAAGTAGTAATGCCCTCCTGTAGTTTGCCCCCTGTAGTTTGCACCCAGTAGTAATGTCTCCCAGTAGTAATGCCACCAGTAGTAATGCCCCCAGTAGATGCCCCTCTGTAGTTTGCCCCCCAGTAGTAATACCCTCCTGTAGTTTGCCCCCCAGTAGTAATACCCTCCTGTAGTAATGCCCCCCAGTAGTAATGCCCCCCAGTAGTAATGTCCCCCAGTAAATGCCCCCCAGTAGATGCCCCTCAGTAGTAATGCCCTCCTGTAGTTTGCCCCCTTGTAGTAATGTCCCCCAGTAGTACTGCCCCTCAGTAGTCTGTCCCCCAGTAGTAATGCCCTTCTGTAGTAATGTCCCCCAGTAGTAATGCCCCCTAGTAAATGCCCCCCAGTAGATGCCCCTCAGTAGCTTGCCCCCCAGTAGTAATGCCCTCCTGTAGTTTGCCCCCTTGTAGTAATGTCCCCCAGTAGTACTGCCCCTCAGTAGTCTGTCCCCCAGTAGTAATGCCCTTCTGTAGTTTGCCCCCTGTAGTTTGCTCCCAGTAGTAATGTCCCCCAGTAAATGCCCCCCAGTAGTAATGACCCCAGTAGATGCCCCTCTGTAGTTTGCCCACCAGTAGTAATGCCCCCCCAGTAGTAATACCCTCCTGTAGTAATGTCCCCCAGTAGTAATGCCCCCCAGTAGTAATGTCCCCCAGTAAATGCCCCCCAGTAGATGCCCCTCAGTAGTAATGCCCTCCTGTAGTACTGTCCCCCAGTAGTACTGCCCCTCAGTAGTCTGTTTCCCAGTAGCAGTGCCGTAACTAGCCATTTTAGCGCTGTGTGCAAGAAACGACAGTGGCGCCCCCCCCATGTAAGAAAGGGGCAGTGCGCGCCGCAGGCGCGTGAAAAATTTATAGGGGTGTGGCTTCACGGGGAAGGGGCGTGGCCACAAAATAACAGCAATTCATACTACGGTGCACAGTAGTCTACATTATTCAAATTACGCTGCACAGTAGCGCCACTACACCAGGTAGAGCCCCTTTTATACATTACAGCAGACAGCGTCCCCCTTTTTACACATTACGGCAGCCAGGCCCCCTCTTTACACATTGCGGCAGCCAGGCCCCCTCTTTACACATTGCGGCAGCCAGGCACCCTTTTTACACATTGCGGCAGCCAGACCCCCTTTTTATACATTGTGGCAGCCAGTCCCCCTTTTTACACATTGCGGCAGCCAGGACCCCATTTTACACATTGCGGCAGCCAGGACCCCATTTTACACATTGCGGCAGCCAGGACCCCCCCTTTTTTCACATTACGGCAGCCAGTCCCCCTTTTTACACATTGCGGCAGCCAGGACCCCTTTTTACACATTGCGGCAGCCAGTCCCCCTTTTTACACATTGCAGCAGCCAGGACCCCATTTTACACATTGCGGCAGCCAGCCCCCTTTTTACACATTGCGGCAGCCAGACCCCCTTTTTATACATTGCGGCAGCCAGGACCCCTTTTTACACATTGCGGCAGCCGGTGTCCCCCTGAGAGAGAGAAAGAGAGAGAGAGACATACTTACCTTCTCCCCGCTGACAGGCTCCTCGTGCAGCTCCCTCTCGGTGCAGGCTGTGTGAGGTGAGAAGGAGGAGGAGGGAGGGGGAGCAGGGAGCCGCAGCAGCGCTATTTGATTGGTAGTAAGCGCCGCTGCAGCATCCCCCTCTCCTTCTGTATTGGTTGCCTGGCGCTGCTGTGGATGCTGGGATGAAGGAACCGCATCCCAGCATCCATAGCAGCGCCGGGCAGCCAATACAGAAGGAGAGGGGGATGCTGCAGCGGCGCTTACTACCAATCAAATAGCGCTGCTGCGGCTCCCTGCTCCCCCTCCCTCCTCCTCCTTGAACCCGGCGCTGGTCTCTCTCCTCCAGCGCGGCGCACACAGAGGCGGCATGTAATGAGTCAATTTGACTCATTACATGCCGCTGGCCGTTGCGCCCCCAGGGCAACTGCGCTGTGTGCCAAGCCCCCTTGGCACACACGTAGTTACGGCCCTGCCCAGTAGTAATGCCCTTCTGTAGTAATGTCCCCCAGTAGTAATGCCCCCCAGTAAATGCCCCCCAGTAGATGCCCCTCAGTAGCTTGCCCCTCAGTAGTAATGCCCTCCTGTAGTTTGCCCCCTTGTAGTAATGTCCCCCAGTAGTTCTGCCCCTCAGTAGTCTGTCCCCCAGTAGTAATGCCCTTCTGTAGTTTGCCCCCTGTAGTTTGCTCCCAGTAGTAATGTCCCCCAGTAAATGCCCCCCAGTAGTAATGACCCCAGTAGATGCCCCTCAGTAGTTTGCCCCCCCCAGTAATAATGCCCCCGTAATGACCTCTCAGTAGTTTGCCCCCCAGCTGCTACACAAATAAAAAAAAATAAAAAAACACAGCACACACCATACTTACCAAGTCCCGCTCCGTGTCCGGCCGCTGCAGTCCTCTCGTCGCCCGCTCCTCTGCACTATGAGAGAGACGTCATGACGTCTCTCCCATAGCGCGCACTGACTGAGCCGGAAGGCGGAGCTCAGTACTGAGCTCCTGCCTCCGGCTGCCGCGGGCGCCCGTCATCTCCCTGCAGCGACGGGGGACACATCGCCGGGTTAGGTGAGCCAGAGGAGGCGGAACTGCGTTCCGTCTCCAAGTGGAACTGACGGAACGCAGTTCCGCCCCGTTCCGGCTCACTTTAACCCCTGGTGTGTACACAGCCTAAGTCTTATTTAAAAATAATAATAAATAAACAGTACAAAATGCAAGAAAATAACAATTGCACAATTTTCTAGTATATTGCTGTGGCTGCTGTATTATTAGTTTTTCCAGGAAAGTATCTAAAAAGCAATTTGAATGAGCCCTATTTAAAATATCCATTGGCAACTTAAAATAGTTGACCAACTGCCAGGACCATCTTAATATATAGGCAAACTGGGCAGCTGCCCAGGGCTCCACAATTCTAGGGGACTTCGAGCAGGGGCAAGCAACATTCTCTACCTGCCTCCCAGCCTGCAGTCAGGCAATGAATGGCTGTCAGCATGTTGATTGGTGGATGGCTGGACCTGACAGCCATTCACTGTATAGAGGCATGTGGAGAGAAGGTGTGGCAGTGCAATGCTTTGCCCAGGGCCTACAATGCTGTTAAGACGGCCCTGCCATCTACAAAACTGCAAATAATAGCTCAGTCACAAATTGTATTAATTCTATACAAACACTAATTTGTAACAGCTATCGAATGATGCAATAAAATAAATACAAATACACATCTTTGACTGTAGTCATATTTTGTATACTCAGGTTCTACCTTGTACCTTAACACCCCTAAGCAGACATTACTGTCTAAAACATTTCAACACAATATTAATTTTCTAATTTAATGACTTTTTACAGAAGCCAACATTTTTATCTACTGTTTTGCGTGCACGACCACTGGAAGGACGCATTGCACGTTTACGAGAAGGGCGACGACCCCTTGTGAAAGAAGATTTATCTGTAGATTTAGAAAGTAAGAATGCACACCATGCACATGAATTGGACACAACATGTGTGACCTGCATGCAGTCGTCCTGCACTTGTGGTGCTACTGGTAGCGGCTTGGATAGCTGCAATACTGCAGAACAGGAATACACACGATGCTCATCTTCAATGTGGAAACATAAGGAACCAAGTCTATGCAAGATCACTGATACTGAACAGCACGATGCTTTTTACAGAAGGCAGATTACGCCAATAATAACATCTTATGACATGGAAAACAACTGCTATAAAGACTTACATCCACGTAAACAACAGCAATATGTGACTTTTGATCCTAGTAAACCATTCACGCACAATGATCCGACCAACTTGGAGGCTTGTTCTGTAGAGGCACAAAATAATCACAGTGTGCTACTGAGCCACTGCAACAACATACACATGCTAAGAAACACAGGAACCATATGTGACCCTGAAAAGACAGCGCTCCTGAAGCTTCAAGACTCTTTCTCAATGTCAGAGGCACATAAAGCGTTCCACAGGAACTTCCCAGCAAAGACAAAAGACCTGAGAGAGAATCACCATTCTGGGAGGCAGCACAAGTTTTATGGCTTCCATTCATTCTATTACCACAATTAACACTGCATATATCTATTAATCTAATGATACACACATCTGTAATAATTGTGGGCCTTGACTAAAAGCAAGTTTTTGTGTGATTAAACTGATTGCTTGTAGTAATTACTCAAGAAAATGGTCCCAACTAACTTACCTGATCCATAATGGGACAAACAGCACAGCTAGACAGGAGGAAGTTATTTGTCACTACTGTGCCACTGTCCAGGGCGAGCCACATGTGTGGCCATGAAAGGTGGGCGGCACAGTCATCACGCTATGGCCCTTACTTCCGGCTAGTAGGGTGTCATTCTGCCAGGATCAAACAAGCTCCCTGTAGTCTGTGCATGCCCATCCACTGAGTGCAACATCATGATGTCACACTCATGACATCATGATGTTGCGTGCTCAGTGGCCAGAGCCGCACGGGGGTACATTTGAGTCTTGTTACAGTTCTGCCACTATAACAAATAATCTTTAATTTAATTTGTATGGCAGATAATTAGCCCTTTACAGGCTCTGATACGTGTTGATTTTGAAATGATTTTTGAAAAAAATAATAATAATATTAGTGTAGCATTCCAAGGTATTATCCCTGTTTTAATTCAATCAACTGCTTTCTATATAATGATATATATGTGTATAATATATTGTGGGCTTCATTCAGCACGGATTGCAATTGCGACTGAACGCACACTGATTGTGATTGCAATCGCAAATTTGCAAAGAACTCTAACCAAACCCACAATCGCATCTGCATATACTACAACCCCATCACAAACATAGGGGGTCATTCAGAGTTGTTCGCAAGCTGCTTTTAGCAGCTTTGCACACGCTAAGCCGCCGCCTACTGGGAGTGAATCTTAGCTTATCAAAATTGCGAACGAAAGATTAGCAGAATTGCGAATAGACACTTCTTAGCAGTTTCTGAGTAGCTCCAGACTTACTCGGCATCTGCGATCAGTTCAGTCAGTTTCGTTCCTGGTTTGACGTCACAAACACACCCAGCGTTCGCCCAGACACTCCTCCGTTTCTCCAGCCACTCCCACGTTTTTCCCAGAAACGGTAGCGTTTTTTCGCACACACCCATAAAACGGCCAGTTTCCGCCCAGAAACACCCACTTCCTGTCAATCACACTCCGATCACCAGAACGAAGAAAAAACCTCGTAATGCCGTGAGTAAAATACCTAGCTGCATAGCAAATTTACTTGGCGCAGTCGCACTGCGGACATTGCGCATGCGCATTAGCGACTAATCACTCCGTTGCGACAAAAAAATAACGAGCGAACAACTCGGAATGACCCCCATAGCCCACTCCCATTATAGCTTCAAACGCAACATTGCGTACATTCATTTAAAACGACGAGAATAAACTGAGCTCTTATACATCGATGTCAGCACAAAAACATTGTAGTTTGTTCTAAGCAAATCACGACATGTGCTACTCACTAACTTCACACCTAGCAATTGCTAATAGATTACTAATCAAACCATTAATTACACTGAAAACTATTTAGGCAAAGAATTTGCAAAGTGCCGTGAATGTTCAAGTGAATATTCTCATAGATAAGAATAATCGCACATACGCAAACATTTTTATTTTTTAAATTCTCCCCTGTGTTGCTTACAAATTATAGTAGTAATAAGTTACACACAACACTGTGCTAAAATGAGCATACACATGACAACACATACCTAAACAAAAGTGTTAATTTGTCAATTGTAAAAAGCTAATTTATGTAATTAGGCATACAGCACACTAAATGGCATTCCCTGCATCACTATGAGCTGCCTGTGATTTTGCAGTTATTAGCTTGACCATCGGAACGTTTGCTGCTGCCATCAGTACTTCCATGGTCTGCGGAGCACTCTAGGTACTCAGTCTGTATTGTAGATGCGTTTGCAATTCTTTAAATATGTTTAATACATAGGGCCTTATTCAGTATGCAATGCATCAGCGATGTGATCACATACTGCCGTTTTTATGCCCAGCGTGCAGGTCCCGATCAGGACTGGCCAATGTGATCACATCGCAATGATGTGGATGCCTCTGCCTGATTCACTGGCAGAGGCGTTCGCATGGCGGTGACGCCGCATTGCAGGGTCAGGATGGCTAAAATAGGGGGGTGTCAGTGCCATTTTAGAGGGGGGCTGCGTGATGTCACATGTGGTCCCTGTGACTGAAAAGATGGGTGCCCTGCATCTGCCTTCGCAGCTAGGCTGCGCAGGTAGGGGGGCATCCCTAGTTCATTAATGCGATTGCAATTGAATTGCGATCGCACCTCTTGCGGGCATTTGCATGCTGGATGACCTTGCCCTGTGCTGGGTGGTCCCCAGCATGCAATCGTCAGCAGTTGCAGTTTTACTTATTTAGCGAAACTGCAACTCATGCTGAATAAGGTCCATATTGTGATTGCAACGGCCATGACACACCCACAACACTCCCCGCATCGAAGATATTGCGTACCCATCCCACTGAAAAGCCTCCACAACTCCTTGTTATCCCTGCTAAATGCGATAGCCACTGTGTTCACAGATACCTATTTACTGTAAGAGCACATCCTGTGTATGGTCGTGTTTGCATGCACAGTGTGCCGATAATTGCTCATTACACAATAATCTGCATTTGCAACTGATGCTGAATGAGGCCCTATGTTTCCATCGACTATCAACAAATGAATGAGAATCCAATTCCAGAAGAGTTGAGTAGTCATGACTCATGTAGCCGGTGAGTGGTCACGGTACCCAGGGATGTAATAAAGTAGCACAAAACTTAAAGTGTAAATTCATACAATCTCAGAAGATATTAACATTTTCCAAATAATTAATGCTTAAAGATTATGACATCATTTAAGATGCTTGAAATAAAGAAGTGTGTGTCTGCTTGTATAGTAACTTAGGGGCAGATTCTTTAGCTGCGATGTTTAACGAGCGGATAAAGCTCCAGGTTAACTGCCCGGAGCTCTTCAACTATTATGCATTTTCGCCTTAGATTTTGGGTTAAGTGCCCAGAATCTATGGCTTACCCCGCATGATAAGCCTAATGGTGTGTACACACTGTGAGATTTTTTTCTTACGATTTTGACTATATAGTCAAAATCGTAAGAAAAGTTAGTGCAGATCGCAAGGTGAAAGTCACCTTGCGATCCCGATTCGATGCGCGGTCCCGTGCGGTCGGCATCGCAAGAATAGATAGACTGCGCAGGCAAGTAAATTTTGACTCTCTCTATAGAAGAGATAGTCAAAATTGACACTTAGCAAAAATCGCACATAAGTCAGTATCGCAAGCACACTCATTATGTGCTTGTGATACTGACTATGTCCCGATCTAGCCCCTGTCGCATAGTGAGAATCGGGCATAGGCCGAATCTCACCGTGTGTATGGGCCATTAGAGGGGGTGTTTTAATGCAGATCTTTCCTCACAGATCCTAATACTGCAAGGAATAATTTGCGTTAAGTGTACCCTCTCGGGCTTAATACACAAGGTATCGGCACTCAATTGGATAGTGCAGAGCAACTAGTCACAAGTAATTGAATCTGCCCCTAAGTGTGCACCTATTTTCTAGCAGCAATTTCTGAAAGGGGTTACATACTATTTACCAGCGGGCGGGATGCCGGCTGTCAAGATCCCAACAGCTGCATCCCGCCCGCCAGAATGCCGGTAGCGGGTCAAACGCTAAGAGTCCCTTTGCTGCGCTTGCCACGCTATGGGTGTTGTGGACACCCACGAGTGAGAATACCCCCTGTGCGCCGGGATTCCAGGTGTTGGCATTGTTGGCTGTAGGGATTCTGGTGCCGGTATCCTGACTGCCGGGATCCCGACAGCCGGCAAATTGATTGCATCCCTCTGAAAGACACCCAGCATTTTAATTTGATCAAAATGCAGACAGAAAGTCTTTGGAACATTATAAAGTACCCAGGGCCGGTGCAAGGTTTCTCGGCACCCTAGGCAAAACTTCTGCCCCTTCCCCCGGGTGGTCTCCTGGTTGCCGAATGTCGGGATCCCGGCGCACAGTATACCGGCACCGGAATCCTGACACCCGGCCTACCGACACATATTCTCCCTCGTGGGGGTCCACGACCCCCCTGGAGGGAGAATAAATAGCGTGGCGCGCTTAGCGCGCCACCGTGCCTGCAGCGCGGCGAGCTCAGCGAGCCCGCAAGGGGCTCATTTGCGCTCGCCACGCTGTCGGTATGCCAGCGGTCAGGCTCCCGGCGCCGGTATGCTGGTCGCTGGGAGCCCGGCCGCCGGCATACCATACTACACCCCCTTCCCCCTACCCACCCTTCAGATGAAAGGCATGTTGCTCTCACCCCCTCCCCCCTACTCTAGTAAATGTCTGCTGTTCTATCCACCCAAAATCTGTGTGCATGCTGCTACTCATCCCCCCAGACTGTGTGCATGCCAGCTCCTTATCTCCTCCCCCCACCCCCTCACCACACCGCTGCTCTCGCCCTCTTTCCTTATCAATGCAGAGAATGCACTGTGCAGCCACCTTACCTGCAGGCTGCAGTGCAGAGTTGAAACTGAGTAGTCTGTAAAAGAGCCTGGAATGAAGAGCAGTGCTGCATGTCACCCCCAGCCAGGACTACAGGAGCTGTCAAAGTTATTGCCTGTGCCGGGTGGAGGTGGAGCTGGAGGCTGCAATACGGGAGCTTAGCAGTCACGGCTACTGTAAGATACGCATTCTGGGGGATTGCAGTGGCTGTAAAAGGTAGGGCAGCTGTAGTAGGCCGCCCCCTCAGGTCCCGGCGCCCCTAGGCAGCTGCCTAAAGCTGCCTAGTGGAAGCTCCGGTCCTGAAAGTACCTTTAGCTCTGAAAAAATAATAAACATTAACCTATTCATCAATATTTCTACCTTTTTATTTCTAAAAATATATATTGCAAGCTGCTTTTGAAAGCTCACTTACACCCCTTTTCCACTAGCTCTAAAAACGGGGGAAATGCGCGGGGCGCGCTTTTACCCGTGTTTTTTCTAGTGGAAATGCTCCCTCTGCAAATTCCCAGATCACGTGTTCAACCCAGTAAGCTGTGTAGTGTAAACGTAAGCTGTGTCGATGCGACACGGCTCCCGTTCACAGTGTATGGAAGGGCGGCGCTGGGAGATTATGTGATCCCCCAGCGCTGCCGCATAAGCAGCAGCGTCACCAACCCGGCAATATGCCGGGTTGGTGAGCTCAGTGTAGAAGGGGGCTCTAGCACAGGTCACAGCGTGTCAGGCTCCCGGCTGCGACCCGTGCTAGCAAGTGGAAAAGGGTTATTACATTCTCCACTTACTTATCACTTGTCCTCTTCTGACTGCACAAAAGACATAGGTATGATCCTTTTAATTATATACAAAGTCAGTTTGGGGGTGAGCTTTTGGGGCGTAGGGCTCCCTATATTGCTCTGGCTGGGCCACCTTGGGGCATCACCATCTTACATTTACTTTTAACACTTATATCACATTGTGTTTGTTTTATATTTATGTAGCTTTTTTCACATATTTTTTACACTTATAACACTGCTCAGCTAAACTTAACATTCTAACACTCTGACACTTTACTGCTGTCCTTCTTTTCTTTTACATTCAGCAGCCTCTTTCATTTGCTTAACACTGATCTTTCACTCCTATCCTTTTTCTGTGTGATGCCCTGGGGTGGTTTGGCTGGGGTGGTCTGGGGGTGTTCTGCGTCCCGGAGGTGAACCCCTATAGTGTTAGGGACCTGTCCGATGAGGTCACCGTGAAGCAGGTGGGCGGGCTCATATACTGGCCAATATATGCCAAGAACCTCAAATATTATATTATGGTTATAATAATTTTAATGGTGTATGGTGCACCTGCACCCTTTGTTCCTATGTTGTAGTATTACAGTACTTAGTCCCAGCAAGGTAGCACATCCCATTATAATAAGCTAGGGTGTGCAGTCCAGGCCCCGTTTCCATATAGTCTAAAAATATATAGTGCAAGCTGCTTTTGAAAGCTCACTTACACCCCTTTTCCACTAGCTCTAAAAACAGGGGAAAAATGCGCGGGGGCGCGCTTTTACACGTGTTTTTTTTCTAGTAGAAACGCCCCCTCTGCAAATTCCCGGATCACGTGTTCAACCCAGTAAGCTGTGTAGTGTAAACGGAAGCTGTGTCGATGCGACACGGCTCCCGTTCACAGTGTATGGAAGGGCGGCGCTGGGAGATCATGTGATCTCCCAGCGCCGCCCCTGCCGCGTAAGCAGCAGCGTCACCAACCCGAAGCTAACCTGATCATAGGAATGCCCACTGCAGTCACATCATTTCCAGCAGAGGGCTCTCCAGTGCCAAGTGAGATCACAACTGCCGTCTGAATGGTCATGATGTGGCTGCTTTTACCCGACCACTCCCTATTCTCACCCCACATGCTGTCTTCCAGTCACTCACTTTGTGACTAATTCCTTGGTGCAACCGCAATTCACTCGCTGTGCGTGCGCACTGCGGCTCAGACCCATGCACAGTTAGAAACCATTAACCGATGTGTATAAAATAGCCGCTTTGCGACTGCACCTGAATGAGCCTCATTATGCTCATTGCACTTAATCGTTATATGTCGGGTCAGGGACCCAGTCACCTTTGTATTCTTGCTGTTGTATTGGCTAGTTACATACAGTATATCTACTGATAGTATCTGACCTTGACCTATGTATCCTGGTCCATGAAATTTCATCCAACATTCATCGAATCGGCTATTGCTGCCGACTCACTGGCTGATTCTGTGGCCTGGCCAGACAAGTGAGGTCGCTAAATTGGGAAAGATCCATTTGTCCAGTCTCTCAGATGAGTCAAGCCGGTGATGCCTCCATTACTGCCTATATGAGCAATTGGAAGTTGACCTCATATAGGCCAGCATCATCAGCTTCCAACAATTTACTGTCTGATAATGAACTACTTGATTTTGAGATGATCATTATTGGGAAGTAAGGACATACATACTGCAATATTCCATATATTACGGCCATCTGGCATTCTTGTTAGGCATTACTTTGTGCCTTTTCCGTCTCTTAACCATGTCTTATTTTCTGCCTATAACCGCTGTAAAATGAGTAATAATAACATGATGGCTAGCCTCTCACCTTGATTTGAGTAGAAATTATGATGCAAACTACTATAATACTCTATAAACTGCGGTTATAAACTTTCCATAATGCTGGCAAACTGAAAATAAGCATCACTATGAATTAAGATTTTTTTATTAATTTATATACAACCAAGTCTACTCTATATGAGGTTTGCTATTTGTTGAAGAAATGCACACAATTTTTTTTTTTTACATTAGCCCAATGTCCATGTGAGGAGACTGATTAGTTTGTAAGAAAGGTGGCTCTCTACTGTTCTGGAGAAAGAAAGGCAATTGGACAAACTTGTACTTGACGTGGAATTCTAGACATTGAAAGCAAGACGTTTGATACATACGAGTATGTCCAGCAACCCAGCAGACGGTGATCATAATACTTAAAATAAACAGAGGGGTTAGGTCATGACATTTTTTGGTTAGAGATCCTGGCTTGCCTGTAAAGGGTGCCCTACATGAATGACTTAGAACTGTCCCTTAAGAGTCCACCTTGGTTCAGGCTACTGGCTACTCCTTGGTGCCTGGGTGGGATATGCCTGTTCTGTGCTATAAATGAGCCACTTATTCCATTTAACAATGGGAGGTCATGCTGATTTGGGATATAGGTCTTATTGTTTCCAACTCATAACTTTTGTATTTTAGACACAATCTGGTAAAGTATGTGAGCAGAGCCGGCCCTTACCAATATGATGCCCTAGGCAAGATTTTGGCTGGTGTCCCCTAGCACCGCCACTAGTTCCACCTCTGACCCCGCACCCCTTTCCCAGCACCGTCACCCCTCACCCATAGCAGTCTTCATTTTAGTGCTCCTACCCCCTATATTTTAAATGGGAACAGTGCACACATTCGGCGCACAGCTCAAAAAGGGGCGTGTTCTTGCTGGGAAGGGGCATGGCCACACAATAGTACCTCTAATTCAAATTACACCACACAGTAGTGCAACTTTATTCACATTTTATCATGCGATAATGTTCCTTATTCACGTTACATCATACAGTAGTACCACGTTTCTTTATATACATTACTCCTCACAGTAGTCCTCCTCATTCACATTACACCACACCATATTGCTCTTTATTCACACTAGACCACACAGTAGTGACCTTTCTATATGTTACGCCACACAGTAGAACACCTTATACACATAATGCCACACATAAGTAATTCATTTATACACGTAATACCACACAGTAATGCCCCTTACATATATGACACATATTATTAATGTCCTTATAAACATAATGCGCCTTACACATTATGCCAACCTTTATTAATGCCCTTATACACATAATGTCCCTTACACATATGCTGTACAATATTAATGACCTTATACATATAATGACACAAATAATGTCCATTTCGTATATGCAGCACATTATTAGTGCACTTATACACATGACACACATAGTGCCCCTTACACATATGCTGTACATTATTAATGCATTTATACACATGACCCACATAATGCACCTTACACATAAGCAGAACACTATTGCACATCCAAACCACCCGCACACAGCATTCACATAGCCGCTAACACTGTGATCTCTGTCTCTGCTTGGATACAGATGGGTCCTCATACATCTTGCCTCAATACGCCATGCAGCAGGAGATGCCTGGAGTGAGTCATATGGCAGCTCTGCTAACATCGGGCGCCTTTTTTTTTACACAAATGCATCATATTACATGATTTCCAAGAATACACTGTAACGTAGCATTTCATATGCAGATACAGCCATAGTCCCACACAGAGTATAGGCATGCCGAATATCATTTTAATCAGCAGAAGCTGCTTGTGCCCCTAGACATACCAAATGCCCTAGGCATTTGCCTAGTTTGCCTATGGCTAGGGCCGGCTCTGTATGTGAGGATATAGGTGCTGAGTGTCTCCAATGTACCTCTAGTCCTGTTATTATATGGCTATGAGAATGTGGCCTTTTACATATTTATTGCAATTACATGTGTTCCAGTAAAATAATGATAGAATACCTGTTATTCAAAAGCCTAGGCCCAGGCTGACTAAGAGATATTTTATATGTTTCATTCCCTCAGCCACAACCAACAATACCCTCAAAGATAGTCATTAAAGTATTTCATTTTTATTTATTTTTTTAACAAAAGAGAGTTATTGATAGATGTTAGTTACCATAATATATAATGCAGAATGTGTTGTTTGGATAAGCAGAGAGGTCCATCAGCAATTAAGAAAAATGTATGCTAATCTCTAAACAATGTAAGGGGGTGATTCAGATCTGATCGCTGCTGTTCGTATTCGCACAGTGGGTAGTATGGTACTAACTGCGCATGCGTACGCAATGCGAAAAATCCAAATGCACGGGCTTTTGCAAGGTAATTAACAGGAGGAAGCCATTTGTGGGTGGTAACTGACCGTTTATTGGGAGTGTCCAGAAAAACGCAGGCGTGCCTATGCGTTTTCAGGGAGGGTGTCTGAATCAGGTCCGGCCCAGATCAGGCTGATGTGATCACACTGTAGGAGTACTTCCTGGGCTGCGCAGAGACTGCACAAAGTGGATTTTAGCAGCTCGGTGTACACATAGGATCGCACACTTGCACGGCGAATATATACTCCCGCTGGAGGTGTCGACTATCTGAACGCAGGACAGCAAAATTAGCAGCCAGCGATCATGTCTGAATCACCCCCTAAATGCATTGTGAGGACATTCAAAATATATACAACATAAATTACTGAAGCTTTATTGTCGAACTTTTATTTGTACTATAAAATGCATACCATTGCTATATGGCCCTGTAGCATATTCCCACAATCATGGGGGGGTGGGGGGGGGGATTCTGGGTTATAACTGTAACCCAGTGGTTTGTGTTGTGTATGTTATGATTCTCTCGCTTTTGGTGCATGTCAGCTAATGCATTCCCTCTATTCCTAATGCCCCTGGTGTCAGCTAACATGAACAATCTATCAGCGTTTGTGTTACATAGTTACATAGTTGTTGAGGTTGAAAAAAGACAAATGTCCATCAAGTTCAACCTATATAAAAAAAAATATATATTATTTTTTTTAATATATTAATGAAATGCCGTATCCCTGGATATATTTTTCCGCTAGCAATTTATCTAATCCATTTTTAAACTTAAGGGGGGTACTCACGGAGCGATCGCTGCTTAAAATCTGAGCAATCTGACTAGATTGCTTAGATTTTAAGCAGTGATCTCTCCGTGGGTACCCCTCACAGCGATAGCGATGCGCAGCCCCGCGCATCGCTATCGCTGGTGCTAGATTGGGCTGCACAGGTCAATCTAGCGGGTCGCTCACTTCACCCGCTGGATGAAACGAGCGCCCCCCTCCGCTCCCCCCGCATGCTCAGCACACAGCGCGCTGTGCTGAGCGGGGCGAGAGATGTGTGCTGAGCGGTTCGCTCAGCACACATCTCTCCCCACATCTGCCAGTGAGTAGTGGCCTTTATTGATTGAGTCCACCATTACTATCTTCTCTGGCAGAGAATTCCAAATCCTTACTGCTCTTACTGTGAAGAACCCTTTTCTTCGTTGAGTATGGAATTTTTTCTCTTCTAACCTCAGGAGGTGTCCTCGTGTCCTATGTAATGTTTTTTGGTAAACAAATCGTTTGATAAATCCTTGTATTGTCCCTTAATGTATTTATAAATATTAATAATATCCCCTCTCAGTCGCCTCTTTTCCAGTGTGAACATATCAAGCCTTTTAAGTCTTTCCTCATAATCCAGTGCTCGCCTATGAACCCTTTCGAGTTCCAAGATATCTTTTTTATAGTATGGTACCCAAAACTGTACACAATATTCCAGGTGTTTACTATCGATGAGCACTCCCAAATCTTTTTCAACTACCGTTATCCCTACATTTTCCCCATTTAGTTTATAGGCTGCCTGATTGTTCTTAGTCCCAAAGTGCATAACTTTACATTTGTCTTTATTGAACCTCATTTTCCATTTATCCGCCCAGTACTCAAGTCTAGATAAGTCATTCTGTAGAGACTCAACATCCTTGTCTGAATTAATTATTCTACATAGTATAGTATCATCTACGAAAAAATTGACACTGTGCTTTTCAGTCCCTCACCTAGGTCATTAATAAATATGTTAAACAGCAATGGCCTGAGTACTGAGCCCTGTGGTATTCCACTGAGTGCTGAAGCCCATTCAGAGTACATCCCATTAATCCCCACTCGCTGTTCCCTATTAAACAGCCAATTTCTCACCCAAGTACAAGTAGTGTTTCCTACCCCAAGCTCTCTTAGTTTGAGAATTAGTCTCCTGTGTGGAACTTTGTCAAAGGCCTTAGTGAAGTCTAAAAAGATCACATCCACTGCTTAATCCTAATCAATATTTTCGCTCACTTTCTCGTAGAAGCTTATTAAGTTAGTTTGACATGAACTGTCCTTCACAAATCCATGCTGATTCCTAGTAATAACCTTGGAGGTATCCAAGTACTCTAGTATGCTATCCCTTAATATACCTTATAGTATTTTCCCCACTATAGATGTCAAGCTTACCGGTCTATAGTTCCCAGGGAGCATTTTAATACCCTTTTCTCTTATGTCCTAGAGGATGCTGGGGACTCCAAAAGGACCATGGGGTATAGACGGACCCGCAGGAGCTAGGGCACACTATAAAGACTTAAACTGGGTGTGAACTGGCTCCTCCCTCTATACCCCTCCTCCAGACCTCAGTTAAACTTTGTGCCCAGGAGTGAATGGACACACACTAGGGGAGCTCTACTGAGTTTCTCTAAAAGACTTTATGTTAGGTTTTTTATTTTCAGGGAGACCTGCTGGCTACAGGCTCCCTGCATCATGGGAGTGAGGGGAGAGAAGTTAGACCTACTTCTTCTTAGTTCAAGGGCTCTGCTTCTTAGGCTACTGGACACCATTAGCTCCAGAGGATTCGATCACTTGGTTCGCCTAGCTGCTTGTTCCCAGAGCCGCGCCGTTACCCCCCTCACAGAAGCCAGAAGAAAGAAGCCGGGTGAGTATTAGAAGAACAGAAGACTTCAGTGACGGCAGAAGACTTCAGTAACGGAGGTAACTCGCAGCGGTCGCGCTGCGCTCCATGCTCCCATACACCAACGCACTCACAGGGTGCAGGGCGCTGGGGGGGGGAGCGCCCTGGGCAGCAAGTTACTGAGGGTCTTTTAGGCTGGCTAAGTTGTTATTCGGTGCCCGGGCACCATGTCCGCTACCCCGCCAGCATATTGCAGCGGTGCCGCTGCGCACCACTGCTCCCACACACCAACGGCTGGTATTGGGTGCAGGGCGCAGGGGGGTGGGGGGAAGGGGGGCGCCCTGGGCAGTGAGTTTTACATTATTTTACTCTCTCAGAACACACATACAGTGTGTAGCCACTGTATATGGTCCCCTGCCTGCATACAAGGGTTATATTATTAGCGGGCTACGGCACGCAGATAAGGGGCAGGGCTTAGCCCTCACAACAAGATACAGCGCCATTTTTTCTCAATGTCCCCGCCAAAACATGTGTACAGCACAAACAAGGGGGGGGCACATACTGTTAGTGTTATGTGGAGGAATGTATAACACTATTTGATTTGGAAATGGGCATGTAATCATGGTTGTGTATATTCTCTGTGTGCTCCCTGTCAGATATACACTTGTGTCGACATGTGTGAATGTTCTGTCACAAACGCCTCTGGGGTTCACTGTCGGCATCGCCGACGCCTGTTTGGTACTTAATACAGTAGATACTGAGTCAACAGGTCGGTAGTGTTATGCTTGTTCATAGTAAACACGGTATAAGAGACACAGTAGTATGTGGGTGACCCTGTCAGCACCAACTGTTATTACCGGGTGTAAATTGACATGCTGTAACTAACTTATACCTGTATATATATTTATATGCATTTGTATGGTTCGGTTCCATGAGCCTGTAGCTCGAGCACAGACATGGTTATATTTGTGGGGGAATGTTATTAAAATTATATATCTATAATTCCCTCGGACCCCTCGGGGTCGCAAGAATGTTATTTGCCTGGTTACTACTCCCTGCTGTCGACGAATACTAGGTTTTCTGTCGACTATAATGTTTCCTGGTAGATCCACAACTGGGGTATTCAGTACATGGTCATACACATTCAGAACACATTAATGTCACTAGGGTCCCGAAGGCTCCGAAAAAGGTAGTACGCGACGCCATACCAGAGGGCGTCAGGTTCAGGGCATTGTCCTGCTGTCCCCTGTTAAAAAAACTTAAAAAAAACTAAGAGGTTTAAATGCGTTGTTTTCTGCATTCAGATTACCTGGCTGGATATCCAGGATTGTATTTGCCAATTCATCGGAGTGATGACAGTTTGATGGTTTTTTCAATAATAAGAGCCATTGTTCTTCTGTACTGAGATGCTCTCCTGATTAAGGCGAGGTCAAGAAACAAGTGGTGCAAAGCGTTGTTTCTCTCTGACTGTTCTTCAACACAGGGAATGGCTGTTGTTCCCAACGTCGCAGATGTCGGGGGTGGGTATCAGAATAGATACTGCACGGTTGAGGTTCTGTGTTTTTCCTGTGACAGGAGGTAAAAACTGAGGATCCGGAGTCGGATCAGATTTGCAGTGACAATCCATCACTATGTTCCGTTATAAAGCGGATGGGTGCGGCCTATGAGGCCTTTTCGGTGAGCAGGTCAAATGCCAGAGTGGTTTCAAGGGACCAGTTGGAAATGTGGTCTGGGTCTCACCTGTACATGCACCGGATTATGATCCTAATGGCCAAGACATCGCTCCTGTGGTGTCTGCTCGGTTCTCACCTTCTAGAGGGACGAAGGTTCGGGATCCAAGATTAGATCCTGGTGTTCATGCATGCAGATCTCTGGGGCTGGAGATTAGTCCTTGCAAGGGACGTATTTCCGGAGGAAAAGGTCAAGCTGGGAAGCTTGTCTGTAATATGCTTTCCTGTATTAGGAGCTATTTTGACGAACATATTATTCGTGGTCTGTCCGTGTTAGTTCTCTCAGACGACTTGACAGCAGTGGCGTAAGTAAGCCGCTAGGGCGGAACAAGGAGCAAAGCGCCAATTGCAGAAGATGCAAAAGTTTGCCGCTGGATGGAAATATTGGTAATCGCTATATTAGCGGTATTCGCTCCGGAGGTAAACGACGGAGAATTAGATTTCCTCTGCAGACGAGATCTCCTTCCGGGAGAAATACAGTCGTCATCGAGGAGTTTTCACAGAAGTGACAAGTCTTTGAGGAGTACCTCAATTGGACATGTTGGCATCTTGCCTCAACGAGAGGCCTCAAGGATATTGTTCCAGGTCAAGGGACACTCAAGCTATGGCAGTGGACGCCCTCGTGACACCTAAGGGCGTTTTAAGTCGGTCTATGTGTCTCCTCCGTTTTCGCTTTTTCTGAAGGTGATACCGGAAGAAGAACAAAGGTTCAGGAGATCCTCGTTGTTCAGGTCTAGCCAAGCAGGGCTTGGTTTCCAGGTTTTCATGATTACTCATAGAAGATTCCTGGCCGCTTCTTTTACGTGAGGAACTGTTACAAAGATTCGGGCGTATATTAAGACTTACCGTGACTGCGTTTGACGGCGTGGCGATTGAATGCCATATCCTAGCCAGAAAGGGTATTCCCAGTGAAGTTGTTTCCACACTTCTTCTGGCTAGAAAAGAAGTAACGGCAAAGCCTTACCACCGTAGTTGGCGTAAAGCTATGTCTTGGTGTGCATCCAAGAAGGCTCCTACGGAAGAATTTCAGCTGGGTCGTTCTTCTCCACTCCTTGCAAGCAGTTGGGGATGCAGGCCTAAAGTTAGGCTCCATTTCAGTGCAGTTTTGGCCTTATAAATTTTCTTAAAAGAATTGGCCACCTTTCGGGAAGTTCGGACTTTCGTGAAAGGAGTACTGCACATCCAATCTCCGTTTGTGCCCCATTGGCACCGTGAGACCCTGACGTGGTATTGCGTTTTCTTGTGTCACAATGTTTGGAACCTTTGTGAAAGGTTGTGTTAAAAAATTCTCTCTTGAAGAGTGGTCATGCTACTGGCTTTGGCGTCCGCAAGGCGGGTGTCGAAAGTAGCGGCTTTGTCTCACAAGAGCCCCTGTTGGATCTTGCTTGTGGATAGAGCGGTATTGAGAACTCGGATAATAGTTCAGCAGAGAAGGTGGTTCTGTGTTTCGCAGAAACCAGCCTATTGTGATGTCTGTGGTTATTTAAGCATTGGCTGATTAAAGGTCTCTCAATGTAGTCGGGGCTCTGACTAATTTGTCGCCATTTTGGCTCAGGTTGGGGAAACAGAGGCTCTGTTTGTCCGGTATACTCTCAGCATGATTGGGGCACCTGCGTCTATGCAGTCCGTTATACGCTGGATCTGTGATACGATTCGGCGTGATCATTCTACGGCTGGATTGCCGTTACTGTTGTTGGGGGAGACCCATTCTGCTAGGAAGATGTGCTCTTCTTGGGCGGATGCCCGAGGAGTCTCGGCGGTTCAACTTGGCCCAGCAGCTACTTGGTCGGGTTTCAAACACCTTTGCTATGCTCTACAAGTTTGATACCCTGGCTGATGGGGACCTCATGTTGCTCAATCGGTGCTGCAGAGTCGTCCGCCCATTCTGGAGTTTTAGTATAGACCCCATGGTCCTTTTGGAGTCCCCAGCATCCACTAGGACGTAAGAGAAAATAGGATTTTAGTACCTACCGGTAAATCCTTTTCTCCTAGTCCGTGGAGGATGCTGGGCGCCCGTCCCAGTGCATACTGTGTCTGCAGTTACTGAGTTTGGTTGCACTTTGTGGTGCTTCTTCTCTGTCAGGCTGTCTCTGACGTTGTTTATGCCATGGCATGTGGTTTCTTATTATTGGTTGGATTGACACACAGGTTGTGTTACATATTCTCTCAGCATATGGCTGTATGTTTGGGCCGGTATTCTGTTGAAGGCCAGTTCTTGCGGTATGTTCGTGGTGTGAGCTGGTATAACACTCACTGTGTTTAAATTATAAATTCTTTCCTCAAAATGTCCGTCTCTCCTGGGCACAGTTTTCTAACTGAGGTCTGGAGGAGGGGCATAGAGGGAGGAGCCAGTTCACACCCAGTTTAAGTCTTTATAGTGTGCCCAAGCTCCTGCGGCTCCGTCTATACCCCATGGTCCTTTTGGAGTCCCCAGCATCCTCTACAGACTAGGAGAAAAGGATTTACCGGTAGGTACTAAAATCCTATTTTAAAATATTGGGACTACCTCTGCTATACGCCAGTCCTTTCGTATCATTCCTGATCTAATTGACTCGCTGAAGATCAAATATAGAGGTTTCGATATCTCTACGTTGAGTTCCATAAGAACCCTGGGGTGGAGTCCCTCCGGTCCAGGAGATTTATTTATCTTAATTTTACTTAGTCTCTCCCGGACTACTCCCTCGTTTAACCAAGTACCAAGCAACGGGTCGTTATTATTTTTTATGTTATGCTCTACTCTCGTCAACCTGTTCTCATGTTTTTCCTGTTTCCGTAGACTCTGTGTGTATGTGCAGTGCTGCAGCTGCACAAAGATTTGCAATTAGTTTAAACACTCCCAGGCTGGCTTCCCTTATTGGTCAGTGTATCTGTTACAAGCCAGCCAGCCAGCCATACTCTCCATGCCGGTTATATTACTCAGGTGCCTTGTGATACCTGGTCTGGTGATCATTGCCTGGATTCACCTATTCCCTGAGTCCTTTCCTTTGGAGGACTTCTGTCTGGTCAGTATTTTGTATCTCACCACTGCCTCCAGCTCTGGACAACCTCAGTGATTACTGCTCCCAGTTTCTTTGTCCTTATGTAATTTTGGACTTAGTCCTTGCAGTTTAGTTGAACAAAAAACAATAATCTACTTTACATAGTATATCTACAAATGCCAATTACCAACCACAAGCTATACAGTATATGTGTCTTGCTATTCAGAAAATACCATCTGTGCTGTTCTCCTGTTAATGCAAGAAACTACCCTGCATCATTCATATCCTTATACTAATTGTCTGTACAAGTATTACATGCCATTACTACAAGTTCTGCTATTGTGGATAGTTATCTGCTGATCCTTCTGTTTGCTATCTGGATATGCTGACCTGCAAGAAACCCTGCTCACCTGTATTCACCTGTGTCTAAGTATCATGCTGTTTTGCCGAACTCTCATTGCTTCATGGGTTTAGTTCCACATTCAAAGTCTGTACATCACAACTCTGATTTCAGCCACTCCCTGCTCCAGACTTCTTAACACATCCAGTATTCTGTTATTATCCAGGTTAAAGCTGGCCATACACCTGGATGACCTTGCACTAGATGCAAGCCATTCCCATCACCCCTCCCTCCCATCCTTCCCCAGCAGCTCCCCAGCATGCGATAGATTGTACGGTGCTTCTGCACCATACGATCTATCGTACCTCTGCAACTGCCTACTGCTGGGATCGACTGATCATATGTGCTGCACATATTAAAAAAAGGGGTAAAGAAAAGCGATCAGTTTCTCTAGGTGCACTCTCTCCCATCAACAAGAATTATTTCTATTGTATCCGTGTCTTTGTATTTCTTTTATATATATGAATAGACACTGAATTGATAATTTCTACCAATACCCATATGGAATGTATCAACTTTATTAGTATCTCATATGAGGTATTATGACCCTTAAATATGGCCGTAAGCAGTGAAATATAAAAACAATAAAAGATAGTTAGACGTGAATCAGAAAAATGGACAACAGAAAGGAAAAGTTTTATTTTGTCCTAGTGCCAAATAATAAAGAAAATATTAAAAACAAAGCCGTGTGCCGCCTGTTATTTCTCAATTATGTGTATCTTATATATGAATTGTATTCCACTCTTATATTACTTGGAAAAATGTAATTGGAATATGCATGTGTATTGTTAATACAACAATTCCTGGTTAATAATTTATTCCTTAATAAACCTATCACAACCTTGCTCAATTAGTGTTAACAGTATTCTCTCCTAATTGGATTCGAGCATTGTATTATTAAATGAGGACAGTAATTCTCAATCTTAATATTGCCTCTGTACTCCTGTTGTATCACATGTTGCAGTCATTTTTGAGTGGTACACATAGTATCATTTAGTAGCTGGTAGGATGTTATAATGGATACAATTGTTGCTTTGCTGAATAAAGTGTCTTACTATATTATGACTGTATCACCATATCATTGGAGATCTGCAGTCTCTCCAATGTATGATCCCTGGGAAAATATTGGTTTGGCTATATATCACCTATATTTCAGTGTTAAATTTAATACATATATAATATGATAAGAAGTAGCCAAACAATTCCCAGTTAGGGTAGAATAATGATAATTTCTTATTCTATACAGAAAAGTACAGTGGAGATCTCTCTTGTATATAGCCCTTCATATATATACCTGTACATGTAACGTAATTTAATTGTATGTAGCTTTAGACTAATGATAATAATGCACATAGGTCATATGTAAACCATTAAGAAAGGGTCAGATCCTATTCCCTTACTCAATTTGTTATATGTTTTATATGCCCATCAGTGAGGTAGTGTGTACGTACCCAAATGGTGTATACTCATACATATAGTATGCTCTTACTGATACTGAGGTCCACACTACTCACACCTATATAGGTTGTAGAGCAATCTAAGAGCTGTTACGTTAGTACAGTAATATAATGGAACAATTGTATATTGCTCAATAGATTTTCCATATACTAATGATATAAATCCCCTAAGGGTAACATTAACAGTACTAACATTTATTGTTCTATGGTTTTGGTTTTACATAGTGCGAGCACAATCCTAATCTGTGCTGCCAAACCAAATGCCACGGACATTTACCAGAACAGCAAAATGCTGTCTGTCATGCGTGCTGCTAGGTCCCACAGCCAGAGCCGGATTAAGGCTATGGGGGGCCCGGGGCACTTCAGACTGTGGGGCCCTTACTAAAGAGGAAGTAGATTATATATATATATATATATAGATGACCCGGGAGGGCACTGGAACAAGTAAAAACATTTACCACTGGAGTGCCGGCATTTTTTCAATTAAGAAAGAAATAAATAAATATGTAAAACAAACTTCTGTAAATGCGGCACTCTTCAGACTTAAGGGGGCATGGGTGGGCAGCGGCGTCACTAAAGGGGCATGTGCGGCTGGCGACGTCACTAAAGGGGGTGTGGGCGGCTGGTGGCGTCACTAAAGGGGGCGGGTACAGCAGGAAGCGGGCAGGCTGTTTAGCAGGGCACCGCAGAAAGGGATGGGCGGGTTTTGCCTTAATAAAATCGGGCAGGGTACGGCGCCCTGCTAAAACAGCCTAGAGTGAACACTATATATATATATATATATATATATATATATACACACACACACACACACACACACACACACACACTATATATATATATACATATATAACCCAGAGCCTAAATGTTTTAAATTTTTTGCAGCAGGGAAAAAAACAATGAAAGACAGTCAGCCTCACTTGATCAGGCTGCTGTCAGTGTCTGCTGAGACAGAGGAGATCGAGAGCTCCATCCTCTCTGTCTCTAAGGGCACCAGGCTTCCTCTGCTGGGCTGGCTCCACATGCTTCGGTCTCTTCTTCCTTCCTCCCCTCTGCAGCCTGCGCGCCCAGCCAATGACTGAGCCGCAGGCTGCTGCTGCTTCAACCGCTATTGGACAGCTGAGCCGTCGCTCAGCTGTCCTTTACTCTCTGCTATGCAGCGCCGCTGCGGGGAGCCGGGAGCGCAGCATCACCACATAGCGGATCGGTAAAGCGATCCGTTCTGTGGAAGGGGGCCCCTTTTAGAAAGGGGGGCCCGGGGTACGTATCCCCGGGACCCCCCCCTTAATCCGGCTCTGCCCACAGCACCGCACTGCCCGTGGCTGAGACCTAAATGTGCACACAATATATTGTTACAGGTAGTCAGGTTGGTAGGTATAGCAGTGGAATATTGATTCTGATTATAACATTGTTATTAGCATCTGCGGCGCACGGCTGTGTGCGCCACAGATGCTAATAACAATGTTAGGGATTAGCCGTGCGCCGCAAATGCTAATAACAATGTTATAATCAGAATCAATATTCCACTGCTATACCTACCAACCTGACTACCTGTAACAATATATTGTGTGCATATTTAGGTCTCAGCCACGGGCAGCGCGGTGCTGTGGGACCTAGCAGCACGCATGACAGACAGCATTTTGCTGTTCTGGTAAATGTCCGTGGCATTTGGTTTGGCAGCACAGATTAGGATTGTGCTCGCACTATGTAAAACTATAGAACAATAAATGTTAGTACTGTTAATGTTACCCTTAGGGGATTTATATCATTAGTATATGGAAAATCTATTGAGCAATATACAATTGTTCCATTATATTATTGTACTAATGTAACAGCTCTTAGATTGCCCTACAACCTATATAGGTGTGAGTAGTGTGGACCTCAGTATCAGTAAGAGCATACTATATGTATGAGTATACACCATTTGGGTACGCACACACTACCTCACTGATGGGCATATAAAACATATAACAAATTAAGTAAGGTAATAGGATCTGACCCTTTCTTAATGGTTTACATACAGCGGTGCAAGTATGCGGGTACGGTCGGGAACGGAGTACCCTTAAGAATTTGGCAGTGGGTACGCAGTACCACCTGCCACACACTTTGCCATTACCACAATTATAATGTGCCACAAAGCAACAAGAGCATGGTGCTTGGCAGTATGACGGCTCCTCCCACTTTGTCAGGATCACTGGGAGTGTGACAGTGGCTGTATTTTCCTGTTATAATGGAGGTAATACTATATATTGTTATTAAACTGGGGACATTACTCTATATTTCTATTATACTGGAGGTATCACTATATATTTTTAGCCTTGCCTCCAGATTCCCCCCCCCCCCCCCCAAAAAAAAAAAAAAAAGGGGCCGTCATGTGGCCACACCGCTAGTGTCATGTAGCAACTCCCACTAGCAGCATGTGGCCACGCTCCCTCACAACACATGACCACGCCCATTTTTCCGCACTCAGTACCACTAAGAAAATATTTCTACTTGCACCACTGTTTACATATGACCTATGTGCATTATTATCATTAGTCTAAAGGTACATACTACAATTAAATTACGTTACATGTACAGGTATATATATGAAGGGCTATATACAAGAGAGATCTCCACTGTACTTTTCTGTATAGAATAAGAAATTATCATTATTCTACCCTAACTGGGAATTGTTTGGCTACTTCTTATATTATATATGTATTAAATTTAACACTGAAATATTGGTGATATATAGCCAAACCAATATTTTCCCAGGGATCATACATTGGAGAGACTGCAGATCTCCAATGATATGGTGATACAGTCATAATATAGTAAGACACTTTATTCAGCAAAGCAACAATTGTATCCATTATAACATCCTACCAGCTACTAAATGATACTATGTGTACCACTCAAAAATGACTGCAACATGTGATACAACAGGAGTACAGAGGCAATATTAAGATTGAGAATTACTGTCCTCATTTAATAATACAATGCTCGAATCCAATTAGGAGAGAATACTGTTAACACTAATTGAGCAAGGTTGTGATAGGTTTATTAAGGAATAAATTATTAACCAGGAATTGTTGTATTAACAATACACATGCATATTCCAATTACATTTTTCCAAGTAATATAAGAGTGGAATACAATTCATATATAAGATACACATAATTGAGAAATAACAGGCGGCACACGGCTTTGTTTTTAATATTTTCTTTATTATTTGGCACTAGGACAAAATAAAACTTTTCCTTTCTTTTGTCCATTTTTCTGATTCACGTCTAACTATCTTTTATTGTTTTTATATTTCACTGCTTACGGCCATATTTAAGGGTCATAATACCTCATATGAGATACTAATAAAGTTGATACATTCCATATGGGTATTGGTAGAAATTATCAATTCAGTGTCTATTCATATATATAAAAGAAATACAAAGACACGGATACAATAGAAATAATTCTTGTTGATGGGAGAGAGTGCACCTAGAGAAACTGATCGCTTTTCTTTACCCCTTTTTTGTATATGTTGTAGGATCAGTGGGTAGCACCAGTCTATAGCTTCATATTGGTATTGTACACAGCTATTTAGAGACTACATCCCTACAGTTATTATTTATTATTAAATTAAGTCTGGTGCAGGACTTCTTTGTTTCTTTTCGTGCTGCACATATTATCAGTTGATGCCACGTGCGACCTGCGGTGACACGCATTGCATCATATTTGCCCCCAAAACATGCATTTGATGGGTCGAATGACACGTCCATATCGTGTGTTCGTACATGATATTGACGCAGTGTATGAGCAGCTTAACTACTTCCCTGCTAGATTGTCTGCCTGCAGCTACTTCTCCCTAATCCAGCATTTAATCATGTCTTGCAATTTACCTGCCAGTCACTAAGGCAGGTGAATCCTAACAGTGTATCAAAAATATGCAGCTGAATTAAAGCAACAGCAAAACAAATGCAATTTCACATTTCTGTACCATATGTATTGACATTCACAAAAAAACAGAGGATCTACTTTTCCAATATACTGTACCCCAGACTATATATCTTGGGGTGACTAGTTTAGCTATAGGGTACGTCCAATGTTTTGCCACTGCAAACCATCTGCGAAGACTGTTTAGAACCAGACTCTCAACTTTGGAAAAATGGCTCTTAAATTCCAAAAAGTGAACTAATGTTCTAGTTTTCTATAACCTGGAGGAGCAAGTTAAGCGCACCTTGGTGGAGGAGCCTTTGGATTGTGTCAGGATTGGCGCTGCCCAGTATGAACCATGTAATAAATAAATTGCAAGCACGGTGCAAATAATGTATACTAATATGCAGGGATGGATTAAGGGCCACATGGGCCTGGAGCCAGAGGTGTCACTAGGGTTGGTGTCACCCGGTGTGGTAACTCATGGTGTCACCCCCCCATGGACCTCCTCCCATATCACACCACACACATCCTTAGTAATGTTTTTGTACTAGTTTTACTTGTAAATCATAATTGCTGTATATCACTGAATGCGATGGCAATAGTAGTGACATAGGACCCTAATCAGGTTGGTTTGCATATTCTGCTAAAAAGCAGTATCTGCAATCGTTTCTGCAGCATGCTGGGGGCTGTCCAGCATGCTAATTGGCATCCAGCGATGCGATCGCAAAATAATTGAGATCCCATCGCTGAAGCAGAAACTAAGGATGACCCCCTGCAGACGTAGCTAGGCTGCGTATTCAGGCGATGAACCGCCAATTTTTGGGTTGTAGTGGGCGCGTGTGATGTCACGTAGCCGCCCCAAAAAAGCTCTGACCCCCTTTCGCAGCTACGCCTGCCCCCAATGCCCGCCGCCAGTGGCGTAATTAGACATTTTAGTGCTGTGTGCAAAATAGGGCATTGGTGCCAACCTGCACGCAAAACAGTGACAGGGCGCGCCGCAGGCGTGCGCAAAAAATATAGGGGCGTGGCTTCATGGGAAGGGGTGTGGCCACAAAATAATAACGATTCGTATTACACGGCACAGTAGTCTCCATTATTCAAATTACGCCGCACAGTAGCGCCACTACACCAGGTAGAGCCCCTTTTTACACATTACGGCAGACAGCATCCCCTTTTTACACATTACGGCAGACAGAGTCCCCCTTTTTACACATTACGGCAGACAGCATCCCCCTTTTTACACATTACGGCAGACAGAGTCCCCTTTTTACACATTACGGCAGACAGAATAGATTATACTTACCATTTCTCCGCTGGCTCAGTCAGGCTCCTCGTTGCTGGCAGCTCCGGGTGCAGGGGAGAAGGAAGAGGAGGGAGGGGGAGGAGGGAGGGAGCCGCAGCAGTGCACTGTAATTGCTGGTGGTGCCGCTGCAGCTGTCCCTATCCTTCCGCATTGGCTGGCCGCCACTGCTGTGCATGCTGGGATGAGGGAAGCGCATCCCAACATTCACAGCAGCGGCAGCCAGCCTATGTGGAATGAGAGGGACAGCTGCAGCAGCGCTGCCACCAATTACATAGCGCTGCTGCGGCTCCTTCCCTCCACCCCCTCCCTCCTCTTCCTTCTCCGCTGCTCCCGCTGCTGCTCCTCTCCTCCTCAGGCACAGGCGGCTTGTAATGAGTCAACTTGACTCATTACAAGCTGCTGACTTTAGGGAATCGGGGCCGTTGCGCCCTCAGGGCGACTGCGCTGTGTGCCAGGCACACCTGACACACACATAGTTACGGCACTGCCCGCCGCTGTCAATGAAAGTGCAGTCGCATCCTTCAGGGATGCAAACGCGCTTTGATTGCATGCACACTGTTACCGTGGCATATTTTTGCAAAAATCACTCTATTGCGATTATTGCTAAAATGAAATGCGACCAGAATTAGGTCCATAAACAGCTAATGGGCCCTACACATTAGGCGATATAACTGCACGATATGAACGTTCTCGTACGTAGGCACCAGCGATGAACGATGTGCGGCCCCGCACTCGTTCATCATTGGTGCTGGGTCACTTATGCATGCAGGCCAATATGGACAATCTCGTCCATATTAGCATGCACTGCTATGGAGCCGGGTGACGTTATACCACACAGTATGAGCCGAAAATTACATGATAGCACACGGTATGAGCAGAAATTCACATTATAGCACACAGAATGAGCCGAAAATCACATGATGGCACACAGAATGAGCCGAAATTCACATTATAGCACACGGTATGAGCAGAAATTCACATTATAGCACACAGAATGAGCCGAAAATCACATGATGGCACACAGAATGAGCCAAAATCACATGATAGCACACAGAATGAGCCGAAATTCACATTATAGCACACAGAATGAGCAGAAATTCACATTATAGCACACAGTATGAGCAGAAATTCACATTATAGCACACAGTATGAGCCGAAATTCACATTATAGCACACAGTATGAGCCGAAATTCACATTATACAACATACAGTAGATTTAGACAAAATTCACATATGCCTCACAGTATGATCCACAACTCAGGGCCAGGGAGATTGGCAGCAGGGACAGTGACAGGGAGAGGGACACAGGGAATCAGGGTAAGAGTACCTAAGATGAGCAGCGGAGGACGTGGGCGGCGGCAGTGTGCAAAATGTGGCTGGCGCGGGTGAGGAGAATAGCAAGCCGCAAGAGCATCCTCACACTTCTCCCTCCTAGAATCCCGGCGGCGTGATGACGTTCAGACCCGGCCGCGGCGGAGTCCTCCTCTTCCAGCAGGGGGGGGGGGGGGATGGGATGCGATCAAAACTGAGCCGCGGCGGAGTCTTCTTGTTGCAGGCGGGGGTATATGATTTTGAGTCGGCGGGGGGGGGCGATCGTAATGCAAATAGAGCACTGCAGTTACGATCGCACCCTCGCCGAATCAAAATCATATACCCCCGCCTGCAACAAAAAGACTCCGCCGCGGCTCAGTTTTGATCGCATCCCCCCCTAGCAGGTGCGAGTGCGGCTCTTGTTTGGTGTCACCCCATTGAAGGGTGACACCGGGGTGCAGGCGGCACCCCCCGCACCCGCCACTGCCGGTAGCAGAGGTACAGATGGGGAAAGGAGCAGAGACAGACAGGCACACATGGAGGGGGAGAGGAGCACACGGCGCATGGGGGCAGAGTCACAGAGGGGGGGAAGGGGGGGGAGTATCAGAGACACAGATGGGGAAAGTACTAAAGATATACAGACTGTACAGATATAGGAAAGTGAGCGAGGCACTTATGGGAAAGGGAACTGCGGCATAGAAGGGTTGAGGGGCAGAGGCACAGACGGAGGGGTGACAAAAACACAGCTGATATAGGTGAAAGGTTCACTTGGGTAAGTAGGAGTAGAGGCACACATGGGGATATAGGGAAAGAGTAACACATGGGTATACAGGGGAAGGAGGCACACATGGGGATACAGGGGAAAGAGGCACACATGGAGATACAGGGGAAAGAGGCACACATGGAGATACAGGGGAACACCTGGGGATTCAGGGGAAAGAGGCACACCTGGGGATACAGGGGAAAGAGGCACACCTGGGGATACAGGGGAAAGAGGCACACATGTGGATACAGGGGAAAGAGGCACACCTGCGGATACAGGGGAAAGAGGCACACCTGGGAATGTAGGGGAAGGAAGCATACCTGGGAAACTTGTGAGAGCTAGAAGAAGCAGGAGAAGGAGGAGAACAGAGGAGCAGCAGGAGACCTGGGGGCGGGGCAACATGCAGTGCAGTAAATATAACTGAAGAGAGGAAACTACTGAGCTAGTCGGGACTCGGGAGAGATTTAAGTGAATGCCCTGAGAGGCTGCTGCGACTGGAGAGCGGGGGAGGGGGGCACACAACCCCCATGCTGGTAACTACAACCTGCATGTAAAGATAAAATGCTGCCAGTGGGGGCCACTGGCACTGATGATCCCAGCCCTGAGCTGCTTCCTCCTCACAGACATCTGCCTGCCTGCAGCCGCGATCATCAGCACCAGCATGGCCCCTGTACTCAGTGACACTGTACTTCCCCCACACTTCTCAGCTGTACCTGTCGCCGGCCACTTCAATCAGTCCTGCCCCTCAGCAATGCCAGCATTCGCCAGCTTGTAAATAGCTGCCCTCCGCCTTGCCCCACATAGCGCTGATGGGAGCCGCGCCTCTGAGGGGAGGGGACTCGGAGTGAAGAGTCTGAAGATCCGGCCAGGGGGTTCGTGCTGACAGTCAGTGCCCCGTCCTGTGCTGTCATCTAGCTTGCCGCTGCCTGTCAGCTGTTGACAGGCGCAGAAAGCAGCGGAGCGCGGGGTGAGCTCCTATTGAGCCTGCAGCGCTTAGTGCCGGGGAAGAGGAGGTGTGGACATCGCTGCTGACATGTCTGTCATTCTTTTGATGGGATTAGGGTGCGGCTGGGAGTGCAGGGCTCTATTTGGTGTCACCCTATTGAAGGGTTACACCCGGGTGCGGGCCGCACCCCCCGCACCCACCTCATGACGCCACTGCCTGGAGCTGAAAATATTTAAGGGCCATTGTTAATCTGGCCCTTCTAATATGGGAACCTCCTGAGTGTAGATAAACCCAAAACATGTTTTATGGATAACGGTAAAGGAATTGGTCCCAACAATATAAGCACTAATTACAAATGACTTTGAAAGGCTGCAGTGTAGTGGATTTGGTATAATACACCGATGGACGGAATGCTGGTAGTCAGAATACCAACAGCAGCATCCCGACCATCAGAATCCCAACAGACCCCCAAAAAGTACCCTAACCCTCCCCTGCCCCCTACCCTAACACTCCCTTGAGAGTGCCTAACCCTAATCATTCCTTCCCCGTTGACTAAACCTAACCCTCCCTGCTTGGTGCTTAACCCTAACCCCCCCTTGTAAGTGCCTAACCCTAATCACCCCCTTCCCGGAACCTAACAATCTCCTTCACTTCCCTGCACCCTAACCCCCCTTCTAATGCCTAAACCTAGCATTCGGGATTCCAGGTGTCAGTATTTTGACACCAGGATCCCAATCTCTGTAGGGATTTTAATGCCGGCATTATGCCGTTGTGCGGGATTCCGATGTTGGTACAGATGGAGCCTCATCATCTCACCTGACCGAGGAGCAGGCGTGCACTCCACGTAACATAATAACATAGTTAATGAGGTTGAAAAGAGGCACAATGCCCATCGGGTTTAACCTGTATTCTGTATTAAGCTGTGCACACTACAATGCACCATATGAAGTCATGGTTTCGTACCAATTGACAACTATATTTCGGACCACTCCCAGATACTTAATGCATATATTAAATGCTATAGCCTTGGATACTTTTTTCAGTTAGAAAACCGTCCAATCTGTTTTTAAATGCATTTACAGAGTCCGCCATTATTACCTTCTCTGGCAGGGAGTTCCAAATCCTTATTCCCCTTACGGTGAAGAACCCTTTCCTACGTTTTGTACGTCATTTCCTCTCCTCTAACCTCAGCGAGTGCCCAAGTGTCCTATACAGAGTTATATTAATAAACAAATCCCCAGCTAACTCCTTGTAATGACCCTTTACTATTTGAAGATATTAATAACTAGGTGCTTCATCGCGCCCTACGGGCGCTCTTCACACCGTCGAAAGGGGCTACGCCCCTTAACCCCTGCACGCCTTGCTGCGGTTCAATATTTGTATGAGTATTACCTACATTCCTAGGTTTGTTAGTGGTTAAATATTGCACGACGAAAGTGCTGCCAATGGTGAAGGGGGTGTAGCCCCTTGCGACGGCGTGAACAGTGCTTGCAGAGCACGATGTACAGAATGTAGCGGGTGCGGGGGGGACCGCGGAAGAGGCAGGGAGTATGTAGATGCTGCGAGTGGACGGGGAGGTGGATGCAGGTGTGGGGGGAGGGGGTGCGGGTCCTATACCTATGTCATTTTATTTGTAACAATATATAGGACACGGATAAGGATGTATGTGATATAGACATACCCGCATGAAGAGGTATATGGTGTCATTAGACACAGAGGGAGGTGCTGGTACAATGAGGAACAGAGGCAGCTGTGTCCTGTCTCTACACCGTACCATCCTTCAGGTGTAGCAACACGGACCTGTTGCGCACGCAAGGTCTCCACGCGGCCGCAGGTGCACCAGTCCCCTCTGCATGCGCTATGTGTGCCCCCCCCTCAGGTGCAGTAGGAGGAGGGGGCGATGGCTGGAGCTGGTACCAGGGCCAATGGGCATGGACAGCGCGGTCATGTGCTCGGTGCTGGGCTTGCGCCCTGCGATTGCTGTGTGAGGGATAGGGAGGAGGCGGCAGAGCGGAGCATCACCGATATACCGGTAACTATGGGAGGTACCGCAGGGGGTTATGGCTCCTGTCCTCCTGGTGAAGGTTTGTCAGGGAGGTATCAAGGAGCCAGTGGTATGGACCGTGTATGGGATACAGGGGGGTAGGGAGGGGATACAGAAACGCAGGGCCGTAGGGAGGGGATACAGAAACGCAGAGCGGTAGGGAGGTGATACAGAGACGCAGAGCGGTAGGGAGGGGATACAGAGACACAGGGCGCTAGGGAGGGGATACAGAGACGCAGAGCGGTAAGGAGGGGATACAGAGACACAGGGCGGTAGGGAGGGGATACAGAGATGCAGAGCGGTAGGGAGGGGATACAGAGACGCAGGGCGGTAGGGAGGGGATACAGAGACACAGGGCGGTAGGGAGGGCACACAGAGACGCAGGGCGGTAGGGAGGGCACACAGAGACGCAGGGCGGTAGGAAGGGGATAGAGAGACGCAGGGCGGTAGGGAGGGGATACAGAAACGCAGGGCGGTAGGGAGGGGAAACAGAGACGCGGGGCGGTAGGGAGGGAATAGAGAGACGCGAGCCGGTAGGGAGGGGATAGAGAGAAGGGGGGCGGTAGGGAGGGGATAGAGAGATGCAGGGCGGCAGGGAGGGGATAGAGAGACGCAGGGCGGTAGGGAGGGGATACAGAGACGCAGGGCGGTAGGGAGGGGATAGAGAGAAGCGGGTGGTAGGGTGGGGATACAGAGGCGTAGGGAGGAGGGGATACAGAGACGTGGGACGGTAGGGAGGGGATAGAGAGATGCAGGGCGGTAGGGAGGGGATAGAGAGACGCGGGGCGGTAGGGAGGGGATCCAGAGATGCAGGGTGTTAGGGAGGGGATACAGAGACGCGGGGCAGCAGGTAGAGGATACAGAGAGGCGGGGCGGCTGGGAGGGGATAGAGAGACGCGAGCCGGTAGGGAGGGGATAGAGAGAAGGGGGGCGGTAGGGAGGGGATAGAGAGATGCAGGGCGGCAGGGAGGGGATAGAGAGACGCAGGGCGGTAGGGAGGGGATAGAGAGACGCAGGGCGGTAGGGAGGGGATAGAGAGAAGCGGGTGGTAGGGTGGGGATACAGAGGCGTAGGGAGGAGGGGATACAGAGACGTGGGACGGTAGGGAGGGGATAGAGAGACGCAGGGCGGTAGGGAGGGGATAGAGAGACGCGGGGTGGTAGGGAGGGGATACAGAGATGCAGGGTGTTAGGGAGGGGATACAGAGACGCGGGGCAGCAGGTAGAGGATACAGAGAGGCGGGGCGGCTGGGAGGGGATAGAGAGACGCAGGGTGGCAGGGAGGGGATAGAGAGACGTGGGCGGTAGGGAGGGGATACAGAGATGCAGGGTGTTGGGGAGGGGATACAGAGACGCGGGGCAGCAGGTAGAGGATACAGAGAGGTGGGGCGGCTGGGAGGGGATAGAGAGACGCGGGGTGGTAGGGAGGGGATAGAGAGACGCAGGGCGGTAGGGAGGGGATAGAGAGACGCAGGGCGGTAGGGAGGGGATAGAGAGACGCAGGGTGGCAGGGAGGGGATAGAGAGACGTGGGCGGTAGGGAGGGGATAGAGAGATGCAGGGCGGTAGGGAGGGGATAGAGAGTAGCAGGGCGGTAGGGAGGGGATAGACAGACGCGGGGCGGTAGGGAGGGGATAGAGAGACGCAGGGTGGCAGGGAGGGGTTAGAGAGACGTGGGCGGTAGGGAGGGGATAGACAGACGCGGGCGGTAGGGAGGAGATACAGAGACGCGAGGCGGTAGGGAGGGGATAGAGAGACGTGGCGCGGTAGGGAGGGGATACAGAGATGCAGGGTGTTAGGGAGGGGATACAGAGACGCGGGGCAGCAGGTAGATACAGAGAGGCGGGGCGGCTGGGAGGGGATAGAGAGACGCGGGCGGTAGGGAGGGGATATAGAGACGCGGGGCGGTAGGGAGGGGATAGGGAGACGCGGGGCGGTAGGGAGGGGATAGAGAGACGCGGGGCGGTAGGGAGGGGATAGAGAGACGCGGGGCGGCAGGGAGGGTCCCCAGTGAGGAAGCTGATGAAGAGACGGGGGAAAGTAGTGGAGGGGGAGGGCACCAGAAGAGGAGACATTTGTAAAGTGGCGCCCACACATAGATACAGTGGGTAGGATGGCCGGAGGGACTCACCGTTGAGGCTGTGGGCGGCTGCTGCAGGCTGGTAAACAGTAGTGTCCAGAGGCGTCACCGAGTCAGTATTACTGTTACACACATCTCTCACCCTCCCCCCGCGGCCGAAAAGGGGCGTGGTCTGATGTGAAAGGGGCGTGGCCTCGCGGGTATGTTTTCTCTCGCGCCGGGGGTGTTTCCAGCTAGCCTGTAGATGCTGGCAGCCCCCGGAGACTGGAGTGTGTGTGGCGGCTCTTCTCTGTGACAGGAGGCGAGTGTTGCAGGAGATGACGTCACTGCAGCACTTGGCTCCTGTCACAGCAGGAGAGCGGACAGCTGGATGTGTGTGGAGGAGGCGGCGGGTGTGTGTACACGGCACACGGAGGGCTATGAAAGCCTTCTCCTGCGCCACCCGTCCCTCCTAATGTGTATGCCGGGGGCAGCATCAGCCGTTGTTGTTGGCCCGGCGCCGCGGCCGGGGAGTCAGAGCTGCTGATGGGTGGGGGGAGGGGAGAGAGAGATGGACAGGCAGCAGGAGCAGAGACTTGCTGACTCCGCCCACCGCTGTGACTCCACCCAGCGTTACGGGCAGGCACAGAGTCACAGATGTAGCCAAATTTATAGGAGATGTCTCCTCTTAGTCGCCTCTTTTCTATTTAACCCCGTATTCCTGTGGCTCTAACCATTTAATTAGTTTAGTAGCTCGCCTTTGAACTCTTTTGAGTTCCCCGGTATCTTTTTTATGGTATGGTGCCCAAAACTGAACACATTATTCCAGGTGCGGACGTACCAATGATTTGTACAGCGGCAGGATTACATCCTCGTCCCTTGTCTCAATACCCCGTTTTATGCACGCAAGGACTTTACTTGCCTTCTTTGCTGCATTTTGACATTGCAGCACGGCTTCTTCCTGTCAATCTCCTTGCGATCGCCCGTGCGAATGGATTCTTCGCACAAGCCCATCGCTCAGCTACGATCTGTTTTGTACCTGTGCGACGCGCATGCGCATTGCGGTGCATACGTAGGCACAGTTCTGACTTGATTGCAGCGCTGCTAAAAATGCTAGCGAGCGATCAGGTCTGATTTACCCCCTATGTGTACTGCGTTGTACAGATATAACATGTGCAGAGAGAGATAGGTTTTGGGTGGGGTGTGTTCAAACTGAAATCTAAATTGCAGTGTAAAAATAAAGCAGCCAGTATTTACCCTGCACAGAAACACTATAACCCACCCAAATCTAACTCTCTCTGCACATGTTATATCTGCCCCACCTGCAGTGCACATGGTTTTGCCCATTAGAGAACAACTTTGCTCCTGCGATCAGGTCTGAATTAGGCCCTTTGTCTTTATTGTAGTTCACACAGAGCACAAAAATGATTAGAAGTGGATCATACCTGGCTGGAGAGATAAGAGCCACACAGGACCTGGGCAAGAAGCTACTTACCTGTGGACCTCTCTTACCTGTTCCTGGATTGCAGCTCCTATCTCTCCAGCCGGACAGCGTGGGTGTGTATGTATACAGTATGTGCATGTATGTATACTGTATATGTGTGTGTGTGTGTGTGTGTGTATATATGTATATATGTATATATATATAGAGATGAGCGCCTGAAATTTTTCGGGTTTTGTGTTTTGGTTTTGGGTTCGGTTCCGCGGCCGTGTTTTGGGTTCGACCGCGTTTTGGCAAAACCTCACCGAATTTTTTTTGTCGGATTCGGGTGTGTTTTGGATTCGGGTGTTTTTTTCAAAAAACCCTAAAAAACAGCTTAAATCATAGAATGTGGGGGTCATTTTGATCCCAAAGTATTATTAACCTCAAAAACCATAATTTCCACTCATTTTCAGTCTATTCTGAATACCTCACACCTCACAATATTATTTTTAGTCCTAAAATTTGCACCGAGGTCGCTGTGTGAGTAAGATAAGCGACCCTAGTGGCCGACACAAACACCGGGCCCATCTAGGAGTGGCACTGCAGTGTCACGCAGGATGGCCCTTCCAAAAAACCCTCCCCAAACAGCACATGACGCAAAGAAAAAAAGAGGCGCAATGAGGTAGCTGACTGTGTGAGTAAGATAAGCGACCCTAGTGGCCGACACAAACACCGGGCCCATCTAGGAGTGGCACTGCAGTGTCACGCAGGATGGCCCTTCCAAAAAACCCTCCCCAAACAGCACATGACGCAAAGAAAAAAAGAGGCGCAATGAGGTAGCTGACTGTGTGAGTAAGATAAGCGACCCTAGTGGCCGACACAAACACCGGGCCCATCTAGGAGTGGCACTGCAGTGTCACGCAGGATGGCCCTTCCAAAAAATCCTCCCCAAACAGCACATGACGCAAAGAAAAATAAAAGAAAAAAGAGGTGCAAGATGGAATTGTCCTTGGGCCCTCCCACCCACCCTTATGTTGTATAAACAAAACAGGACATGCACACTTTAACCAACCCATCATTTCAGTGACAGGGTCTGCCACACGACTGTGACTGATATGACGGGTTGGTTTGGACCCCCCCCAAAAAAGAAGCAATTAATCTCTCCTTGCACAAACTGGCTCTACAGAGGCAAGATGTCCACCTCATCATCATTCTCCGATATATCACCGTGTACATCCCCCTCCTCACAGATTATCAATTCGTCCCCACTGGAATCCACCATCTCAGCTCCCTGTGTACTTTGTGGAGGCAATTGCTGCTGGTCAATGTCTCCGCGGAGGAATTGATTATAATTCATTTTAATGAACATCATCTTCTCCACATTTTCTGGATGTAACCTCGTACGCCGATTGCTGACAAGGTGAGCGGCGGCACTAAACACTCTTTCGGAGTACACACTTGTGGGAGGGCAACTTAGGTAGAATAAAGCCAGTTTGTGCAAGGGCCTCCAAATTGCCTCTTTTTCCTGCCAGTATAAGTACGGACTGTGTGACGTGCCTACTTGGATGCGGTCACTCATATAATTCTTTCAATGGTGAGAGAATCATATGCAGTGACAGTAGACGACATGTCCGTAATCGTTGTCAGGTCCTTCAGTCCGGACCAGATGTCAGCATCAGCAGTCGCTCCAGACTGCCCTGCATCACCGCCAGCGGGTGGGCTCGGAATTCTGAGCCTTTTCCTCGCACCCCCAGTTGCGGGAGAATGTGAAGGAGGAGATGTTGACAGGTCGCGTTCCGCTTGACTTGACAATTTTCTCACCAGCAGGTCTTTCAACCCCAGCAGACTTGTGTCTGCCGGAAAGAGAGATCCAAGGTAGGCTTTAAATCTAGGATCGAGCATGGTGGCCAAAATGTAGTGCTCTGATTTCAACAGATTGACCACCCGTGAATCCTTGTTAAGCGAATTAAGGGCTCCATCCACAAGTCCCACATGCCTAGCGGAATCGCTCCGTGTTAGCTCCTCCTTCAATGTCTCCAGCTTCTTCTGCAAAAGCCTGATGAGGGGAATGACCTGACTCAGGCTGGCAGTGTCTGAACTGACTTCACGTGTGGCAAGTTCAAAGGGCATCAGAACCTTGCACAACGTTGAAATCATTCTCCACTGCGCTTGAGACAGGTGCATTCCACCTCCTATATCGTGCTCAATTGTATAGGCTTGAATGGCCTTTTGCTGCTCCTCCAACCTCTGAAGCATATAGAGGGTTGAATTCCACCTCGTTACCACTTCTTGCTTCAGATGATGGCAGGGCAGGTTCAGTAGTTTTTGGTGGTGCTCCAGTCTTCTGTACGTGGTGCCTGTACGCCGAAAGTGTCCCACAATTCTTCTGGCCACCGACAGCATCTCTTGCACGCCCCTGTCGTTTTTTTAAAAATTCTGCACCACCAAATTCAAGGTATGTGCAAAACATGGGACGTGCTGGAATTTGCCCATATTTAATGCACACACAATATTGCTGGCGTTGTCCGATGCCACAAATCCACAGGAGAGTCCAATTGGGGTAAGCCATTCCGCAATGATCTTCCTCAGTTGCCGTAAGAGGTTTTTAGCTGTGTGCGTATTCTGGAAACCGGTGATACAAAGCGTAGCCTGCCTAGGAAAGAGTTGGCGTTTGCGAGATGCTGCTACTGGTGCCGCCGCTGCTGTTCTTGCGGCGGGAGTCCATACATATACCCAGTGGGCTGTCACAGTCATATAGTCCTGACCCTGCCCTGCTCCACTTGTCCACATGTCCGTGGTTAAGTGGACATTGGGTACAACTGCATTTTTTAGGACACTGGTGAGTCTTTTTCTGACGTCCGTGTACATTCTCGGTATCGCCTGCCTAGAGAAGTGGAACCTAGATGGTATTTGGTAACGGGGGCACACTGCCTCAATAAATTGTCTAGTTCCCTGTGAACTAACGGCGGATACCGGACGCACGTCTAACACCAACATAGTTGTCAAGGCCTCAGTTATCCGCTTTGCAGCAGGATGACTGCTGTGATATTTCATCTTCCTCGCAAAGGACTGTTGAACAGTCAATTGCTTACTGGAAGTAGTACAAGTGGGCTTACGACTTCCCCTCTGGGATGACCATCGACTCCCAGCAGCAACAACAGCAGCGCCAGCAGCAGTAGGCGTTACACGCAAGGATGCATCGGAGGAATCCCAGGCAGGAGAAGAATCATCAGAATTGCCAGTGACATGGCCTGCAGGACTATTGGCATTCCTGGGGAAGGAGGAAATTGACACTGAGGGAGTTGGTGGGGTGGTTTGCGTGAGCTTGGTTACAAGAGGAAGGGATTTACTGGTCAGTGGACTGCTTCCGCTGTCGGCCAAAGTTTTTGAACTTGTCACTGACTTATTATGAATGCGCTGCAGGTGACGTATAAGGGAGGATGTTCCGAGGTGGTTAACGTCCTTACCCCTACTTATTACAGCTTGACAAAGGGAACACACGGCTTGACAAATGTTGTCCGCATTTCTGGTGAAATACTTCCACACCGAAGAGCTGATTTTTTTGGTATTTTCACCAGGCATGTCAACGGCCATATTCCTCCCATGGACAACAGGTGTCTCCCCGGGTGCCTGACTTAAACAAACCACCTCACCATCAGAATCCTCCTGGTCAATTTCCTCCCCAGCGCCAGCAACACCCGTATCCTCCTCATCCTGGTGTACTTCAACACTGACATCTTCAATCTGACTATCAGGAACTGGACTGCGGGTGCTCCTTCCAGCACTTGCAGGGGGCGTGCAAATGGTGGAAGGCGCATGCTCTTCACGTCCAGTGTTGGGAAGGTCAGGCATCGCAACCGACACAATTGGACTCTCCTTGTGGATTTGGGATTTCGAAGAACGCACAGTTCTTTGCTGTGCTTTTTCCAGCTTGAGTCTTTTCATTTTTCTAGCGAGAGGCTGAGTGCTTCCATCCTCATGTGAAGCTGAACCACTAGCCATGAACATAGGCCAGGGCCTCAGCCGTTCCTTGCCACTCCGTGTGGTAAATGGCATATTGGCAAGTTTACGCTTCTCCTCCGACAATTTTATTTTAGGTTTTGGAGTCCTTTTTTTACTGATATTTGGTGTTTTGGATTTGACATGCTCTGTACTATGACATTGGGCATCGGCCTTGGCAGACGACGTTGCTGGCATTTCATCGTCTCGGCCATGACTAGTGGCAGCAGCTTCAGCACGAGGTGGAAGTGGATCTTGATCTTTCCCTAAGTTTGGAACCTCAACATTTTTGTTCTCCATATTTTAATAGGCACAACTAAAAGGCACCTCAGGTAAACAATGGAGATGGATGGATACTAGTATACAATTATGGATGGACTGCCGAGTGCCGACACAGAGGTAGCTACAGCCGTGGACTACCGTACTGTACTGTGTCTGCTGCTAATATAGACTGGTTGATAATGAGATGTAGTATGTATGTATAAAGAAGAAAGAAAAAAAAACCACGGGTAGGTGGTATACAATTATGGACGGACTGCCGAGTGCCGACACAGAGGTAGCTACAGCCGTGGACTACCGTACTGTACTGTGTCTGCTGCTAATATAGACTGGTTGATAATGAGATGTAGTATGTATAAAGAAGAAAGAAAAAAAAACCACGGGTAGGTGGTATACAATTATGGATGGACTGCCGAGTGCCGACACAGAGGTAGCTACAGCCGTGGACTACCGTACTGTACTGTGTCTGCTGCTAATATAGACTGGATGATAATGAGATGTAGTATGTATAAAGAAGAAAGAAAAAAAAACCACGGGTAGGTGGTATACAATTATGGATGGACTGCCGAGTGCCGACACAGAGGTAGCTACAGCCGTGGACTACCGTACTGTACTGTGTCTGCTGCTAATATAGACTGGATGATAATGAGATGTAGTATGTATAAAGAAGAAAGAAAAAAAAACCACGGGTAGGTGGTATACAATTATGGATGGACTGCCGAGTGCCGACACAGAGGTAGCTACAGCCGTGAACTACCGTACTGTGTCTGCTGCGACTGGATGATAAATAATGATATAAAAAATATATATATATCACTACTGCAGCCGGACAGGTATATATTATATAATGACGGACCTGCTGGACACTGTCTGTCAGCAGAATGAGTTTTTTATAGAATAAAAAAAAAAACACCACACAAGTCACACGACGAGTGTTTAACTTTTTCAGGCAATCACAATATAGTATACTATACTGGTGGTCAGTGTGGTCAGGTCACTGGTCAGTCACACTGGCAGTGGCACTCCTGCAGCAAAAGTGTGCACTGTTTAATTTTAATAATATGTACTCCTGGCTCCTGCTATAACCTATAACTGCTCCCCAGTCTCCCCCACAATTAAGCTGTGTGAGCACAGTCAGATATTATACATAGATGATGCAGCACACTGGGCTGAGCACACAGATATGGTATGTGACTGAGTCACTGTGTATCGTTTTTTTCAGGCAGAGAACGGATTATATTAAATAAAACTGCACTGGTGGTCACTGGTCAGTGGTCAGTCACTAGTAAACTCTGCACTCTCTAGTACTCCTAAGCTCCAGTAAATCAAGTGTCTCTGTCTCAATCTCACTCTCTCTCTCGCGAGAATCCGACAGCGTCATGATGACGTTCGGGCGCGCTCGGGTTAACCGAGCAAGGCGGGAAGATCCGAGTCGCTCGGATCCGTGTAAAAAAAGCTGAAGTTCGGGCGGGTTCGGATTCCGAGGAACCGAACCCGCTCATCTCTAATATATATATATATATATATATATATATATATATATATAAAAAAGAAGATAGTACAGCGCCACTTGTGAAATGAAAGTCTCAGTAAGGCTATGTAAACGTTAAAAGGTTTCACCACACAAAAATACTAAAAGCCCATTTTCCCTTATAAAAAGGTGTCAGCCAAACCCTAAAAATACAACAATGGCCCTCATTCCGAGTTGTTCGCTCGCAAGCTACTTTTAGCAGCATTGCACACGCTAAGCCGCCGCCTACTGGGAGTGAATCTTAGCTTATCAAAATTGCGAACGAAAGATTTGCAATATTGCGAAAAGACTTCTCTGTGCAGTTTCTGAGTAGCTCGAGACTTACTCTTCCAGTGCGATCAGTTCAGTGCTTGTCATTCCTGGTTTGACGTCACAAACACACCAAGCGTTCACCCAGACACTCCTCCGTTTCTCCAGCCACTCCCGCGTTTTTCCCAGAAACGGTAGCGTTTTTTCAAACACTCCCATAAAACGTCCTGTTTCCGCCCAGAAACACCCACTTCCTGTCAATCACATTACGATCACCAGAACGAAGAAAAAAACTCGTAATGCCGTGAGTAAAATACCTAACTGCATAGCAAATTTACTTGGCGCAGTCGCAGTGCGAACATTGCGCATGCGCAGTTAGCGGAAAATAGCTGCGATGCGAAGAAAATTACCGAGCGAACAACTCGGAATGACCACCAATGGTATAGTGTTGTTAAAAATGCATAAAACAGGGGGGATAGGGATACCGGCGACTAATGTGGCTAAAAGGTCGTGTTTAAAAGAATGTTTTTTGTTGTTTTTTTAAATGAAAGCCAAAAAATATAAAAGCAAAAAGTTTTTAATACATAAGAGTAAAATCATTTTTTTTTTAATGTTTGGAGTACAAGCAAAGATTTCATATAAAATAAAGTACAAAAATATAAAAGGATAAAGGATAGGAAATAAACTTAACTTGAAAACACTGGGTGGTCAGTACTGGTCCAACGCGTTTCGTCTGAACAGACTTCTTCAAGGGGTAGGGACAGAATGAAGCTGTATGTCTATTTATACCCATATCACTTAAGTATGAGGTGGTGACATCATAATAGATCATGTGATGTGATCTGACAACAAACATTAACAGAACGTACAAAGCTCATTTTAAAACATATCAGGGGTGAGGTCCTCACCAGGCATGTCCATTATTGATGAAAACGAGTGAAAAACAGTATGAAATAACGTTTAAAAACGTCCAGAATGTGAACAGGAGTCATTTCCGCCACACTTCCGGTGACGGAGGACTCCGTTCGTCACTTCCGCCCCACTTCCAGTGGCGATCACGCATGCGCACGCGGCGGCTCCCGGCTTCCTTGATCTCAATGCGCATGCGCCCACGGGTATTCTGTGTTGCTTTTACATAGAGGGGGATGTTTTGTCTCCTCCAGCTCACTCGGGGAGAGTCCATTTTATGTGGGTTTCTTGTCATATTTTTCAATGAGGCTGCGGCGGCCATCTTTGAGTAGTCATGCAGACAGTCCCAAGACACAGGCAGCTCGGTTTCCATGGCAACATGTTGCATATATGAAATAATAGAAAACAAATGATAGAATCAACATATCATAATATAGATAATCAAATACAGGCATAGTTTCCATGGCTACAGTTGAAAGTAGACACAGCCATAATAAAAAATAGACATATGTCATTTATTATATTTTAAAGTGCCAGTGCAGTAAAAGTGAATATATTTAAGTGTCATATCTATATTATTAGAAGTGACATTGGGCTCATCTAGATAATGATGCCCGTGAGGGAATTAAAAAAGAAAAGAAAAAATAAATAAATATATATATATATATATAAGTGACAGGCTGTGTAGCAGACAGCGGCACTCAGAGACTGACGAAGCCAAGATAAGGTGCTAGTGCTTTTATTCCATGGCTGGTGATTCCAACGTTTCGGGGCGCGCAAGCCCCTTTTTCAAGGTGAGCCAAATACAGAGTGAAAAGAACAATACAAAAACTTTTACCTTTATGGTGAGAAGGACCCACGTGTGGGAAGGGCAGCAGCGTCCGGGGGAGCGTAGAGCTTCCGTCCCGGATCTGATGACGTGAAAGTGCCGCGGTCACGTGACGTCCAACGCGTCTCCGGCTGTCGCGTTACCATGGCATCATGACGCTCAGTGATTGTCATGGATGTCTGGAACGGACGCGGGTGTCGGGGTCGCGGAGGAGGCGTGACTTGGGCTGGGGGTGTGCATTAATGCTGTCAAGTGTTGCGAACAGGGAAGGGACATTTCTGATGTGCTGTCATTAAATTAAACAGATGGTTAAAACATAAGCAAGGACCTGGAATAATGGCATCACTATTGTCTGTCAATTAATTGTTCCAAATATTCTATATATATCTGATTGGCTGTACACTAGCGTGGTAAAAACACAATCGGTCAGATACACAAATTAAGGGTAAATGCTATAGGACAGACGTGGGTCACTGGGGTAAGAGTTTTAGAAATAGCATGGTGGTCCAGGGCCAGAAGTATGAAGGTTGTAAATGTCCATTTTAGTCATGGTAAGAACCGATGGGGAGAGTATTGCTTAAAAGACACTCCATTGTATTCTGTCGTTAAGACCTTTCGGTTTCACGGTGTCCAATTTGTACATCCAGGTTGCCTCCCGTCTGAGTAAGGTGGCTGCTCTATCTCCACCTCTTAGGTTGGTAGGAATGTGGTCGATGATTTGGAATTGCAGGTCCTTCGGTGTGTGTTGTTTATCCACATAGTGCCTAGCGACAGGTTGTTCAGACCTAATGCACACCCCCAGCCCAAGTCATGCCTCCTCCGCGACCCCGACACCCGCGTCCGTTCCAGACATCCATGACAATCACTGAGCGTCATGATGCCATGGTAACGCGACGGCCGGAGACGCGTTGGATGTCACGTGACCGCGGCACTTTCACGTCATCAGATCCGGGACGGAAGCTCTACGCTCCCCCGGACGCTGCTGCCCTTCCCACACGTGGGTCCTTCTCACCATAAAGGTAAAAGTTTTTGTATTGTTCTTTTCACTCTGTATTTGGCTCACCTTGAAAAAGGGGCTTGCGCGCCCCGAAACGTTGGAATCACCAGCCATGGAATAAAAGCACTAGCACCTTATCTTGGCTTCGTCAGTCTCTGAGTGCCGCTGTCTGCTACACAGCCTGTCACTTGTATGAATTTCTCCAGAGGGCACCGGAGCAATACATTCCGCTTTTAGGAGAGTGCCGATCCGACATCAGCTGCTATATATATATATATATATATATATATATATATATATATAAAAGACAGGTGCAGGGGAACGGGAGTGTGTAAATGGTAATCCAATGTGTTGGAATTAATTAATATCAAATAGGTGACAATAAAATACCGCAGTGCTTGGTCATTATTTATTGGTGCTCGTCTGTCATCATTACAGTACCTGATCTTCCCAGGTAGTCTCCCTCCCTGGTAATGGTCAGGCCCGAACACTGCTTAGCTTCCAAGATCAGACGACATTGGGCGTACCAGCGTGGTTTGACTGTATGTGAATTTTAACAGACATCAAAGTACCCGAGACCAGGTTAAAAAAAAATTATGATTCCATAAAAGTGCTTATCAATAGGTCAATGTGTATTGTACAACAACTGTTATCCTTACAGTACCTGATCTTCCCAGGTAGTCTCCCTCCCTGGTACTGGTCAGGCCCAGACACTGCTTAGCTTCCAAGATCAGGCGAGATTGGGCGTACCAGTGTGGTTTGACTGTACGCGGATTCAAACAGACACCATGACAACAAAGACCTGGTTAATTTGAAACACTTGTTTAATATCTTTTGAAGTGCAAAACGTGTCTTATTGGATGACGTGGAATACAGAACAAGGAAGAGAATAAACACGGTATATAGAGAATAAAAAGAGGGGTAGCGGATACTGCACCTTATAGAAAAGGTGCAATTTCATATCCCTCGTTCAGGCCAGCTGGATGTAGAGTCTGCAACTGGAAGATCCAGTACATTTCCCGTCTGGAAAGTTTATTAGCGAGGTCCCCTCCTCTCTCACCCAGGACCACGTGTTCAATAGCCTTGAATGTAATTTCCTCTGGATTGGAATCATGTTGTACCGCAAAATGTCTGGAAACTGCATGGCTCTCTACTTTGTTTTTGATGTTTCTTATGTGCTCCTGGATCCGTATTTTCAGGGGTCTTTTTGTCTTTCCCACATATTTCATTTTACAGGTACATTCCAAGAGGTAAATCACAGATGATGTATTGCAGTTCATAAAGTCCTTTATGGTATATTCCTTCTTGTCATCCGTGTCACTAAATGTTTTCCTGTTTCGATGTAAGTATATGCAGATGTTGCACTTTCCACATTTATATGATCCTGTACATTTCAGGCTCGGGGTCTTGTACATTGCTTCCTCTCTTAGCATACTTGGTGCAACAATGTCCTTCAAATTTCTTGAATTTTTGAATACAAGTTCAGGTTGTGACGGTAGAATCTCGTTAAGCACCGGGTCCATTAAAAGAATGTTCCAATGAGTTCTGAGTGATTTACGTATTACTTTTTCATGCTGACTCAAGGTGGTAATGAAGGCGACCAAGTCTTTTTTCTCCTCTCTGGTTTTATACGTTAATAATTCCTCTCTGTTGAGGCTTCTTGTCTTTTCCAGAGCTGCATCTAGAATGGGCTCAGGGTAACTTTTATCCTCAAACCTTTTTCTGTAGACTTCAAGTTGGTCATCACAGTCTTTGGAGCTTGTGCAATTCCTTTTTATTCTTGAGAATTGGGATGCCGGGATATTGTTCTTCCACCTTTCTAGGTGGTTACTATGATAGTGCAAGTAACTGTTCATGTCCACTTCCTTGATAAAATTTCTCAACGTGACCCTCCCATTCTCTCCAGATAAAATCAGATCTAGGTACTCCACAGATCTACTATCAACAGTTGAAGTAAAAGCAAGGTTCAAGTCGTTGGTTCCCACTGTCCTGGGGAAATTATTAAAAGTTTCTGTTGAGCTGTCCCAGATGATTAAAATGTCATCAATGTATCTTTTGTACAATACCACATTCTCCTTGAAAGCTCTTGAGTTGTAAACATGTACTCTTTCCCAACTTACCATAAACAAGTTGGCAAAACTCGGGGCAAACGTTGTTTCCATTGCTGTACCGAAACATTGTAAGTAAAACTGGTTTAAAAATTTAAAGTAGTTATGACTGAGGATAAAATGCATAAGATCACATATAAAATCCCTGGTGAGGACCTCACCCCTGATATGTACTCGGAAACCCACTCCCCCTTGCTGCACCACTGCCGAGTATGGTCCACTTCCAATCATTTTATCACTCTTAGTGAGCTATCAACAAAAAATGTCCTGCTGCATAATTGTATGAAGGTTATGTTATATAGTATATGTTCCATTTATATCAATTGAACCCCAGACTTGTGTGATTGTGAATAATATTGAAGTAATAATATCAGCTTATCAGCTGTTTTACTATTATATTACTTACATTTTTTGAACCACTTAACTAAGTATTTAGTAATTATATGTACAATACCAGCATTGCACCTCTGATCAGTTTCTATTTACAGTAAACTTGTTTTGGGGCTTGCCCCACCAGTCTTTGAAGGTTATATATAGGGGTAACCCATACTGGTATTCAGAGGCGTCGCTCTACCCCTTTACACCCAATGAGGCGGGTTTAAAAAAATGGGCGTGGCCTTGCGGGATGGGGCGTGGCTTCACAGGATGGGGCGTTCTTTGCGGGACGGGGGCATGGCTAGCCATCCCGACCCCCGTTGTCATCACGCCAGGTGTCCGGGAGGAGCGGGCTGCCCCTGGGAGTGCTCTTGCTGCAGTGCTGGCTCCTGTTCAGTGACAGGTGCCGGGTTGCTGCACTGTAATGTTACAGTGCTGCACCTGGCTCCTGTCACTGATCAGGAGCTGTCACTTTGGTGTCACCCCTCGGCGGGTGACACCCAGGTGCGAGCCGCACCCCCCGCACCCCCCTTGTGACGCTAGTGCCGGTATTCATCAAGAAACAATGGGGTTATTCAGCATCAGTAGCAGTTAAAAATCTCATGCTGGGGGCTTCCCAGCATAGAGCAAGGCCGCCCAGCATGTGAAGAACCACCCTGCGATGAGATTGTATTTGAAATATGATATCCTAGCAGAAATTGAGAAACATTGGGGAATACTGGTTGCCCCCTGTATACACAGCCAGGCTGCATATGCAGGTGCACTATCACCATAGTTCCTGTGCAGGTGTCGTCACCCGGCCGCCCCAAACACCACTGTGCCGGGATGAGATCACATTATGAAATCCAGCAAGGCGGATGCAGCGCATGCGCAGACAGACAATCTGCATTTTCGGTAATTTGCATCTGAAACTCAACAGCCCCCCATGTTCTTTACTGTTATCCATAAGACATGTTTTGAGTTTATCTACACCCAGGGTGTTCACATGGTTCTCACTGAGCAGCACCAATCTTGACACAATCCCAAGGTTCCTGCATCAATATTGAGGGTAATATCCAGAGACTCGCCCACTTTGATTGTTACCCACTTCAAAAACTCACATTGGATAGTCCTATTTATAGGAGAGATATATGAACACATTTTGGCTTGTCTTTTTTATATTATCAACGTCCACCATTAAATTAAGGTAGAATAATAGTTGTAATTTTAACTAATAATCAAAAATGATCATTTAAACTTGCTACTGCATTAGGACATAGCAGTCAGGCAGTTAGATACAAGAGAGAGCCTAGAAGTAGAGAGATCAGGAGAAGAGCGATCGATTTGAATGTCACTCTAGATATGCAAGGTATTGAAGGCCAAAGGAAATTATGAGATTTCTGAAGGGGGAAGATAAGAGGAGCAAGAAGAGAAGAGGTCCAAAATAGGAACCTTGGGGGACGCTTGCAGGAAGAATTGAGGTGAAGATAGGTAGAGACAGAAATGGAGCAGCTGGAGAGGTAGGAATTGAACCATGATAGGACAAAGTGGTAGAAGCCAATGGAGTGGAGAGTGAGGAAGAGGAGAGGGTGGGTAACCGCATCGAAGGATGCAGACAAATCAAGGAGGTTAAGCAGAGACAAGTGAGCCTTCAAATTTAGCCAAAAGAAGGTCATTGGTGATCTTGGTGAGTGCAGTTTCAGTGGAATGAAGGGGATGGAAGTCAGATTGAAGTGGGTGGATTAGTGAGTTTGTGGTTAGGAATGAAGTGAGGCAGAGATAGACAATTTTCTCAAGTAGCATAGGAGAGAAGACAGATATGCTTGGTCGGGGGTACCCCCAGAAAGTGAAACTGTTACTGCTGTATTTGATGAGACTACACCTAGCTTACCAACTACACGGGATGGACAGAGGAATAGGAATTGTAAGGATGGGGGTCACCAGCGTCCCAGTAAAGGGCATAATTGGGGTTATGGACATTTTTGGAGGTCCATCGGCTAAAAGAGACATAGGAGAAGAGAAAGGAAGCAAAAAAGGGGTAAACGATCTGGTATCAAATCCAGGCTCAGTTCTTGCTCTGTTAGTCCCCCTTTACCCAGTTTATTTTAGTGAACGTCCAGTCTATGACCAGCAAACTGGACAATTTACATGTGGATTTTGAAAATAAGAAGTACTTAAGGTCCTGTTCTATGTACATCTTTACTGAGACTTGGCTAAATGATTTAGTTCCTGACTCTGCTGTTACTTTTGATTAGAGATGTGTTTTGGTTTTGGATTCGGTTCCGCGGCCGTGTTTTGGATTTGGACGCGTTTTGGCAAAACCTCCCTGAAAATTTTTTGTCGGATTCGGGTGTGTTTTGGATTCGGGTGTTTTTTTTCAAAAACCCCTCAAAAACATTATTATTATAATAATTATATTATTAACCTCAATAACCATAGTTTCCACTCATTTCCAGTCTATTCTGAACACTTCACACCTCACAATATTATTTTTAGTCCTAAAATTTGCACCAAGGTCGCTGGATGACTAAGCTAAGCGACCCAAGTGGCCTATACACCTGGCTCATCTAGGAGTGGCACTGCAGTGTCAGACAGGACGGCACTTAAAAAAATTGGCCCCAAACATCACATGATGCAAAGATAAATTTAAAAAAAAAGAGGTGCAAGATGGAATTGTCCTTGGGCCCTCCCACCCACCCTTATGTTGTATAAACAGGACATGCACACTTTAACAAACCCATCCTTTCAGCCACAGGGTCTGCCACACGACTGTGGCTGAAATGACTGGTTGGTTTGGGCCCCCACCAAAAAAAGAAGCAATCGATCTCTCCTTGCTCAAGCTGACTCTACAGAGGCAAGATGTCCACCTCATCATCATCCTCCGATTCCTCACCCCTTTCACTGTGTACATCCCCCTCCTCACAGAGTAATAATTCGTCCCCACTGGAATCCACCATCTCAGGTCCCTGTGTACTTTCTGGAGGCAATTGCTGGTGAATGTCTACACGGAGGAATTGATTATAATTCATTTTGGTGAACATCATCTTCTCCACATTTTGTGGAAGTAACCTCGTACGCCGATCGCAGACAAGGTGACCAGCTGCACTAAACACTCTATCGGAGTACACACTGGAGGGGGGCATCTTAGGTAAAATAAAGCCAGTTTGTGCAAGGGCCTCCAAATTGTCTCTTTTTCTTGCCAGTATACGTACGGACTGTCTGACGTGCCTACTTGGATGCTGTCACTCATATAATCCTCCACCATTCTTTCAATGGTGACAGAATCATATGCAGTGACAGTAGACGACATGTCAGTAATCGTTGGTAGGTCCTTCAGTCTGGACCAGATGTCAGCACTCACTCCAGACTGCCCTGCATCACCGCCAGCGGGTGGGCTCAGAATTCTTAGCCTTTTCCTCGCAGCCCCAGTTGCGGGAGAATGTGAAGGAGGAGCTGTTGATGGGTCACGTTCTGCTTGAGTTGACAAGTGTCTCACCAGCAGGTCTTTGAACCTCTGCAGACTTGTGTCTGCTGGAAAGATAGATACAACGTAGGCTTTAAACCTAGGATCGAGCACGGTGGCCAAAATGTAGTGCTCTGATTTCAACAGATTGACCACCCGTGAATCCTGGTTAAGCGAATTAAGGGCTCCATCCACAAGTCCCACATGCCTAGCGGAATTGCTCCGTTTTAGCTCCTCCTTCAATCTCTCCAGCTGCTTCTGCAAAAGCCCGATGAGGGGAATGACCTGACTCAGGCTGGCAGTGTCTGAACTGACTTTACGTGTGGCAAGTTCAAAGGGTTGAAGAACCTTGCACAATGTTGAAATCATTCTCCACTGCGCTTGAGTCAGGTTCATTCCCCCTCCTTTGCCTATATCGTAGGCAGATGTATAGGCTTGAATGGCCTTTTGCTGCTCCTCCATCCTCTGAAACATATAGAGGGTTGAATTCCACCTCGTTACCACCTCTTGCTTCAGATGATGGCGGGGCAGGTTCAGGAGTGTTTGCTAATGCGCCAGTCTTCGGCACGTGGTGGCTGAATGCCGAAAGTGGCCCGCAATTCTTCGGGCCACCGAAAGCATCTCTTGCACGCCCCTGTCGTTTTTTAAAAAATTCTGCACCACCAAATTCAATGTATGTGCAAAACATGGGACGTGCTGGAATTTGCCCAGAAGTAATGCACGCACAATATTGGTGGCGTTGTCCGATGTCACAAATCCACAGGAGAGTCCAATTGGGGTAAGCCATTCCGCAATGATGTTCCTCAGTTTCCGTAAGAGGTTGTCAGCTGTATGCCTCTTATGGAAAGCAGTGATACAAAGCGTAGCCTGCCTAAGAACGAGTTGGCGTTTGCGAGATGCTGCTCCTGGTGCTGCCGCTGCTGTTCTTTCTGCGGGAGGCAACACATCTACCCAGTGGGCTGTCACAGTCAAATAGTCCTGAGTCTGCCCTGCTCCACTTGTCCACATGCCCGTGGTTAAGTGGACATTGGGTACAACTGCATTTTTTAAGACACTGGTGAGTCTTTTTCTGACGTCTGTGTACATTCTCGGTATCGCCTGCCTAGAGAAGTGGAACCTAGATGGTATTTGGTACCGGGGACACACTACCTCAAGAAATTCTCTAAGTCCCTGTGAACTAACGCCGGATACCGGACGCACGTCTAACACCAACACAGCTGCCAAGGCCTGAGTTATCCGCTTTGCAACAGGATGACTGCTGTGATATTTCATCTTCCTCGCAAAGGACTGTTGGACAGTCAATTGCTTACTGGAAGTAGTACAAGTGGTCTTCCGACTTCCCCTCTGGGATGATGATTGACTCCCAGCAGCAACAACAGCTGCGCCAGCAGCAGTAGGCGTTACACTCAAGGATCCATCAGAGGAATCCCAGTCAGGAGAGAACTCGTCAGACTTGCCAGTGACATGGCCTGCAGGACTATTAGCGTTCCTGTCTAAGGAGGAAATTGATACTGAGGGAGTTGGTGGTGTGGTTTGCAGGAGCTTGGGTACAAGAGGAAGAAGGGATTTAGTTGTCAGTGGGCTGCTTCCGCTGTCACCCAAAGTTTTTGAACTTGTCAATGACTTCTAATGAATGTGCTCCAGGTGACGTATAAGGGAGGATGTTCCTAGGTGGTTAACGGCCTTACCCCTACTTATTACAGCTTGACAAAGGCAACACACGGCTTGACACCTGTTGTCCGCATTTCTGTTAAAATAATTCCACACCGAACAGGTAATTTTTTTTTTAATTTGACCAGGCATGTCAATGGCCATATTCATCCCACAGACAACAGGTGTCTCCCCGGTGCCTGACTTAAACAAACCACCTCACCATCAGAATCCTCCTTGTCAATTTCCTCCTCAGCGCCAGCAACACCCATATCCTCATCCTGGTGTACTTCAACAGTGACATCTTCAATTTCACTATCAGGAACTGGACTGTGGGTGCTCCTTCCAGCACTTCCAGGGGGCGTGCAAATGGTGGAAGGAGCCACCTCTTCCCGTCCAGTGTTGGGAAGGTCAGGCATCGCAACCGACACAATTAGACTCTCCTTGGGGATTTGTGATTTAGAAGAACGCACAGTTCTTTGCTGTGCTTTTGCCATCTTAACTATTTTAATTTTTCTAGCGGGAGGATAAGTGTTTCCATCCTTATGTGTAGCTGAACCACTAGCCATGAACATAGGCCAGGGCCTCAGCCGTTCCTTGCCACTCCGTGTCGTAAATGGCATATTGGCAAGTTTACGCTTCTCCTCAGATGCTTTTAATTTAGATTTTTGGGTCATTTTACTGAACTTTAGTTTTTTGGATTTTACATGCTCTCTACTATGACATTGGGCATCGGCCTTGGCAGACGACATTGAAGGCATTGAATCGTCTCTGCCATGACTAGTGGCAGCAGCTTCAGCACTAGGTGGAAGTGGATCTTGATCTTTCCCTATTTCACCCTCCACATTTTTGTTCTCCATTTTTTAATGTGTGTAATTATATGCCAGTAATATTATTATATCAATAGCAATGGCCTACTGTACTGTACAACTATATACTGTTGGTCACCAAAATGTTGCACTGTACTACTATATATACTATCACACAAAAATGCAGCACAGATATGGAATGGATACTTGCAGTGACACAGAGCTGCAAGATACAGCAATGGCTTACTGTACTGTACAACTATATACTGTTGGTCACCAAAATGCTGCACTGTTCTACTATATATACTGCTCACAAAAATGCAGCACAGATATGGAATGGATACTTGCAGTGACACAGAGCTGCAAGATACAGCAATGGCCTACTGTACTGTACAACTATATACTGTTGGTCACCAAAATGCTGCACTGTTCTACTATATATACTGCTCACAAAAATGCAGCACAGATATGGAATGGATACTTGCAGTGACACAGAGCTGCAAGATACAGCAATGGCCTACTGTACTGTACAACTATATACTGTTGGTCACCAAAATGCTGCACTGTACTACTATATATACTGCTCACAAAAATGCAGCACAGATATGGAATGGATACTTGCAGTGACACGGAGCTTCAAGATACAGCAATGGCCTACTGTACTGTACAACTATATACTGTTGGTCACCAAAATGCTGCACTGTACTACTATATATACTGCTCACAAAAATGCAGCACAGATATGGAATGGATACTTGCAGTGACACGGAGCTGCAAGATACAGCAATGGCCTACTGTACTGTACAACTATATACTGTTGGTCACCAAAATGCAGCACACTGAGCACAGATATTTGCAGCACACTGAGCACAGATATGGAGCTTTTCAGGCAGAGAACGTAGATATTTGCAGCACACTGAGCACAGATATTTGCAGCACACTGAGCACAGATATTTGCAGCACACTGAGCACAGATATGGAGCTTTTCAGGCAGAGAACGTAGCCACGTCCTCTCCATTCAATCTCCAATGCACGAGTGAAAATGGCGGCGACGTGCGGCTCTTTATATAGAATAAGAGTCTCGCGAGAATCCGACAGTGAGATCATGATGTTTGGCCGTGTTCGGGTTAACCGAGCAAGGCGGGAAGATCCGAGGCTGCCTCGGACCCGTGTAAAATAGGTGAAGTTCGGGGGGGTTCGGATCTCAACGAACCGAACCCGCTCACCTCTACTTTTGATAATAGGACTCTGTTTAGGGCGGACAGGTCTTCAGCATCAGGAAAAGGGAGGGGTGGAGGGCTTTGTATCTATGTTCAGCGCATGTGGTGTACGGTTGCCACTCTTATTGGAACCCATTGCTCTGTGGACATTTGTGGTCATTCCGAGTTGATCACAGCCAGCAACTTTTTGCTGCTGCTATCAATAGTCCACACCTATGGGGGAGTGTATTTTAGCTTAGTAGGGCTGCGATCGCTTGTGCAGCCCTGCTAAGCTAAAAAAATTTCAAGCAGAACTTGACCAGCCCTATACCTACTTACCTTGTGTGATGATCCCTGCGATACTGAAGCTGCTTCTGACATCAGACATCCACCCTCTGTTGTTCTGGACATGCCTGCATTTTCCAATCCACTCCCCGAAAACGCCCGCCAACGCTGTGGAGACGCCCAGGTCCGCCTTCTTCCTGTCCATCTTCTTTGCGGTCCGCTCTGCGACCGCATTCTTCTCAAGGCGTGACGTAACCCGGCGACGGGCAACGTTGCGCACGTGCACTGCGGCCACCGCGCATGCGCATTCCGCACCCTTTCGCACCGCAGCGATAAACCACAAGTATGTATCGGCTCCTGACCGAGGGAGACGCATACTCTTGATCAAGTATATTGTAAATCAATCTAGCCCAGTGGTTCTCAACCCCGGTCCTCAAGTACCCCCAACAGTTCATGTTTTCCAGGTCACCTAGCAGTTGAACAGGTGTATTCATTACTCACTGACAAATTATAAAAGACCCACAGGTGGAGCAAATTATTTCACTTGCAATCCTATGAGGAGACCTGGAAAACATGAACTGTTGGGGGTACTTGAGGACCGAGGTTGAGAACCACTGATCTAGCCTATGATACTGTGGCTTGTCCATACGTTTGCCCATCTGATCATGTGTCCCTATTTCTAATGCTAACTTACAAACCTTTTGTTAAAAGATCTAAGCCTGTCAAACAATCTGTTACAATTTGGCGGATGGGGCAATGGTCAGGTTACAAGATATATATATATATTGGTAGATGCTCAATTAGCTTAGTGATATCATTCAGGTGCTCGAAAGGGAGGGGTATTTCTTAGCAAGAAAAAAAGGGCATTTGTTTCCCCCAGCACCCTGAATGATAACCGTAACCAGAATTAAATTCCACATGATAACAGAATTCAGAGATCTTCGTTACACATATTTGCGCAAATGTGTGAATAAGCCCCAAAGCCGCATCAAGGCGTCTCTGTATATTTGGGGTCCCTAGCGCTGTATCTAGGTGCAGGGTGTGGCACCCCAAAACACCACCATAAGCCAGAAAGCCCAGCGTAGCATACCAGTGAAAAAACTATAGTGTTAATAAATTAGTATTTAGGAAGCCGAAGCTATAGAGAAAGTGATACAAAATGAAATGCAATTAAAATAGAGAAATAGTGTTGAGAAATTAATAAGTGAAAAGTGTTAATAGAATGTAAAGGTGTGCCACACTAAGGCCATCCAGCTCAGCCAGTCCAGAGGCACCACACCTCACACCTCCATTACCCCAATCTGGGTCTAAGATTAACCAGCAAGGAGCCACAAGTTACAAGACATGCTGGAATTACAAACTGGGAAATGTTTTTAGAGGGAGTGAAAAAGATGTTAATTTACTAACATCACTGGTTTCATGTTATAGTAACAGTTGTACGAAAAGTGTCACAATGAGGAAATCCTTTACAATGTTTTCAAATGAGAAACCTTGGCTGAATGGGGAGGTTCATACCCCGCTCAAGGCTCGGCATAAAGTTTTTAAATGTGGCAACCGGGATGAATTGAGATCAGCTAGGGTTAAGCTGCGTACGGGTATAAAGAGAGCTAAAGTTAGCTACTCCAAAAAAATTGAGGATCATAGTAGCGAGAACAGGAACCCTAGAGGTTTATGGCAGCTGATATATAAAGTAACTGGGTGTAATGGGGCCCATACACTTGTGAGATATCTGGTACAACTGTTCGATTTCGACCGCATCTGTGAGATAAATCACAGGATTGTATGCACATCTTATGTACCATGCGACGCGATGTGCGAGCACGCCGGTCGAATCTCGCATCTCAAGATCTTATGTGTTGCACTTAATATTTATCGGATTCCACATGCAATCACATGCTGTTTTTACTACATTCGATTTATCGCACTGTGATGCGCAATCTGTGACATATTTAGCTCACTTCTTAGACACTCCCCACCACCCATTTCTGGTCACCCGATTTCCGGTCATATGGTGCATGCGATAAATCGCAAGATTGTATGCGCATCGAATGCACAAAAAAAGCACTTTAGATGCGATTTATCTCAAGGTGAGCTTCAAGGGAAATCGGGCCCGATATCGCATTGCATGCAATTGCACAAGTGTATGGGCACCATAACATATATTGAATTAAGACTATAAAAGGCTGACATTAGGGAGGATAACTGCTCTCTGGCAGAGGATCTAAATTTATTCCATTGTAGATTTGATAAGGATAATAGTCTGCCCCTTAGGCCCCACATTCCTCAGGAGAGTGACATACTATTTATGCTTGAGGAAGGGGCAGTACTGGATTGTTTGCATCGGGTAGACCCGAGCAAAGCAGCTGGACTGGACGATATTCTTGGGAAGATTATCTATGGTTGTGCAGATCAATTAATCTGGATATTAACAGTTATATTTAACCTGTCACTCTCAATAGTTTAAACAAAAAACCAAGAAAATATGTGAAAGCGCTGGTATTCAGTTAAAAAAAAAAGTTTATCTTATTTTTATATTTATAATGTTTTCATCGTATAGTAGAATTATATAGATTTAAAGTATTGCCATAAGGCATTTGCATGCGTATAACTACGGATTAAAAATTAAAACTCAAAATTGATCATTTTTTATATCCTTTACAGATAGACAATAATTTGATCCGTGAAGATACCCATGTGAATAGCCTTATTTATAGGCCATGAAAGAATAGTTTGTAATATATTTATATTTTAGATTTTATGATTGTTTTTTATTGGTGTATTGAGATCTATATTTATATACACATTGTGGAGATGGAAACATTATAAATATAAAAATATATATATTTTTTTTTTTAACGAATACCAGCGCATTCACATTTTTTCTTGATCTTTTTGGTAATTTAAGCACTTGTCTGGCATGGTCGCATCAGATGCGACCATGCCTGCAAGTGCTATATCTGACCTGGTCGCACAGGATGCGACTAGTCAGATAAACTGTGTTAGCAGTAGCAGGAAAGGGAAACTTCCCTCCGCTGCTGCTGTCAGAGTGACAGGAAGGTCCCTCTGCCGCCCTGCACTCTTCCCCTGTGTCTGCCGTGCTGCCGATCACTGCTGATCGGTCAGCACGACAGGATCCCCCTCCTCCAGCGGCTGCAGACAATGGCAGCTGCTGGGGAGTGTAAATTAACCCTTCCAAGCAACCCCCACACCCCCTCTTGTATACCTGGAGGCTGTCCCGGCTTTCAAAATGAAAGCCGCAATGTTTCCAATGTTCCGATGGTCGTTATGTTCCCGATCGATGTTTCAATGTTTTTTGGGGGGAAATGTTTTTTTGTTTTTTTTTTAACTAAAATCATTTTGGATAGGGTTAAATTCATGTTCTTCACCTAAATCACTCATAAAAAAAACCCGACAATTTCGGAGAGGTTTTTGTCAAAATAAATTGTCAGTTAAGTGTTAAGGGAGATGTGCTTCCAACACATAAATGGAGTTGCACAGCTGTGTTCTAAAAAAGCCAGCTCTCACCTGGGCCAAAATTTACAAAAAAATCGAGTTTGTCCGATTTGTGTTTTTTTTTCTAAGTCCCAACACGGGAATTCACTAAGCACAAATCTCGGCAGTGTTTGGACTATTCATAATGGTTTGAATGACAAAGTTCAGAAATACAAATGAATAGACCATCGGTCAAACGCGGCTGTTATTTCCTACAACACGGGTATTCACTATTCATTCGTATTTGGGTGTTAGTTTCTGAGTGCTCAAGTGCGGGTGTATTTTTTTGCGAATCGTTAAAAAAAGCAGCAAAAAAAATAACCCTGCTTTTTTCAGTCGAGTTTGGATGACCATGCACGGATCAGTGAGATCTGTGCATGGTTATCTATGGGAAAGGGTCTGTTTAATGTAAAAACTGGGGGGGGAAATTGCGTGGGGTCCCCCCTCCTAAGCATAACCAGCCTCGGGCTCTTTGAGCCGGTCCTGGTTGCAAAAATATGGGGGAAAAATTGACAGGGGTTCCCCCATATTTTAACAACCAGCACCGGGCTCTGCGCCTGGTCCTGGTGCAAAAAATACGGGGGACAAAAAGCGTAGGGGTCCCCCGTATTTTTGGAACCAGCACCGGGCTCCACTAGTCAGAGAGATAATGCCACAGCCGGGGGACACTTTTATATAGGTCCCTGCGGCCCTGGCATTAAATCACTAACTAGTCACCCCTGGCCGGGGTACCCTGGAGGAGTGGGAACCCCTTAAATCAAGGGGTCCCCCCCTCCAGCCACCCAAGGGCCAGGGGTGAAGCCCAAGGCTGTCCCCCCCATCCAAGGGCTGATAGCCTTGTGAAAAAAATAGAATATTGTTTTATGTAGCAGTACTACAAGTCCCAGCAAGCCTCCCCCGCAAGCTGGTACTTGGAGAACCACAAGTACCAGCATGCGGTGGAAAAACGGGCCCGCTGGTACCTGTAGTACTACTACAAAAAAAATAACCAAATAAAAACAGAACTCACACACCTTGAAAGTACATACATGCACACCTACATTCACACATACTTACCTATGTTCACTAGAGATGAGCGCCGGAAATTTTTCGGGTTTTGTGTTTTGGTTTTGGGTTCGGTTCCGCGGCCGTGTTTTGGGTTCGACCGCGTTTTGGCAAAACCTCACCGAATTTTTTTTGTCGGATTCGGGTGTGTTTTGGATTCGGGTGTTTTTTTTAAAAACACTAAAAAACAGCTTAAATCATAGAATTTGGGGGTCATTTTGATCCCAAAGTATTATTAACCTCAAAAACCATAATTTACACTCATTTTCAGTCTATTCTGAATACCTCACACCTCACAATATTATTTTTAGTCCTAAAATTTGCACCTAGGTCGCTGGATGACTAAGCTAAGCGACCCTAGTGGCCGACACAAACACCGGGCCCATCTAGGAGTGGCACTGCAGTGTCACGCAGGATGTCCCTTCCAAAAAACCCTCCCCAAACAGCACATGACGCAAAGAAAAAAAGAGGCGCAATGAGGTAGCTGTGTGAGTAAGATAAGCGACCCTAGTGGCCGACACAAACACCGGGCCCATCTAGGAGTGTCACTGCAGTGTCACGCAGGATGTCCCTTCCAAAAAACCCTCCCCAAACAGCACATGACGCAAAGAAAAATTAAAGAAAAAAGAGGTGCAAGATGGAATTGTCCTTGGGCCCTCCCACCCACCCTTATGTTGTATAAACAGGACATGCACACTTTAACCAACCCATCATTTCAGTGACAGGGTCTGCCACACGACTGTGACTGAAATGACGGGTTGGTTTGGACCCCCACCAAAAAAGAAGCAATTAATCTCTCCTTGCACAAACTGGCTCTACAGAGGCAAGATGTCCACCTCATCATCATCCTCCGATATATCACCGTGTACATCCCCCTCCTCACAGATTATCAATTCGTCCCCACTGGAATCCACCATCTCAGCTCCCTGTGTACTTTGTGGAGGCAATTGCTGCTGGTCAATGTCTCCACGGAGGAATTGATTATAATTCATTTTAATGAACATCATCTTCTCCACATTTTCTGGATGTAACCTCGTACGCCGATTGCTGACAAGGTGAGCGGCGGCACTAAACACTCTTTCGGAGTACACACTTGTGGGAGGGCAACTTAGGTAGAATAAAGCCAGTTTGTGCAAGGGCCTCCAAATTGCCTCTTTTTCCTGCCAGTATAAGTACGGACTGTGTGACGTGCCTACTTGGATGCGGTCACTCATATAATCCTCCACCATTCTTTCAATGGTGAGAGAATCATATGCAGTGACAGTAGACGACATGTCCGTAATCGTTGTCAGGTCCTTCAGTCCGGACCAGATGTCAGCATCAGCAGTCGCTCCAGACTGCCCTGCATCACCGCCAGCGGGTGGGCTCGGAATTCTGAGCCTTTTCCTCGCACCCCCAGTTGCGGGAGAATGTGAAGGAGGAGATGTTGACAGGTCGCGTTCCGCTTGACTTGACAATTTTCTCACCAGCAGGTCTTTCAACCCCAGCAGACTTGTGTCTGCCGGAAAGAGAGATCCAAGGTAGGCTTTAAATCTAGGATCGAGCACGGTGGCCAAAATGTAGTGCTCTGATTTCAACAGATTGACCACCCGCGGATACCGGACGCACGTCTAACACCAACATAGTTGTCAAGGCCTCAGTTATCCGCTTTGCAGCAGGATGACTGCTGTGATATTTCATCTTCCTCGCAAAGGACTGTTGGACAGTCAATTGCTTACTGGAAGTAGTACAAGTGGGCTTACGACTTCCCCTCTGGGATGACCATCGACTCCCAGCGGCAACAACAGCAGCGCCAGCAGCAGTAGGCGTTACACGCAAGGATGCATCGGAGGAATCCCAGGCAGGAGAGGACTCGTCAGAATTGCCAGTGACATGGCCTGCAGGACTATTGGCATTCCTGGGGAAGGAGGAAATTGACACTGAGGGAGTTGGTGGGGTGGTTTGCGTGAGCTTGGTTACAAGAGGAAGGGATTTACTGGTCAGTGGACTGCTTCCGCTGTCGCCCAAAGTTTTTGAACTTGTCACTGACTTATTATGAATGCGCTGCAGGTGACGTATAAGGGAGGATGTTCCGAGGTGGTTAACGTCCTTACCCCTACTTATTACAGCTTGACAAAGGCAACACACGGCTTGACACCTGTTGTCCGCTTTTCTGTTGAAATACCTCCACACTGAAGAGCTGATTTTTTTGGTATTTTCACCAGGCATGTCAACGGCCATATTCCTCCCACGGACAACAGGTGTCTCCCCGGGTGCCTGACTTAAACAAACCACCTCACCATCAGAATCCTCCTGGTCAATTTCCTCCCCAGCGCCAGCAACACCCATATCCTCCTCATCCTGGTGTACTTCAACACTGACATCTTCAATCTGACTATCAGGAACTGGACTGCGGGTGCTCCTTCCAGCACTTGCAGGGGGCGTGCAAATGGTGGAAGGCGCATGCTCTTCACGTCCAGTGTTGGGAAGGTCAGGCATCGCAACCGACACAATTGGACTCTCCTTGTGGATTTGGGATTTCGAAGAACGCACAGTTCTTTGCGGTGCTTTTGCCAGCTTGAGTCTTTTCAGTTTTCTAGCGAGAGGCTGAGTGCTTCCATCCTCATGTGAAGCTGAACCACTAGCCATGAACATAGGCCAGGGCCTCAGCCGTTCCTTGCCACTCCGTGTGGTAAATGGCATATTGGCAAGTTTACGCTTCTCCTCCGACAATTTTATTTTAGGTTTTGGAGTCCTTTTTTTACTGATATTTGGTGTTTTGGATTTGACATGCTCTGTACTATGACATTGGGCATCGGCCTTGGCAGACGACGTTGCTGGCATTTCATCGTCTCGGCCATGACTAGTGGCAGCAGCTTCAGCACGAGGTGGAAGTGGATCTTGATCTTTCCCTAATTTTGGAACCTCAACATTTTTGTTCTCCATATTTTAATAGGCACAACTAAAAGGCACCTCAGGTAAACAATGGAGATGGATGGATACTAGTATACTTATGGATGGACTGCCGAGTGCCGACACAGAGGTAGCTACAGCCGTGGACTACCGTACTGTACTGTGTCTGCTGCTAATATAGACTGGATGATAATGAGATGTAGTATGTATAAAGAAGAAAGAAAAAAAAAACCACGGGTAGGTGGTATACAATTATGGATGGACTGCCGAGTGCCGACACAGAGGTAGCTACAGCCGTGGACTACCGTACTGTACTGTGTCTGCTGCTAATATAGACTGGATGATAATGAGATGTAGTATGTATGTATAAAGAAGAAAGAAAAAAAAACCACGGGTAGGTGGTATACAATTATGGATGGACTGCCGAGTGCCGACACAGAGGTAGCTACTGCCGTGAACTACCGTACTGTGTCTGCTGCTAATATAGACTGGTTGATAATGAGATGTAGTATGTATAAAGAAGAAAGAAAAAAAAAAACACGGGTAGGTAGTATACAATTATGGATGGACTGCCGAGTGCCGACACAGAGGTAGCTACAGCCGTGGACTACCGTACTGTACTGTGTCTGCTGCTAATATAGACTGGTTGATAATGAGATGTAGTATGTATAAAGAAGAAAGAAAAAAAAAACCACGGGTAGGTGGTATACAATTATGGATGGACTGCCGAGTGCCGACACAGAGGTAGCTACAGCCGTGGACTACCGTACTGTACTGTGTCTGCTGCTAATATAGACTGGATGATAATGAGATGTAGTATGTATGTATAAAGAAGAAAGAAAAAAAAAACCACGGGTAGGTGGTATACAATTATGGATGGACTGCCGAGTGCCGACACAGAGGTAGCTACAGCCGTGGACTACCGTACTGTACTGTGTCTGCTGCTAATATAGACTGGATGATAATGAGATGTAGTATGTATGTATAAAGAAGAAAGAAAAAAAAAAACACGGGTAGGTGGTATACAATTATGGATGGACTGCCGAGTGCCGACACAGAGGTAGCTACAGCCGTGGACTACCGTACTGTACTGTGTCTGCTGCTAATATAGACTGGATGATAATGAGATGTAGTATGTATAAAGAAGAAAGAAAAAAAAAACCACGGGTAGGTGGTATACAATTATGAATGGACTGCCGAGTGCCGACACAGAGGTAGCTACAGCCGTGAACTACCGTACTGTGTCTGCTGCTAGTAGACTGGATGATAAATAATGATATAAAAAATATATATATATCACTACTGCAGCCGGACAGGTATATATTATATAATGACGGACCTGCTGGAGTGGACACTGTCTGTCAGCAGAATGAGTTTTTTAATTTTTATAGAATAAAAAAACACCACACAAGTCACACGACGAGTGTACTTTTTCAGGCAGACATTCAATCACAATATACTATACTGGTGGTCAGTGTGGTCAGGTCACTGGTCACAGTGGTCAGTGGTCAGTCACACTGGCAGTGGCACTCTGGCAGCAAAAGTGTGCACTGTTTAATATGTACTCCTGGCTCCTGCTATAACCTATAACTGCTCCCCAGTCTCCCCCACAATTAAGCTGTGTGAGCACAGTCAGATATTATACATAGATGATGCAGCACACTGGGCTGAGCACAGATATGGTATGTGAGTGTGACTGAGTCACTGTGTATCGTTTTTTTCAGGCAGAGAACAAGAACAGAACGGATTATTAAATAATAATAAATTATAAAACTGCACTGGTGGTCAGGTCACTGGTCATCAGTCACTAGTATAATAACTCCTCCTAAGCTCCAGTAAGTAAATGAAGTGTCTCACTCTCACTCTCCTATCTATTTTAATTTCTAAACGGAGAGGACGCCAGCCACGTCCTCTCCCTATCAATCTCAATGCACGTGTGAAAATGGCCGCGACGCGCGGCTCCTTATATAGAATCCGAGTCTCGCGATAGAATCCGAGCCTCGCGAGAATCCGACAGCGTGATGATGACGTTCGGGCGCGCTCGGGTTAACCGAGCAAGGCGGGAAGATCCGAGTCGCTCGGACCCGTGTAAAAAAACATGAAGTTCGGGCGGGTTCGGATTCAGAGAAACCGAACCCGCTCATCTCTAATGTTCACACGAGGGGAACCCCTGTCAATTTTTTCCCCATATTTTTGCAACCAGGACCGGCTGAAAGAGCCCGAGGCTGGTTGTGCTTAGGAGGGGGGACCCCACGCAATTTTTTTCTTGATTTTTAACACTTAAATTTTTTTTTAAAAAGGTGCACAATGAAGCCCTGCACGGATCTCACAGATCCGGCCGGGATTCCTTGTGTTTTGTCAGGCAGTGTTTTACTCATCACTCCCGTAAAACACTGCCTGACATTACGAATCACATCGACATCGGAAAAAACGAATGTGGAAAACTCGGCAGCTTAGTAACTGACCGTATCAGGATTCAAAAAGTTGCAGTAAAATGCACCCGATACCATTCGAGTTCAAACACCCTTAAAAACGGCTAAAACACGAATATTAGTAAAATTTGGCCCTGGTACATAAGTAAAGTCTAGTCGTGCAACAGAAACGAGTGTTTCTGCCTCCACACAGCAAGGAATAGCTTAAAAATGTGCTGTCCGCCTGTTACCTTATAATAATCCTGCTCTGAAAAATGAGGTGAAGTTGTGCGCCTACTCCATACATTATTAACTCTGCGATGTCCTCGGTATCTGGACTATAGATCTACACTAAAAAAAGATTACAGTTAACAGGTCAACCACTAATGGTAGACATGTATAAGGTCGACAGGGTCAAAAGGTCAACATGTAAAAGGTTGACAGGGTCAAAAGGTCGACATGACAATGGTCGACACAAGTTTTTTGTTTTGTTCTTTTTCCCTCTTTTTCATACTTCATAATTCACATAGACTATGATTGGGAATAGTAACCTGTGCCGAGCACAGCAGTAGCGGAGTGAGGCACCTTGCCCGAAGCATGACGAGCAAAGTGAGTCCCCCACTCTGCCTGTGCAGACATCTGCTCCTTTATCTCTGCTGTCTTTCACCATAACCCTATGTAACTCAGTGGAAATGAATGATGTACTTGCAGAAATCAATGTGCACAGATGATGCAAAGCTGCTCCTGCACTGGGCTGTAATTCAGTAATGATGACTACTGTTGTTGCACAATAAATTGAGACCCTTTTTTTGGTGTTACTAATATCACAGTCAATTATTTATTCATTTATTAGAGTCCAGTTACATGTACCAGGTTTGCTGTATATCTAAGGGCTCAGTCACACAAAATACACTTCTAACATGCTTGCCGTTCGCTTTTCATGCTGTCAGGGTTTTTTTACCAATAAAATCCATTACACTGGTAACACAAGTAATTGCGTAAGATACAGGTCATGCAGCATTCTAAAATTACAAACACAAAGCTACATTTTAGAATGCAGAAGGGAGATATTTTTTTTCTTGTGTTTTATTAACATGTGAAAATAGCGAAACCAGCTGAAAAGTGAGACCCTCAAGCTTATTCTGTTGTCTAAGGAGATACAACCTTGCTGAAACATAATAATTACTAACAGAGGTCATATCTATTTGCTATGTTCTATGGTAGAGAACATAGGTGGCATAGGCAAATGCAGGGGGGTTTACAGTTGCCTGGAAACCCCCCTCTCTAGCCCACACCATGACCACTATAGGAATTGTATATAATACAATTTTACTGGAGCTGCATATTTTAAAGATCTCAGTATTATAAATAAATAGCAACAACGGCGGATCTTTTAAAATGTGTCATCCAGTAATACATGTGTGTGCACCAACTAGGAGGTTTGTAAAACATGAACTGTTAGGGGTGTTCTACAATAGATCATAGGCGTGTGCACGGGGGTGCCTGGTGCGCACAGGCATCCCCCGTACGTCACGCCTGTGATCCGATCATCACTGTCTGTGTGCTCCTGTTGTAGCAGTGCTACTACAGCAGCACACAGATAGTGATCGAATCACCTGCTGCGCATCGCAGCCCAGGCTGTCACACCCCCTCCCGCTGCACCGGTCAGACTCACAGTCACAGGGGTTGGGTGGCTGGCCTCACAGCCCATCCGCCATCATGCTCTGACCACCTTGCGAAGTGACGTGCTGATGTCACACCATGCACCCTCCCTCCCTTCCTCCCCACCCTCCCTGTGCTGTCCTCTCGCCCGCGCTCAGTCTCTCCTTTCTATCCACGTGTGTGTCCTGCCCTGCCATTGATGACAGCCCGACACACGCAGGGAGCCTAGGACTAGCCCCCACTGGAGCAGGACAGAGGACAGTGGTGGACTGACTAGATATAGGCAGCTGAGCCTTCCTGCCTGATTCAGAGTGAGTGCCGCAGCCTTTCACTGACATATATAGGGACCAGGTGCACAACTATAGGCATTGTAAGGGGCACGACTACTGTGTGGGCATTATGTAAGGGGCACTCCTACTATGGGCATTGTATAAGGGGCACAACTGCAGTGGGCATAGTGTAATGGGCACTACTGCTGTGTGGACATTGTGTAAGGGGCATGACTACTGTGTGGGCATTATGTAAGGGGCACTCCTACGATGGGCATTGTATAAGGGACACAACCACAGTGGGCATTGTGTAATGGACACGACTACTGTGTGGGCATTGTGTAAGGGACACAACCACAGTGGGCATTGTGTAATGGACACGACTACTGTGTGGGCATTGTGTAAGGGGCACGACTACTGTGTGGGCATTATGTATGGGGCACTCCTACTATGGGCATTGTATAAGGGGCACAACTGCAGTGGGCATAGTGTAATGGGCACTACTACTGTGTGGACATTGTGTAAGGGGCATGACTACTGTGTGGGCATTATGTAAGGGGCACTCCTACGATGGGCATTGTATAAGGGACACAACCACAGTGGGCATTGTGTAATGGGCACGACTACTGTGTGGGCATTGTGTAAGGGGCACGACTACAGTGGGCATTGTGTAAGAGGCACGACTATTGTGTGGGCATTATATAAGGGGTACGACTACCGTGTAAGCATTGTGTAAACGGTTGGCTACAGTAGGCATTGTGTAAGTGGCACAACTGCAGTGGGCATTGTGTAAGGGGCACTCCTACTATGGGCATTATGTAAGGGGCACAACTACAGTGAGTATTGTGTAAGGGGCATGACTACTGTTTGGGCATTATGTAAGGGGCACAACTACAGTGGGCATTGTGTAAAGGGCACTGCTACTATGGGCACTGTGTAAGGGGCACAACTACTGTGTGGGCATTGTGAAAGGGGCACAACCACTGTGTGAGCATTATGTAAGGAACACAACTACTGTGGGCATTGTGTAAGGGGCACAACTGCAGTGGGCATTGTGTAAGGGGCACTACTATGGGCATTGTGTAAGGAGAACAACTGCTGTGGGCATTGTGTAAGGGGCACTACTACTGTGGGCATTGTGTGTAAGTTACACTAGACACAGAATGAAGGGAGGTGGAGGCTAAAAGACACCGTGAAGGTTTCAGTCTGAGAAACACGGAGTGAAGAGTTGGAGGCTGAGAGACACAGAACGAAGGTGGACAGGTTGAGAGACAAAGTGAAGGGTGTGAGGCAGAGAGGCACAGAGTGAGGGGGGGAGACACTGAGAGACACAATTGAGGAGGATTGTGAGAGATGCATGGCAGGATGACGCAGGTGGAAGATGATGGTTTGGATCAGACGTGTGAGAGAGCTGTGAGAGATTACACATTGAGGGGATAATGGTGAGGCTGAGAGATGATGCAGGGAGGGGAGGAGATGGTGTGGCAGAGAGACGTAGGCGGGAGATGAGGGTGTGGCTGAGAGACACAGGGAGGAGATGATGGTGTGGCTGAGAGACGCAGAGGGCAAGAGGTGTCACGAGTCTGGTTGAATCTCTGTTGCATGGTTATAATCCTACACAAACAGGCATCTTCTGGACTATGTAATTTCCTTCATGAATAGTGATTACCGACAGAAGACATTGTCTGCCAACGGAGGACATTTTTTCAGAAGATCCCCGTTGTGAGTAACCACCATATATGTAAGGTGCATATGGAATGGAAAGGAATACTTCCAGAGTGATGAGAAACAGGTATTGTCATTTGACACCCCCTCATTTGCAGTGGCCACGTCCCTTGTATTTATTGATTTGCGTGCCAGTAGGCAGTGCTAGACACGCCCAATAGGTGGTGCTAGACATGCCCAGTAGGTGGTGCTAAACACGCCCCTCCGACGGTGCACCCCCTAATAAAATGTTCAGCGCATACCTGTGCTATAGACCATCTATACGGTTAATTATCAATACTGTAATGTGTACATATATGTTCAGGGCAATAACGAGTTTTATGGTAAGAACTTACCCTTGTTAAAACTCTTTCTGAGAGGTACACTGGGCTCCACAAGTCTGGACAATGGGGTGTAGAGTAGGATCTTGATCCGAGGCACCAACAGGCTCAAAGCTTTGACTGTTCCCAGAATGCACAGCGCCGGCTCCTCTATAACCCCGCCTCCCAGCACAGGAGCTCAGTTTAGTTAACCAGCTCAATGCAGTAGCAGGAAAAGAGATGACAACGGTTAGTAGCCACATACACCACACTCTCACGACAAGAGAAGTGTCAGCGGCTAATGCCATATCAACCCAAAGAAGCTAAGTGCGTCAGGGTGGGCGCCTTGTGGAGCCCAGTGTACCTTGCAGAAATAGTTTTAACAAGGGTAAGTTCTTACCATATAACTCGTTTTCTGCTGCAGGGTACACTGGGCTTCATAAGTCTGGACAATGGGGATGTCCTAAAGCAGTTCCTTATGGAAGGGGACGCACTGTAGCGGGCACAAGAACCCGGCGTCCAAAGGAAGCATCCTGGGAAGCGGCAGTATCGAAGGCATAGAACCTTATGAACGTGTTCCCGGAAGACCAGGTAGCCGCCTTGCACAATTGGTCAAGGGTCGCACCACGTTGGGCCGCCCAAGAAGGTCCAACAGACCGAGTAGAATGGGCCGTAATGTGAACAGGAGCTGACAGACCAACCTTCACATAAGCATGCGCAATCACCATTCTAATTCACCTGGCCAGGGTCTGCTTGTGAGCAGGCCAGCCACGTTTGTGAAATCCAAACAAAACAAAGAGAGAATCAGACTTTCGAATAGAAGCAGTTCTCTTCACATAGATACGGAGAGCACGTACCACATCCGAAGACCACTCTTTGGGAGACAAATCAGGAGAAACAAAAGCTGGAACCACAATCTCCTGATTAAGGTGGAACGAAGAAACCACCTTAGGTAAATATCCGGGACGAGTCCTAAGAACCGCCCGGTCACGGTGAAAAATCAGATATGGGGAACTACAAGACAAGGCACCCAAATCCGACACTCTTGTCAAAGTCGAAAAATATTGCAGTACACACATCACGTACAAACTACACACAGATGGCCTCCGCGCGTGTACTTGTTCTGTCGTGCGTGCACATATTCGCAATTTGCGTATGGTCGCTCCCGCGGTCCTGCGCATTAGCGCGTGGTATGGGTATTTACGGTAGAGTTTGTGAACGCATGGAAAGCTATCAAAACACATTACATATTTAATCCAAATAGTGCACAATGTACACATAGCCTCCCTGCACCACATCAGAAAGTAACAGCAGTTTAGATGGTTTCAGAACAAAGGGATTCACCTTTACAGAATAGGAGGGGACAGAACAAGGTTATAAGGTGGTGTTTGGTATCCAGCTGAAGGGTATTTTAAGGGTAACATTCCGGTGTTGGTTTGAGAAAGATTGCATGCTCCTGCGGATAGTTATGTGCAGGAGCAGAATATAGATATAAACTGTATTAACTGTACATTATGTATGTGGCGGGAATCCAGAGGAGACCACCCACAAGAGCAGTTGGGAAAGACATCGCTTACCTATTCAAACCGACCTATGACCTCTCCTGTACTGTAAATGTGCAGCCCTCTGTCCAATGGACAAAGAGATTACAGTATCTATTGTATTGCTTTTTGGAAGAATTGTATAAAGAGAGCCTGCTGCAGGCCTGGTCAGACACAAGACTCACAACGTTATATATCAGATGACGGAGGACCGGATTGGGTAGCGCAAGCGAATCCACTCACGTATGTACCATTGAATGTAGTCATTTACTCTGTTATATTGTATTGTATTATTTGTATTGTAACCCCCTTTCAGCAATAATACGCTGTGGTTTCGGAACCCAGCGGTTTAATTACAATCTGGTGTCGTGTCTTCATTGCCCTGCTAAGGTTTAAAGTGTATTATCATTGCATTGCATTGCTGTATAAGGTTTAAAGTGTATCTCTGGGTGTGTACGCGCTGTGAGTACTTTGTACCGTCAGCGCGGCGTTTGTACGCTAAGTCCGTGCACAGTACGGGACTTTGTACACTAATAGCGTACAAAGTACGTAGAGTGTGTATTAAGTACAGCGGCCGCAGCGGCTCCATGGTAAAGTGTATTTAAGGTGTGTTTAAGGTATAGCTTTCATTCCTAAGGATAAATCAGCATTATCAATTGGGGGCTCCTCCGGTTTTACACCTACTTACTACCTAACAGGTCACAGCAGACTTAATCTATCAGCAAAGGGTGGACAGAAAGTTATCCTACGTATCATTTTCCTGGTCGATGGATGCACTAAAAACCCTACTTGATTGCTGATTAGATGGTGTCTGCTCTGTATGGTTTGTAGAGATGCTGGTAGAACTCGTAAGGTAAACAGGAAAAAAGCTATTTAAAATCTGTGAATTTTTTTTGGCGCCAAAAGCGTATACGGCACCCATACTTTGCATACTCTCTCACATTGTTGCCATAACATTCAAATTACTAGATTCATTTAGACCTGTGTGAAACCGGAGATATTTGTTGCTATATAGTTAAAAATAAAATAAGTTTTTAAGGAAGTAAGAGTAAAATCACAAAAACGCATTTCTGGCCCAGTAGTAAGAGGGTTAAAACGGAACAAGTGTGGATTGTGTTTAGTGGGCAATAGTAGTTTTATTGCTCACATTTATAGAATTGTATGATTTGTGCTATTGTGGACGTACGGTGTTGTACACGTGTCGTTGACAAAGTACGGAACTGCACACGCGGCGTAAGAGACACGCACAGTAGCGTGTTTACGCAAATTGCGTAAGAAGTACGGTCGCTAAGTACAAATTACACAATAGTTCGTTTAGTTTAAAGGCGGGACAGTAGCCACGCTACAATAGCACCAAACTACCCGGTTTCTAAAGAAATTTAATATAAAAACAAAATTTAGTATAAATAATTTTTTTTTATTGCCTCTGGGGGTAAAGCTGCCAACTTGAATGAATCCTAATTTTCTGTACAGAAAAACCAAGTATACCTGAGTGAGTGAACGTAGGAGTGAGTGAAATTCGAACCCAGTAATTCGGGATCCCGTCGTTCGGTACATCAAGTGAGTGGAGGCTTGGTGGCGTGAGAAGGCTGACTCACGTTAGTATAAGGACTAATACGCAAATCGTGAGGTGATTTGTAGAGGATCGTGATAGTGCATTGTATTGCGAAGTATTGAAGTTAAAAGGTTTTTTTGGGTATTACGCTCCGGACTGAGGGTCCCAGTTTGTATAACGACCCGTGGTCGTACGGCAGATAAGTAACAAGTACCTATATGCTGTGCGATTGGACCGCGCGTTTGTGGGTGCGAATGATAGTGCAACTTGATATCCTTTTTACGAGTTTTTGCGTATAATCGCGGTATCATTAGCGCTGCATAGAGCATACGCAAGCGTGATTTGTGTATAACAAAGTGCATAGGGAGTTTTCGCTGGTCTCTCTCAGGAAGATCTCCAACGGACGATACTTTACTGGAAAGGGTAAGTTATTCCTAAAAACTTCCAGTAAATATAGGTCAGATAGGGCCCTAGGTTGGGTACATTGCCTTCGCTATCGACAGTGTATGGTAGTACTGGCCAACGTGGGCGGTGAGTGGGTGAAAGCGCTCTAAGAACTTTCACCGTCTATTCGTATTGTGCATTGGGGATTGCGTAAAAGGAAAAAGCCCGTGATGGAATCCAATTGCACAAACGGTGGACGTTTTGTAACCAGGGTTCAGGTTAAAGAGCCGCGGCCCATGGGGTCAGCAAGGTTTGTTATGTGTGGGAAATATGGTCCACACACGGAAGGCTTTTTGTCTGAATGGGTACGTATGATTAACAAGGATAGGGTACCATTCCCTAGGGTGGGCAGCTTTGAACCAGAGGTATTACAGAACTTAAGGTTAAGGATATGTCTGATAAAATCCAAGAAACAAAGGATTAAACATACAGATTATTTAAATTTATGGCAACAGGAGGGGGATATGCAAAGGGATATGGCTCGCGCAGCAGGTCCCAAACCTAGCGGGAAAACAATGACGACCGCACCACCACCACCATATATTGTGGGGGAGAGTAATTGATAAATGTACTAACCCTAACCCTTGCCAGTTGTATCCTGTTTTAAATTTTCCCCAGGACTGTGAGCAGGAAGATGAGCCCAGCACGATATCGGCACTCTCTCTAGCAGCCACCATACAAGACATTCAGGTGGGCACGGCGCAACCAACAAGAGCAGTAGTCAGGCCCCCTAGCGGAGGGATAAGTGAGGTCGTGTCCACAGGTAAGTACGGTACCATACATTATGCAGAGACAATAGCACCTCACATTGTAGAATCAAACCAGAATGATGTAATTGAATTAAATCCTGTGAGGGTGATTGCAGTCCCCAATGGGAAGACTGACGCTCAGGGAGTAACTCCCATCAGGAACATTGCCATGCATTGTCCCTGGTCCCGGGCAGAGTTGAGGTCAATTATGTCAGAATTTCCCGATCCCAGAAAAGATCTAGTCGCATGCCAGAGGTTAATTAAAGAGTTAGGTAACACCAATGAACCCACAAACTAAGATTGGCGAATAGTGCTATGGGTATGTTTACCCTCAAATATTGACCCCGCAAAATCCATAACCGATTGTAAGTTATACGCAGAAGTACCTCTTACTGATGAATATAATCAGGAGAATGTACGGCAAATCAATCTGCAATTAGGAGTATATTTCCCTACTGTTGTCAAATGGAACAAAATCTTTTCCATAAGACAAAAGGAAGGTGAAACGGCATCCGAATATTTCCATTGAGCACTACAGGAAATGGCTAGATACACTGGGATTGAGGACATTATAGACAATGTACATCACAGGGAGGTAGCTGTTTCAGTATTAATGGATGGTTTGAAGGAGGCACTGAGAACGAGGGTACAGACCTCTCTACCAAACTGGAGAGGTATCTCGGTGGCTGCATTGAGAGAGTCCGCTGTCGAGCATGATAGGAACATCATTAAGCACAGGGAGTTACAGGGGGAAAGGCTGATGACAGTGAGTATAGACGCACTTACAACAGGGCCACATCAGCCGAAACCCCAGACCCCTGATGGTAAGTCACGTGTAGTAACATGCTATAATTGTCAAAAGGTAGGACATTACTCGAGGGAATGTAGGAAAAAAAGTACACATAATGTATACCGACCCCCTAGACCAGGATATGAACCACACTACAATGCACATATTTGGGATCAGGGACCGCGTAGGAGGAATTACGAGCCACATGCAGGGGAAACAAGGAGGTACCCACCAAGGAGGGACTGGCAGGCCTCCGAAAACTCACAGTTATCCCCCTCACATATTGTAGCTGCCAATGCGCTGCGGGAGGGTCTCACCACACAATAGGGGTTGGGCCACACCTGTAGTCTGCAGCCAGTGAAGTTGATTGCTAGCCTTGGTAATGAACCTGAGGTAACGGTTGATGTAGCTGGTGTACCATTACCTTTTCTTGTACATACAGGGGCGGCCAGGTCAGTGTTAAATTCGACAGTAGGTGTAAAAACCACGGGTAAAACAATTTCGGCAATGGGAGTAACAGGAACTGTGCAACAATACCCTTTGAGTAGACCTGCAGAAATTACGATAGGGCCCTTGCAAACCAAACATTCTTTCCTGTTGGCTGCATCAGCTCCGACTAATCTACTTGGGAGAGATTTATTGTTTAAAATGCGGTGTATCATATACTGTACTCCTGAGGGTGTCTTCTTGGATATACCTGGGAACCACGCTCAAGAAGTACAGGATATATTAGACACCCCTCAAAGGCTAATGTCGCATTCTATTGTTATAGACAAGTGTCCATCAAAGGTAGAGGAAATGATCTCACAAATACCGGGTTCCCTTTGGACCAAAGATGGACAAGACACTGGATTGATGGCAAATGTAGCTCCAGTAGTAGTGCAAGTCAAAGATGGTAGGATAGCTCCAAAAATCCCTCAGTATCCTCTGAAGCCAGAGGTAGAATTAGGAGTGTACCCTGTCATAGAGCGGTTGCTACAACAGGGCATCCTAGTCAGGACGTCCAGCACTGCCAATAGTCCCATCTTCCCTGTGAAAAAGAGTGGGGGGAGGGGTTACAGGCTAGTGCAGGATCTAAGGGGGATAAACAAGATAGTTGAGAGCCAATTCCCCGTAGTGCCCAATCCAGCTGTCATCCTCATGCAAATTCCCTCTACTGCAAAATTCTTCACTGTCATCGACCTCTGTTCTGCCTTCTTTTCTGTCCCTCTGCACCCTGACAGCCAATATCTTTTTGCTTTTACATACAGCGGAGTACAGTACACCTGGACTCGTCCTCCCCAAGGATTCATTGACAGCCCGAGTATTTTCTCCCAGGCCTTGCATGATTGTTTACAATCCTTTCAACCTGAGAGTGGATCAGTACTAATACAGTATGTCGATGACTTATTGTTGTGTTCTGACTCACTCGAATCGTCCTTGAAAGACACAAAACAGCTTCTGTTTCATCTTTCCCAAACGGGACACAAGGTTTCAAAGGATAAGTTGCAGTTGTGCCAGACCAGGGTAAAATATTTGGGACATTGCTTGACTCAAGGACTTAGACACCTCACCGCTGATAGAATACAGGCGATTCGCGACATGACTCTGCCACAAACGCAGCAGCAGATCTGCACTTTCCTTGGAATGTGCGGGTACTGCCGAAACTGGATTCCAGGGTTCTCTATACTGGCTTTACCTTTGCAAGAAATGGTCTCTTCAAACAAACCAGAACGGGTCTCACACACAGATGAGTCCGAACTGGCCTTTGAGAGACTCAAACAGTGCCTATCACAGGCACCTGCATTAGGTATGCCAGATTTTGGGAAGCCCTTTGAATTATACGGTACAGAAAGTGCAGGGTGCGCAGCAGGAGTTTTAACCCAGAGACATGGTGATGCCAGCAGGCCGGTAGCTTACTACAGTGCACAGTTGGACACCGTAGCGCGGTCTCTCCCCACATGCTTGCGAAGTGTTGCAGCGATAGCTTTGCTAGTAGTAAAAGCGAGGACGTAGTGTTAGGACACAACCTGACCATCCATACACCTCATGCAGTATCAGCCTTACTTATCTCTGCCCAAACCAGACATATCTCATCTGCTCGGTTTACAAAGTGGGAATTATCACTGCTGGCCCCTGTAAACATAACAAATTAAGAGATGCAGCTCACTAAATCCTGCAACTTATCTGCCAAGTGTGCCTGGACAGGCACAAAGGGTGGAGGATGAGAATGATGGTGAAGGAGGATTTAGTGCAGACACTGATACGCATGATTGTATGGAATACCTGAATCAGACTTTCACTGCGAGACCTGACATCAGTGACAACCCACTGGAATTTACCTTCTACACTGACTGTAGTTGCCACAGACAAACGGACTCGGGAGACCTGTGTACTGGATATGCAGTTGTAGACGACAGAGGTATCATAGAAGCTGAACCCCTGGGCCCACCGCACTCAGCACAAGTTGCTGAGTTGGTCGCCCTAACCAGAGCGTGTGAATTGGCCAAGGGTAAGTCAGCTAATATATACACAGATTCTAGGTATGCCTTTGGAGTGGTGCATGATTTCGGGGCCCTATGGCGCCTCAGAAGTTTCATGACGGCAGCTGGCACATCCGTAGCGCATGCATCCCACATAAAAAGACTTCTAACAGCGATACAGGAACCAGACAGAGTGGCTGTTATCAAGTGCAAAGCACATACTTACAACCAAGACCCAATTTCTCTTGGTTACAACCGGGCAGACGAATCTGCTAAATCAGCAGCCAGCACCCCCATACAAACGAACATCACACCACTGATGACATTTAACACGATCAACACGCAGCAATTAATTGAAATGCAAAATTTGTGTTCATTACAGGAAAAGGCAGTCTGGAGGTCAAAGGGATATGGCCCGGAATCCTCGGGACTGTGGACAGGTGGACAAGGTAAGCCAGTGGCCCCCAGAGCATATCTTCCAAGCTTAGCTGAGGCGGCACACGGTCTGACTCATCTGGGTAAAGAGGGTATGTGTAAGCTGGTGAGAGCCTACTGGTGTGCGCCAGCATTCTCTTCTCATGCAGGTAAGAGAGCAATGACATGTTTTACTTGCTTGAGGAAGAATATTGGAAAGTCAATACCAACAGAGCCGTCCCATATCCCTCCGACAGACGGACCTTTTCAGGTAATACAAATCGATTTCATACAGTTACCACCCTGTAGGAATTTAAAATATGTGTTAGTTTGTATTGACGTATTTTCTAATTGGGTAGAAGCGTTCCCTGCTGCCACAAATACTGCTACATTCACTGCAAAGAAAATTGTGCAGGAATTTGTGTGTAGATATGGTATCCCTAGAATAATTGAAAGTGATAGGGGTACCCATTTTACAGGTGAAGTCTTTCAGGTCATGTGCAAACTGATGGGAATTAATAGCAAGCTGCATACTCCGTACCGTCCACAGGCGAGTGCAAAGGTGGAGAGAGTGAATAGCACTATTAAGAACAAGCTGAGCAAATTAATGGTTGAAACTGGATTGTCGTGGCCAGAAGCTTTGCCACTAGTGTTGTACAGCATCAGAACCACTCCCAGGTCTCCCCTTAACCTATCACCCTTTGAAATTCTTTTTGGTCGACAACCTCATGTAATGATAGACCCCCAGGATGATTTGAAAAGTAATAATGAAGTGACTGTGAAATATTTTGTTGGGATGAGCCAGCAGCTGAGAAATCAACAAGAAATTTAAAGCTGGTGATTCCTGACCTGCCGAACAGTAATTGTCATGACATTGAACCTGGGGATTATGTGATGATTCGAAATTTCTTACGCTCAGGTTGCCTCATAGACAGGTGGGAAGGACCGTATCAAGTCTTGTTAACCAGCACAACAGCATTGAAGGTCGCCGAAAGAGAGACTTGGATCCACTCGTCCCACTGCAAGAAGGTCGCTGACTCGGAGAGAACTCGTGACAAAGAGCAGAGTGTAGAGAATCTCGTATCAATGGAGTGTCTGTTCCGGGAAAGTTGAGAGGCAGGACTGTTGAAGGGCATCTGAGCACAGAGAGTAACAAGAGCTAGAACGGTTGTCGTACCACTTTCTTTTTTCACCTCCCCCTGCATTTTTTTTTCTCCTTTCTTTTCTCCTTCTTATTTTCCTCCTTTCCCATAACGAAATGGACCGATCACAAGAGACTGCTTTTCGGGTTCTATTAGTAATTCTGGTTTTGATAAGGACAGTTTGTTTTTGTGAGGGTCCCAGAGAGGTCGAGCAGGGATCTGGAATGGGTTCTGATGGCAAGTATGAATTTGTAGGATCTCAGGATCAGCACATCATTTTGGTAAAGGCTGGCATCAGTAAGCGCTCTGGTAGTCAGGGAGCTCGGAGGCACTGTGAGGGGTTATTGTCTGATGAATATTGTATTTGTAGGAACTGTGAGAATATAGTTGAGGATGGGTGCATCCAGAGATGTCAGTCCAACCTTAATATCGACATGGACCGTCATCCGTTGAGTGATTACCACTCACTAGTGGGTAAGGTCTTAAACCAGACAGAATGTTGGGTGTGCTCACAGGTACCTCAAGGTCAGAGCAAGTCAGGATTAGTACCATACCCTTTAGCAATAGACAAGGTACTCGAATTACGGGGTGGGAGACCGGTGGACAAGAAATTCAATATTTCTAGGCCCCCTAGTTTGAAGCTCCACCAGTATAATGTAGACAGATCCTTATTATGTTTTAATATTTCCAATTAGCGAAAACCGGGAAATTGGGAAGTGACGTGGAATAACCAGACAATGACCTTTTCACACAGAGCTGATAGGATACCCATAGACTCTGAACTTGTATGCCAAATAGCCAACAGTGGGAGGTATTTTCGGTATAGGTATACTCGTGGAAGCAAGACCATGTGGGTTGGAAAAGTATCGCCAGGGTATTGTGCTCATATCATCCAGCCCGATACTTGTACTGAGCAGATGGGAGAACTAGGGATGGAAAGCTTGTAATATGATGATGTCATATTTTGTCCCCTATGTTCTCCCAGATGATGCCTATTTCATATGTGGGAGAAAGGCGTACAAGTGGCTTGCCCCGAGCTCAGAGGGATTGTGTTATATTGGGAGAGTACTACCAGAGGTCATGACCATAACCCATGATAAGATGAAAGACGTTTACCACAGTGCTCAGGCTCCTTATACTCATACTGTCACAATCCTGACTGTAGGTTTCATATTTGGTGACTTACCCCTGCCATCTGTCCCGGATCCTGTGTCTTTTTACTCACTGGGTTTACAGCTTGTCAGCACTATGGGGGTCATTCCGAGTTGTTCGCTCATTATTTTTTTCTCGCAACGGAGCGATTAGTCGCTAATGCGCATGCGCAATGCCCGCAGTGCGACTGCGCCAAGTAAATTTGCTATGCAGTTAGGTATTTTACTCACGGCATTACGAGTTTTTTTCTTCGTTCTGGTGATCGTAATGTGATTGACAGGAAGTGGGTGTTTCTGGGCGGAAACTGGCCGTTTTATGGGTGTGTGCGAAAAAACGCTACAGTTTCTGGGAAAAACGCGGGAGTGGCTGGAGAAACGGAGGAGTGTCTGGGCGAACGCTGGGTGTGTTTGTGACGTCAAACCAGGAACGACAAGCACTGAACTGATCGCAGATGCCGAGTAAGTGTGGAGCTACTCAGAAACTGCTAAGAAGTGTATATTCGCAATTTTGCTAATCTTTCGTTCGCAATTTTGATAAGCTAAGATTCACTCCCAGTAGGCAAGGGCTTAGCGTGTGCAAAGCTGCTAAAAGCAGCTTGCGAGCGAACAACTCGGAATGAGGGCCTATGAGTTTTCCTGAGTTCTCTGCCTGAAAGGTAATAGTTAATTAGCTCCACCTGTGGTGATCTCCTGTGTGAGGCTGAATTCAGTAATCTGAAGTTTAGGCCTAAAAGCCAGCATCCTATGTTTTGCAGAAGTTCAGGCTTCAGTGTTCTCTCGGCCTGCTAGGCCTCACTCTACATCACAGCCTAGTCTAGAGTACTCACATGACAGTGACTGTTCACCTGACCAAGAGTTGTCCAATCCTCTGCCAGTCTGAGACTCTCTGCATCACCTAATCCTGCTCACCAATCACCAAGGACCAGGAAGTATAAGTTGGGAGACTGAGTTGGAAACTGGGCCAGTTCCTCGTGTCACACACAGCTCTGTGTGAGCCTTTAAGCTGAGCTCCCTAAAGGTAACCTTTGTACTTTAGTTCCTGTGGAAACTCTGTTCCCTTGTTACCCCGTTTGGTTTACTTTTGTATTGCCACTGATATTCACTATTTCCACGAGTCTCAATGTAAAGGCACAGCTGCAGTGGTTCATCTTAAAGGCACAGTACTGTATTCCATAGTCTCAACTGAAAACCACAGCTGCCGTGTTTCATCTTTACTGCTGTTGTAGTTGTGATCTCCACAGCTCCCGTATCCCTGTCACTTCCGTGCCTCAGCATCTCCGTGCCTCAGCACCTCCGTGCCTCAGCATCTCCGTGCCTCAGCACCACCGTGCCTCAGCATCTCCGTGCCTCAGCACCTTCGTGCCTCAGCCTCTCCGTGCCTCAGCACTTCCGTGCCTCCAAGCACCTCAGTGTCTCCAGGCACTTCTGCACCTCCAAGCACCTCAGTGCCTCCAAGCACCTCAGTGCCTCAAGGCACTTCTGCACCTACAAGCACCTCAGTGCCTCCAAGCACCTCAGTGCCTCCAAACACCCAGTGCTCACAAGCGTAGTTGGTGTCTCCAGCATCCGGTACTCCTTAATTCATTCCTCAGCACCTTTTCAAGTTCTGTCTTTCATGAGACCTCCAGCATCCATACGTGCTTCCTGTCTGCCGACCAAATCCTGCATGAGGAAAACCTAGATTCGGCCATCTCTGCTGCGGTTCCTCTTCCCGGTCACCGGAAGAAACCCCGAGCCCACAACACTCCCAAACCAGGTCAGTGAAAGTATTCACATAGTCCTCCAGTCGCCCGCACAGACTTCACTAACACCGGGTTCACAAAACAACAGTCATGACAGTAGGAACTGGCCACATGGACCCGGCCGAAAGTGTTTGACGCGGGACCTCCTAAGCAATATTGCAGGACGTTTGGAGGGTTTGGAGTCGACTCAGCATCAATTGGCACAGTGTCTGCAGCGGAATTCGTTCTCCAGTGATTCTCAGACCTTCTGCACTAAGACTCCTGACCAACTGCAGGTTTTCTACCAGATGTTATTTCAGTTACAAGAACTTTTGTCTAGTATTCTTTCTGTGATGCCTGATCTCTTCAGGAATACTACCAACGTTGTTGAACCTGTTTTGTCCCATCCAGTTAATAAAGTCTCTTTCTCTGTGCAAGGAAAAGTTGCTCATCAGAGCTATCCACGGCCCAAGCTCTCTGAAGCTGAACGTCAGCGGCGTAGGGAGCTACACCTCTGTCTTTACTGTGGAAATTCCGGTCATTTTGTTAAAGACTGCATTATTCGCAAGCCAGGGAATGGTGACAAATCTCAGTATCATGGTGTTCATGTCTACAAGTCGTTCACAGTAGCCGATCCTGCTACTGCTGACGGGGGTATCAAGAAGGCTACTCTGAAAGAGACTCAAATTTATGACTGGGGTCCGGTGATTAAAAGACCTTATCCCAAGTTGGGTGTCCAGAGAAGAATGTTCAAGCCATTTAGAGTCACAGAGGAGTCCGTGTCTACAGCCCAAGGAGGGGCGTCCGTGTCTACAGCCCAAGGAGGGGCGTCCGTGTCTACAGCCCCAGGAGGGGGTTCTTTAGAGTGTCCAGCCCCAGGAGGGGGTTCTTCAGAGTGTCCAGCCCCAGGAGGGGGTTCTTCAGAGTGTCCAGCCCCAGGAGGGGGTTGTTCAGAGTGTCCTGTCCCAGGAGGGGGTTCTTCAGAGTGTCCAGCCCCAGGAGGGGGTTCTTCGGAGTGTACTACAGAGCGCTGCCCAGCCAGAGAGACTACAGAGCGCTGCCCAGCCAGAGAGTCTACAGAGCGCTGCCCAGCCAGAGAGTCTACAGAGTGCTGCCCAGCCAGAGAGTCTACAGAGTGCAGCCCAGCCCCGTGAAGTGGGGGCTCTTGCCTCAGCCCAGCCCCGTGAAGTGGGGGCTCTTGCCTCAGCCCAGCCCCGTGAAGTGGGGGCTCTTGCCTCAGCCCAGCCCCGTGAAGTGGGGGCTCTTGCCTCAGCCCAGCCCCGTGAAGTGGGGGCTCTTGCCTCAGCCCAGCCCCGTGAAGAGGGGCCTCCTGCCTTAGATCAGCCCCATGAAGAAAGGGCTCCTGCTGGTCCAGCAATATTCCAGGCTCCGCCTGGTCAGTCTTTCCCGGTTCCAGCCGGTCCAGCAATACCCCAGGCCCTGCCTGGTCAGTCCGTCCCGGTTCCATCCGGTCCAGCGATACTCCAGGACCAGCCTGGTCAGTCTCCTTTGGCTCCAGCCAATTCAAGTATCCTTGGATTCAATCCAGTCCTACTTGTCCAGCCAAAGATTTCTCCAGTTTCAGTCTGTTCAAGCTCATCTGGACTAAAACCGATTCCAAGCATTGGTCCGAGTAAAGAACTTTTGTCAGTTAGTCCCAGTAAAGGACTTCCACCATCTAGTTCTAAAATTAGACTTCAGTCTGTCTCTGACTCTGTTTCCTTGTCTTCCAGCACTGAGTCCACAGCTTCCGCGGGGAATTCTAATACCTCATCTCCTCGATGTCGGGATAATTCTGCTGTAGCATCTAAAGTCAAGAAAAATACCAAGGCTATTGACCGAATGTCTGAATGTGTACCTCAGTCTAATGTTGTTTCAGTGGCATCTGTTTCCTTGAGTCCAATTTCATCCTCCACTCAGTCTTCAGAACATTCAGCCGATGCTCCGTTTTCTGACCCATCGCTTTCTGAGCAAGATAATGCCTTGATGAACCAATACATTAGGAATTTCAGGAATGCCAAGAATTGGAAAACAGTACAAAGACAACAGCCTGTTGATTTAAGAGTTGGTTATGTTTCCATTGATTCCACTCCAAGTTCCTTGTGTTGTTCTGAACTTGTTAATGCAGCTTACAAAACGAATGTAGTTACTCCCAAAGTAGACTGGTATCTTCCAATAGACTTGGACTCAGACTCTGAATTTGATCCAGTTTATGATGCTACTTCTTTCAGGGGAGGTCCCATGTTTTCTAAGAAAGTTTTTTCTTTACAGAAGATTCCGCTCTCCCTGGTCAAAACCAAATGTTCCCGTAAGAAGAAGAGGCATCAACGAAGGTCCTAAGTTCTTCTGTATGAATTTCTCAAGTTCCTCTAAGATTCAAGATGGGTGTCCAGAGTCCACCCTTGAAGAGGGGGGTACTGTCACAATCCTTACTGTAGGTTTCATATTTGGTGACTTACCCCTGCCATCTGTCCCGGATCCTGTGTCTTTTTACTCACTGGGTTAAACAGCTTGTCAGCCCTATGAGTTTTCCTGAGTTCTCTGCCTGAAAGGTAATAGTTAATTAGCTCCACGTGTGGTGATCTCCTGTGTGAGGCTGAATTCAGTAATCTGAAGTTTAGGCCTAAAAGCCAGCATCCTATGTTTTGCAGAAGTTCAGGCTTCAGTGTTCTCTCGGCCTGCTAGGCCTCACTCTACATCACAGCCTAGTCTAGAGTACTCACATGACAGTGACTGTTCACCTGACCCAGAGTTGTCCAATCCTCTGCCAGCCTGAGACTCTCTGCATCACCTAATCCTGCTCACCAATCACCAAGGACCAGGAATTATAAATTGGGAGACTGAGTTGGAAACTGGGCCAGTTCAGCACCTCCGTACCTCAGCACCTCCGTGCCTCAGCACCACCGTGCCTCAGCACCTCCGTGCCTCAGCCTCTCCGTGCCTCAGCACTTCTGTGCCTCCAAGCACCTCAGTGTCTCCAGGCACTTCTGCACCTGCAAGCACCTCAGTGCCTCCAAGCACCTCAGTGCCTCCAAACACCCAGTGCTCACAAGCGTAGTTGGTGTCTCCAGCATCCGGTACTCCTTAATTCATTCCTCAGCACCTTTTCAAGTTCTGTCTTTCAGGAGACCTCCAGCATCCATACGTGCTTTCTGTCTGCCAACCAAATCCTGTATGAGGAAAACCTAGATTCGGCCATCTCTGCTGCGGTTCCTCTTCCCGGTCACCAGAAGAAACCCCAAGCCCACAACACTCCCAAACCAGGTCAGTGAAAGTATTCACATAGTCCTCCAGTCGCCCGCACAGACTTCACTAACACCGGGTTCACAAAACCACAGTCATGACACATACTCACTATGAACACATCATCAAGAGACACCTCATAGATAGGACAGAGCACGCAGCCTCTGATTTGATCCACGAATCCACCGGGATTCAATTCCTTCTCGCATTAGACATCACCCGTACTGCCAGAGGAATTATAAATTATAGGTATATCCATGCGCTAGCGAACTTGATAGATAATATCACTGAGATGTATGACGACACCTTCAGGTATACGGGAAGGGAGTTACAAGCTTACAAGAAGGAACTGATTCAGCACAGGATGGTCCTAAATTATATCACAGCCGTGACAGGTGGGAACTCAATATGGGGGTGAAGTGCTGTTCGTATATTACGAACAGTACTGATGATCCAACGGAGATTATTGATCAAAAGATGGACGATATCTTGCAGTTGAAGTGGGAGTTCAGGAGGAAACACAACCTTACCTTGGCGACTGTGAGTAATGAACTGACCGGCTGGGTCTCATGGTTGAACCCACGAAATTGGTTCTCAGGTTTAGGAGAGTGGGCTCAAAATGTTATTATGAGTGTAGGGAAGTTTCTCCTTTGTATCCTGGGAGTCGTCATAATTATTGGTTTGATATTTAGGTGTGTTCGAATTCTGACGCGGCGCAAGCACGGCACAAAGTTGATGAGTCTAAGGAGCGAGGGCGCTGTTATAGCAGCAGACTTAATTTATGACCCATCCATAGAGACAGTGTTATGATAAGGATTGCAAATGAATTTCATGGCCTGTTTCTTTCACCCGTTTTTCTTTTGTTTCCCCCTCTGCCCAGATACATCCATCCGGAAAAGACATCTGCCCTACCCAAAATGTTTATATGAATGTATTTTAGATACGTGTCTTATCTTCACCTCTGCAACCTCCAGTTAATAGCACACATAGTCGACAGGTGATATCCACATATACTAGCACTCACATATGTTTCCCCCTCCATGTATCATCAACTAAATGTGCACCCCATTTGTTTTAACAAGAAGCCGAAAAGAGTTCGGTAGTGTTTGTTGGCCCATTTACAGACCCTTGATACGGGATGAGAAGGATATAATGTATACTTCGCAATACCTCGAAGCTTATTTAGAACATATAAGGCACGATGATACATGCCCCTCAGACATGGATTCATACATACATGCTTTTTACTATCCCACTAGGTCATACATTTCCTACCTACCACTCTCCACCGACCATCCAAACTTCTGTAGATATTGTGTAGATATTTTTCTGTTTAGTGATTAGATAGTGGCAGTTATTGGTGACTGCCAAAGGGTGGACTGTCAAAGTCAAAAAATATTGCAGTACACACATCACGTACAAACTACACACAGATGGCCTCCGCGCGTGTACTTGTTCTGTTGTGCGTGCACATATTCGCAATTTGCGTATGGTCGCTCCCGCGGTCCTGCGCATTAGTGCGTGGTATGGGTATTTACAGTAGAGTTTGTGAACGAATGGAAAGCTATCAAAACACATTACATATTTAATCCAAATAGTGCACAATGTACACATAGCCTCCCTGCACCACATCAGAAAGTAACAGCAGTTTAAATGGTTTCAGAACAAAGGGATTCACCTTTACAGAATAGGAGGGGACAGAACAAGGTTATAAGGTGGTGTTTGGTATCCAGCTGAAGGGTATTTTAAGGGTAACATTCCGGTGTTGGTTTGAGAAAGATCGCATGTTCCTGCGGATAGTTATGTGCAGGAGCAGAATATAGATATAAACTGTATTTACTGTACATTATGTATGCGGCGGGAATCCAGAGGAGACCACCCACAAGAGCAGTTGGGAAAGGCATCGCCTACCTATTCAAACCGACCTATGACCTCTCCTGTACTGTAAATGTGCATCCCTGTGTCCAATGGACAAAGAATTGTATAAAGAGAGCCTGCTGCAGGCCTGGTCAGACACAAGACTCACAACGTTATCTATCAGATGACGGAGGACCGGACCGGGTAGCGCAAGCGAATCCACTCACGTATGTACCATTGAATGTAGCCATTTACTTTGTTATATTGTATTGTATTATTTGTATTGTAACCCTCTTTCAGCAATAATACGCTGTGGTTTCGGAACCCAGCGGTTTAATTACAATCTGGTGTCGTGTCTTCATTGCCCTGCTAAGGTTTAAAGTGTATTATCATTGCATTGCATTGCTGTATAAGGTTTAAAGTGTATCTCTGGGTGTGTACGTGCTGTGAGTACTTTGTACCGTCAGCACGGTGTTTGTACGCTAAGTCCATGCACAGTACGGGACTTTGTACACTAATACGTACAAAGTACGTAGAGTGTGTATTAAGTACAGCGGCCGCAGCGGCTCCATGGTAAAGTGTATTTAAGGTGTGTTTAAGGTATAGCTTTCATTCCTAATGATAAATCAGCATTATCACTCTTCTAGCAGAGGCAATAGCCAGCAAGAACACCACCTTAAGGGAAAGCCACTTAAGGTCAGCTTGAATCAAGAGGTTCAAATGTAGGCTCCTGCAACGCCTCCAAAACCACCGACAAGTCCCAAGGAGCCACAGGCGGGACATAGGGAGGTTGGATACGCAACACACCCTGAGTGAAAGTATGAACATCAGGTAAAATCGCAATTTTTCTCTGAAACCACACCGACAAGGCAGAAATATGAACCTTGAGGGAGGCCAGATGCAGGCCTAAATCTAGGCCCTGCTGTAGAAAAGCCAAAAGTTTGGCTGTACTAAACTTGGAAGCGTCATAATGGTTAGATGCGCACCAAACAAAGTAGGAATGCCAGACCCGATGGTAAATCCGAGCAGAGGCCGGTTTCAGTGGCGCACCCAGGGGGGGTTTCCGAGTACCCAGAAACCCCCCTCCACTAAAAACAAAAAAAAATTATTTTTTTTTTTTTTTAGCTGCATGAGTATTATTAATGACTGTCTAGCGTCCTCTGCAACCTGCTGTCTTCCTGGTGGCACTTGCAAGTGTAATAAAAGTTTACTTTATTTTAATTATAGTACATATATATCCATGTGCCTACATATATACACATGTATATACATACATACATACATATAAACACACACACACACATATGATATATATATATACATGCGTATATATATGTGTACTGTATGTGTGTGTATATATATATATGTATGCATGTTTAATATGCTATGTATATGTGAATATGGGTTCACTACGATCTCCCGGCGGCCGGCCTCCCGGCGACCAGCATACCGGCGCCGGGAGGCCGGCCACCAGCTTACCAACAGTGTGGCGAGCGCAAATGAGCCCCTTGCAGGCTCGCTGCGCTCGCCACGCTACGCGCGCCACACTATTCTATTCTCCCTCCAGGGGGGTCGTGGACCCCCACGAGGGAGAATAAGTGTCAGTATGCCGGCGGTCAGGCTCCCAGCGCCGGTATGCTGGTCGCCGGGAGCCCGACCGCCGGCATACTGAAGACCACCCGTGTATATGTATGCGTGTGTGTATGTATATATATATATATATATATGTGTGTGTAGATATATATATATATATATATATATGTGTAGATATATATATATATACACACACACACACACACACACACACACAAACACACTAGTTTTACGGACCCAGCATATACTGGGTCACCTCAGTCCCCACCCCCGTGATTGGCTCCGCACAGTTCTGGAAACCCCCCCATGCAAATCCTGCGTTTGACACTGGGTTTCCGGGCCCGCAACATAGTTTTAATGACCTCTTCAGAAAAACCCTTAGCTCTTAAGACGGAAGCTTCAAGAGCCACGCTGTCAAAGACAGCCGGGCTAGGTCCTGGTAGACACAGGGGCCCTTAACGAGGAGGTCTGGGTGTTGTGGAAGTAGAAGTGGACGCTCTGACGATAGGCCTTGCAGGTCTGAGAACCAGTGCCGTCTGGGCCACGCCGGAGCTATGAGAAGCAGATTTCCTTTTTCTTGCTTGAACTTCCGAATTACCCTGGGCAGGAGTGACACCGGAGGGAACACATACGGCAGCCGAAACCTCCACGGCACTGCCAGCGCATCCACGAATGCTGCTTAAGGATCCCTTGTCCTTGCTCCGAAGACCAGAACCTTGTGATTGTGTCGAGACGCCATCAGATCCACATCTGGAAGACACCACCTTTCCACGAGGAGTTGAAAGACTTCTGGATGGAAGCCCCACTCACCGGCATGCACGTCCTGATGACTGAGAAAGTCTGCTTCCCAATTCAGGACTCCTGGAATGAATATTGCCGATATTGCCGGTAGATGGCGTTCTGCCCAACGTAGAATCCGTGAGGCTTCCTTCATTGCCAAACGGCTTCGAGTGCCGCCTTGATGATTTATGTAAGCCACTGTGGTGGCGTTGTCTGACTGTACTTGAACAGGACGGTTCTAAATCAAATGCTGGGCTAGGTTCAACGCATTGAAGACAACCCACAATTCCAGAATGTTGATCGAGAGGAGAGATTCCTCCTTGGTACACCGACCCTGCAAGGAGTGCTGCTCAACCTCTTAGACTGGCATCTGTCATCAACAGGACCCAGTTGGATATCCAGAAGGGACGGCCCTTGCACAATTGTCGGTCCAGGAGCCACCAGAGCAGCGACAGACGGACCTCCGGAATCAAAGAGATCATGTGAGACCTGATCCGGTGAGGCAGGCCGTCCCACTTGGCTAGAATCAGCTTCTGGAGGGGGCGAGAATGGAATTGAGCATACTCCACCATGTCGAATGCTGACACCATGAGGCCCAGCACCTGCATTGCCGAATGTATCGACACTTGCGGACGAGAAAGGAATCAACGAATCCTGTCCTGAAGTTTCAGGACTTTCTCCTGAGACAAGAACAACCTCTGGTTGTGAGTGTCCAACAGCGCTTCCAGATGCACCATGCTCTGAGCAGGGACCAGGGAGGATTTCTTCCAGTTGATGAGCCACCCGTGGGCTTGTAGAAACCGGACCGTCATATCCAGATGACGCAGGAGAAGAGCTGGGGAATTTGCCAGGATTAACAAGTCGTCCAGATACGGCAGTATCCTGACCCCTTGACGGCGGAGTACCACCGTCATCACCGCCATAACTTTGGTGAAGACTCGCGGAGCCGTTGTTAAACCAAAAGGTAACGCCCGAAACTGGTAATGGAGGTTGCCAATAGCGAACCTCAGGTATTGTTGATGTGACACTGCTATAGGATTATGCAGGTAAGCATCCTGTATGTCCAGGGAGACCATGTAGTCCCCAGGTTCCAAGGCCAGAACTATAGAGCGAAGGGTTTCCATACGGAACTTGGAAACCTTCACAAATTTGTTCAGTGCTTTGAGGTTGAGAATGGGCCGGGAGGACCCATTCGGTTTCGGGACTAGAAACAGCGGAGAATAGTACCCCCGGCCCCTCTGAGCAATAGGCACCTGTACTACGACTCCTGTATCCAGGAGGGTCTGTACCACCGAATGCAGAGTGCTTGCTTTTGTCTGGTCCGACGGGACGTCTGTCTGGCAAAATCGATGAGGGGGTCGGTTTTTGAAGGCTATGGCGTAACCTCGAATGACGACTTCCCGTACCCAGGCATCTGAAGTGGTCTTCAACCATTCCTGGGTATACCCTAGAAGCCGGCCCCCTACCCTGGGATCCCCCAGGGGGAGGCCCGCCTCGTCATGCGGCAGGCTTATCGGTATTGGCTGCTGGCTGACGGGCAGCCCAGGCTCTTTTGGGCTTCGGTTTACCAGGTTTGGAAGTGCGGGCCTGCTTATGGTACGCCTGACCTTTTGCTTTACCTGAAGGACGAAAGGGGCGAAAGGACGTGCCTTTGGCCTTCGACACAGAAGGAGCTGTATTAGGCAGACAGGCAGTTTTGGCAGTAGCTAAGTCAGCCACTATCTTATTTAAGTCCTCCTCAAACAGAATATCCCCCTTGAAAGGGAGTACCTCCAGGGATTTTCTAGAGTCCAGTTCCACATACAAGGATCGCAGCCACAATATCCTGCGAGCCAGGACTGACGTAGTAGAGGCCTTGGCTGCTAGGATACCGACATCAGAAGCCGCCTCTTTAATATAGCAAGAAGCTGTGACAATATATGACAAGCATTGTCTAGCATGGTCAGAGGAGATTTCAGCCTCTAACGCCAAGGCCCATGCTTCAATAGCCTCTGCTTCGCCCATGTAGCTGCAATAGTGGGCCTTTGTGCAGCACCCGTGAGGGTGTAAATCGCTTTTAGACAACCCTCGACACGTTTATCCGTAGGCTCTTTTAGAGACGTGACGGTAGTGACAGGTAGAGCTGAGGAAACCACCATCCTAGCCACATGTGAGTCTACTGGAGGAGGCGTTTCCCAATTCTTAGACAGCTCTGGCGCGAGGGGATAGCGAGCCAGCATCTTCTTTTGAGGCACAAACTTCGTACCCGGGCTTTGCCAGGGTTCCTGACGTATATCCACTAGGTGGTCAGAGTGAGGTAAAACTTGTTTAATCACCTTCTGACGCTTGAACCTATCTGGTTTCTTAGGGGGAACGGCTGGCTCGGGATCATCCGTAATATGCAGAATTAACTTAATAGCCTCCAAAAGATCAGGAACATCCACATGTGAACTACCCTCACCATCAGCCGTATCTGAGTCAGAACCTGTGGGGTCAGTGTATGTGCTGTCTTCATCAGACGAGGTGTCAGTGACAGCAGTGTATTGTGAGGAGACGAGCGCTCGCTTAGAGGACCTCTTGGACTTAGGCGAGAGTTGGTTAGACTTTTTAGTAGTCAGGGACTGGTTCAACTTCTTTAATTGAGCAGATAAATCGTCCGCCCACGGTGGGTTAGCTGCAGGGACCACATATGGTTGTACCGGCATTGGGGGTCCCATAGCATACCTCCTAACTGTCCCGATTTTTGCGGGACAGTCCCGTTTTTTGGGACTGTCCCGCTGTCCCACCCGCGGGCCACAGTGTCCCGCGGTGGGGGGGGTCAGTTGGGAGGCTTTGTCAATCGCTGCCCTGCTTAGCAGAGCAGCGGCGAATAGACGCTGTGCGCATACGCACAGCGTCTATTCAGTGGAGTCAGAGGGAGAGGGAGCATGCCAGCTGCTCACAGAGCGCTGGGCATGCCCCCTCAGTGACAAAAACGGAGGCGTGGCTCCCGATTGCGGGTCCTCCGCGAAGCCACGCCCCCTTTTCTATAGGTCACTCCCCCTTTTTGGGAGCGTCCCGCTCCACAAGAACAAAAAGTTGGGAGGTATGCCCATAGGGGGTGTTAGTTTATGAACTAGCGTATGCAGAAGCATGGAAAAAGCGGCCCATGGAGGGTCAGTATGTGCCTCCGTTGCCACAGTCCCACTGGGGGGCAAGGAGCCCCCAGAACCAGAACCCACAGCTGCTATATTCTCCCCATATGTGCCTGTGGCTTCAGCAACACCAGCAGTGTGTTCCGCCCCAGAACCGTTACCCTCAGAAGCAGACATGATATAACTTGCAGTGTGAGGTAACACAGTACAATTATTAGCAGCACTATAGCCCTAAACCCAAACCCCTGTGCAGTGTAGTCAGCACCAGCAGAGATAAAGGAGAGATATGGTGACTAAATCACAGAGAAAAATATGTAATACAGTATATCTTTGTGAAAATCCTATACAGTGTATTGAATAACACCTGACGCACCAAGCCCCCTCAGGTTATAGAATATAGGGATAGCAAGTTGAGTGAAAGACATGAGATGGACACCACTCAGCTATCAATGCACACACAAATAGTCACAGTTTGTACAATGCAGAGGTTATTACAGACAATAATACTGCACTGGACTAGCTTACACAGCTATATAGTAAATAGATATAACACTACACAGTAAGAAACTGGACGTATATCACACGGTAATTGTACTATAAACCCCTGACTAAATGCACTCTTTCTTACTAACACTGACTAAAAAGGCAGTTAGAATACTTAAGTGTCATGTAAAGTCACAGCACTGACAACCAGGCGGCTTTACATAGGAGGATTTGCCCAAGCAGTCCCAGGAACAGTGATCTGAGGAGTAATGGCGCCGCAGATACTGACAGGGAGTGAGGAAAGACAGAGATGCAGCTCCAGGGCGGGAACACTTGCTGGAAATGGCGCCCTGGGGCTGGGGGAGGGGCTTCAGGTCTAAGCCTTATCCCCCGTGTTGGCAAAACCACCGGGTACTGTGGGCGATATTAAAATCGGTTTTAAGAGAAAACCTGACCGGCGCCCATGCCCTGGTGATCTAGTGGGATCGCCTGTATCCACAGTGTCCACCACCAGCGCGCACGGGCCGCCTCCCACTGACCGCTCCGGATCGCGATAAAGACCAGGTCCCACGAGCGGGTCCCACTTACCACCTCCCGAAGCGCGGCCACGTGTTCCTGGAGAGCCCCAGCCGTGTGTGCCTAACGTGAAGTAAACTGGAGCCTTCGTTGTAGGTACCCGGCAACCAGGGCTCGGGAGTGTACAGCGCCGCTGGGGAGAGCTGGAGCTGCAGCAGAGAATGTCAGAAGACATTTACCCCTGCTGCTGCCCTTGAAGTCTTCACTTTTTACCTCATAAAAAGCTTTTCTTAGGGCTGCCTGGAGCAGCCCCTCTGTTAAGTGCCTGCTTACTGCAGCACCAACTGACAAACTGAGCTCCTGTGCTGGGAGGCAGGGTATAGAGGAGGCGGCGCTGTGCATTCTGGGAACAGTCAAAGCTTTGAGCCTGTTGGTGCCTCGGATCAAGATCCTACTCTATACCCCATTGTCCAGACTTGTGGAGCCCAGTGTACCCTGCAGCAGAAATCTAGGTTCTTCTGCATCTCCCCCAGCCTTGCTCCGATGCTCTGGACTGGTGACCCCATCTGATATAAAGTATTCAGCTCAGGCAGGATGTCCCTACTGCCACATATAATTGCTTACTGTGATCGCTGGCCCTGCATATGTGGGAATTATGATACAGTACATTGCACTTTGTATGATGCGTGTTATAGCTGCTTCAGTGCCAATTATACCCTCTTCATAGGGTTGTCTTCACTTTGCCGGAGGTCGGGCTCCCGGCGACCAGCATACTGGCGCTGGAATCCCAACCGCTGGCATACCGACAGTTCTTCTTCCGACAGTCCACGACCCCCCCTGGAGGGAGAGTAGAGCTGGTCGCCGGGAGCCCGACCGCCGGCATAACATACTACACCCTCTTCATGGACTAGCCACATTCACATTCGGGGGGTAGTTCAGGAGAATTTTACGTAAGCAACAACTGCTGGCTGGCTGTCAGCCTGTCAGCCCTTCCTTGGGCCAGGGGCAGAATTAGCGGTGGTGCAGCTGGTAAATTGCATAAGGCCAGCCGCTATTAAAGGGCCCGCAATGGCTGAATGTTGAGAGGGAGGCGGTGCTGTCCAGATGATGTCACGATCTTGGCAGGGCAGATATGAGCTGCTCTGCCCCTACCTGCTGCTCCTGTTGCCCTTCTCCCAGACTGAGCCAGCCAAGTCAACCATGATGCTCTGCTCCTGGCCCATCCAGAGACCCAACAGTAAGTAAACTTATGTCTCTGCCTACAGCCACCTCGCAGCTGTCATATACTGCCTCCCCAGTCACCCACTATCTCTGTCACCCCTGCCTCTCCCTGTCACCCACTGCCTCTCAACATCACCCACTGTGCTCCCACAAAACTGACCAAGACAGTAGGAAGTATGTTTTTAATTAAATTCAAGGTTTGGAGAAAGTGCTTGTATGTATGTGTTCTCTGTTAAAATAAGGGCTGTATTTTTAAATTTCATCCGAGGTGGTGGAGATTACGCCTGAGCCATGACTTTTCCATCAGTTGCCTTTTCCAGCTGCCAGGCTCTATTTATGCAGGAACATAAAAATGTACAATAGTGACATATAAATATGGGAACACACTAGGTGACATGATCAATGAGCGATGTCGCCTAGTGTTTCCTCTCCCGGGGGACAGTCATATCGCTCAGTGACGTCATGCAGCGGCCAGGCTGTGCAGGCAACTCTTGGGCAAAAGTCTAGATTGAGCTGCCTGCATGGCCGACTGCGAAGGTTGTTAGCAACCCGCAGGGCCGAACATCGATGGTCACCGGCGGCATACACACTTGCAGAGAAAATGAGCAACGTCGCTCAGGAAGGGTAAAAATAGGCAATGTCGCTCATTTTCTCGGCAAGTGTGTATGCACCTTAACGCTTGTGAGTAATATAGATGAGGCTGAAACAATGAGCTTGCCAAAAATTAATGAAGTTTAAATAAATGAATGGGTGGTATTAAAGCATCCACAGGCTGTGTTTAGGAATGATGGTTATCTCTTTTCACCAAGCGCATCTCCAACCAGGGCCAGTATTTACTAAAATTCCGAGTTTGGGGTAAATTTACCAAGATGGGAGTTCTATTTAAGATGTGATGTTGCCCATAGCAACCAATCAGATTCCAATTATTATCTTCTAGAAGGTTCTAGATAAATGAGAAGTAGAATCTGATTGGTTGCTATGGGCAACATCCCATCTTAAATAGAACTCCCATCTTAGTAAATTTACCCCTTTGTCCGATTTGTGGTTTTTTTCTAAGTCCCAATCCGGGAATTCACTAAGCACAAATCTCGGCAGTGTTTGGACTATTCGTAATGGTTTGATATGCAAAGTTCCGAAATACGAATGAATAGACCAGTGCCGTAACTAGACATTTTAGCGCTGTGTGCAAGAAACGACAGTGGCGCCCCCCCATGCAAGACAGGGGCAGTGGCTTCATGGGGAAGGGGCGTGGTCACAAAATAATAGCAATTCATACTACGGTGCACAGTAGTCTACATTATTCAAATTACGCTGCACAGTAGCGCCACTACACCAGGTAGAGCCCCTTTTATACATTACAGCAGACAGCGTCCCCCTTTTGACACATTACAGCAGACAGTCCCCCTTTTTACACATTACAGCAGACAGCGTCCCCGTTTATACACATTACGGCAGACGGTGTCCCCCTTTATACACATTGCGGCAGCCAGGCCCCCTTTTTACACATTACGGGAGCCAGTCCCCCTTTTTACACATTGCGGCAGCCAGTCCCCCTTTTTACACATTGCGGCAGCCAGTCCCCCTTTTTACACATTGCAGCAGCCAGTCCCCCTTTTTACACAACCTTTTTACACAATGCGGCAGCCAGGACCCCTTTTTACACAATGCGGCAGCCAGGACCCCTTTTTACACATTATGGCAGACGGTGTCCCCCTAAAAGAGAGAGAGAGAGAGAGAGAGAGAGATACTTACCTGACAGGCTCCTCGTGCTGGCAGCTCCCTCGGTGCAGGCAGTGAGATGAGAAGGAAGAGGAGGGAGGGGGAGCAGGGAGCCGCAGCAGCGCAATTTGATTGGTAGTAAGCGCTGCTGCAGCATCCCCCTCTTCTTCTGTATTGGCTGCCTGGCGCTGCTGTGGATGCTGTGATGAAGGAACCGCATCCCAGCATCCATAGCAGCGCCGGGCAGCCAATACAGAAGGAGAGGGGGATGCTGCAGCGGCGCTTACTACCAATCAAATAGCGCTGCTGCGGCTCCCTGCTCCCCCTCCCTCCTCCTCCTTCTCTCCGCTGCTCGGCGCTTCTGTCTTCCCCTCCACAGCGCGGCGGCGGTGCACACAGCAGAGGCGGCATGTAATGAGTCAATTTGACTCATTACATGCCGCTGGCCGTTGCGCCCTCAGGGCAACTGCGCTGTGTGCCAAGCCCCCTTGGCACACACGTAGTTACGGCCCTGGAATAGACCATCGGTCAAACACGGCTGTTATTTCATACAATACGGGCATTCACTATTCATTCGTATTTGGGTGTTAGTTTCTGAGTGCTCAAGTGCGGGTCTGTTTTTTTTAGATTCGTTAAAAAAAGCAGCAAAAAAATAGACCTGCTTTTTCCAGTCGAGTTTGGATAACCATGCACGGATCAGTGAGATCCGTGCATGGTTATCTATGGGAAAGGGTCTGTTTAGTGTAAAAAATGAAAAAAAATTGCGTGGGGTCCCCCCTCCTAAGCATAACCAGCCTCGGGCTCTTTGAGCCGGTCCTGGTTGGAAAAATATGGGGGGGGAAATGACAGGGGTTCCCCCATATTTAATCAACCAGCACCGGGCTCTGCGCCTGGTCCTGGTTCCAAAAATACGGGGGACAAAAAGCGTAAGGGTCCCCCGTATTTTTGAAACCAGCACCGGGCTCCACTAGCCAGGTACATAATGCCACAGCCGGGGGACACTTTTATACTGGTCCCTGCGGCCCTGGCATTACATACCCAACTAGTCACCCCTGGCCGGGGTACCCTGGAGGAGTGTGAACCCCTTAAATCAAGGGGTCCCCCCCTCCAGCCACCCAAGGGCCAGGGGTGAAGCCCGAGGCTGTCGCCCCCATCCAAGGGCGGCGGATGGGGGGCTGATAACCTTTTGAAAAAATTTGAATATTGTTTTTAGTAGCAGTACTACAAGTCCCAGCAAGCCTCCCCCGCAAGCTGGTACTTGGAGAACCACAAGAACCATCATGCGGTGGAAAACCGGGCCCGCTGGTACCTGTAGTACTACTACTAAAAAATGACCCCCCAAAAACAGGACACACACCGTGAAAGTATAAGTTTATTACATACATGCACACCTTCATACATACATACTTACCTATGTTCCCACGAGGCTCGGTCCTCTTCTCCATGTAGAATCCTTGGGATACCTGTGAAAAAAATTATACTCACATAATCCAGTGTAGAATAGGACCTTTGTATAATCCACGTACTTGGCAAAATAATAAACCGGTAACCCGACCACGCACTGAAAGGGGTCCCATGTTTACACATGGGACCCCTTTCCCCCGACTGCCAGGACCCCCCCTGACTCCTGTCAAAGAGGGTCCCTTCAGCCAATCAGGGAGCACCACGTCGTGGCACTCTCCTGATTGGCTGTGTGCTCCTGTAGTGTCTGTCAGGCTGCACACGGCAGAGATACAATGTAGCGCCTATGCGCTCCATTGTAGCCAATGGTGGGAACTTTGCGGTCAGCGGTTGACCGAAAGTAACCTCACCGCTGACCGCAAAGTTCCCACCATTGGCTACAATGGAGCGCATAGGTGCTACATTGTATCTGTGCCGTGTGCAGCCTGACAGACACTACAGGAGCATACAGCCAATCAGGAGAGTGCCACGACGTGGCGCTCCCTGATTGGCTGAAGGGACCCTCTTTGACAGGAGTCAGGGGGGGTCCTGGCAGTTGGGGAAAGGGGTCCCATGTGTAAACATGGGACCCCTTTCAGTGCGTGGTCGGGTTTCCGTTTTATTATTTTGCCAAGTACGTGGATTATACAAAGGTCTGATTCTACACTGGATTATGTGAGTATAATTTTTTTCACAGGTACCCCAAGGATTCTACATGGAGAAGAGGACCGAGCCTCGTGGGAAAATAGGTAAGTATGTATGTATGGAGGTGTGCATGTATGTAATAAACTTGTACTTTCACGGTGTGTGTGTGTCCTGTTTTTTGGGGGGTATTTTTTTAGTAGTACTACAGGTACCAGCGGGCCCGGATTTCCACCGCATGCTGGTACTTGTGGTTCTCCAAGTACCAGCTTGCAGGGGAGACTTGCTGGGACTTGTAGTACTGCTACTAAAAACAATATTCACATTTTTTCAAAAGGCTATCAGCCCCCCATCCGCTGCCCTTGGATGGGGGGGACAGCCTCGGGCTTCACCCCTGGCCCTTGGGTGGCTGGAGGGGAGGGACCCCTTGATTTAAGGGGTTCCCACTCCTCCAGGGTACCCCGGCCAGGGGTGACTAGTTGGGTATGTAATGCCAGGGCCGCAGGGACCAGTATAAAAGTGTCCCCCGGCTGTGGCATTATGTACCTGGCTAGTGGAGCCCGGTGCTGGTTTCAAAAATACGGGGGACCCCTACGCTTTTTGTCCCCCGTATTTTTGGAACCAGGACCAGGCGCAGAGCCCGGTGCTGGTTGATTAAATATGGGGGAACTCCTGTCATTTTTCCCCCCATATTTTTTCAACCAGGACCGGCTCAAAGAGCCCGAGGCTGGTTGTGCTTAGGAGGGGGGACCCCACGCAATTTTTATCAGATTTTTTAAGACTTTAATCAACTTTTTAAGGTACACAATGAAGCCCTGCACGGATCTCACAGATCCGGCCGGGATTCCTTGTGTTTTGTCAGGCAGTGTTTTACTCATCACTCCCGTAAAACACTGCCTGATATTACGAATGACATCGACATCGGAAAAAAACGATTGTGCAAAACTCGGCAGCTTAGTGAATGATCGTATCAGGATTCAAAAAGTTGCAGTAAAATGCACCCGATACCATTCGAGTTCAAACACCCTTCAAAACGGCCAAAACACGAATCTTTGTAAATATACCCCCAGTACTGCAAAAGTTGTCAAAATTTCCTTTTCCAGAGGCTATACTAAATAGCAGAATGTGGGTGTATGACTATGGGTCTGGTTCAGAGACATACGCTAATGAAGCTGCAAATGCGATTTTCTCTGCAACGCAACTGCAGATATCAGCAAGTGAAGCTGCCGCCCAGAAATGAAAATAGACACCCACCACAACTCATTCGCAATTGCTTACACATACGCTGCCTATATGCAAGAACAAGGAACATCGGGCTGAAGGGTAGACCTATGGCTATGCAGAGTGGACCCGGCAGTAGTCACACAAGCGCCATGTTTTTGCACGTTAAGACACGTAGCTGACATCAGATACACGCCCTGAAACAGCCATGATACACCTGCGTTTTAACAACCATTCCGCAAAAACACCATGGTAACACCTCCAAACAGTCACTTCCTGACAATCACTATGTCCTCATTGCATGCAAGTCGCAGTGGCACCATCACACATGCACAATCCTAATGCAGCACATAAGCAGTCTGCTGATAATTACTCTGCTGCTTGGAACATCGGCCTTGCGTTCTTCCTAGAATCAGGCCCTATGTGCCCCAGCATAAATGTACAAACTGAAAGCCAATTGCAGAGCTGAATGTTTTCCTCGGTATCCGGACTCCAGGTCAACACCAATAAGGTTGACACCACTTCGGTTGACACCAATTTGTCGACACACCTTAGGTCGACACCTGAAATAGGTTGACGTGGACAAAACAACGACATGAACAAGGTCGACATGGGGTTTTCCCTTTTTTTTTTTGTTTAACTTTTTCATACTTTACGATCCACGTGGACTACAATTGGGAAAGGTAACTTGTGCCGAGCGCAGCGGTAGCAGGGCGAGGCACCTTGTTCGAAGCATGGCGAGCGAACACAGTGCACTAATTGGGGTTCCCGGTCACATTACGGAGAAAACGACACAAACCCCCCCATTAAAAACGCATGTCAGGCTGACCTTTTGTCCATGTCGACATATTTCAGGTGTCGACCATTTGGTGTCGATCTAATTTGTGTCGACCCTGAGTCCCAGACCCATAACTTAATGGCAGAGATGTATCTCTGTCATTTCCTGGTTTCCTTAGTAGAAGGACAAAGTTCTGTTCTCTCTTCTTCAGCAGATATCACAGTATAGTATACTTGGTGAGGAATCATCTTATTGCTTCAGAGACCACAGGGTACGACTGTCAGCTGATTTCTTGTTAATGTGCCAAATGAATGACAGGTATATCCTGAAAGAGCAACACAGGACAATGAACCAAGTACTGTACATTGTGTAATCCCACTTGTCTTTTATTTTATAAATGACCTGAGGCACTTAGAGCATTATTGTGAACACTGTGACACAACAATTATTACAGAATTACATTATAACCGCATGATGCCAATACAGCTCTGCTGCATTTCTTTTTACACAGGCACACACAGTGAAACCTTGGCTACAGTATATACTAATAATGGGCAACATGAATTTGTTACATCGGAAAAGGGGGTTATTGCAACTGCTCCAAAATGTTTTAAAAGACAGTCTATGGGGTAGATATGCATTAGGTCGACAGGGTCAAAAGGTCAACATTACAATGGTCGACACACATATAGTTGACAAAAGTCACATGAGTTTTTCACTGTTTTCTTTTTAAAACTTTTTCATACTTTACAATCCACGTGGACTACGATTGGGATTAGTAACCTGTGCCAAGCGCAGCGGTAGCGGAGCACTAATTGGAGTTTCCCGTCACTTTACGAAGAAAATGACACCAAAAAAAGTTAAAAACCTCTTATCGACCTTTTTCCATGTCGACCTTGTTCATGTCGACCCTAATGACCATGTCAACCCAATGACTGTCGACCAATAGTGGTTGACCTAATAACTGTCGACTTAAGTCTGGTCGACCTAATGACCCATACCCCCAATAAGAATGTATCAAAGGAGTTGACACGAGTTTTTATTTTTCTTTAGTTTTCAACTTTTCATACTTTACCACCCACATGGACTATGATAAGGAATAGTAATCTGTGCCTAGCACAGCGAGCCATACAAGGGGTTGTGGTACACTAATGGGACTTGTTTATGGCAGAAAAGTGACAAAAAAAAAATGTGTCTACCTTTTCTCTAACGTCCTAGTGGATACTGGGGAATAGCAGATTACCATGGGGGTATAGATCGGGTCCACTGGAGCCTGGCACTTTAAGAAATTAATAGTGTGTGCTGGCTCCTCCCCTCTATGCCCCTCCTAGCAGACTCAGTTTAGAAAATGTGCCCAAGGAGCCGGGTGCACTCTGTTGCTCTCCCGAGAGTTTTCTTCAGAAATGTCTTTTACTTTATTATTTTCAGGCACACTGGTTGGCAACCAGTCTGTCTGCGTTGTGGGACATAAGGGGGGGACCAAACCAACTTCCTAAGAGTTAATGGTTCGGAATCCCAGCTGACAGGACACTGAGCTCCTGAGGTGATGTTTCTCACTCTCCCAGAGGGTGAGCCCACGCCGGCAGCATGCCGCCACCCCTTATCAGATGCCGAAGACAGACGCGGTGCGGTGAGTGTTACATCGGGGACCCGGTCAGCGGGTCCCCGGTGCAAATTGGCAGCATGAAGGGACGGTGATCACCCGGCTACAGACCGCAGTGCCCTCTAGGAACCCAGACTGGCAACATGGTAAACAGGGGTTGCGGGCTCTTGTTTTACACTTTCTATAGAGAAAGCCAGTATAAGGAAAATACAGGGACCGCACGCCATTAGGGGGGCGGGGCTTCCCGGAGAGCGGGACCAGAGGCTAAATGGCACCATTTCCTGCTGTTGCAGGCTGCATGCGGAGACTGCTCCTCCACAGGACCCACTGAATCACCATTGTAACTGGTACCAGGGGGTTATAATGAAGGGGAAAGCGCATTATCGACGGTTATAACGCTGTGGGAAAAATTACACATAGAAAGACACCCAGCAGGGCGCTGCTCAGTCTGTGGTGTAGTGTGCTGGTTGCATTCCTCTCTGCGTCACTCCATTCAAGGTAGTCTGGGATAAGTGTGCATACTGTAGCTCACTAATACCACACTGTGTTATCATACTAACTGTGTTCTTTCTGCTCAGCAAGTCTGCAAATACGTCTGTGTGTACGTTATGCAATGCTAGGTTTACACCTTCCTCACAGGGGTCCCTTATGTGTACCCAATGCTCAATTCCTTCACAAGGTAGTGATGTGCTGGCACCAGAGTGGATGGAATCATTTAAAAGTATGATTCTCAATATTAATTCAGAGGTAGCTATGGCTAAGCAAGAAAGGCAAACCCTGAAACAAATTATGGACACGTTTATGGTAACTGCTGCCGACCACAGAAAGGTTCTTCAGCCCCCCCCCCCCCCCCCGTTGGTCCCTCACAAACACACTCTCCATCACTTATTACAATCTGACTCTGATTCTGAACTACCAGAGCTTAATGAAGGAGAGGCTGAGGATGATTCCCTGTCCCCCGGTGTTGAAGCCCTCATTTTTGCCATTAGAGAGGTGCTCAATGGGGGTCATTCCGAGTTGTTCGCTCGCAAGCTGCTTTTAGCAGCTTTGCACACGCTAAGCCGCCGCCTACTGGGAGGGAATTTTAGCTTATCAAAATTGCGAACGAAAGATTACCAGAATTGCGAATAGACACTTCTTAGCAGTTTCTGAGTAGCTCCAGACTTACTCGGCATCTGCGATCAGTTCAGTACTTGTCGTTCCTGGTTTGACGTCACAAACACACCCAGCGTTCGCCCAGACACTCCTCCGTTTCTCCAGCCACTCCCGCGTTTTTCCCAGAAACGGTAGCGTTTTTTCGCACACACCCATAAAACGGCCAGTTTCCGCCCAGAAACACCCACTTCCTGTCAATCACATTACGATCACCAGAACGAAGAAAAAACCTTGTAATGCCGTGAGTAAAAAACCTAACTGCATAGCAAATTTAATTGGCACAGTTGCACTGCGGACATTGCGCATGCGCATTAGCGACTAATCGCTCCGTTGCGAGAAAAAAATAACGAGCGAACAACTCGGAATGACCCCCAATATCCCTAATGAGGGAGAACAGGCAGAGGAATTGTATTTTAATGTGAAACCGAAGTCCTCTGCAACCTTCCCGGTTTCTAAAGAATTAGATTCCCTGGCTAGGGCAGCATGGATATATCCTGACAAGAAATTTATTACCACTAAATGGGTGTTAAATTCATTCCCTTTCCCTACAAACGATAGGAAAGTCTGGGAAACCCCGCTGACAGTGGATACCACTGTGTCCAGGCTGTTACGTAAGATCGTTCTACCTGTACCTGGGGCTGTTTTCCTTACAGACCCAGCTGATCGCAAAATTGAAACCACTCTTGAATAAATTTATACTGCAGCAGGTGTAGCCCAACGCCCTACCATAGTATGCGGCTGGATTTCTAGAGCCATGGTGAAATGGTCTGATGATATTCTGAAAGGGTTGCTTACATTACCTCAAGATGAGAGTTACATTACTACAACACATCCAAGATGCTGCAAATTTTCTGAGTGAGGCTGTTAAGGAACTTAGTATCATTAACGGCTGTACCACTGCTATGGCAGTATCGGCTCATAGAGCCCTGTGGCTGCGACATTGGTCAGCAGATGCTGATTCTAAATAAGGGGTTGAGAACCTTCCTTTTACAGGTGATGCCTTGTTTGGGGAAGAACTGAACAAGTGGATATCTCAGGCGACTGCAGGTGAATCTACATATCTGCTGTCTGCTACGCCACCTGCTAGACATCCCTATCCTGGGCTCTCTCTGCAGTCCTTTCGGGTGGCCAGATTCAGAGGCAAAGCCAGAGGTGCCTCCAATGCTGCTAGAGGAACTCGTGGTAAGTCCCGTAAACCAGCTACTGCTGGAACTTCGGACCAGGCCTCCAGATCCTCTTCCACGAAGCCCTCCGCGTGACGGTGGGCCCCTGCAGCAAGGCGACTTTCAGGTAGGTGGTCGCCTTCAACACTTCGCCCACATATGGGCAGAGTCCTGCTGGGATCCTTGGGTGAGGGACCTCATATCCCAAGGATACCGGCTGGAATTAAAGGAATTCCCGCCTCTCAGATTCTTCAGGTCAGGCTTACCAGCTTCACCTGTAGCACGGGTTTCCTTGCAGGAGGCAGTGCAAGAACTGCTTTCTACAGGAGTTACTGTTCCAGTACCTCCTCCGCAGCACACAAAGGGGTTTTACTCAAGTCTCTTTGTAGTCCCGAAGCCGGATGGCTCTGTATTGCCGATCTTGAACCTCAACTCCCTGAACCCTTATCTTCGAGTGTTCAAATTTGTGATGGAATCACTAAGAGTGGTGATAGCAAGTCTGGAGGAGGGAAAGTTTCTAGTGCCCCTGGATATCAAGGATGCATTCCTGCATGTCCCAATATGGCCCCTCACCAAGCGTTCCTCCGGTTTGCTGTACTGGACCAACATTTCCAGTTTCAGGCCTTACCCTTTGGTCTCTCCACAGCCCCAAGGGTACTTACGAAAGTCATGGCAGAGATGGTGCTACAATTGCGCATGATGGGTATCAGCATAATCCCGTACCTGGACGATCTCCTGATAAAGGTGGTGTCCCGGGAACAGCTGCTGGACAGCATCAACTTGACTACTCGTCTGCTTACGGACCACGGAATGGATTCTCAATTTCCAGAAATCTCGCCTGGAACCGTCTCAGTGAATTCAGTTCCTGGAAATGATCCTGGATACAGTGTCTCAGAAGGTTTACCTTCCAAAGTACAAGGCTTTGACTATTCAGTCTATAGTCCGCTCGGTACTGAAACCACTCGGGATCTCAATTCATCTTTGCACTCGCTTGCTGAGCAGGATGGTGGCCTCCTACGCGGCAATACGGTATGGCAGGTTCCATGCACGCCCATTTCAACTGGATATGTTGGACAAATGGTCGGAATCTCACCTGCACATGCATCAGCATATAACCCTGTCACCAAAAGCAAGGATATCCTTGCTATGGTGGCTACAAGTCTCACATCTTGTAAAGGTTCGGAGTTTTAATACCCAGTCTTGGACTCTTAACAACGGATGCCAGCCTCCGGAGTTGGGGGGCTGTGACCCAAGGGGCACAGTTCCAGAGGACATGGTAGTTTCAGGAATCTGCTCTTCCAAGCACCATCCTGGAACTCAGAGCAATTTACAATGCTCTCCTAAAGGCCTCATGCCTCCTTCGGTATCATGGCATTCAGGTGCAGACAGACAACGCCACGGCAGTAGCGTACATCAACCGACAGAGAGGAACTAGAAGTAAGGCCGCAATGCAAGAGGTGTCAATAATACTCCTCTGGGCGGAAGCCAATGCAAGGGCCATCTCAGACATTTACATTCCAGGAGTGGACAACTAGAAAGCAGACTTCCTAAGCATGCACGACCTACATCCGGGGGATGGGGCCTTCACCCTCAGGTGTTTCAACATCTTATTCACCAGAGGGGTTGTCCACAAATAGACCTGATGGCTTCTCATCTCAACAAGAAGCTCCTTCATAACTGTCCCAGAACAAGGGACCCGCAGGCGTTAGCGGTAGACACTCTGATGACCCAGTGGACTTACCAGTTCGTTTACCTGTTTCCTCCAATTCCTCTCATTCCAAGAGTTCTAAAAAGACTCAAAAAAGGAAAGAGTTCAGGCAATTCTCACTGCCAGATTGGCATTGATGGGCCTGGTGTGCGGACCTCCTGACCTTGCCTCTGGAGGAGCCCTAGCCTCTGCAGCTTAAGAACCTTCTTCAACAAGGACCGTTTGTCCGTCCAGACTCACAGCGACTATGTTTGACAGCTTGGAAGTTGAGAGGGAGATTTTATCCAGAAAGGGTCTCCCAAATATTGTTTCAAATATAATCCAGGCCCGTAAGGTGGTTACATCCAATCCTTACCACCGTATTTGGAAGAAATGTTTCTTGGTGCGAGGGTAGAAAATATTCTTCTTTGGAATTTTGTCTGGGCCGTTTCTACTGTTCCTGCAAGCAGGCGTGGATAAAGGCCTACGATTAGGCTCTATTAGAGTTCAGATTTCGTCTCTCTCTTCTTCCAGAAACAACTGAACTTCCAGAAGTACAGACTTTTCAAAAGGGGGTTATGCACATTCAACCTCCCTTTGTCCCTCCCACGGCTCCGTGGGATCTCAATGTAGTCTTGACTTTTCTCTAGTCGAACCGGTTTGAACCCTTGCATAAGGTAGACTTGAAATATCTAACGTGGAAGACAGTCATGTTGCTCGCCTTAGCCTCTGCGAGACGTGTGTCGAAATGGGAGGCCTTATCCTATAAAGCCCGTACTTGATATTTCATGAGGATAGGGCAGAGCTCAGAGCTCGCCCACAGTTTTTAACAAAGGTAGTGTCGGCCTTTCATGAACTCAACCAATTGTGGTTCCAGTTTTCGCTGACACTTGCTCCAAAGTCCCTGGATGTGGTGCGGGCTTTGAGGATTTTCATCAGAAGGACTGCTTGTCACAGGAAATCTGGCTCGCTGTTTGTCTTGTATGATGCTACTAAAATTGGTCGCCCTGCCTCCAAGCGATCCATTGCTCTAAAATTGACTATTCAACAAGCCTATACTTCCGCAGCTCTGCCGTTGCCGAGTTCTATTCAGGCCCATTCCACGATGTCGATGGATTCTTCCTGGGTGGCTGCCCGGGGTGTCTCGGCCTTATAGTTGTGACAGACATCTACTTTGTCTGGTTCGAAAACGTTCGTTAAATTCTACGGGTTCGACACCTTGGCCATAGATGACCTTCAGTTTGGTCAGGCAGTTCTGCAGGGGTCTCAGCACTCTCCCACAAGTTCTGGGAGCTTTGGACTGTCCCCATGGTAATCTACTATTCCCCAGTATCCACTAGGACATTAGAGAAAATAGGAACTTAATACCTACCGGTAATTCCTTTTCTCGTAGTCCGTGGTAGATACTGGGCGCCCGCCTCAGTGCTTCATTTCCTGCTTACCTGGTTGTGTTATTGGATGGGTTTGCTGTTGCTTCCCTGTTCCATGTTTGGTTAGCATGCTATTATTCTATTGTTAGCATTGCTTTCCTCTGTTCTGGTTAGCTCTGCTACCTTATTGTTTGTGTGTTGGTTCGTTACCTCACCGCTTTATGTGTTATATCCTTCTCTCAAAGTATGTTCGTCCCCTTGGGCAGTTTCCTAGACTGAGTCTGCAGCACACACTATTAATTTCTTAAAGTGCCAGGCTCCAGTGGACCCGATCTATACCCCATGGTAATCTACTATTCCCCAGTATCCACTATGGACTACGAAAAAAGGAATTACCAGTAGGTATTAAATTCCTCATTTTTGTGTCGACCATTTCCATATCGACCTTTTTTACTGTCTAACTATGCTATGTCGACCTTTTGACCCTGTTGACCTAATGCATGCCTACCATTACTGGTAGACCTATTGACTGTAGACCTTTTTAGTGTAGATCTAATAATCCACACCCAAAAAGGTTTGGGGTACTTAAATTGTGTCAAATGACTGTTATATGCATTTTTCTAAAGGGAGTAAAAAAACAACAACTATAAAGAATGTGTCTATCAGCAAAATAAGTGCTCAGATTAAATTGGGGTACATAAAAATGGGTATAAGTATATATTTGGGCCATTTTCAGCCACTTTCAGAAAACTTCCAAAAAAAATCAAAAAACGATTACTCCCACCTGCAAGCCTAAAAACCACTTGTCCCACTCATAAAGCACCCCAATATACCTGTCCCATGCCTTGTACCCCAATTTCCATCATCTTTTTTGACAGCAAACATTATGTCATTATTGGGCAATTAAAAATACTTAAAAGCTTTTGTGTGCCTAGTTATTCAGGGGTTGTCCCAGGGCTTCTGGCCCAAATCCCAACATTTTTACCTTAAAATAGGGATTTTCCTGAAGCTTATCACCTGCTCAGATGTGGTAAAGTGAAATTTGCGGTAAACCTATTGAGAGTTATTGCAGAATTTTTTTTCGCAGACAATTGAAAAGCGGCTTATTGCGGGTTGTGATATATAGCCCCATTTCTACTGCAAAAATGGGTTATCATGGCTAATTGAATTCCCCCCTATGGAGACATCAGTCACGGCTTCTCTTAATAATGCCACCGCCATAGCTGATGGCTGCTTACTACGCAACGAAAACCTGAGCTCTTAGCCACCTTTCTCCTCACACACAAAGACATCTGAGGATGGTGCAATGGGTACTTACGCGTTTCACTGACACTGGCAATTCCTGTGCAATTAAATCTCATGGCTTGTGATTTTGCTCATGTGCAACATGGCTGCCTGGGAGCCATTACATATCAGGGCAGAGATCACAATAAAGCTGAGATACCATGACACCTCTCCTCTTTTTGTTATATTATATACAGGTGTGGTATGTTAGATAGAATAGACTTAGGTCGACAGTGTCTAGGTCGACCACTATTGGTCGACAGTAAGTAGGTCGACAGGGACTCTAGGTCGACATGAAAAAAAGGTCGACTTTAGTTTTTTTTTTATAATTTTTGTTTTCTTCGTAGAGTGACCGGGAACCCCAATTAGTGCACTGTGCCCCCTCGCATTACTCGCCATGCTTCGGGCAAGGTGCCTCGCTGCACTCTGCACAGGTTACCGTTCCCAATTGTAGTCCACGTGGATCGTAAAGTATGAAAAAGTTCAAACAAATTAAAAAACAAAATGTGAAAAACTCATGTTGACCTTTTGTCATGTCGACCTAGAATATGTCGACCTAGAGTACCTGTCGACCTAGTAACCATGTCGACCTACTTACTGTCAACCAATATTTATCGACCTAGACACTGTCGACCTAAGTCTTATCGACCTAGAGACTGAATCCCATTATATACATTGCTGCACCATTATGACTCACAGTGCAGAGATAAATTGTTTAAAGGACCTCTGACATACAATTTATCCTAAATAAGCAACAGGTAACGTTGATGAGTGTGTGAGATAAATCAATGGCACATGCGGAGGAAACGATCCCCCATGTACAAGACAAGAGCTAGCAATGGGTTAATGCGTGATAATAGCTAAGGTCACATGACACGCCCCGGCCTCCTCGCCAGCAGTTCCCTAGAAAGACATGTCCTTGCTGACGTCATATAACGCCTCAAGCCGCCGCACGTCACTATCACCCAGGGGCGGGGCTCAGTGACCCTCCTTCGTTCACGTCCTGGGAAAACTAACTTGCTAGAGAGGAATTGCGCAAAACGCAGCGACAAGCGGGGCACTGATTGGTCGTCAAAAGGCATGGGTGGAGCATTACAAGACGTCACGCGTAAGACGTAAGAGTGGTTGCACAGACACCGGTTACATAGGGCTTGGTGCGGCGTGTCCTTGGGAGCAGAGAGATCAGAGTGTTCCACGGTGCAGAGCGGACGGGACTCGCAGCTTTAGGGTAAGAGAAGGCGCTGCCGAGTGCTGTCTGCTGTTATCTCCGTCATTTATCCCGTATACAGGTCCCTGTGGCCGTGGCCAAGCTCTCCTATACTGACCTTGCCCGGTGATAACCTGTACAGGCAAGATGTGCTCCACCGGCTTGGTAATGACTGAGCCTATGCAGCTCGTCTACACCTACGGCTTGGTCAGTGTTGGTAAATGATCCCAGTGCGTGGGAGGCAGAATGATGTCCCGTTCTAATTCCTCCTCTCACTTTGTCTTTATCTAGTTTTGCAGATTTTTACACCTTCCCTGATGGTAGAGCATTTATTTTATGTAATATTGTGTCATGCTGTTTAGATACTGATTTTGCTAACAGTTGTGCAGCGATTTCCTGTACAGTGCCAGGGTATCAGTAACCCTCATAGTGCTATGTGCTGAGCTCTCATTATATGTGAGGAGTTGATCTGCTCATATCTCTGTAGTGAACCTCAGAAGGTCATTAGGCCTCCACTAGGCCTTGATGGTATTGGCTGTTTGAATGGAGATGGAACTTCCTGTGCCGCTATACCATATCTGGTCAATGTGAGTGCTAAATGATGTCTGCTGATGATCACTAATTATTTTAAACTTATTTCCTTAGAATTTAACAATGGCAGATGTGGAAAAGGGAAAGAAGGTCTTTGTCCTGAAATGCTCACAGTGCCACACTATTGATCAAGGAGGCAAGCACAAAGTTGGTCCTAATCTGCATGGACTGTTTGGGCGCAAGACTGGCCAGGCGCCAGGCTTTAGTTACACTGATGCTAATAAAAATAAAGGTAAGTGGTCCCTGTGCACAATAAATGCTTAAAATTATTTAACCCATGTGTCTGCTCTACTTCTGCTCTTCAGCTCCCATTGTATAGAAAAAAAAATGACAGTATGTATTTGGTGTCTATAATGACTGGCTGTACCATGTGATTGTCAGGTCCTTGATTTATAGTATTGATTTATAATAAAATAGTCTGGCTGTCCTTGTATAGCTGGTCCTCATAACATTAGTGTTCTGAGTTTACAGTAAAAGGATCTTTAAACTTAAAGAGAAGTACTTTTACAGCTATTTGTAAGACACGTGACAACTTGAGACCTCACATTCTACTTGCTATATGAAACCTGTTCTGATCACTACCTGAATTTAATTTTCTAAACCTGTGGCTTGCTGAGATCATCTCTATAACAGCCAGTGTAGTTCTCAAGTGCCTTGACCTTATGTATGGTCAGAAAAGACCAGCAACCCTGATCAACAAATTACATTATCTGTTTATGGATTATAACTATATTGCTGGTGTGTAGTCACTGATCGCACTAGTTGGTACCCTATACAGCAATAGTTGCCTACATCAAGTGATCAAATCTAACTATTGAGATTACTATGTGTATGACCAAATCGGTTATGGATCTTATAAATCACACCAAGCAACTTGATCTAGCGACCTGGGATAGATCAGAACAGTAACATTGAGTGTTTTCGTGGTGGTTCTCATTATCGAATAAGATCGTTTTGCAACATTGGTAGTGAGTAAAATGTTTGTGTTTCCTTTTTATGTTTACTTTGCAATGTTATTCATAGGTATTGTCTGGAGTGAGGAGACCCTAATGGAATACCTGGAGAACCCCAAAAAGTACATCCCTGGGACAAAAATGATCTTTGCCGGTATCAAGAAGAAGTCAGAAAGACAAGAATTAATAGCTTATCTCAAAAGCGCCTCCTCCTCTTAATTTCTGTATCTGTTGCCTTATTTATTTTGCAGACAAATTGCTTGTGATGAGATGCTTTTACATTTTATATATATATATTTTATTTGTACTGTCCATCTCCCTACCTCCTTTTAGATTCTCATCAGCCAGCAATTGTACAACGATCACTAAAATTAATTTGGCCGTTTAAGACTCTTCAGTGTCACTTTTTCGATCCAAGTGTTTGGTGCTGCTAAATGATATGGAGGCTGTTTTGGCAAATAAAGTAATGATTCTGTTCACACACTTAGTGTGGTTTTTTTTTTTTTCTTCTAAAATGTTCTTGTTACTGTAACTTTAATGAAATTCATTATGATGCTTTGCCTTCTGAAAGTCCCAATTTTGCACTTGAGCAGCTTTGGTGCAAAACATTACTACAGTGTTCTGTGTGTAAAATGTAACTGAATTCTTACATAAGTTTTACATACATTTTGGTGTAAGATTAATGATGTAGTTTCCTTGATGCCAGTAAGTGTGATTGCATAGCTGCTTGTTACAGTTTATTAATTTTCTCTTCCCAGTACTCTACTATTAATTTTAGAGTTGTGGGAATCCTCAGTGGTGTGGCCTAATGGCAAAGGCTTTAAGGCTACACTAGGGCCAGAGTATTATGTAAATGTTAGTCTGACGTATTACACCCTGCTATCTACAAAGTATATAGCCGCTCCAATGGAAGTTGGCCAACTGCCTCCAAAATAGAAACTGTAAAGATTAAGGAGCACTAGTGCTAGAAGGTAGATTATATAAAATGGGACTGTAATAGACACAAAAAATTGAAAATGAGTTTACTAAACAGACCACATAAAAATCAGAATATATTGTACATAAGTTTCTCAAATCTTATTTTTATGTTTAATTTAAACCTGACAATAAAACTATAGTCTATTTATGCTTTTCTTAAACTGAATTACAGTCTATTCCTATAATCTGGGTCCTGCTGTTTTGGGCTAGAGATTCCAAAAACACTTTTTGGGTTTAATTATTAGCTGAATGTTCTAGATGGCAGCAACACGCCTCTGGAGAAATGAAGGAAATGGCATCAGACTAGCAATCACTAACAGTCTGATGCCAATCTGCATGTGTCATCGCAGGACACATTTGTGCATTATGGGTTCTGCACATGTGCAAAGTACTGATAATGGTACTTTGCTGCGTGTAATGCTACTCCCAACCACATCTGAATACCCCCACAGTGTACAATAATTCCATCTTCACTCATCCAAACTAAGGGCCTATTTGGCAAGCCATTTCATAAAATTATACAGCAGTTCCTGTAGAACTTTATGGATTCTGACTATGGCCCTCATTCCGTTTTTCCCAGCGCATAGAGCAGGTTACTACTGCGCTTGTGTATGCACCGCAATGCGTACGCGTACAAACACCATCCTTGCTGTGACAGCCGATCGCAAGGAGATAGTCAGGAAGAGGGCGTTTATGGGTGTCAACTGACCATTTTCTGGGAGTGGTAGGGAAGATGCAGGCGTTTGCAGGGCGGGTGTCTTGATGTCAATTCTGGGACAGGACAGGCTGAAGTGATCGCAAGGGCTGAGTAAGTTCAGACCTACTCAGAAACTGCAGAAAACTTTTTCGTACCGCTCGGCTGCACATGCGATCGCACACTTGCAAAGCTAAAATACACTCCCCAGTGGGTGGCGACTATGCGTTTGCACGGGTGTGGATCATCAAATCGGCAGTGTCTAGGTCGACAGGGTCTGAAGGTTGACAGTTTCTAGGTCGACATGAGTTTTTCATGTATTTTTTTTTGTGTCGTTTTCTCCGTACAGTGACCGGGAAGCCCAATAAGTGCACCGTGTACGCTCGTCATGCTTCGGGCAAGGTGCTTCGCTTGGCACAGATTACCGTTCCAATCGTAGTCCACGGGAATCGTTAAGTATAAAAAGGTAAAAAAAAAAAAATGTGAAACTCTTGTCGACTTAGCACATGTTGACCTAGTGTCTGTCGACCTTCAGACCGGATCCCGTTTGCACGGCTGCAAAAAGTAGCTAGCGAGCTATCAACTCAGAATGAGGGCCCATGTACGAACAGCCTAATGCAAGAGATTTCACACATCTCCTGGAAAAGAATTAGCAGTACAGCTATCTGCAATACCAATTATTACATTGGGGACTACTGTCTGACCCCAATAAATTTGCGCACTCTTCAGGTGCGATAGATATATCCTGGCCGACGGGATGCTGGCTGTCACTATAGCGACAGTGTAATCCTGGCAGTGAGTCACCTCGCATGCTCACCACGCATCGTCCCTGGTGGCTCTCTTCGCTTGCCACAGGTACTATTCCCCCTCAGTTGGTGGTGTGTACCCATCCTCCGAATGGGAATACTGAGCGTGTGTTGGTATTCCGGTGTCAGTATCCTCAATGCTGGGATCCCAACAGTCGGTATTGACAAACAATATGGAATAAGTTTGGTGCTTCAAACGGAGTGCAGCTAAGGACCTTATGCCCATCTGTATGGCATCAATGTTAACGAGTTATATAAGAAATGCCTTGCGCAGTCTCATGTCGTGGCAAAGGTAAATTGTACGATAATAAAATGAGAATAAAAATATAAAATGTCTCACGTGAAAACACAGTAGCCTGACAGACCACCCAATCTTGGACACTGATGGTGGATTCCCGTTCCCTGAGGCACCATAGATGTCAAAACTATAAACGAGACTTGGGGGTGTATTCAATACCTGTTGAAAATTGGCGTCTTGTCGGAAAGACGGCAGTTTCCGACAGGTTTAGATCAGAAGAGGTTCCGACCTATTCAATGCCGGCTGTTTTTCAGCTGCGGGGTACACTGGGCTCCACAAGGATTAACATCGGGGTGTAGAGTAGGATCTTGATCCGAGGCACCAACAGGCTCAAAGCTTTGACTGTTCCCAAGATGCACAGCGCCGCCTCCTCTATAACCCCGCCTCCGTGCACAGGAGCTCAGTTTGTAAGTTGGTGTCATGCAGTAAGCAGGCAATCAACAGGAGGGCTGCTATAAGCTAGTTTCTGAAGAAAGAAGAAATTTGAAGACTTCAAGGGCTGCAGCATTGCTGGATGTCAGTCAGACATCCCCTGCTGCAGCTCCATCACTCCCCCAGCGGCACTGTATACTCCTGCGCCCTGGTTGCCGGGTAACTACTAGAGATGTGCACCGGAAATTTTTCGGGTTTTGGTTTTGGATTCACTTCCGCAGCCGTGTTTTGGATTCGGACGCATTTTGGCAAAACCTCCCTGAAATTTTTTTTTGTTGGATTCGGGTGTGTTTTAGATTCGGGTGTTTTTTTCAAAAACCCCTCAAAAACAGCTTAAATCATAGAATTTGGGGGTAATTTTGATCCTATAGTATTATTAACCTCAATCACCATAATTTCCACTAATTTCCAGTCTATTCTGAACACCTCACAATATTATTTTTAGTCCTAAAATTTGCACCAAGGTCGCTGGATGACTAAGCTAAGCAACCCAAGAGGGCGGCACAAACACCTGGCCCATCTAGGAGTGGCACTGCAGTGTCAGACAGGATGGCACTTAAAAAAAAATAGTCCCCAAACAGCACATGATGAGGTGCACTGTGGTCACTGGACGGCTAAGCTAAGCGACACAAACACCTCAATATCACAGGAATTATTTGTTCTAATCAGTGGTATTATTGGTCCAAATCACTGGAAGAAAATGACAAAATCACTGGAATCATTTGGCAAGATCACTGTAATTAATTATAAATCACTGATATTAATTGGTAAAATCTCGCTATCGCCTGCCTAGTGAAGTGGAATCTAGATGGGATTTTGTACCGGGGACACAATAACTTCATCAATTGTCTAAATCCCAATGCACTAATGGCGGAAAACAGGCGCACGTCTAACAGCGCACTAATTATACTGAAACTGATTATACTGATCAATCACTGATTATACTGAGCACTGATGATACTACGGAGAACTGACACTGAGCAGCGAGAACAGCACTGGACTATTCAGAAAAGGAAAAAAGTGAACTCTGGCGCAATGGAATTGGTCAGCCCAATCACATCCCTATACCTGCCCACAACACAGGTAAAAATACAATGAGAGAAAGAAAGGGGTGAGGGAATGTGATCAAGGGCGCCCAAAATTTAGGAGGAAAGTTTGGAAATAATGTAATAAAAACAATTTTAACATGAAATAAATGAAGAAATGGTGGATGCAACAATACTTGTAGATTCTTCTAGATGTTCTCAATCAGCTGTCCGTCTATGATTTGAATCCTCAGACAATCCTCAATTGATATGTGAAAACAAAAATGTAAAACAAAAACCAATGTGTAGTACAAGTGTGAAAAAATGTCTTAATAAAGGTGTCCAGAAAATAAAACCCTGGTGAGTGGGGGGCTTGATAGTAGAAAGGATAGATTCTCGCCACCAATATTCTCGGGGTTCAAGACGTACCGAAACTCACATAATATATAGTAGGAATAAACATATAACGGTATCTTTGTATGATTTTAGGTACAGCGTACCTCACTCACATGTCCAGCAGGTGTTCTCCACATGTAAAGGTATCTTTAGCGGTCTTTAATAATGGTCCAAAAGCGGTGAGTTTTTTAAAAGAAAAGGTTTTTATTTGACATGAGTCAAAAAAGAATAAAAAATACAGGTAATTAACATTTGACCTTATTCGTCGGGCAGAAGAATGGGGGTGTCGGGAGATAAGATAGAAAAAAATCTCCAAATACTAGAAGGTAGTCCGGAATCCCCTCTGTAGACAGAAACCCCCAAAAAATACCTTAAGATGGTCAAAAAACCTGTTTAAAAGTGTAAATCCACGCTCAGCATGCACCAACGACGTTTCAACCGTGTCGGTCTTTTTCAAGGTGTGTGAGCTGAGTGTGGATGAAAGCTATTTATTCTATTGCACAGGAAATGATGATTTTGCAATGCATGATGGTAACAAAACATTTTTTGACTTTCTAATAATAATAACAATGAGTATGGAAATGAGGACAAGGCTTATAAGGTGACCGTTTGTGTGTATGTTTCATATGTGGTTTAATTCTAAAACTGGACAATGTAAAGGATAAACGTTAGAGCAAAAGAAACGCCGGACCGGAAGTTACTTTGGTCCGCATTGCGTTCCAAATACCGGAAGTGGGGACATGCGTTCCACACAACCGGAAGTGCGTTCCACTGACTGTGCGCTAAACCGAAAGTGACCACGGTTAGGCATAATACATGAAGGGAAGAACAACATGCGTTCCACCTGACAAGAAATTGCGGTCCACAAGCATAAATATATGTGGATACATGGCAATATATACACTAAAGATATGCATTTGATATGATTAATTAGTTGAAGAGCACATAATACTTTTCTACTTTTGGAGCAATTTTGACCATTTCAGATACAACGTGATTATACACATATATGTTGATAAAAAACCGGAAGTGCGTTCCACTGAATTTACACCAAACCTGAAGAGACTGCGGCTTGGTGTAAACGAATGGATTTATGTGAATAGAATTTTATCAGACCATGCATTTTATATGGTTAATTAGTGGAAAAGCATCTTATGTTGTTATGACAATTTAAAATATGACCTGATTTTAAATACATATAAAAATAAAAATGAATAATAAAAATAAAAAAATAAAATATAAATTTCTAACCATGATTAATGCATAAATGACTTAAAAAAAATGAAAATTTGAAATTAGGAAGGAAAGAGGGTAAGAATGAAAAATGAAAAAAGGGGGCATTTCACAAAAACCATTTTAACTCAAAATCAGAATTAAGACCGGCGGGCATAATTGTATTGAGTTTGAAAATCCATTGCATTTCTGCCCTGGCGAGATTCCCGTCCGTATCTCTGTCCTTCCAAGTTGCTTTGACGTGTTGTATGCCAATAAAAGACATGATGTGTTTTGTGGATGAGTTATGGTTTTTTTTAAAAATGATCAGACAATGTGTGGGTGGTGACACCTTTTTTGATGTTTCTCAAATGTTCGGCAAGGCGTGTCATGAGTGATCTCCCTGTTCTTCCTATATAAACTAAGCCGCAACTGCACTTTATGTAGTATACCACATTAGTTGTGTGGCAAGTAATGAAATCTTTTATTGTGTAATTGTTGTTGTTATGAGTGAATTCAGTATATTTGGAAGTGGTTGATGGTACGGACCTGCAGACTATGCAGGTCCCACATCGGTGAAATCCCTTCGTTCTAATGGGATTGAGGGAATCGAAGGGCAGAGAGCTTTTTACTAATGTATTTTTTAGATTGTTGCTTCTTCTGTATATGAATTTTGGTCTCTCGGGTATGATGTTCTTCAAAACCGGGTCTCTTAATAGTAAATGCCAGTGTTTTTTTATGATCTGTTCTTGTTTTCTAGAATCAGAACTGAACCCAGATATGAAGGCCAGCGATAATTATGATTATCAAATTCAAAAAAACACAATGAAAAAGAAATTCCTGGATAAAGGTTATAATAAGGAAATATTGGAAAAGGCAGAATGCGAAGTAGAAAAGATACCAAGAAAGGACATTTTGGAACCTCAGCACAAAATTAAGACCAATGTAAATGAACTGGCCTTCATATCTGGGTTCAGTTCTGATTCTAGAAAACAAGAACAGATCATAAAAAAACACTGGCATTTACTATTAAGAGACCCGGTTTTGAAGAACATCATACCCGAGAGACCAAAATTCATATACAGAAGAAGCAACAATCTAAAAAATACATTAGTAAAAAGCTCTCTGCCCTTCGATTCCCTCAATCCCATTAGAACGAAGGGATTTCACCGATGTGGGACCTGCATAGTCTGCAGGTCCGTACCATCAACCACTTCCAAATATACTGAATTCACTCATAACAACAACAATTACACAATAAAAGATTTCATTACTTGCCACACAACTAATGTGGTATACTACATAAAGTGCAGTTGCGGCTTAGTTTATATAGGAAGAACAGGGAGATCACTCATGACACGCCTTGCCGAACATTTGAGAAACATCAAAAAAGGTGTCACCACCCACACATTGTCTGATCATTTTTAAAAAAACCATAACTCATCCACAAAACACATCATGTCTTTTATTGGCATACAACACGTCAAAGCAACTTGGAAGGACAGAGATACGGACGGGAATCTCGCCAGGGCAGAAATGCAATGGATTTTCAAACTCAATACAATTATGCCCGCCGGTCTTAATTCTGATTTTGAGTTAAAATGTTTTTTGTGAAATGCCCCCTTTTTTCATTTTTCATTCTTACCCTCTTTCCTTCCTAATTTCAAATTTTCATTTTTTTTAAGTCATTTATGCATTAATCATGGTTATAAATTTATATTTTATTTTTTTATTTTTATTATTCATTTTTATATGTATTTAAAATCAGGTCATATTTTAAATTGTCATAACAACATAAGATGCTTTTCCACTAATTAACCATATAAAATGCATGGTCTGATAAAATTCTATTCACATAAATCCATTCGTTTACACCAAGCCGCAGTCTCTTCAGGTTTGGTGTAAATTCAGTGGAACGCACTTCCGGTTTTTTATCAACATATATGTGTATAATCACGTTGTATCTGAAATGGTCAAAATTGCTCCAAAAGTAGAAAAGTATTATGTGCTCTTCAACTAATTAATCATATCAAATGCATATCTTTAGTGTATATATTGCCATGTATCCACATATATTTATGCTTGTGGACCGCAATTTCTTGTCAGGTGGAACGCATGTTGTTCTTCCCTTCATGTATTATGCCTAACCGTGGTCACTTCCGGTTTAGCGCACAGTCAGTGGAACGCACTTCCGGTTGTGTGGAACGCATGTCCCCACTTCCGGTATTTGGAACGCAATGCGGACCAAAGTAACTTCCGGTCCGGCGTTTCTTTTGCTCTAACGTTTATCCTTTACATTGTCCAGTTTTAGAATTAAACCACATATGAAACATACACACAAACGGTCACCTTATAAGCCTTGTCCTCATTTCCATACTCATTGTTATTATTATTAGAAAGTCAAAAAATGTTTTGTTACCATCATGCATTGCAAAATCATCATTTCCTGTGCAATAGAATAAATAGCTTTCATCCACACTCAGCTCACACACCTTGAAAAAGACCGACACGGTTGAAACGTCGTTGGTGCATGCTGAGCGTGGATTTACACTTTTAAACAGGTTTTTTGACCATCTTAAGGTATTTTTTGGGGGGTTTCTGTCTACAGAGGGGATTCCGGACTACCTTCTAGTATTTGGAGATTTTTTTCTATCTTATCTCCCGACACCCCCATTCTTCTGCCCGACGAATAAGGTCAAATGTTAATTACCTGTATTTTTTATTCTTTTTTGACTCATGTCAAATAAAAACCTTTTCTTTTAAAAAACTCACCGCTTTTGGACCATTATTAAAGACCGCTAAAGATACCTTTACATGTGGAGAACACCTGCTGGACATGTGAGTGAGGTACGCTGTACCTAAAATCATACAAAGATACCGTTATATGTTTATTCCTACTATATATTATGTGAGTTTCGGTACGTCTTGAACCCCGAGAATATTGGTGGCGAGAATCTATCCTTTCTACTATCAAGCCCCCCACTCACCAGGGTTTTATTTTCTGGACACCTTTATTAAGACATTTTTTCACAATTGTACTACACATTGGTTTTTGTTTTACATTTTTGTTTTCACATATCAATTGAGGATTGTCTGAGGATTCAAATCATAGACGGACAGCTGATTGAGAACATCTAGAAGAATCTACAAGTATTGTTGCATCCACCATTTCTTCATTTATTTCATGTTAAAATTGTTTTTATTACATTATTTCCAAACTTTCCTCCTAAATTTTGGGCGCCCTTGATCACATTCCCTCACCCCTTTCTTTCTCTCATTGTATTTTTACCTGTGTTGTGGGCAGGTATAGGGATGTGATTGGGCTGACCAATTCCATTGCGCCAGAGTTCACTTTTTTCCTTTTCTGATTAGCTCCACCCCAACTTGTTGAACTTAGGCAGCAGCTATGTTTAGACATTTAGAAATAAGACAGAATTCTCTTAAAGAAGCCTTCCTATTAGATTGTTGTGAGGAAAGTGAAGATATCACCGATGAAGACCTTGAGACAGCTATGAATAAATTAGGAAATTTACTCATAAAAGAAAATGCACTATGGTGGGAAGTTGCAACCTTGGATAAATACTTGAAAGACGATATCATCCCGAAGGGGTTGAGATTCAAAAAACAGCCCACTTTCAATGATTCTAGCGAGCATTTTAAAAAAGAATGGGCTAAAATAATTGATACATGCTCATTCTCTCTTATGCATCTAATAATAAAGGAAAGAAGGGATAAGTTACTCAATCTCAATGATCAAATAAAAAATCTTCAAACCCTTGTCAAACCTTTTCAGGAACTTCCTGAATATACCATTCTCGACAAGGAATTAGAAATCAGGATCGACAAACATACCAAAACATTAGAGAAAAAACAAAGGAAACTGAAAAGGGACCATGATTTCTATAGAAATGGTGGAAAAACTCTCAAAAAGAAGAAAACCAAAGATAGAAAAGAAGATCAACCCAATTCCATTGATATTCCCTCTTTCCAACCAATGAAGATGAAAAATAAGAATAAGAAGAAAACACATTTTGAAGATCAAAAAGAATATGAGGAAGAAGACATTAAGGAGAGAATTCCAGTCTATGAAAATTACCAACATCCTCCAAGGGATAATTACGATTATTACAACAGAGGTAGGGATTTTCCCCCACGCAATAATTGGATATATCCCAAAAGAACATATCGACCCAACTATCGCAACAACAGATGGGATACGAGACCTCCAGTCAACATGTACAATAGATTCGAACCACTTAATTTCAGACAAGATCAGGGACCTTTTTTAGGACAGAGAGAGAGGTACAGGAATACCAGGTTCCAATAAAGAAAAAGAGGGGTAAACGAGGGGGGAAAAATAATAGACGTAAGAAATCCGTCAAGTCTACAGACAACAATCCAGTTAACTCAGACCAAGTCAAAATTTTTAACTTGAGCTCTAGGACCCTCACTACAGAGGAAACACACATCCTCCAAAAGGGCCTAAAATTTGCTCCCACAGCAAAAACGAACCCGTTTGAGGCACACATTGATATTCATAAATTCTCAAGAAAACTCCTGTTAAAGAAGTTTTTTGCCACCAATAATACCGAGACACAGAAAGAAGATGAAGGTGTAACGCCATTTAGGAAAAAATCCACCTTTCATCCAGTACATCTGAAAGGGTGTATGATAGACAGCTTTACCAAATCTGTCTTAGAAGACGTCCATCATATGAAATCGTCCAAAACACCCCCAAGAAATCGTTCACGAACCAATATCTCAATTAGGGAGAAACAGGCACTTAAATCTCTTAAAGAAGATATGGAAATCATAATAAAACCTTGTGATAAGGGAGGTGGCATCACGATCCAAAACAAAATTGATTACAAGGAGGAAATATTATCGCAACTCAATTCCAACGGGACATATCAAAAATTACGAACCGATCCGACTGCTAAAATCAAAACCAACTACGGGAAACTCATTAACAAATATCTGGAAAAAGGAGTGCTGAGTAAAAGGGAGTTTGAATTCTTAAACATACAACACCCTAAAACCCCCACCATCTACACTTTACCCAAAGTACATAAGAATGCGGAGAAACCCCCAGGACGACCTATCATTTCGGGGACTGGCAGCCTTACCACCAACCTATCAGAGATGGTCGACTTCTTCCTACAAGAAATAGTAGTTCAAGGTAGATCATACCTAAAAGACACAACCGACATAATCAATAAGCTAGATAAAATACGATGGGAAGAGAACTACTATCTAGTAACAGCTGATGTCACTTCGTTATACACCATTATCGACCACACGGCTGGCATTGAAGCCACCAAATGGCATTTAGAGAAAACCTCTATGACCACGGAAAGAATTGAATTTGTCATCGAAAGCATCGCATTTATCTTGGAAAACAATTTTTTCTTCTTCCAGGGGGACTATTTTCTTCAGAAGGTCGGCACCGCTATGGGCACCAGGTTCGCACCAAGCTATGCTAATTTATTCATGGCAAAGTGAGAAGAAAATGCAGTCTGGAACAGCCCTTTAGCTGGTGCGAACCTGGTGTCATGGTGCCGATACATTGATGATATCCTCTTTATTTGGCATGGAGACCGTTCGGAGCTAGATACTTTCTGCTCCTCTTTAAACTCGAATTCTTTAAATATCCAATTGACTTTCACTATTAGCCAAGAAAATATCAATTTTCTTGACCTCACTATCTTTATTAAAGACGGTGGGATACACACCAAGGGGTATTCCAAACCAACGGACTGTAATAGCATTATCCCCTTTAACAGTCAACACCACCCAAACTGGTTGAAAGGTATCCCTAAAGGACAGTTCCTCCGTTTAAAAAGGAACTGCAGCGATAACTATGATTATCAAATTCAAAAAAACACAATGAAAAAGAAATTCCTGGATAAAGGTTATAATAAGGAAATATTGGAAAAGGCAGAATGCGAAGTAGAAAAGATACCAAGAAAGGACATTTTGGAACCTCAGCACAAAATTAAGACCAATGTAAATGAACTGGCCTTCATATCTGGGTTCAGTTCTGATTCTAGAAAACAAGAACAGATCATAAAAAAACACTGGCATTTACTATTAAGAGACCCGGTTTTGAAGAACATCATACCCGAGAGACCAAAATTCATATACAGAAGAAGCAACAATCTAAAAAATACATTAGTAAAAAGCTCTCTGCCCTTCGATTCCCTCAATCCCATTAGAACGAAGGGATTTCACCGATGTGGGACCTGCATAGTCTGCAGGTCCGTACCATCAACCACTTCCAAATATACTGAATTCACTCATAACAACAACAATTACACAATAAAAGATTTCATTACTTGCCACACAACTAATGTGGTATACTACATAAAGTGCAGTTGCGGCTTAGTTTATATAGGAAGAACAGGGAGATCACTCATGACACGCCTTGCCGAACATTTGAGAAACATCAAAAAAGGTGTCACCACCCACACATTGTCTGATCATTTTTTAAAAAACCATAACTCATCCACAAAACACATCATGTCTTTTATTGGCATACAACACGTCAAAGCAACTTGGAAGGACAGAGATACGGACGGGAATCTCGCCAGGGCAGAAATGCAATGGATTTTCAAACTCAATACAATTATGCCCGCCGGTCTTAATTCTGATTTTGAGTTAAAATGGTTTTTGTGAAATGCCCCCTTTTTTCATTTTTCATTCTTACCCTCTTTCCTTCCTAATTTCAAATTTTCATTTTTTTTAAGTCATTTATGCATTAAGCATGGTTATAAATTTATATTTTATTTTTTTATTTTTATTATTCATTTTTATTTTTATATGTATTTAAAATCAGGTCATATTTTAAATTGTCATAACAACATAAGATGCTTTTCCACTAATTAACCATATAAAATGCATGGTCTGATAAAATTCTATTCACATAAATCCATTCGTTTACACCAAGCCGCAGTCTCTTCAGGTTTGGTGTAAATTCAGTGGAACGCACTTCCGGTTTTTTATCAACATATATGTGTATAATCACGTTGTATCTGAAATGGTCAAAATTGCTCCAAAAGTAGAAAAGTATTATGTGCTCTTCAACTAATTAATCATATCAAATGCATATCTTTAGTGTATATATTGCCATGTATCCACATATATTTATGCTTGTGGACCGCAATTTCTTGTCAGGTGGAACGCATGTTGTTCTTCCCTTCATGTATTATGCCTAACCGTGGTCACTTCCGGTTTAGCGCACAGTCAGTGGAACGCACTTCCGGTTGTGTGGAACGCATGTCCCCACTTCCGGTATTTGGAACGCAATGCGGACCAAAGTAACTTCCGGTCCGGCGTTTCTTTTGCTCTAACGTTTATCCTTTACATTGTCCAGTTTTAGAATTAAACCACATATGAAACATACACACAAACGGTCACCTTATAAGCCTTGTCCTCATTTCCATACTCATTGTTATTATTATTAGAAAGTCAAAAAATGTTTTGTTACCATCATGCATTGCAAAATCATCATTTCCTGTGCAATAGAATAAATAGCTTTCATCCACACTCAGCTCACACACCTTGAAAAAGACCGACACGGTTGAAACGTCGTTGGTGCATGCTGAGCGTGGATTTACACTTTTAAACAGGTTTTTTGACCATCTTAAGGTATTTTTTTGGGGGTTTCTGTCTACAGAGGGGATTCCGGACTACCTTCTAGTATTTGGAGATTTTTTTCTATCTTATCTCCCGACACCCCCATTCTTCTGCCCGACGAATAAGGTCAAATGTTAATTACCTGTATTTTTTATTCTTTTTTGACTCATGTCAAATAAAAACCTTTTCTTTTAAAAAACTCACCGCTTTTGGACCATTATTAAAGACCGCTAAAGATACCTTTACATGTGGAGAACACCTGCTGGACATGTGAGTGAGGTACGCTGTACCTAAAATCATACAAAGATACCGTTATATGTTTATTCCTACTATATATTATGTGAGTTTCGGTACGTCTTGAACCCCGAGAATATTGGTGGCGAGAATCTATCCTTTCTACTATCAAGCCCCCCACTCACCAGGGTTTTATTTTCTGGACACCTTTATTAAGACATTTTTTCACAATTGTACTACACATTGGTTTTTGTTTTACATTTTTGTTTTCACATATCAATTGAGGATTGTCTGAGGATTCAAATCATAGACGGACAGCTGATTGAGAACATCTAGAAGAATCTACAAGTATTGTTGCATCCACCATTTCTTCATTTATTTCATGTTAAAATTGTTTTTATTACATTATTTCCAAACTTTCCTCCTAAATTTTGGGCGCCCTTGATCACATTCCCTCACCCCTTTCTTTCCAGCACTGGACTATTGTACTGTAGTATACTGGTCACAATGCTGCACTGTACTACTATATACTGCTCACAACAATGCAGCACAGATATGGATACTTGAAGTGACACGGAGCTGCAAGATACAGCAATGGACTACTGTACTGTACAACTATATACTGTTGGTCACCAGAATGCTGCACTGTACTACTATATATACTGCTCACAACAATGCAGCACAGATATGGATACTTGAAGTGACATGGAGCTGCAAGATACAGCAATGGACTACTGTACTGTACAACTATATACTGTTGGTCACCAAAATGCTGCACTGTACTACTATATATAATATAAATAGTATATACTGGTCACACAACAATGCAGCAGATATTGAGCACTGATGATCAGGATACTGTCTAGAACTGAGTCTGACACGGAGCTGCAAGATACAGCAATGGCCTACTGTACTGTACTACTACTATAATGATATACTGGTGGTCCCCACAATGCAGCACACTGAGCACAGATATTTGCAGCACACTGAGCACAGATATGGAGCTTTTCAGGCAGAGAACGTAGCCACGTCCTCTCCGTTCAATCTCCAATGCACGAGTGAAAATGGCGGCGACTCGTGGCTCTTTATATGGAATATGAATCTCGCGAGAATCCGACAGCGGGATGATGACGTTCGGCCTCGTTCGGATTAACCGAGCAAGGCGGGAAGATCCGAGGCTGCCTCGGACCCGTGTAAAATACGCAAAGTTCGGAGGGGTTCGGATCTCAACGAACCGAACCCGCTCATCTCTAGTAACTACAGCAGAGGCTCTGGTGTATTTCTGGTCAGTCACACACAAACACTCGCCGCTGCCCTCCGGGATCGCGTGACCGCAGGTACAAGGGGAGGTAAGGGGTCTCTGGCCCACTGTTATCGCGATCCGGCACGGCCGTGGGAGGAGAGCCGCGCGCGCTGGCGTGGACACTATAAAGGGCAGCCGCTCCACTAGTCATCGGGCCACAGGGCACAGGTAGGGGTTTTTCTCTCTAAATAAACCCTGTTTTCTCATACGTCCTAGAGGATGCTGGGGTTCACTTCAGTACCATGGGCACTTTAAGACTTTTTCAGAGTGTGAACTGGCTCCTCCCTCTATGCCCCTCCTCCAGACCTCAGTTTAGAAAATGTGCCCAGGCAGACTGTTCACACTCTAGTGGAGCTCTACTGAGTTTCACTAAAAGACTTTGTTAGGTTTTTTATTTTCAGGGAGACTGCTAGCAACAGTCTCCCTGCTTCGTGGGACTTAGGGGGAAGAAGTAGGAACCAACTTCCTGCATAGTTTCACGGCTCTGCTTCTTGCTGAGAGGACACCATTAGCTCCTCAAGGGAACTGAACACTAGCTGCGGCTATGCGCTCACTCCCACAGCACGCCGTCACCCCCCTAACAGAGCCAGAAGTAAGAAGACAGGTGAGTGTAGTACCGGAGGTCTGCAGAAGAGAGGATCTCCGGTCATCGTGACGGCAACAGGTACCGCGCAGCGGGCGGGAACACTGCGTGACCATGCTATCCATAACACAGGCACTGCAGGGCGCAGGGGGGTGCCCTGGGCAGCATGAAACCTACTCTAAACTGGCTAAAGGTACCATATGATGCCGAGGCACAGTCCTACGCCCCCGCCAGTATATAAAATATATTGACATTTTCTGAGAAGACGCACGCCATTGCAGGGGGGGGGGGCTTCCTCCTCGGTCAGCCAGCACACTGCTCAGCGCCATTTTCTCCAGGCAGGCTGCAGGGGAAGAATCGCTGGTCCTCCTCCACTTCTGAAACAAGTATCAGGGTGAAAATAAGGGGGGGCAGAGTGTATATTGGTGCTCAATTTATACAATTTGGCAGTGTAAAAGCGCTAAAGGTCTCTGTAGACATTTTACATGCACAGGGATTTTAGTCACTGGCGCTGAGTTGTGAACTGGCAAGTCCTTCTGTGTCCTTCTGACAGATTTTACTGTGGGTCTGTCCCCTATAAACCCGGAGTGTTATTGTGGTGTGATTGTGCACGTGTGTGACATGTCTGAGGCAGGGAGCTCTTCCCCTGAGGGAGCCATTTTAGGGACACAGAGTTGTAATGTGGTGGCGCTGCCGGCACACCATGAGCCAGAATGGGTGAAAGAATTACGTGATAGTGTGAATCATATCAGTAAGAGATTGGATAAGTCTGAGTCTCATGCAGAAACCTGGAGAAAATCCATGGAAGATGTGATTTTTAGTAGTTCTGCGTTTTCATCCACAGGGGATCCCTCTGGGTCACATAAAAGGTCATTTGCACAAATAGTACAGACTGATACCATCACGGACTCTGATTCCTATGTCGACACTAGTGATTCCAGGGGAATAGATCCAAAATTAGCAAAAAACATTCAATACATGATTGTGGCTATAAAGGAGGTGTTAGAAGTTACGGAGCCCCCTCCTTTACCACAGGAGAACGCCTACTTTTATAAAGAAAAGAAACTTAATGTAACTTTTCCTCCATCCCATGAGCTGAACAGTCTCTTTGAGGGAGTTTGGACAAATCCTGAAAATAAATTTCAGATTCCCAAAAGAATTCAGGTAGCGTACCCTTTCCCTGCAGAGGACAGGAAAAGTTGGGAGTCACCCCCTGTTTTAGACAGTGCTCTGTCACGGTTAACAAAAATCTTCACTAGAAGAAGCTGGGACGGCTTCACTAAAAGAGCTGGCAGACCGCAAGTTAGAGACTACGTTAAAATCTATTTATGTGGCCAATGGGACATTACTCAGGCCTACCATTGCCTGTGCGTGGGTGAGTAATGCTATTGAAAAGTGGTCAGAAAACTTGTCATCAGAAATTGACGCAATAGATAGAGACGAGATACTCCTAACTTTAGGTCATATAAAAGACGCTGCTGCTTATATGCTAGAGGCCATGAAAGATATTGGTCTCTTGGGATCAAAAGCCGCTACCATGGCAATCTCAGCATGGAGGGCGTTGTGGATTCGCCAATGGAATGCGGATGCAGATTCCAAAAGGAATATGGAGGCTCTCCCGTACAAAGGTGAGGCCTTGTTTGGAGATGGGCTGGATGCTTTAGTTTCTGCGGCTACCGCGGGTAAGCCGACATTCTTGCCTTATGCTCCTGCACCGACAAAAAAGACACATCACTCTCAGATGCAGTCCTTTCGGCCCAATAGATACAAAAAGGTTAACGGTTCACCTTTCTTTGCGGGTAGAGGAAGGGGAAAAGGAAAAAAGCACACAGTGGGGTATATTTACTAAGCTCCCGATTTTGACCGATTTTGCGTTTTTTCTTCAAAGTGTCATCTCGGGAATTTACTAAGCACAAATCTCGGCAGTGATGAGGGCATTCGTATTTTTTTTGAAGTCCAAGAAAAAAAATACGAATGAATACACCATCGGTCAAATACGCCTGTTATTTGATAGAACTCGGTCATTTACTAAAATTTGTATTTCACAAACACTGCCGGCAATAGCCAAACACTGCCGTGAATAAATACAAATCGGGAAAAAAAGCAGTTTTAAAATAGACCTGCTTTTTTTTACCGTGTTCTGATAGGCATGCACGGATCCGTGAGATCCGGTGAGGTTACTTTCGGTCAACCGCTGACCGCAAAGTTCCCACCATTGGATACAATGGAGCGCATAGGCGCTACATTGTATCTCTGCCGTGTGCAGCCTGACAGACACTACAGGAGCACACAGCCAATCAGGAGAGTGCCACGACGTGGTGCTCCCTGATTGGCTGAAGGGACCCTCTTTGACAGGAGTCGGGGGTCCTGGCAGTCGGGGAAAGGGGTCCCATGTGTAAACATGGGACCCCTTTCAGTGCGTGGTCGGGTTTCCGTTTTATTATTTTGCCAAGTACGTGGATTATACAAAGGTCAGATTCTACACTGGATTATGTGAGTATAATTTTTTTCACAGGTATCCCAAGGATTCTGCAGGGACAAGAGGACAGAGCCTCGTGTGAACATAGGTAAGTATGTATGTTTGGAGGTGTGCATGTATGTAATTAAATTATACTTTCACGGTGTGTCCTGTTTTTTGGGGGGTATTTTTCTAGTAGTAGTACTACAGGTACCAGCGGGCCCGGTTTTCCACAGCATGCTGGTACTTGTGGTTCTCCAAGTACCAGCTTGCGGGGGAGGCTTGCTGGGACTTGTAGTACTGCTACTAAAAACAATATTCACATTTTTTGAAAAGGCTATCAGCCCCCCATCCGCCGCCCTTGGATGGGGGGGGGGGGGGCAGCCTCGGGCTTCACCCCTGGCCCTTGGGTGGCTGGAGGGGGGTGACCCCTTGATTTAAGGGTTTCCCACTCCTCCATGGTACCCCGGCCAGGGGTGACTTGTTGGGTATGTAATGCCAGGGCCGCAGGGACCAGTATAAAAGTGTCCCCCGGCTGTGGCATTATGTACCTGGCTAGTGGAGCCCGGTGTTGGTCTCAAAAATACGGGGGGACCCCTACGCTTTTTGTCCCCCGTATTTTTGGAACCAGGACCAGGCGCAGAGCCTGGTGCTGGTTTATGAAATATGGGGGAACCCATGTAATTTCCCCCCCATATTTTGTGAACCAGGACCGGCTCAAAGAGCCCGAGGCTGGTTTTGCTTAGGGGGGGGACCCCACACATTTTTTTTTTGATTTGTAAGTTATTTTTTTTACGAAAGTTGCACAATGAAGCCCTGCACGGATCTCACAAATCCGGCCGAGATTCAATGTGTTAATGTCGGCAGTGTTTTACTATTCACTCCCGTAAAACACTGCCAAAAAATAGGAATGACATCGGAAAATACGAAAATGCAGAATACGACAGCTTAGTAAATTAGTCGTAATAAATTCAAAAAGTTGCAAAATTACACTTTCGATGTCATTCGTGTTTGAACTTTAACCTCATTTGGAAAAATACGAATTTTAGTAAATATACCCCAGTGTCTCCAGGATCACAGGAGCAGAAATCAACCTCTGCTTCTGCCAATTTGTTTTAGAATCAAGGCGCTTGTAACAATATATAAGAATGTGTTGCAACAATTAATTGTTGCAACACTGCAGTGCAATACCTGTAATAAAAAAAGGATTAGTAAATGTTTACAGCCCCTTTTGTGTATTTTATTATTGGTCCTGCCGGGTTTCTATGTGGCCGGCTCCGTGAGACAGTATTTATGCAGGATTTGCAAGATTACGGACCAAGTAACAGCAGTTACTTGGTCCGTGCACTCTCAGCTACACAGAGCGCACAAAAATAGAAGACATCCTCCGTCCGTCTTAACAAGCCGGGATCGCGAGCACCTGCAGCCGCACAGCTTGGTGCACAGAAGACGCGACTGAACGAACAGCTGTTTGCGGAGAACAAACAGCTAGCCGCCAGGAGCAGAGCTTCTTCCCCACCGCTATCAATGACAAGGTGGGTAGCATAGGGTCAGATAGGAAATCTTGCAAATCCTGCATAAATACTGTCTCACGGAGCCGGCCACATAGAAACCCGGCAGGACCAATAATAAAATACACAAAAGGGGCTGTAAACATTTACTAATCCTTTTTTTATTACAGGTATTGCACTGCAGTGTTGCAACAATTAATTGTTGCAACACATTCTTATATATTGTTACAAGCGCCTTGATTCTAAAACAAACTGCCAGTATTTATTTCTTTAACCAGGGCTGCTCAGACACATAAAAAATCCCAGTCACAGCGCGGTATTTTTTCCTATTTTTATCTGCTTCTGCCAAACCTGCAGCGTGACGCTGGGGCTCCCTTGCGGAAGTCCGCTCAGGTGGGGGCACATCTGAAACTTTTCAGTCACTTCTGGGTTCAATCAGGCCTAGACCCGTGGGTCGTACAGCTAGTGTCCCAAGGGTACAAACTGGAGTTTCAAGACGTCCCCCCATGCCGGTTTTTCAAATCGGCCTTACCAGCTTCTGTCCCGGACAGGGAAGTGGTAGCAGCAGCAATACAAAAACTGTGTCAGGATCAAGTCATTGTCCTGGTTCCCTTGTCACAACAAGTAGAAGGGTTTTATTCAAGCCTATTTGTAGTTCCGAAGCCGGACGGCTCGGTCAGACCAATTCCAAAATGGAGTCTCTGAGGGCAGTGATTTCCAGTCTGGAGGAGGGGGAATTCATGGTGTCAGTAGATATAAAAGGATGCCTACTTACATGTTCCCATTTATCCTCCGCATCAAGCTTATCTGAGATTCGCAGTGCAGGACTGTCATTACCAGTTTCAGACGTTGCCGTTCGGACTCTCCACGGCACCGAGGGTGTTCACCAAGGTGATGGCGGAGATGATAGTCCTCCTTCAACAGCAAGGAGTCAATATAATTCCTTACCTGGACGATCTCCTGATAAAAGCGAGGTCCAGGGAAAAGTTGGTGCAGAACATTGCACTCTCCCTGACTGTACTCCAACATCACGGTTGGATCATAAATTTTCCAAAGTCACAATTGGAACCGACGACAAGATTGTCCTTTCTCAGGATGATACTGGACACAGAAGTAAAGAGGGTATTTCTTCCAGTAGAAAAGGCTCTGGAAATCCAGAGAATGGTCAAACAAATTCTGAAACTAACAAGAGTGTCGATTCATCAATGCATTCGGTTGTTGGGAAAGATGGTAGCGGCCTACAAGGCCATACAGTTTGGCCGATTCCATGCCAGAGTATTCCAGTGGGACCTATTGGACAAGTGGTCCGGATCTCATCTGCACATGCATCAAAGGATAATCCTGTCTGTCACGATCCGGGTGACTGGTCGCCATTTTCTGCCAGTTAGGTGTCTCCTGAGATTGGCTCAGCGTGCCAGGCATGGGTCGTAACTATGTTGTGTTTTACATTTCATTTTTGTGTTACCCGTACCGCCGGCTCAGCGGCCTTCTTAGTGATTTCACTTAACTTAGTATGGCGCTTCTAGCCCCGTCACCGCCGCACCTGCGATCCAGCCGCATGGAGACTGAGTGTGGAGTCTTCTGTGAACCGCGGCTACTGCTGTCATCCCTGTGGCCGCTGTGCGTGTGGCGTGGAGTCTTCTGCTGCCGCGGCCTCCGCCGCCATTGTTTTTTGGCACATGGTTCTTTCCCCTTCAAACACTGACATGGGCGCAGCCATGTTGGATAAAGTCACATGTTATTCCTTTTACCAATCCGCAGCGCTGCTGGTGCCTGTGTCAAGTTGTCAGCCAATGCCTGTTCACCAGCGAGTATAAATATCTTGTCCCAGCGCCCAGGAAGTTGTCAGTGCTTCAATTGTCTGTTCAGTGATTCCAGTCTACAGCTCTACTAGAGACTCTCCTGGGTTATATTCTGCAGTACAGCCTGAGTCCCCTGTGTCCATACTCTGCGGTGCAGCCTGCTTCTCCTGTGTTAACTCTCTGTGGTGCAGCCTGCTTCTCCTGTGTTCACTGTCTGCGGTGCAGCCTGCCCCTCCTGTGATACCTCTCTGCGGTGCAGTCTGCTTCTCCTGTGGTAGCTCTCTGCGGTGCAGTCTACTTCTCCTGTGATACCTCTCTGCGGTGCAGTCTGCTTCTCCTGTGATAACCTTCGGTGGTGCAGCTTGACTTTCCTGCTACTGCACCCTGTGTTGGCAGAGTATATACTTTGGCTACTAGTAACTTCTCCAGCGGAACTCTGTTCATTGTTTTCAGTATTCAACATTACAGCTAAGTGCTATTCCTGCGATCTCTAGCATCATTCTAATATTCCTTCAATGTTCTCAAGCATCATTAAATACCTTCAACTACTTTCCAAGTTACTGGTCTCAAACCAGTTGGAATTCAGGGACTCTTTTCATGGTTATAGTTTTGTTACACTTTTCATGACTTTTATTATTTAATAAAATCCTTAAAGCCATCTTCAGTTGTCATGGTCACACCTTCGGGCATTGGTGCTGCAGCCTCTGCGCATGTCTAGGAGTCCCAACTCACCTCCTAAGTTTAAGTACCCGTCAGCCCCTACAACTGAGGCTTCCCGCTACCAACACCAGCCCTCAGTTGGGGTGGTCTTCAGTATGCTGACTGACGGGATCCCAGCGCACAGTATACCGGCGCCGGAATCCCGACAGCCGGCATACCAACACTTATTCTCCATCGTGGGGGTCCACGACCCCCCTAGAGGGAGAATAAAATAGCGCGGCGAGCCCGCAAGGGGCTCATTTGCGCTCGCCACACTGTCGGTAAGCTGGCAGTCGGGCTCCCGGCGCCGGTATGCTGGTCGCCGGGAGCCCGACCGCCGGCATACCATACTGAACCCCTCAGTTGTGACCGTAAGCACTGACCTAATGGAGCCGGTCGGAGATCAAGTCCAAGGGACTAGGCCAATGCAAGAACTGGCAGCCCGCCTTGAACATCAGGAGGCTGCACAAGGCCACGTCATCCGATGTCTTCAGGACCTCTCCTCCCGGCTGGATGAAATGCAAGCAACCCTCCGTGGATCAGGGGCATCCAGTGTACCGACTGTAGCACCTACGGTGGTGTCCCCACCCGCCATACCCATTTCTGCTCCACATCTCCACTTGCCAACACCTGCTAAATATGACGGATCCCCGAAAGGCTGTAGGGGTTTCCTAAACCAGTATGAGATCCACTTTGAGTTGCAACCTGGCAGTTTTCCTACAGACCGCACTAACGTTGCTTATATAATCTCACTTCTCAGTGGCTCCGCCCTCGACTGGGCATCACCCTTATGGGAAAGATCAGATACGCTGTTGTCATCCTACTCTGACTCCGTGGCAACATTTAGATGCATCTTTGATGAGCCAGGTCGAGTATCATCTGCTTCTTCTGAAATCCTCCAGCTATGTCAGGGGACACGAACTGTCGGCCAGTATTTAGTTCAATTCCAGACTTTGGCATCAGAAGTTTCCTGGAATGAGGAAGCCCTCTATGCAGCTTTCTGGCAAGGCCTGTCTGAACGTATTAAAGATGAGCTTGCTACTAGAGACTTGCCCTCGAAATTAAATGAGCTCATATCGCTCTGCACCAAGGTTGACCTAAGGTTCTGTGAAAGGGCTATAGAGCGAGGCAGGTCAACAGTTCATAAGACTCCCTCTGCTCCTCCTCCTCGCCAGCCATCTCTGCCCAAAGATGAACCTATGCAGATAGGTCACTCACGATTGTCTCCAGCTGAGCGTAGAGGACGTCTATCTCATCGTCTTTGCCTGTATTGTGCTGCACCATCCCACCTCATCAATGCCTGCCCTGAGCGTCCGGGAAACTCCAAGTTCTAGCCCACCAAGGAGAGGGTCGGCTAGGAGCAATGAATTCCTCTCCATCTTCAAGTGATTGCAACCTCTCAGTTTCTCTTCAGGTGGCTCAACGTACCAAGAATCTTGTTGCCTTGTTGGATTCTGGAGCAGCCGGGAACATTATAACTGAGAAGTTCGTTAAGCAGTGGTCTCTACCCACTGAGAGACTTTCATCTCCTATATCTTTAACTGCCGTGGACGGTAGTAAGATTTCTGATGCGGTGATTACCTCCAAGACCCTACCTATCTGTCTGAAGGTATGGGTTCAGCACACCGAACTGATTTCTTTCCTGGTAATCCCAAGGGCCACGCATCCTGTGGTTCTAGGCCTCCCATGGCTTTGCTTGCATAACCCTCAAGTTGATTGGAGGACTACCCGTATCCTGGAATGGGGTCCTTCCTGCTCTGAGTCATGTCTACCAAAGTGCTTCCAGTTTGCAAATCTTCTTCTAAGTCTCCTGATGTTCCACCTACTCCATATCAAGATTTCACCGATGTATTCAGTAAGTCTTCAGCCGATATTCTTCCTCCCCATAGAGAGTGGGATTGCCCTATCGATCGCATCCCAGGGAAAACTCCTCCTCGTGAACACACATATCCATTGTCGTTGCCTGAGACCCACTCTATGGAAGAGTATATTAAGGAAAATCTGGCTAAAGGGTTTATCCGGCCCTCTTCTCCAGCTGGCGCAGGCTTCTTCTTCGTAAAGAAGAAAGATGGTGGCTTGCGGCCTTGTATTGACTACCGGGGTCTGAATGACATCACAGTGAAAAATCGGTACCCTCTGCCGCTTATAACCGAGTTGTTTGACCGCGTCAGTGGAGCCACCATTTTTACAAAGTTAGATTTAAGGGGAGCTTATAATCTCATTCGAATCCGAAAGGGAGACGAGTGGAAGACCGCTTTTAACACCCGTGATGGACATTATTACTACCTCGTCATGCCCTTCGGACTCAACAATGCTCCAGTGGTATTTCAACACTTCGTGAATGAAATCTTTAGGGACATTCTCTATCGACACGTTGTGGTTTATCTCGATGATATCCTTATCTTTGCGAATGATCTGGAGGAACATCGGTTCTGGGTGTAAGAAGTTTTGTCCCGTCTCCGTACCAATAATCTGTATTGCAAATTGGAAAAATGCGTCTTTAAAGTTAAGTCCATCCCATTCCTGGGGTATATTGTGTCCGGTTCGGGCCTGGAGATGAATCCCGAGAAGCTTCAAGCTATTCAAGATTGGCCGATTCCTGTAACCCTCAAAGGCATCCAGAGATTTCTAGGTTTCGCCAACTATTACAGGACATTTATTAGAGACTTCTCCACCATCGCAACACCTATTACTGCGCTTACAAAGAAAGGTGCCAATCCTTCCAAGTGGTCAGAAGAAGTCGTTCAAGCCTTCCATCAGTTGAAACAGAGGTTCATCTCTGCTCCAGTCTAAAAACAGCCAGATACTAGCTCACCCTTTACCCTAGAGGTGGATGCCTCTTCTGTTGGAGTGGGCACAGTCCTGTCTCAAAGAGCCAATGATGGTCATTTACATCCCTGTGGGTTTTTCTCTCGGAAGTTTTCCTTGGCCGAACGTAACTATGCCATTGGTGACCAAGAGCTTTTGGCTATCAAACTTGCACTGGAGGAGTGGAGATATTTGTTAGAAGGCGCTTCTCATACCATCACCATTCTGACGGATCACAAGAACCTCTTGTATTTAAAAAACGCTCAATGTCTTAACCCTCGTCAAGCCAGGTGGGCACTCTTATTCTCCAGATTTGACTTCAAACTTCAGTTTTGTCCTGGGTCACAGAATCGTAAGGCTGATGCCCTCTCCCGCTCTTGGGAGCAGGAAAATGAGTCTAAGTCTACTGACAAGCATTACATTATTGATCCAGTGGCGTTCTCCGCAGTGAGGATGGACTCTATGCCTCCATCAGGGAAAAGTTTTGTAAAGCCGGCTCTCAGAAGGAAGCTCTTGCATTGGGCACATTCCTCCCGCTTTGCCGGACAGGAGGGCATTCAGAAGACCTTAGAATTCATTTCCAGATCATACTGGTGGCCGACCCTGAAGAAGGACATTACAGAGTTTGTTGCGTCATGTCCAAAATGTGCTCAACACAAAGTGCCCCGCCAGTCACCTGTTGTGCAACTGGTTCCGTTATCTGTTCCTCATCATCCGTTGACTCATTTATCTATGGATTTCGTCACGGATCTCCCTATGTGTCATAAGTTTAACACCATCTGGGTGGTAGTTGACCGGTTCACCAAGATGGCTCATTTCATTCCTCTCACCGGCCTTCCATCAGCTTCCAAGTTGGCCCAAGTCTTCATCCAAGAGATCTTCAGTTTACATGGTCTTCCAGAGGAGATAATTTCCGACAGAGGTGATCAATTTATGGCCAAGTTCTGGCGAAGTCTCTGCCAGGCTCTCAAGTCAAGTTGAAATTCTCTACAGCCTATCACCCCCAAACCAATGGGCAAACTGAGAGGGTGAATCAGGACTTGGAGGCCTTCCTCTGTATCTATGTATCATCTTCCCAAGATGATTGGGTTCAACTTCTCCCATGGGCTGAATTTTGCCACAATAATCAGTACCATTCTTCATCTTCCTCTACACCATTCTTCACCAACTATGGTTTTCACCCAAAAGTTCCAGAGTTCCAACCGCTTCCAACAACATCAGTGCCTGCAGCTGATATCACGCTTCGGCAGTTTTCAGATAATTGGAAGAATGTCCGAGCAGCTCTTCTGAAAGCATCCTCCAGGTACAAGAGATTTGCGGATAAGAAGCGTAGGGCCATACCTGCTCTCAAAGTTGGTGATCGTGTCTGGTTGTCTACAAAGAATCTAAGATTGAGGGTCCCAAGCATGAAGTTCGCCCCCCTGCTATATCGGACCTTTCCTGATTGAACAAGTCATTAATCCAGTGGCTTACAAACATCAGCTACCTCCATTTCTGAAAGTTCCTAAGACATTCCATGTTTCACTCCTCAAGCCAGTAATTCTGAATTGCTTTCACTCAGTACTTCCCTCTGCTCCCAAAGTCCAGACTCAACGTGGTGTTGAGTATGAGGTTGCCCAGATCCTAGATTCACGCCTCAGATATGGTCATCTTCAATGTCTGATTGATTGGAAGGGCTACGGTCCTGAGAAACGTTCCTGGACGAATGCATCAGATGCCCATTGTCCTAATTGATTTTCATACCAGATTTCCTCAGAAACCTAAGAAGTGTCCTGGGCCACTCCTAAAGGGGGGGGGGGGGGGGGGTGCTGTCACGATCTGGGTGGCTGGTCGCCATTTTCTGCCAGTTAGGTCTCCTGAGATTGGCTCAGCGTGCCAGGCCCGGGTCATAACTATGTTGTGTTTTACATTTCATTTTTGTGTTACCCGTACCGCCGGTTCAGCGGCCTTCTTAATGATTTCACTTAACTTAGTATGGCGCTCCTAGCCCTGTCGCGACTGTCACCGCCGCACCTGCGATCCAGCCGCATGGAGACTGAGTGTGGCGTCTTCTGTGAACCTCGGCCGCTGCTGTCATCCCTGTGGCCGCTGTGCATGTGGCGTGAAGTCTTCTGCTGTCGCGGCCTCCGCCGCCATTGTTGTTTGGCACATGGTTCTTTCCCCTTCAAACACTGACATGGGCGCAGCCATGTTAGATAAAGTCACATGTTATTCCTTTTACCAATCCGCAGCGCTGCTGGTGCCTGTGTCAAGATGTCAGCCAATGCCTGGTCACCAGCGGGTATAAATATCTTGTCCCAGCACCCAGGAAGTTTGCAGTGCTTCAATTGTCTGTTCAGTGATTCCAGTCTACAGCTCCACTAGAGACTCTCCTGGGTTATATTCTGCAGTACAGCCTGACTCCCCTGTGTTTCTACTCTGCGGTGTAGCCTGCTTCTCCTGTGTTAACTCTCTGCGGTGCAGCTGCTTCTCCTGTGTTAACTCTCTGCGGTGCAGCCTGCCTCTCCTGTGATACCTCTCTGCGGTGCAGTCTGCTTCTCCTGTGATAACTCTCTGCGGTGCAGTCTGCTTCTCCTGTGATACCTCTCTGCGGTGCAGTCTGCTTCTCCTGTGATAACCTTCGGTGGTGCAGCCTGACTTTCCTGCTACTGCACCCTGTGTTGGCAGAGTATATACTTTGGCTACTAGTAGCTTCTCCAGCGAAACTCAGTTCATTGTTTTCAGTATTCAACATTACAGCTAAGTGCTATTCCTGCGATCTCTAGCATCATTCTAATATTCCTTCAACGTTCTCAAGCATCATTAAATACCTTCAACTACTTTCCAAGTTACTGGTCTCAAACCAGTTGGAATTCAGAGACTCTTTTCATGGATATACTTTTGTTACACTTTTCATGACTTTTATTATTTAATAAAATCCTTAAAGTGATCTTCAGTTGTCATGGTCACGCCTTCAGGCATTGGTGCTGCAGCCTCTGCGCATGTCTAGTAGCCCCATCTCACCTCCTAAGTTTAAGTACCCATCAGCCCCTACATCTGAGGCTTCCCGCTACCAACACCAGCCCTCAGTTGTGACACTGTCATCCAAAGCCAGAATTTCACTCCTGTGGTGGCTACACAGTTCTCACCTCCTAGAGGGACGCAGGTTTGGGATTCAAGACTGGATCCTGGTGACCACGGATGCAAGTCTCCAAGGCTGGGGAGCGGTCACACAGGGGGAAAACTTCCAAGGAAGGTGGTCAAGTCAAGAAACTTGTCTTCACATAAACGTTCTGGAGTTGAGAGCCATTTACAACGGCCTTCTACAAGTGGTACATCTTCTTCAAGATCAACCCGTACAGATCCAGTCGGACAATGTAACAGCAGTCGCGTACATAAACCGTCAGTGCGGAACAAAAAGCAGAGCGGCAATGGCAGAGGTGTCAAAGATCCTCCTCTGGGCAGAAAGACATGCAAAAGCTCTGTCAGCAATTTTCATTCTGGGAGTGGACAACTGGGAAGCTGACTTCCTCAGCAGACACGATCTCCATCCAGGAGAATGGGGCCTGCTCCAAGAAGTCTTTGCAGAGTTGACAGGTCTTTGGGGAATTCCTCAAATAGACATGATGGCGTCTCATCTCAACAAGAAGCTTCAGAGATATTGTTCCAGGTCGAGAGACCCTCAAGCAATAGCAGTGGATGCACTAGTGACCCAGTGGGTGTTTCAGTCGGTATATGTCTTCCCTCCACTTTCACTGATACCAAAAGTTCTCAAAATCATACGAAGAACAGGAGTTCGAGCGATCCTTATTGCCCCAGACTGGCCGAGGGCTTGGTATCCAGATCTTCAGGGGTTGGTCGTAGAAGATCCTCGGCCTCTTCCTCTCCGCGAGGACCTGCTGCAGCGGGGGCCGTGTGTGTATCAAGACTTACTGCGGCTACGTTTGACGGCATGGCTGTTGAGCGCCGGATCCTAACCAGAAAGGGTATTCCCAAAGAAGTCATTCCCACTCTTATTCCGGCCAGGAAAGGAGTAACGTCTAAACATTACCACCGTATCTGGAGAAAATATGTGTCTTGGTGTGAAACCAAGAAGGCTCCAACGGAAGAGTTTCAGTTAGGACGTTTTCTCCATTTTCTCCAGGCGGGTGTGGATGCGGGCCTACGATTGGGTTCAATCAAGGTTCAGATTTCGTCTTTGTCCGTTTTCTTTCAGAAACAATTGGCCTCCCTCCCAAAAGTTCTGACTTTTGTGAAAGGGTTCTGCACATCCAACCTCCATTTGTGCCTCCTGTGGCACCATGGGATCTTAACGTGGTGTTGCAGTTCCTTAAATTGGACTGGTTTGAACCTCTCCAAGAGGTCGAGTTAAAGTTTCTCACTTGGAAAGTGGTCATGCTGTTGGCCTTGTCATCCGCAAGGCGGGTGTCTGAACTAGGGGCCTTGTCTCATAAGAGCCTTTATTTGATCTTCCATGAAGATAGGGCTGAGTTAAGAACTCATCAGCAATTTCTTCCAAAGGTGGTTTCTTCTTTCCATATAAACCAACCTATTGTGGTGCCAGTGGCTACTAACACCTTCGCTGCTTCAAAGTCTCTGGATGTGGTCAGTGCTTTGAGGATCTATGTCGCAAGAACGGCTTGGATTAGGAAAACAGGCTCTGTTTGTCCTGTATGCTCCCAACAAGATTGGGTGTCCTGCTTCTAAGCAGACTATCGCGCGCTGGATCAGAGGTACGATTCAGCAGGATTGCCGAAGCCGAATTCAGTGAATGCCCATTCTACTAGGAAGGTGGGCTCATCCTGGGCGTCTGCCTGGGGGGTCTCGGCATTACAGCTTTGCCAAGCAGCTACTTGGTCAGGGGCAAACACGTTTGCTAAGTTTTACAGGTTTGACACCTTGGTTGATGAAGAGCTACAGTTTGGTCAATCGGTGCTGCAGGGTCATCCACACTCTCCCGCCCGTACTGGAGCTTTGGTATAACCCCATGGTACTGAAGTGGACTCCAGCATCCTCTAGGACGTTTGAGAAAACAGGATTTTAATACCTACCTGTATATCTTTTTCTCCTAGTCCGTAGAGGATGCTGGGCACCCAGCCCAGTGCGTACTTTACCTGCAGTTGTTATTTTTTTTGAAAATGTTTTCAGCAGGTTTGCTGTAATGTTCATGACCGTTGGCATGTGTTTTGTTGAATGCCATGTGTGCGGCATGGTTGAAGTGTGAGCTGGTATGAATATCACCATTAACTTAAAAATAAATCCTTTTCTCGAAATGTCCGTCTCCATGGGCACAGTTCCTATACTGAGGTCTGGAGGAGGGGCATAGAGGGAGGAGCCAGTTCACACTCTAAAAAAGTCTTAAAGTGCCCATGGCTCCTGTGGAACCGTCTATACCCCATGGTACTGAAGTGGACCCCAACATCCTCTACGGACTAGGAGAAAAGGATTTACCGGTAGGTATTAAAATCCTGTTTTTATTTATGAAAAATTAAATGTAAGGTATGTTCCTGCGCACTCTATTTGCTGCCTTGCGTAGGGTCCTACCCTGATGTGTCACCACACACACCTATAGGAGACTATATTAAATGAAAGATCGGATGGAATCCTACTGTTGGCGCAAAGTCAAAATAGCAGTGGTATTTTACCGTGATAGTCACTGTCCATGAAAACTATTAAAGGAGTCCATGAATTTTCACAATGGGTGGTCTTCGTAGGAATTCAATTCCATTTGATGACATGTGAAGAAAGAACACAAATGGTATACAAAAGTTAAGTAGAAGTCCCAGAAAGAGTTAATTTAAAGGAGGGTGACTTCTACCCGGACTCCGTAGACTATGGTGATACGGGAGAGTGTGACGGTATCTGTAAAGGTTCACCCCGGTGTTCAAGATAAACGTGGCTCCTCACATGTGTGCTTACTTTCGTACACTTGAGAAAAACCTATAAAGGTTTCTTTAAAGCCTCTAAGTGAAGTACTCCTGGTACCAGAATAGATGTGCCCCAGATATTCACATGTAAATACTTCTAAATGATGCTCACATCCGTGCTTACTTCAACAGACGCCGTTCTTCCATGTAACGGTTTCTTTTTTTCAGCAGGCTGGATAATCGTCCTCACTCACTTCCTGACTTCGTATTGGGCTCGTTATTAAGCACAAACACGAAGGGGTGTATGAGGCTTCATATACATTTATTATTAAAAATATCTTAAAAACAAATATTGGTTTGTATACCACAACAGAAAGCCAGTATCATAGATGTTATACAGCACAATCCAACAGTGAAATAGATGTTAACCCGGGATATCTCACCGCTTTCCTGCTGAAAGAACTGGTTGGAGTGGTACTTCAAACCCTCACATGCTCCACCAACGCGTTTCAACTATTTAGTCTTTATCAAGGTCTATAAAGTCTGTTTTTATTTAGCCCGCAGTGCCTGGTGGTGAAGCCAGCAGGGGGATAAGGCCTAATCTGTAGCTCCTCCCCCAGCCCCAGGGCGCCATTTGGGTAAATGTTCCCGCCCTGGAGCTGCATATCTCTCCCTCACTCCCTGTCAGCCGCCATTACACGGAGCTGCGCTGTTCCTGGGACTGCTTGGGCAAATCCTCCTCTGTAAAGCTGCCTGCTCGCCAGCGCTGTACATTTTACAGGACACTTAAGTATTCTACCTGTCAAGGGACAGTGTTAGTTACGAAAGAGTGCATACAGTCAGGGTTGTGGGGTACAAACACCCTGTGATATTCATCCAATACTTACTGTGTTTTATCTACTGTTTACATATAGTTATACTGAGTATTTCTTTGTATTGCTAGTCCAGTGAAGTTTGTTTGGTATAATTTCTGCATTGCCCTATTGTGACTATATGTGTGTGTGCATGTAGCTGTTGCGTGGCTGCCATCTTGCGTATTTCACTCAGCTTGCTACTCCTATATTCTATAACCTGAGGGGGCTAAGTGCGTCAGGTTTGTTACATGATATAGGTATTTCACAAGATATACTTGCTGTGTATTTTTCTTTGTGATTTATAGTCACCATATATCTCTGGGATTCCCGGTTTGTGCTGACACTACACCGGGAGTTCTTGCTAGATATATCGCTGCTAATATTGTACTAGGTTTCCTGATATTGAGCTTATCATTATGTCAGCTACACGGGGCACTGGAACTGGGGCTTCTCCCACATTGCGTGGTGGTGATGCTGCAGTCACTTTTGAGGAAAACATGGCAGCAGAGAGTTCAGGTTCAGGGGGTTCCTTACCCCCCAGTGGGTCTGTAGCACTGGGGGCCACTAATGACCCACCTTGGGCTACCTTCTCCACGTTATTGAATACGCTGGTCTCTCATATATTGCCACAGCTTCTTTTGACCTTAAGGAGGTGGCTTCCGATGCTGGGGTGCTGGCGGCCAAGGCTGCCACTACGTCCATCTTGGCTCGACATATCCTTTCGTTGAGATCCTGGTCGGTGGATATGGATTCTAAAAAAACCCTGGAGGTGCTTCCTTTTAAGGGAGACATTCTTTTTGGCGAAGACCTCAATAAGATTGTGGCTGACCTGGCTTCTGATAAAACAGCTTGCCTACCTAGTACGGCCCCTTCCGCACAGAAGGCTAAAAGTACTTTCCCTCGGCCCTTTCGTCCTCCAGGTAAAGCAAAAGGTCAGGCGTACCCGAAGCAAGCTCGTACTTCCAAACCTTCCAAGCCCAGACCAAAGCGTGCCTGGACTGCCCGTCAGCCTGCTTCCAAAACTAACAAGCCTGCCGCATGACGGGGCGGGCCTCCCCCTGGGGGATCCCAGGATGGGGGGCCATCTTCTAGGTTTTGCACAGGTATGGTTGAAGACCACTACCGATGCCTGGGTAAGGGAAGTCGTCACTCAAGGTTACGCCGTACCCTTCAAGAACCATCCCCCTCATCGATTTTGCCTGACAGATGTCCCTTTGAACCCGATGAAGGCAGGCACTCTTCATTCGGTGGTACATTCCCTTCTGACCACAGGAGTGGTAGTACAGGTGCCTCTGGCTCAGAGAGGCAAGGGGTACTATTCACCGCTGTTTCTAGTCCCGAAACCAAAAGGGTCTTCGCGGCCCATTCTCAATCTCAAGTCCTTGAACAAGTATGTGAGGGTCTCCAAGTTTCGTATGGAAACTCTACGCTCTATTGTTCTGGCCTTGGAGCCTGGGGACTATATGGTCTCCCTGGACATACAGGATGCCTACCTGCATATTCCTATTGTAGTGTCTCATCAGTGGTACCTGATGTTTGCGGTGGGCAACCTTCATTACCAATTTCGGGCGTTACCTTTTGGTTTGACAACGATCTGACTGTCCAGTTCATGAAAGCCCACGGGTGGCTAGTCAACTGGAAGAAATCTTCCCTGGTTCCTGCTCGGAGCATGGTGCACCTGGGAGCGTTATTGGACACTGACGACCAGCGGTTGTTCTCGTCTCAGGAGAAAGTCTGAAGCTTCAGGACAGGATTCGATACTTCCTATCTCGTCTGCAAGTGTCGATACATTCGGCAATGCAAGTGCTAGGTCTCATGATGTCGGCTTTCGACATGGTGGAGTATGCTCAATTCCACTCTCGCTCTCTGCAGAAGTTAATTCTGGCCAAGTGGGATGGCATGCCTCACCGGATCAGATCTCACATGATCTCCTTGTCTCCGGAGGTCCGCCTGTCACTGAGCTGGTAGCTTCAGGACCATCGATTAAGCAAGGGTTGTCCCTTCTGGATATCCAACTGGGTCCTGCTGACGATGGATGCCAGTCTGAGAGGTTGGGGCGTGGTGTTGGAACAACACTCCCTTCAGGGTCGGTGGACTGAGGATGAGTCTCTACTCCCGATAAACATTCTGGAACTGCGGGCAGTGTTCAATGCACTGAACCTGGCCCAGCATTTGATACAGAACAGACCTGTTCAAGTACAATCGGACAAGGGATCCTCAAGCAGCGTTCGTGGATGCCCTGGCAATTCCATGGAACTTTCGGCTGCCGTACATGTTCCCTCCGGTGTCTCTCCTGCCCAGAGTAATACGGAAGTTCAACCAAGGAGGAAACCTACTTCTGATCGCTCCAGCGTGGCCCAGACGGCACTGGTTCTCCGATCTACAGGGCCTCTCGCTAGATCGTCCCCTTCTACTTCCACAACGACCAGACCTCCTCGTTCAGGGCCCTTGTGTTTACCAGGACTTGGCCTGTCTGGCTTTGACGCCGTGGCTCTTGAAGCTTCCGTCTCGAGGGCCAAGGTTTTTTTTGAGGCAGTCGTTCAAACTATGTTGAAGGCCCGTAAGCCAGCTTCTGCTCGGATTTACCATAGGGTCTGGAATGCTTACTTTACTTGGTGCGCATCTCATAATCATGACGTTTTCAAGTTTAGTACGGCCAAACTATTGGCCTTCCTACAACAGGGCCTGGACTTAAGCCTTCGTCTGGCCTCCCTCAAGGTTCACATTTCTGCCTTGTCAATTTGGTTTCAGAGAAATATTGCTGCCTTACCTGATGTTCATACCTTCACAAGGGCGTGTTGCAGATTCAGCCTCCTTATGTACCACATGTGGCCCCTTGGGATCTGTCGGTGGTTCTGGTGGCCTTGCAAGAGTCTCTGTTTGAACCTCTTGCGTCTTCAGACCTTAAGTGGCTTTTCCATAAGGTTTTGTTTTTGCTGGGTATCGCTTCAGCTAGAAGGTTCTCGGACTTGGGTGCGTTATCCTGTAAGTACCCCTATCTGATTTTTCACCGTGACCGGGCGGTTCTTAGAACCGTCCGGGTTATTTACCCAAGGTGGTGTCTTCCTTCCACCATAATCAGGAGATTGTGGTTCCAGCCTTTAATTCTCCTGAGGTGTCATCTAAAGAGCGGTCTTTGATGTGGTACAGGCTCTCCGTATCTATGTGAAGAGAACCTCCTCCATTCGGAAATCTGATTCTCTTTTTGTCTTGTTTGGTTTTCACAAACGTGGCTGGCCTGCTAACAAGCAGACCTTGGCCAGATGGATTAGAATGGTGATTGCACATGCTTATGTACAGGCTGGTCTTCCAGCTCCTGCTACCATCAAGCCCATTCTACTCGGTCTGTTGGACCTTCTTGGGCGGTCCACCGTGGTGCGACCTTTGAACAATTGTGCAAGGCAGCTACATGGTCCTCAGTGAACACATTCATAAGGTTCTATGCCTCCGATACTTCCGCCTCCCAGGATGCTTCCTTTGGACGCCGGGTTCTTGTGCCTGCTACAGTGCGTCCCCTCCCATAAGGAACTGCTTTAGGACATCCCTGATGTTAATCCTTGTGGAGCCCAGTGTACCCTGCAGCAGAAAATGAGATTTATGGTAAGAACTTACCATTGTTAAATCTCTTTCTGAGAGGTACACTGGGCTCCACAAGGCGCCCACCCTGACGCACTTGGCTTCTTTGGGTTGGTATGGCATTAGCCGCTGAAACCCTCTCCTGTAGTGAGTGTGTGGTGTATGTGGCTACTAGCGATTGTCGTCTCTGGTACCTGCTACTGCATTGGACTGTATAACGAAACTGAGCTCCTGTGCACGGAGGCAGGGTTAGAGGAGGCGGCGCTGTGCATCTTGGGAACAGTCAAAGCTTTGAGCCTGTTGGTGCCTCGGATCAAGGTCCTACTCTACACCCCGATGTTAATCCTTGTGGAGCCCAGTGTACCTCGCAGAAAGAGATTTAACAACGGTAAGTTCTTACCATAAATCAGATTTTTTTCCGACAAGTCAGGAATCCCATACTTGTCGGAAAACACATGTATTGTCGGGAACGCGGCTAAACCCACAGGTTTTGGTCCTGGTTCCGACAATGTCAATCCGACTTTTTTTAAAGTTGGATTGACATTGTCGGAACCGGGGAGATGAGACGGGGGAGCGGGGACAGGTCATGAGGGCGAGTGGGGACAGGTAGGAGGGGACGGGACCATGTGAGGAGAGGTGTGGAGACGGGTGAGGCAAGGAGCAGGAAACAGCAGCAGCAGTAGTGACAGGACAGAACGGGGTATGTCGGGTATGTGACAGTTGTCGGGAACGACCAAATCCGACAGTCGGATTTGGCCGCTCATTGAATACTCATGTGTGGGATTCTTTCTGTCGGAAAGGATCCGAGAGTTATTTAAAATACCCCTTAGTGTGGAATGCGTCAAAGCTATAAATGCAGTTAAACCTCTGAAAAATATTTTTTATGTGATTTGGGCTTGGTCAGTACCTGGATGGGAGACCTCCTGAGAATACCAAGTGTTGTAGGAACCAGAGCTTCATTGGACTCTGTGCCTAACGCTAACAGCAGATCCACCCTCTATATCTTCTTTCCAAACTATTATTCTTATACTGGGAATTCAGTCCATTTGTATTTTTGCCTTCGAGCTGTTAGGATATACATAGGGTGCGATTTAAAACCCACATTTTAGACAAGTAGGTGACGGACTAGGCCTAGGAGTCAGATGTGTTATTCATCCTTTGTTATTGTAAAGATTATTTACGTTTTCAGGACACATCACTAACATACTGACTCTACTAGAGAATCAATGGTGTTAAACCACTTAATGACATTATCACTTCAACATATACTTACTTTAGGTTATATCTACACATTGTTATCAATAAAAGTTAAATGTTATCAGATTTAATATATCATCTTAACTTTAAAGAGTGCTCCCAAAAAAGAGAGTCTTCCTTTGTCTATTCAAAATTTATAATTTGCAAACTATAAGATTATACAGAGCAGCTGATTGGTTGCAATGGGCAACTTCTCCATTGGCTCACTTCTCCACTCTTTTTACTGCTTAGTACATCTCCCTCTTAGTCCCATACAATAATCTACACTATGTTTATCATGTGAATATTAGAACTCTCTAGGACAGGGGTTTCAAAACTTTTTTGAATCACAGCGCCTTAGAGTATCAGAATGTTTTGCATGGTACCCTAGGCCAAAAGTTTCTTTTTGAGAAATTTAGAAAGAAATATTAAATTAAGTAAATTTTGTTTATACGTCATCCTTAGGTTCAACTGTGTGGTGAGGGACAAGGTTTGCTTCTGTTTGTCCAGATAGTTTATGCCACCAGCACTGGTTTTGCCTATAACATTGACCATAAATAATTTGAATTGGTCCCGGACCACCAATCCAAGGCACCCCTGCACACACTGAAAACAACAGAAAAGACCTTCTGGCGCAAATAAGGCAAAGCTGCACACTCGCATCAGAGAGTCACCCAACTCTCATATTCGCAGATTTAAAAGACAAAATTATGACAATGCTTGGGCTAAAGTAATGATTCACAGATGATTCTTATCAGCAATGTCCAACGCTTTATCCGTGATCGTATGAACGTTCCAGATTACATGTAAATTAAAAAATATAAAAACACACAATAGCATTATACAGTCTGTAAAATCTTCAATAACACCCCTTGGTGCAATCAGATGGAATACAGTGTTCCCTCAGTCGCACACTTCTATGACAGGAGTGCATCCCTTGAAACCAGGAGAATCACACCACGTGTAGTCAAATAAAGAACGCTGCTTACATTGTGCTTACATGTAACCTTGCTGTATGTATGCATGTAAAGGTTTCTTTCTCTTACGTCCTAGAGGATACTGGGGTCCATTTAGTACCATGGGATACAGATGGGTCCACTAGGAGCCATGGGCACTTTAAGACTTTGATAGTGTGGGCTGGCTCCACCCTCTATGCTCCTCCTACCAGACTCAGTTTAGAAAATGTGCCCGGAGGAGCCGGTCATGCTGAAGGAAGCTCTTGAAGAGTTTTCTGCATTTATTTTCTATGTTTGTTATTTTCAGGCACGGCTGGTTGGCACCAGCTTGCATGCTTCATGGCACTTAGGGGGGGAACGGCCCAACCTCTTGAAGGGTTAATGGTCCTGTTCCCCGCTGACAGGACACTGAGCTCCTGAGGGAACTATTCTCAAGTTCCACCATGGCAAGCGTACATTCTCGCAGCACGCCGCCACCCCTAACAAAGCCAGAAAAATGAAGAGTGGTGAGTACTGAGCTGGCGTCCCGGCTAACGGGGCACCGGTCATTATGGTGGCATGAGGATACAGAGACGCACGGCTTCTACACGGGGCAGAATACATCTACGGACACAGTGCACAACTGCATCCCCGTACACTGTACACAGTACCCATACTGGCACAACAGCCTTAAAACAGTTTTCACCATTTTAAGCACCAGATTCTTCAGCCAGTATTAAAAAAGTGGGAAGACCGCGTGCCATTGAAGGGGCGAGGCTTCACTATGGGAGGATCCAGTAGCTCATCAGCACCATTTGGACAGAAGCTGACAGGACAGGGACGCGCAGCTCCTCCAGTGTAACTCCAGATTAACTCAGTGGTACCAGGGGGTCATAGCAGGGGGGAGCGACTATTAGTGTACTAAGTCTCCTATCGGGGTACTTAGTCTGCGACCCAGCTAAGCTTGGCATTAGCGATAAGGGCGCAGTGGGCACTGGCTCCAAACAACTCTGTCTCCCTGAAGGGCTCTTTGTGGGTTAATTGTGCTTAACCTTTCCTGTGTGTGTGTGTGTGTGTGTGTGTGTGTGTGTGGGCTGTCACATTTACATTATGATAGGCAAAGATTGTTTGTGTCTCTTGTACCGCAGAGTGTTCCTCTTCACCTAGGGGCTCACTACTGGGTACTCAGGGTTCACAGATTAGTGAGGCTGAATCGGAATGGGTTAATTCTCTTAAGGGAATGATATCAACTCTTCTACAAAATTGTCCCGCAATGTGAAAGAGACGCAATACTTAAAACAGACTGTGGATGAGTTTATCAACAGAGACTCAGTCCCCAAAACAGCATCTCAGTCTCCTCCCATTTGTTTGCAGAAGCGATCTCTAGCCCATATCCTGCAGTCTTACTCTGACAAGTCAGACATGGAGAAGGGGGAGGGGGACTCGGGGGGGGGGGATACAGCTCTGTCACAGGGAATATAGGCTCTTATAGAGGATATCAGAGATGTTCTGCATATTCCTGATAAGGTGTCAGAGGAGTGTGAGGAATCTTATTGTAATGTAAAAAAGATGTCCTCAGTTACTTTTCCTGTGTCAAAGGAATTGAATGCCCTGTTTGAAGAACCATGGGTTAATCCTGATAAGAAGTTTCAGATCCCTAAGAGTTTACTCTCATCTTTTCCTTTTGCTCTGGAAGATGGGAAAAAATGGGAAAATCCACCGATAGTGGACGCTTCAGTCTCTAGGCTGTCACGTAAAATTGTATTGCCTGTTCCTGGTACATCCTCCCTGAAAGACACGCTGATCGTAAAATTGAGACTACTCTCAAATCATTGTACACAGCTGTTGGGGTGGCCCAAAGACCCACTATTGCATGTGCGTGGATTACTAAAGCCATTGCTAAATGGTCAGGTAACCTAATTGAGGGGTTAGATTCCTTATCTAGGGGGGATGTTGTCTTACTCCTGCAGCATATACAGGACTCTGCAAACTTTATGGTGGAAGCCATAAAGGAAATAGGCGTGCTTAACGCACGCACCACTACTATGGCAGTGTCTGCATGCAGACGCTTGTGGCTACGCCAGTGGACTGCTGCGGACTCCAGGAAAGGCGTGGAAGGCCTAACATCACAGGAGAGGCGTTGTTTGGAGATGAATTAGACAAATGGCTACTGCGGGTAAGTCTACGTATCTTCCTTCCTCAGCCCCCTCTACCAAGACTTATTCAGCTTCTAAGTTACAGTCCTTTCGGACGGCCAAGTTCAAGGGCAAATCCAGAAATGCTTCTACGTCCTCCAGCGGCGCAAGAGGTAAACCACGCAAACCAAAACAGAGCTCAGGCTTGGCTTCTTTAAAGACTTCAGCATGGCGGTGGACCGCAATGCCTGGAAGGCTGTCAGGTGGGAACCAGACTACAATTCTTTAGTCAGATCTGGTCAAATTTGTGCCAGGATCCCTGGGTCATAGATCTTATTTCCCAGTGCTACAGACTGGTGTTTCAAAAGCTCCCACCTCACAGATTCTTCAAATCAGGCTTGCCAGTTTCACAAGAGGCAAGTATAACGTTACAGCATGCCATCCAAAAACTGGTACAGACGCAGGTCATTGTTCCAGTTCCACCTCATCTACGAAAAAAGGGGTACTATTCCAACTTGTTCATAGTACCAAAGCCGGATGGTTCGGTAAGACCAATTCTGAGCCTCAAGTCTTTGAACCCGTACTTACGAGTGTTCAAATTCAAGATGGAGACTCTGAGAGCTGTGATCTCAGGTCTGGAGGAGGGGGAATTCCTAGTGTCTCTGGATATCAAGGATGCGTACCTTCATATTCAAATCTGGCCGCCTCATCAGGCTTATCTCAGGTTTGCCCTGCAGGACTGTGACTAACAGTTCCAGGCCCTGCCATTTGGTGTCTCCGCGGCACCGAGGGTGTTCACCAAGGTGATGGCAGAGATGATGTTTCTACTCCGCAAGCAGGGAGAGAACATAATTCCGTACCTGGACGATCTCCTGATAAAAGCGCCATCCAGGGAAAGGTTGCTGGACAGCATTGCTCTCTCAACCAAACTTCTCCAGGATCACAGGTGGATTCTGAACCTTACGAAATCTCACCTAGAGCCAACACGGAGGCTCCCATTCCTGGGAATGATACTGGACATGAGTCACAAAAGGTGTTCCTTCCGTTGGAAAAGGCATTGGTAATCCAGTCGATGGTTCGAGCTGTCCTGAAGCCAACCCGGGGGTCGGTGCATCTGTGCATTCGCCTTCTAGGGAAAATGGTGGCCTCTTTCGAAGGCCACCATACGGAAGGTTTCACGCAAGACCCTTCCAGCTCGATTTGTTGGACAAATGGTCCGGATCGCATCTTCACATGCACCAGGGGATCTGTCTGTCGCCAAAGGCCAGGATCTCCCTTCTGTGGTGGCTACAGTCTTCTCACCTTGTCGCAGGACGGAGCTTCGGAATTCAGAACTGGATTCTGTTAACCACAGACGCAAGCCTCAGAAGTTGGGGAGCAGTCACTCAGGGGGTGCAGTTTCAGGGAAGATGGTCAAGTCAGGAAGTCATCCTTCCAATCAACATGCTGGAACTCAGTGCCATATACAACGCACTTCTGCAAGCCTCACATCTTCAAGATCGGGGAATTCAGGTCCAGTCGGACAATGTGACAGCAGTAACGTACATAAACCGACAGGGCAGAATGAAAAGCAATGTCAGAGGTGTCAGAAATTCTCCTCTGGGCAGAAAGAAATGCTGTGGCGTTGTCAGCGGTCTTCATTCCGGGAGTAGACAACTGGGAAGCAGACTTCCTCAGCAGACACGACCTGCACCCGGGGGAGTGGGGCCTTTACCCGGAAGTGTTCAGGTGCTTGACAAGTCGATAGGGATACCCACAAATCAACATGATGGCCTCTCGTCTCAACAAGAAGCTCAAGCGGTATTGTTCCAGGTCGAGAGACCCACAGGCGGTGGCGATAGACGCCCTGACAACTCCATGGGTCTATCAGATGGTGTACGTATTTCCTCCACTTCCTCTGATCCCAAAAATTCTAAAACGGATAAAAAGGGAAAGGGTTCAAGCAATACCATTGCACCGAACTGGCCAAGAAGGGCCTGGTACGCGGACCTTCTGGAGATGCTCCTCGAAGATCCATGGCCTTTACCTCTTCGCGACAATCTTCTGCAACAGGTCCCGTTCGTCTATCAGGACTTACCGTGGCTATGTTTGACAACATGGAAGTTGAACGGCTGATTCTAGCCAGGAGAGGGATTCCTAACATGGTTATCCCGACTATGATTCAAGCCAGGAAGGGGGTAACATCTAAGCATTACCATCGTATTTGAGAGCAGAAATTATTCTGCAGTGGAATTTCATCTCGGATGTTTCCTGCTTTTTCTGCAGGCAGGCGTGGATGTGGGCTTGCGTCTGGGCTCCATAAAAGTCCAGATTTTGGCCTTGTCAATTTTCTTTCAGAAACAATTGGCTTCTCTCCCTGAGGTCCAGATGTTCTTGAAAGGTGTTCTGCACATATAACCTCCATTTGTGCCTCCTACGGCACCTTGGGATCTCAATGTGGTGTTGCAGTTTCTCCAATCGGACTGGTTTGAGCCTTTACAGGAGGTGGACATAAAATATCTTACGTGGAAGACCATCACACTGTTGGCCTTGGCTTCAGCAAGACGTGGGTCGGAGCTGGGGGCTTTGTCTCACAAAAGTCCCTATTTCATTTTCAATGAGGACAGAGCTGAACTCAGAACTCGTCAGCAATTTCTTCCTAAAGTGGTGTCCACATTTCACCTCAACCAACCTATTGTGGTTCCGATTGTCACCGACACCTCTGCTACTTCAAAGTCTTTAGATGTTGTGAGGGCTTTGAAGGTATATGTGAACAGAACAGCTCATCACAGAAAGACGGACTCACTGTTTGTTCTTTATGATCCAAATAAAATTGGGTGTTCTGCTTCAAAACAGACAATTGCACGCTGGATCAGAATTACTATCCAGTAGGCTTATTCCACGGCAAGTTTGCCATGTCCAAAATTTGTACAGGCCCACTCTACTAGGTTGGTGGGTTCTTCCTGGGTGGCTGCCCGGGGTGTCTTGGCTTTACAGCTCTGCCGAGCAGTTACTTCGTCAGGTTCGAACAAGTTTGCTAAGTTCTACAAAGTTCGATACTTTGGCCTCTGAGGACCTTCAGTTTGGTCAATCAGTTCTGCAGGAACCTCAGCACTCTCCCACCCGGTTTTTGAGCTTTGGTACATCCCTATGGTACTAAATGGACCCCAGTATCCTCTAGGATGTAAGAGAAAACGAGATTTATGGTAAGAACTTACCATTGTTAAATCTCTTTCTGCGAGGTACACTGGGTTCCACAAGGATTAACATCAGGGTGTAGAGTAGGATCTTGATCTGAGGCACCAACAGGCTCAAAGCTTTTGACTGTTCCCAAGATGCACAGCGCTGCCTCCTCTATAACCCCGCCTCCGTGCACAGGAGCTCGGTTTTGTTAACCAGCCCAATGTAGTAGCAGGTACCAGAGATGACAATCGCTCGTAGCCAATTACACCACACACTCACCACAGGAGAGGGTGTCAGCGGCTATGCCAATACCAACCCAAAGAAGCCAAGTGCGTCAGGGTGGGCGCCTTGTGGAGCCCAGTGTACCTCGCAGAAAGATTTAACAATGGTAAGTTCTTACCATAAATCTCGTTTTCTGCTGCGGGGTACACTGGGCTCCACAAGCATTAACATCGGGGATGTCCTAAAGCAGTTCCTTATGGGAGGGGATGCACTGTAGCGGGCACAAGGTCCCGGCGTCCAAATGAAGCATCCTGGGAGGCGGAAGTATCTAAGGCATAGAACCTAATGAACGTGTTCTCTGAGGACCGCGTAGCCACCTTGCACAATTGTTCAAGGGTTGCACCACGGTGGGCCGCCCAAGATGGTCCAACTGACCGAGTAGAATGGGCTCTAATGGTAGCACGAACCGGACGACCAGCCTGTACATAAGCATGTGCAATCACCATTCTAATCCATCTGGCCAGAGTCTGCTTGTTAGCAGGCCAGCCACGTTTGTGAAAACCAAACAGTACAAAAAGAGAATCAGATTTCCTAATGGAGGAAGTTCTCTTCACATAGATACGGACAGCCCGCACCACATCCAAAGACCGCTCTTTGGTAGACAACTCAGGAGAATTAAAGGCCGGAACCACAATCTCCTGGTTAAGGTGGAAGGAAGACACCACCTTAGGTAAATAACCTGGCCGCGTTCTAAGAACCGCCCGCTCACGGTGAAAAATCAAATAGGGAGACTTACAGGATAAGGCACCCAAATCCGAGACCCTTCTAGCTGAAGCAATAGCCAGCAAAAATAGCACCTTAAGGGAAAGCCACTTAAGGTCAGCAGAGGCAAGAGGCTCAAACGGAGACTCTTGTAAGGCCTCCAAAACCACCAATAGGTCCCAAGGGGCCACAGGTGGCACATAAGGAGTCTGAATCCACATCACACCCTGAGTGAATGTATGGACATCAGGCAGGGTAGCAATTTTTCTCTGAAACCAAACCAACAAAGGAAGAGATTTGAACCTTGAGGGAGGCCAGACGCAGGCCCAAGTCCAGGCCCTGTTGTAGAAGGGCCAATAGTTTGGTTGTACTAAACTTGAAAATGTAATTATTGTGAGACGCACACCAAGTAAAGTAAGCATTCCAGACCCTATGGTAGATCCGAGCAGAAGCCGGCTTACGGGCCTTCAACATAGTTTGAACGACCAGCTCAGAAAAACCCTTGGCCCTCAGGACGGAAGCTTCAAGAGCCATGCCGTCAAAGCCAGATGGGCCAAATCCTGGTAAACACAAGGGCCTTGAACGAGGAGGTCTGGTCGTTGTGGAAGTAGAAGGGGACAATCCCATGAGAGACCCTGTAGATCGGAGAACCAGTGCCACCTGGGCCACGCTGGAGCGACCAAAAGCAGGTTTCCTCCTTCTTTCTTGAACTTCCGTATTACTCTGGGCAGGAGTGACACCGGAGGGAACACATACGGCAGATGAAAGTTCCATGGAATTGTCAGAGCGTCCACGAAAGCAGCTTGAGGATCCCTTGTCCTTGCTCCGAAGACCGGAACTTTGTGATTGTGTCGAGACGCCATCAGATCCACATCTGGAAAGCCCCACGTGTCCACGAGAAGTTGAAACACCTCCGGATGGAGGCTCCACTCTCCGGCCCGGAAAGAACACTGCCCGCAGTTCCAGAATATTTATCGGGGGTAGAGACTCCTCCTTGGTCCACCGACCCTGAAGAGAGTGTTGTTCCAACATTGCGCCCCAACCTCTCAGACTGGCATCCGTCGTCAGAAGAACCCAGTTGGGTATCCAGAAGGGACGGCCTCTGCTCAATCGTTGGTCCTGAAGCCACCAGCTCAGTGACAAATGGACCTCTGGAGACAAAGAGATCATGTGAGATCTGATCCGGTGAGGCAGGCCATCCCACTTGGTCATAACTTCTGCAGAGGGCGATAATGGAATTGAGCATACTCCACCATGTCGAAAGCAGACACCAAGAGACCTAGCACTTGCATTGCCGAATGTATTGACACTTGTGGACGAGATAGGAAGCATCGAATCCTGTCCTGAAGCTTCAGGACTTTCTCCTAAGACAAGAACAACCGTTGGTTGTGAGTGTCCAATAACGCTCCCAGATGTAACATGCTCGGAGCAGGAACAGGGAGGATTTCTTCCAGTTGATCAGCCACCTGTGGGCCTTCATGCACTGGACCTTCAGATCGATATGACACAGGAGAAGTTCTGGGGAATTCGTCAGGATCAATAAATCATTCAAGTATGGTAGGATCCTGACCCCTTGACGGCGGAGTGTAGCCGTCATGACCGTCATAACTTTGGGGAAAACTCAGGGAGCCGTTGTCAAACCAAAGGGTAACGCCCGAAATTGGTAATGAAGGTTACCCAACGCAAATCTCAGGTACTGCTGATGGGACACCGCAATAGGAATATGTAGGTAGGCATCCTGTATGTCCAGGGAGACCATAAAGTCCCCAGGTTCCAAGGCCAGAACAATAGAGCGCAGAGTTTCCATACGAAACTTGAAGACCCGCACATGCTTGTTCAAGGACTTCAGATTGAGAATGGGCCGTGAGGACCCATTCGGTTTCGGGACTAGGCACAGCGGTGAATAGTACCCCTTGCCTCTCTGAGCCAGAGGCACCTGTACCACCACTCCTGTGGCCAGGAGGGAATGTACCACAGAGTGCAAAGTGTTTGCTTTTGCCAGATCCAGAGGCACGTCTGTCAGGCAAAATCGATGAGGGGGACGATTCTTGAAGGGTATGGCGTAACCTCGAGCAATGACTTCCCTTACACTGGTATCTGAAGTGGTCATCAACCATTCCTGGGCAAAACCTAGAAGTCGGCCCCCCACATTGGGGTCCCTAAGAGGGAGGCCCGCTCCGTCATGCGGCAGGCTTGTCAGTTTTGGGAGCGGGCTGACGGGAGGCCCTGGCACGCTTCACTCTGGGCTTTGCAGGTCTGGAAGCACAAGCTTGCTTTGGGTATGCCTGACCTTTTGCTTTACCTGGACGGAGGATGAAAGGGCCGAGGGAAAGTACTTTTAACCTTCTGCGTGTAAGGTGCCGAAATAGGTAGGCAAGCTGTTTTAGCAGTAGCCAGATCAGCCACAATCTTATTGAGGTCTTCTCCAAAGAGAATGTCTCCCTTGAAAGGAAGTACCTCCAGGGTTTTCTTGGAATCCATATCCACCGACCAGGATCTCAACCAAAGGATACGTCTGGCCAAGCCGGACGTAGTAGCAGCCTTAGAACAAAAACAAGAGTCCATCTTCTGCTGCGCTATCCGTAAGTCCTTAAATGGCGTTTCGATAACAATTATTCAAACAAAAGAAAACAGTCCCAAATTCTAGAGTCCATGAAGGGGAGTCATCCACAATTTGGGTAACTATAAGTGAATGGTACGTGGGGATCCTCAAATGACAGTACTTGACAGAAGTCTAATCTGCACGTGTGAATGGAAAATTCTGTATAGGTACGCACCGTACTCACATGTACAATGTGCGTGCTGTATCCATAAAGGTATCTTTCTCCCCCATGCAACTTGATCCTCCTCCTTCGTGGACTCCCCTCAAAAGCAAGGAAAGAGAAAAAGGGGTGGGGAATCCCAATGGTGTAATACGTTCAATATGATAAATCAGATATACAGAACTGCCAAAGACGTTTTAAATCTTATTCGTAATTGGGAGCATACCCAACTCACATAGATAAAGACGTAATACTCCTATAAAGGTATCTTTCATCAATTCAGGAAAAAATGGGGGTGATGCGTACCCCAAACTCAGTTCTACAGGATTCCTGAAGGCACATCAGGGTTTCTTTAGAAGGTGATTTTCCTGCCTCTTCTCTGTTGCACTCTCCCCGGGGCCACCAGATGTATAGAACCCACAAAGAAGGAAGTTTTTTTTAGGGTAATGTGTCCATTTATTGTTAAAAACAATTTAAAACAAACAATGTTTTCTTAAGGGCATAATCCACCATGCAAACAAATGGGGGAACACATCCAAATACTGGGAGGTAGTTGTGAAAAAACAGACCTGGGGTGCGGTGCATCCGGATTCCCACACTCCTAAGTACTGATCTCCTGGGTATTGGGGTGTGCCTCCTTAACCACCAACGCGTTTCAACTTAAAAAGTCTTTGTCAAGGTGTGTCTAGGTGGTGTGTTCTCTGGGTTAAAATACCTTGTTGCATGGAGACATCCAGTAAAGGGGGAGGGTCCAATGACCAAATCTAAAAAATCTATATGTAATTAATATACGTGCTGCTTCATCTGAAATTGCTCAAACATATAGTGGCAGCATTAAAATAACCAAACTGCACTGTTCAAATAAGTGTATACTTTTAATCCAGCTAATTCCTGGTTTGTTTGCGTTCCACACACTGTGGAACGCACCTCTCATCCCCAGGAAGTGCGGGCGGACATTACTGTTGCCATGGGGACGGATCTCGCCACCTCCCCGGCAACACCCCGCCTCAGTGATATTTCAAATTCCCCGTCCGGCTATGGATGGCCGGCACCAGACGCGGGGAATCCTTCTGTGGTGTGCGCTCCATGCTCCGTGGAGCGCACACAACTTCCGCCGGAAGTGACATCCGGGTGCGGGCGGGCATTCCTGTTCCCATAGCAACGGCTAAACAAAGCCGTTTCTATAGTGAGGCGCCGTGCATGTCCACAGATCAAACTGTGGGCAGCACGTAGGTGGTTTATAGGTGTATATCATTACGTATGGGGTATGTAGTTCAAACATCCCACACTCTCCCGGATGTAGATTTTAATAGATCATTTTCATGCCACCTGGCAAGATACTGTGTATAGGAGCTGGCCCTGGGTATCCAGGAAGACTAAGGGGATATATAGGCACTACTCCTTTCCCCATATGACAAAGGTGGACTGTGCCAAAAATGTCCATATATGTGACCTAACCTACGTAATATAAAACTTAACATATATTGGATCCTAAATTAATATTCTAAAAAAAGCTTTATGTAGAATTTCCTTAAAGGTATATTTCCCCAGGCCCACATATATACGGCCTCTCTTCTTGGGAATATATCCCCAAATACCCTATTAAGACCACACAACAGGGGGACAGACCATCATAATCCTAAACCCCGGAGGTAGCCTCACCCCAGATCTGCCTCAATCATCACTCCACATCATATACAGCAATTGATAACGTAAGAATATAATTCCCCACCCACATCCCCTAGAGGAAAACTTATGCTCCCTATGGGTGAATGGTATATTCTGATCGTAATTTCAGTAGAAGGCTAAACCGAGGGGCAGGGTGAAATAACAAAGGGAGATCAGACCGAAAGAGATCTAGCTTCCAACCATCCAAAGGAAGAATTACAGAAACCACTTGGTCTCAAAATCGAGGTTTAACCCCCTGGGATTCAAAGTTCCTAGTTTGAAGATGATCTCCATCTCTTTCCTGGCCAATCTCTCCTCTGAGTCATTCTTCCTCCAGTTATTCTTGACAGTATGGATCCCACAAAATGATACCAAGTCTGCTACATTGCATTTATGTGTGCTTTGAAAATGTGCCGACAGACCATGTGTAGGCAATCCTTTTTTGATATTCCTAACATGCTCGCTCATTCTCTCTTTGAGTTTCCGGGTCGTCCTACCTACATATTGCTTGTTGCATTTGCATTGTATTAGGTAGACGACGTTCTTACTGTCGCATGTGATAAAATCGTGGATGGGAATTCTCTTGTCGTATTTGTGGACATATATTTTGTAATGGCTCAATTTGTACCTTTGCAGTTCCTGCACATTGTGCAGGAGCCGCACCTAAAGAATCCCTTTGATTTGATACCGTTCTTCTTCCGTCCATCTCCTAGTACACTATTGACCACTCGATTCTTGATGTTGTCGGCCTTCCGATAGACGAATATAGGTTTGTCAGTAATGTATTCCTGCAGAGTGGGGTCCTTAAGTAGAACCCCCCAATGCTTTCTTATAATACGTTCCAAATCCTTGTACTGACTGTTGTATTTCGTGATGAACGTGACACCATTTCTGTTTCCCATTTCCTTCCTCTCCTTCTGGTTTCTTTTGTGCTGGATAAGTTCATCCCTGGTCCTTTTTCCATAGTCTGAGAATGAGCTGGTGATGTTATCCTCCTTATACCCCTTTCCAAGGAATTGTAATTTAAGCGCTGTTCCTTGGTCCTCGTAATCCTTAATGCTCGAGCAGTTCTTCCTCACTCTGTGGAACTGGCTTTTGGGTACTGACAATAACCAATTCTGATGGTGATTGCTATTATATGGGATGAAAGAGTTACAATCTGTAGGTTTGATGAAGGTTTTTGTCTCTATCTTCCCATCATCCACCAAAATTGTCAAGTCCAAAAAATTGACCTGTTCTTTGTTCTTTTCAAATGTCAGTTTGATATTTCTTGTGTTTAGATTTAGTTGATCACAGAAATTCTCCAGTGACTCAGAATCCCCCTTCCAGATGAAGAATATGTCATCAATATATCTCACCCAGAGCACCAGGTCAGCCCCCAGCTCACGCCCACTGTATACAGATTGTTCCTCCCAGTGGGCCATGAACAGGTTGGCATAACTTAGGGCGAACCTGTTGCCATGCAGTTGTAAGTAGAAGGAATCCTCGAACCAGAAGAAATTATTCTTCAGTATCAGTTCAATACTCTCCATGATAAACAGTTTATGTTCTGTATCGAAATCTTCCTTATCAAGGAAGAATTTTGTGGCCTCTAGGCCATGTTCGTGGTCAATGGCCGTGTACAGAGATGTTACATCAGCCGTTACCGTGGTGTAATCGGACTCCCAGTGTAGGGAGTTGATTCTCTCAATCACCGCCGTAGAATCCCTTAGGTATGACCTGGTCTTCTGAGCTAAAGGTTGTAAAGTGTGGTCAATAAATTGCGACAGATTTGATGTTATGGATTCTGTGCCCGCCACAATGGGTCTCCCCGGTGGATGTTCCAAACTCTTGTGGATTTTACGGAGGGTGTAAATCACTGGAATTGATGGATTCGTGATGGTCATATATTCCCTTTCATTCTCTGTGATTACCTCCTTACGTTCAAACTTCTCAAGAAGATCTGTCAGTTTCTTCCTTATCCCCTCCGAGGGATTCCCTCTGAGTTTCTTGTATGTCACTGGATCATCCAGTTGTCTCATGATCTCTTTCTTATAATCTTCCACATCCTGAATGACCACCGAGCCTCCCTTATCCGCCGGTTTTATAACGATGGATATATTCTCCTCCAGGCTCTTAAGGGCTTCTCTCTCTTTCTTATTCAGATTGGGTTCCCTAATTTTCCTAAATGAGTTGTTCTCAATATCCTCCTTCACCATTTTTTCGAATGTTTCAATGAAACAGCCCTTCTTATGGGTCGGGAAGAAGACTGATTTTGGTCTAAAGATGGATGGTGCGCTCCCCACTGGTTCCGTTGCGGGCTGGTCATGGAAGAACTTCTTCAAGGTAAGTTTTCTTATAAACCTCTGAAGGTCTACATAAGCTCCGAAGCGATCCATATTGCTAGATGGGGCATATTTCTGCCCTTTTTTCAAAACATTAGTCTTGTCCTCAGTTATAGTGTATTTACTGAGGTTGTAGATCTTGGTATATTCTAGGGCTGGATTGGTGTTAATATTCGTATTGGTCTTTAAAGCCCTGGTGTTTTCCTTTCTAAGTAAAAGATATTTCTTGCGGTGATTGAGTGCAGAGGTTGCTCCCCGCGAACCCCTTTTGTGCTTAATCACCTTTTCCTTTCTTGATCTCATCCCTCGTCTAAAAAAAGATCATCCTCTCGCATATCCCTGAAGGATTCCATTCTCCTTGGTCTCCATATTGGTGTCCTACGTGAATGGTATGATCTCGGATATCGATACTCATCCCTTTCAGGGGTAGCGGATCTGGATGGTCTTCTCCACCGTTCTCTTTCTATTCCTCTTCCCATCCTTCCTGACTGATATATTTGATTTTTCACAGTTCTTTCCTTCCTGGCTCTAAACCTCTCGGTTGATGGTCGTTCGTCCTGCGCTAGTCTCCTCTGGCTCCAATGCCGATATGAGTTCCTCCTAGTTTTACCCTCCCTTGGCTGGCGAGGATTTCTTACGCTATCCTGAAATCTGACCTTTGGAGGTCTTAGTTTAGGATCCCTCTGCTGGAAGAAATTCTTCTCTTTCTTAGTGATAAGGTGTTGCTTCCCTTCTTTAAAATCCATTTTATCATGTAGATATTTCTACTTTTTCTTCACCATCAAATCTCTCTCATTAGAGGCTACTTTCTCTATTATCTCCATCTCCATCTCCTTATACTCCTGTAAATCCTTGAGAGGGTCCACCAGTGATTTCAAAATTTCTATCTCATTTTCTAGATCTTTCAGTTCTTTACCTCTCTCCCTTACAATTAATCTCATTAAGGAAAGGGAACATGAGTCAATCATTTTTAACCACTCCTTTTTAAAGGAAGGTGACCTGTCAGAATAGGTGGGTAGTTTATTAATTCTTAATCCCCGTGGTATAATCTCCTCTGAGATATATCTCTCCAGGGAGATGATTTCCCACCATATCCTGCCCTCCTTAAGTAATGCTTTCTCTATTTTACACATGAGGCCCTCCAAATCCTCATCGCCTGAACTGGTGGATTCATATCTATCAGATAAAATTTCCTCAAATTTCTCTTTTCTGATATTTCTATGTGCAAACATATTCACAGATGGACTATGTGGGCTGCTGTAATTTACTCGCCTGAATGACCGACAAATACTATACAAAAAAGAAAGGAGAGTGTACACTGCGCCCACAGATAACAGCAGTGAGGGTGTACAAGGAGATGTCACTCTTTCTCCACCAAAACACTAGAACAAAAACAAGAGTCCACCTTCCGCTGCGCTATCCGTAAGTCCTTAAATGGCGTTTCGATAACAATTATTCAAACAAAAGAAAACAGTCCCAAATTCTAGAGTCCATGAAGGGGAGTCATCCACAATCTGGGTAACTATAAGTGAATGGTACGTGGGGATCCTCAAATGACAGTACTTGACAGAAGTCTAATCTGCACGTGTGAATGGAAAATTCTGTATAGGTACGCACCGTACTCACATGTACAATGTGCGTGCTGTATCCATAAAGGTATCTTTCTCCCCCATGCAACTTGATCCTCCTCCTTTGTGGACTCCCCTCAAGAGCAAGGAAAGAGAAAAAGGGGTGGGGAACCCCAATGGTGCAATACATTCAATATGATAAATCAGATATACAGAACTGCCAAAGACGTTTTAAATCTTATTCGTAATTGGGAGCATACCCAACTCACATAGATAAAGACGTAATACTCCTATAAAGGTATTTTTACACAATTCAGGAGAAAATGGGGGTGATGCGTACCCCAAACTCACGTTCTACAGGATTCCTGAAGGCACATCAGGGTTTCTTTAGAAGGTGATTTTCCTGCCTCTTCTCTGTTGCACTCTCCCCGGGGCCACCAGATGTATAGAACCCACAAAGAAGGAAGTTTTTTTTAGGGTAATGTGTCCATTTATTGTTAAAAACAATTTAAAACAAACAATGTTTTCTTAAGGGCATAATCCACCATGCAAACAAATGGGGGAATAAATCCAAATACTGGGAGGTAGTTGTGAAAAAACAGACCTGGGGTGCGGTGCATCCGGATTCCCACACTTCTAAGTACTGATCTCCTGGGTATTGGGATGTGCCTCCTTAACCACCAACGCGTTTCAACTTAAAAAGTCTTTGTTAAGGTGTGTCTAGGTGGTGTGTTCTCTGGGTTTAAATACCTTGTGGCATGGTGGCATCCATTAAAGGGGGCGGGTCCAATGACCAAATCTAAAAAATCTAGATGTAATTAATATACGTGCTGCTTCATCTGAAATTGCTCAAACATATAGTGGCAGCATTAAAATAACCAAACTGCACTGTTCAAATAAGTGTATACTTTTAAACCAGCTAATTCCTGGTTTGTTTGCGTTCCACACACTGTGGAACGCACCTCACATCCGCCGGAAGTGCGGGCGGACATTACTGTTGCCATGGGGATGGATCTCGCCACCTCCCCCGCAACACCTCGCCTCAGTGATATTTCAAATTCCCCGTCCGGCTGTGGATGGCCGACACCAGACGCGGGGAGTCCTTCTGTGGTGTGCGCTCCACGCTCCGTGGAGCGCACACAACTTCCGCCGGAAGTGACATCCGGGTGCGGGCGGGCATTCATGTTCCCATAGCAACGGCTAAATGAAGCCGTTTCTATAGTGAGGCGCCGTGCATGTCCACAGATCGAACTGTGGGCAGCACGTAGGTGGTTTATAGGTGTATATCATTACGTATGGGGTATGTAGTTCAAACATCCCACACTCTCCCGGATGTAGATTTTAATAGATCATTTTCATGCCACCTGGCAAGATACTGTGTATAGGAGCTGGCCCTGGGTATCCAGGAAGACTAAGGGGATATATAGGCACTACTCCTTTCCCCATATGACAAAGGTGGACTGTGCCAAAAATGTCCATATATGTGACCTAACCTATGTAATATAAAACTTAACATATATTGGATCCTAAATTAATATTCTAAAAAAAGCTTTATGTAGAATTTCCTTAAAGGGATATTTCCCCAGGCCCACATATATACGGCCTCTCTTCTTGGGAATATATCCCCAAATACCCTATTAAGACTACACAAAAGGGGGACAGACCATCATAATCCTAAACCCGGGAGGTAGCCTCACCCCAGATGTGCCTCAATCATCACTCCACATCATATACAGCAATTGATAACGTAAGAATATAATTCCCCACCCACATCCCCTAGAGGAAAACTTATGCTCCCTATGGGTGAATGGTATATTCTGATCGTAATTTCAGTAGAAGGCTAAACCGAGGGGCAGGGTGAAATAACAAAGGGAGATCAGACCGAAAGAGATCTAGCTTCCAACCATCCAAAGGAAGAATTACAGAAACCACTTGGTCTCAAAATCGAGGTTTAACCCCCTGGGATTCAAAGTTCCTAGTTTGAAGATGATCTCCATCTCTTTCCTGGCCAATCTCTCCTCGGAGTCATTCTTCCTCCAGTTATTCTTGACAGTATGGATCCCACAAAATGATACCAAGTCTGCTACATTGCATTTATGTGTGCTTTGAAAATGTGCCAACAGACCATGTGTAGGTAATCCTTTTTTGATATTCCTAACATGCTCGGTCATTCTCTATTTGAGTTTCCGGGTCGTCCTACCTACATATTGCTTGTTCCATTTGCATTGTATTAGGTAGACGACGTTCTTACTGTCGCATGTGATAAAATCGTGGATGGGAAATTCTCTTGTCGTATTTGTGGACATATATTTTGTAATGGCTGAATTTGTACCTTTGCAGTTCTTGCACATTTTGCAGGAGCCGCACCTAAAGAATCCCTTTGATTTGATACCGTTCTTCTTCCGTCCATCTCCTAGTACACTATTGACCACTCGATTCTTGATGTTGTCGGCCTTCCGATAGACGAATATAGGTTTGTCAGTAATGTATTCCTGCAGAGTGGGGTCCTTAAGTAGAACCCCCCAATGCTTTCTTATAATACGTTCCAAATTCTTGTATTGACTGTTGTATTTCGTGACGAACGTGACACCATTTCTGTTTCCCATTTCCTTCCTCTCCTTCTGGTTTCTTTTGTGCTGGATAAGTTTATCCCTGGTCCTTTTTCCATAGTCTGAGAATGAGCTGGTGATGTTATCCTCCTTATATCCCTTTCCAAGGAATTGTAATTTAAGCGCTGTTCCTTGGTCCTCGTAATCCTTAATTCTCGAGCAGTTCTTCCTCACTCTGTGGAACTGGCTTTTGGGTACTGACAATAACCAATTCTGATGGTGATTGCTATTATAAGGGATGAAAGAGTTACAATCTGTAGGTTTGATGAAGGTTTTCGTCTCTATCTTCCCATCATCCACCAAAATTGTCAAGTCCAAAAAATTGTCCTGTTCTTTGTTCTTTTCAAATGTCAGTTTGATATTTCTTGTGTTCAGATTTAGTTGATCACAGAAATTCTCCAGTGACTCAGAATCCCCCTTCCAGATGAAGAAAATGTCATCAATATATCTCACCCAGAGCACCAGGTCAGCCCCCAGCTCACGCCCACTGTATACAGAATGTTCCTCCCAGTGGGCCATGAACAGGTTGGCATAACTGGGGGCGAACCTGGTGCCCATAGCCGTGCCATGCAGTTGTAAGTAGAAGGATTCCTCGAACCAGAAGAAATTATTCTTCAGTATCAGTTCAATACTCTCCATGATAAACAGTTTATGTTCTGTATCGAAATCTTTCTTATCAAGGAAGAATTTTGTGGCCTCTAGGCCATGTTCGTGGTCAATGGCCGTGTACAGAGATGTTACATCAGCCGTTACCATGGTGTAATCGGACTCCCAGTATAGGGAGTTGATTCTCTCAATCACCGTCGTAGAATCCCTTAGGTATGACCTGGTCTTCTGAGCTAAAGGTTGTAAAGTGTGGTCAATAAATTGCAACAGATTCGATGCTATGGATTCTGTGCCCGCCACAATGGGTCTCCCCGGTGGATGTTCCAAACTCTTGTGGATTTTACGGAGGGTATAAATCACTGGAATTGATGGATTCGTGATGGTCATATATTCCCTTTCATTCTCTGTGATTACCTCCTTACGTTCAAACTTCTCAAGAAGATCTGTCAGTTTCTTCCTTATCCCCTCCGAGGGATTCCCTCTGAGTTTCTTGTATGTCACTGGATCATCCAGTTGCTTAATCACCTTTTCCTTTCTTGATCTCATCCCTCGTCTAAAAAAAGATCATCCTCTCGCATATCCCTGAAGGAGTCCATTCTCCTTGGTCTCCATATTGGTGTCCTACGTGAATGGTATGATCTCGGATATCGATACTCATCCCTTTTGGGGGTAGCGGATCTGGATGGTCTTCTCCACCGTTCTCTTTCTATTCCTCTTCCCATCCTTTCTGACTGATATATTTGATTTTTCACAGTTCTTTCCTTCCTGGCTTTAAACCTCTCGGTTGATGGTCGTTCGTCCTGCGCTAGTCTCCTCTGGCTCCAATGCCGATATGAGTTCCTCCTAGTTTTACCCTCCCTTGGCTGGCGAGGATTTCTTACGCTATCCTGAAATCTGACCTTTGGAGGTCTTAGTTCAGGATCCCTCTGCTGGAAGAAATTCTTCTCTTTCTTAGTGATAAGGTGTTGCTTCCCTTCTTTAAAATCCATTTTATCACGTAGATATTTCTACTTTTTCTTCACCATCAAATCTCTCTCATTAGAGGCTACTTTCTCTATTATCTCCATCTCCATCTCCTTATACTCCTGTAAATCCTTGAGAGGGTCCACCAGTGATTTCAAAATTTCTATCTCATTTTCTAGATCTTTCAGTTCTTTACCTCTCTCCCTTACAATTAATCTCATTAAGGAAAGGGAACATGAGTCGATAATTTTTAACCACTCCTTTTTAAAGGAAGGTGACCTGTCAGAATAGGTGGGTAGTTTATTAATTCTTAATCCCCGTGGTATAATCTCCTCTGAGATATATCTCTCCAGGGAGATGATTTCCCACCATATCCTGCCCTCCTTAAGTAATGCTTTCTCTATTTTACACATGAGGCCCTCCAAATCCTCATCGCCTGAACTGGTGGATTCATATCTATCAGATAGAAATATTAGAAAAGAGAAATTTGAGGATATTTTATGTGCAAACATATTCACAGATGGACTATGTGGGCTGCTGTAATTTACTCGCCTGAATGACCGACAAATACTATACAAAAAAGAAAGGAGAGTGTACACTGCGCCCACAGATAACAACAGTGAGGGTGTACAAGGAGATGTCACTCTTTCTCCACCAAAACACTAGAACAAAAACAAGAGTCCACCTTCCGCTGCGCTATCTATCCGTAAGTCCTTAAATGGCGTTTCGATAACAATTATTCAAACAAAAGAAAACAGTCCCAAATTCTAGAGTCCATGAAGGGGAGTCATCCACAATCTGGGTAACTATAAGTGAATGGTACGTGGGGATCCTCAAATGACAGTACTTGACAAAAGTCTAATCTGCACGTGTGAATGGAAAATTCTGTATAGGTACGCACCGTACTCACATGTACAATGTGCGTGCTGTATCCATAAAGGTATCTTTCTCCCCCATGCAACTTGATCCTCCTCCTTCGTGGACTCCCCTCAAGAGCAAGGAAAGAGAAAAAGGGGTGGGGAACCCCAATGGTGTAATACGTTCAATATGATAAATCAGATATACAGAACTGCCAAAGACGTTTTAAATCTTATTCGTAATTGGGAGCATACCCAACTCACATAGATAAAGACGTAATACTCCTATAAAGGTATTTTTACACAATTCAGGAGAAAATGGGGGTGATGCGTACCCCAAACTCACGTTCTACAGGATTCCTGTAGGCACATCAGGGTTTCTTTAGAAGGTGATTTTCCTGCCTCTTCTCTGTTGCACTCTCCCCGGGGCCACCAGATGTATAGAACCCACAAAGAAGGAAGTTTTTTTTAGGGTAATGTGTCCATTTATTGTTAAAAACAATTTAAAACAAACAATGTTTTCTTAAGGGCATAATCCACCATGCAAACAAATGGGGGAATAAATCCAAATACTGGGAGGTAGTTGTGAAAAACAGACCTGGGGTGCGGTGCATCCGGATTCCCACACTTCTAAGTACTGATCTCCTGGGTATTGGGATGTGCCTCCTTAACCACCAACGCGTTTCAACTTAAAAAGTCTTTGTCAAGGTGTGTCTAGGTGGTGTGTTCTCTGGGTTTAAATACCTTGTGGCATGGTGGCATCCATTAAAGGGGGCCGGTCCAATTATCAAATCTAAAAAATCTATATGTAATTAATATACGTGCTGCTTCATCTGAAATTGCTCAAACATATAGTGGCAGCATTAAAATAACCAAACTGCACTGTTCAAATAAGTGTATACTTTTAAACCAGCTAATTCCTGGTTTGTTTGTGTTCCACACACTGTGGAACGCACCTCACATCCGCCGGAAGTGCGGGCGGACATTACTGTTGCCATGGGGACGGATCTCGCCACCTCCCCAGCAACACCCCGCCTCAGTGATATTTCAAATTCCCCGTCCGGCTATGGATGGCCGGCACCAGACGCGGGGAGTCCTTCTGTGGTGTGCGCTCCACGCTCCGTGGAGCGCACACAACTTCCGCCGGAAGTGACATCCGGGTGCGGGCGGGCATTCATGTTCCCATAGCAACGGCTAAATGAAGCCGTTTCTATAGTGAGGCGCCGTGCATATCCACAGATCGAACTGTGGGCAGCACGTAGGTGGTTTATAGGTGTATATCATTACGTATGGGGTATGTAGTTCTAACATCCCACACTCTCCCGGATGTAGATTTTAATAGATCATTTTCATGCCACCTGGCAAGATACTGTGTATAGGAGCTGGCCCTGGGTATCCAGGAAGACTAAGGGGATATATAGGCACTACTCCTTTCCCCATATGACAAAGGTGGACTGTACCAAAAATGTCCATATATGTGACCTAACCTATGTAATATAAAACTTAACATATATTGGATCCTAAATTAATATTCTAAAAAAAGCTTTATGTAGAATTTCCTTAAAGGGATATTTCCCCAGGCCCACATATATACGGCCTCTCTTCTTGGGAATATATCCCCAAATACCCTATTAAGACTACACAAAAGGGGGACAGACCATCATAATCCTAAACCCGGGAGGTAGCCTCACCCCAGATGTGCCTCAATCATCACTCCACATCATATACAGCAATTGATAACGTAAGAATATAATTCCCCACCCACATCCCCTAGAGGAAAACTTATGCTCCCTATGGGTGAATGGTATATTCTGATTGTAATTTCAGTAGAAGGCTAAACCGAGGGGCAGGGTGAAATAAAGGGAGATCAGACCGAAAGAGATCTAGCTTCCAACCATCCAAAGGAAGAATTACAGAAACCACTTGGTCTCAAAATCGAGGTTTAACCCCCTGGGATTCAAAGTTCCTAGTTTGAAGATGATCTCCATCTCTTTCCTGGCCAATCTCTCCTCGGAGTCATTCTTCCTCCAGTTATTCTTGACAGTATGGATCCCACAAAATGATACCAAGTCTGCTACATTGCATTTATGTGTGCTTTGAAAATGTGCCGACAGACCATGTGTAGGCAATCCTTTTTTGATATTCCTAACATGCTCGCTCATTCTCTCTTTGAGTTTCCGGGTCGTCCTACCTACATATTGCTTTTTGCATTGTATTAGGTAGACGACGTTCTTACTGTCGCATGTGATAAAATCGTGGATGGGAAATTCTCTTGTCGTATTTGTGGACATATATTTTGTAATGGCTCAATTTGTACCTTTGCAGTTCCTGCACATTGTGCAGGAGCCGCACCTAAAGAATCCCTTTGATTTGATACCGTTCTTCTTCCGTCCATCTCCTAGTACACTATTGACCACTCGATTCTTGATGTTGTCGGCCTTCCGATAGACGAATATAGGTTTTTCAGTAATGTATTCCTGCAGAGTGGGGTCCTTAAGTAGAACCCCCCAATGCTTTCTTATAATACGTTCCAAATCCTTGTACTGACTGTTGTATTTCGTGATGAACGTGACACCATTTCTGTTTCCCATTTCCTTCCTCTCCTTCTGGTTTCTTTTGTGCTGGATAAGTTCATCCCTGGTCCTTTTTCCATAGTCTGAGAATGAGCTGGTGATGTTATCCTCCTTATACCCCTTTCCAAGGAATTGTAATTTAAGCGCTGTTCCTTGGTCCTCGTAATCCTTAATTCTCGAGCAGTTCTTCCTCACTCTGTGGAACTGGCTTTTGGGTACTGACAATAACCAATTCTGATGGTGATTGCTATTATAAGGGATGAAAGAGTTACAAACTGTAGGTTTGATGAAGGTTTTTGTCTCTATCTTCCCATCATCCACCAAAATTGCCAAGTCCAAAAAATTGACCTGTTCTTTGTTCTTTTCAAATGTCAGTTTGATATTTCTTGTGTTTAGATTTAGTTGATCACAGAAATTCTCCAGTGACTCAGAATCCCCCTTCCAGATGAAGAATATGTTATCAATATATCTCACCCAGAGCACCAGGTCAGCCCCCAGCTCACGCCCACTGTATACAGATTGTTCCTCCCAGTGGGCCATGAACAGGTTGGCATAACTTAGGGCGAACCTGTTGCCATGCAGTTGTAAGTAGAAGGAATCCTCGAACCAGAAGAAATTATTCTTCAGTATCAGTTCAATACTCTCCATGATAAACAGTTTATGTTCTGTATCGAAATCTTCCTTATCAAGGAAGAATTTTGTGGCCTCTAGGCCATGTTCGTGGTCAATGGCCGTGTACAGAGATGTTACATCAGCTGTTACCGTGGTGTAATCGGACTCCCAGTGTAGGGAGTTGATTCTCTCAATCACCGCCGTAGAATCCCTTAGGTATGACCTGGTCTTCTGAGCTAAAGGTTGTAAAGTGTGGTCAATAAATTGCGACAGATTCGATGTTATGGATTCTGTGCCCGCCACAATGGGTCTCCCCGGTGGATGTTCCAAACTCTTGTGGATTTTACGGAGGGTATAAATCACTGGAATTGATGGATTCGTGATGGTCATATATTCCCTTTCATTCTCTGTGATTACCTCCTTACGTTCAAACTTCTCAAGAAGATCTGTCAGTTTCTTCCTTATCCCCTCCGAGGGATTCCCTCTGAGTTTCTTGTATGTCACTGGATCATCCAGTTGTCTCATGATCTCTTTCTTATAATCTTCCACATCCTGAATGACCACCGAGCCTCCCTTATCCGCCGGTTTTATAACGATGGATATATTCTCCTCCAGGCTCTTAAGGGCTTCTCGCTCTTTCTTATTCAGATTGGGTTCCCTAATTTTCCTAAATGAGTTGTTCTCAATATCCTCCTTCACCATTTTTTCGAATGTTTCAATGAAACAGCCCTTCTTATGGGTCGGGAAGAAGACTGATTTTGGTCTAAAGATGGATGGTGCGCTCCCCACTGGTTCCGTTGCGGGCTGGTCATGGAAGAACTTCTTCAAGGTAAATTTTCTTATAAACCTCTGAAGGTCTACATAAGCTCCGAAGCGATCCATATTGCTAGATGGGGCATATTTCTGCCCTTTTTTCAAAACATTAGTCTTGTCCTCAGTTATAGTGTATTTACTGAGGTTGTAGATCTTGGTATATTCTAGGGCTGGATTGGTGTTAATATTCGTATTGGTCTTTAAAGCCCTGGTGTTTTCCTTTCTAAGTAAAAGATATTTCTTGCGGTGATTGAGTGCAGAGGTTGCTCCCCGCGAACCCCTTTTGTGCTTAATCACCTTTTCCTTTCTTGATCTCATCCCTCGTCTAAAAAAAGATCATCCTCTCGCATATCCCTGAAGGAGTCCATTCTCCTTGGTCTCCATATTGGTGTCCTACGTGAATGGTATGATCTCGGATATCGATACTCATCCCTTTCAGGGGTAGCGGATCTGGATGGTCTTCTCCACCATTCTCTTTCTATTCCTCTTCCCATCCTTCCTGACTGATGTATTTGATTTTTCACAGTTCTTTCCTTCCTGGCTTTAAACCTCTCGGTTGATGGTCGTTCGTCCTGCGCTAGTCTCCTCTGGCTCCAATGCCGATATGAGTTCCTCCTAGTTTTACCCTCCCTTGGCTGGCGAGGATTTCTTACGCTATCCTGAAATCTGACCTTTGGAGGTCTTAGTTTAGGATCCCTCTGCTGGAAGAAATTCTTCTCTTTCTTAGTGATAAGGTGTTGCTTCCCTTCTTTAAAATCCATTTTATCATGTAGATATTTCTACTTTTTCTTCACCATCAAATCTCTCTCATTAGAGGCTACTTTCTCTATTATCTCCATCTCCATCTCCTTATACTCCTGTAAATCCTTGAGAGGGTCCACCAGTGATTTCAAAATTTCTATCTCATTTTCTAGATCTTTCAGTTCTTTACCTCTCTCCCTTACAATTAATCTCATTAAGGAAAGGAAACATGAGTCGATAATTTTTAACCACTCCTTTTTAAAGGAAGGTGACCTGTCAGAATAGGTGGGTAGTTTATTAATTCTTAATCCCCGTGGTACAATCTCCTCTGAGATATATCTCTCCAGGGAGATGATTTCCCACCATATCCTGCCCTCCTTAAGTAATGCTTTCTCTATTTTACACATGAGGCCCTCCAAATCCTCATCGCCTGAACTGGTGGATTCATATCTATCAGATAAAATTTCCTCAAATTTCTCTTTTCTGATATTTCTATGTGCAAACATATTCACAGATGGACTATGTGGGCTGCTGTAATTTACTCGCCTGAATGACCGACAAATACTATACAAAAAAGAAAGGAGAGTGTACACTGCGCCCACAGATAACAGCAGTGAGGGTGTACAAGGAGATGTCACTCTTTCTCCACCAAAACAGTAGAACAAAAACAAGAGTCCACCTTCCGCTGCGCTATCCGTAAGTCCTTAAATGGCGTTTCGATAACAATTATTCAAACAAAAGAAAACAGTCCCAAATTCTAGAGTCCATGAAGGGGAGTCATCCACAATCTGGGTAACTATAAGTGAATGGTACGTGGGGATCCTCAAATGACAGTACTTGACAGAAGTCTAATCTGCACGTGTGAATGGAAAATTCTGTATAGGTACGCACCGTACTCACATGTACAATGTGCGTGCTGTATCCATAAAGGTATCTTTCTCCCCCATGCAACTTGATCCTCCTCCTTCGTGGACTCCCCTCAAGAGCAAGAAAAGAGAAAAAGGGGTGGGGAACCCCAATGGTGTAATACGTTCAATATGATAAATAGTGATGAGCGCCTGAAATTTTTCGGGTTTTGTGTTTTGGTTTTGGGTTCGGTTCCGCGGCCGTGTTTTGGGTTCGACCGCGTTTTGGCAAAACCTCACCGAATTTTTTTTGTCGGATTCGGGTGTGTTTTGGATTCGGGTGTTTTTTTCAAAAAACCCTAAAAAACAGCTTAAATCATAGAATTTGGGGGTCATTTTGATCCCATATTATTATTAACCTCAAAAACCATAATTTCCACTCATTTTCAGTCTATTCTGAATACCTCACACCTCACAATATTATTTTTAGTCCTAAAATTTGCACCGAGGTCGCTGGATGACTAAGCTAAGCGACCCTAGTGGCCGACACAAACACCTGGCCCATCTAGGAGTGGCACTGCAGTGTCACGCAGGATGTCCCTTCCAAAAAACCCTCCCCAAACAGCACATGACGCAAAGAAAAAAAGAGGCGCAATGAGGTAGCTGTGTGAGTAAGATTAGCGACCCTAGTGGCCGACACAAACACCGGGCCCATTTAGGAGTGGCACTGCAGTGTCACGTAGGATGTCCCTTCCAAAAAACCCTCCCCAAACAGCACATGACGCAAAGAAAAAAAGAGGCGCAATGAGGTAGCTGTGTGAGTAAGATTAGCGACCCTAGTGGCCGACACAAACACCGGGCCCATCTAGGAGTGGCACTGCAGTGTCACGCAGGATGGCCCTTCCAAAAAACACTCCCCAAACAGCACATGACGCAAAGAAAAAAAGAGGCGCAATGAGGTAGCTGACTGTGTGAGTAAGATAAGCGACCCTAGTGGCCGACACAAACACCGGGCCCATTTAGGAGTGGCACTGCAGTGTCACGCAGGATGTCCCTTCCAAAAAACCCTCCCCAAACAGCACATGACGCAAAGAAAAAAAGAGGCGCAATGAGGTAGCTGTGTGAGTAAGATTAGCGACCGTAGTGGCCGACACAAACACCGGGCCCATTTAGGAGTGGCACTGCAGTGTCACGCAGGATGTCCCTTCCAAAAAACCCTCCCCAAACAGCACATGACGCAAAGAAAAAAAGAGGCGCAATGAGGTAGCTGTGTGAGTAAGATTAGCGACCCTAGTGGCCGACACAAACACCGGGCCCATCTAGGAGTGGCACTGCAGTGTCACGCAGGATGGCCCTTCCAAAAAACACTCCCCAAACAGCACATGACGCAAAGAAAAAAAGAGGCGCAATGAGGTAGCTGACTGTGTGAGTAAGATAAGCGACCCTAGTGGCCGAAACAAACACCGGGCCCATTTAGGAGTGGGCACGCAGGATGTCCCTTCCAAAAAACACTCCCCAAACAGCACATGACGCAAAGAAAAAGAAAAGAAAAAAGAGGTGCAAGATGGAATTGTCCTTGGGCCCTCCCACCCACCCTTATGTTGTATAAACAAAACAGGACATGCACACTTTAACCAACCCATCATTTCAGTGACAGGGTCTGCCACACGACTGTGACTGATATGACGGGTTGGTTTGGACCCCCCCCAAAAAAGAAGCAATTAATCTCTCCTTGCACAAACTGGCTCTACAGAGGCAAGATGTCCACCTCATCATCATCCTCCGATATATCACCGTGTACATCCCCCTCCTCACAGATTATCAATTCGTCCCCACTGGAATCCACCATCTCAGCTCCCTGTGTACTTTGTGGAGGCAATTGCTGCTGGTCAATGTCTCCGCGGAGGAATTGATTATAATTCATTTTAATGAACATCATCTTCTCCACATTTTCTGGATGTAACCTCGTACGCCGATTGCTGACAAGGTGAGCGGCGGCACTAAACACTCTTTCGGAGTACACACTTGTGGGAGGGCAACTTAGGTAGAATAAAGCCAGTTTGTGCAATGGCCTCCAAATTGCCTCTTTTTCCTGCCAGTATAAGTATGGACTGTGTGACGTGCCTACTTGGATGCGGTCACTCATATAATCCTCCACCATTCTTTCAATGGTGAGAGAATCATATGCAGTGACAGTAGACGACATGTCCGTAATCGTTGTCAGGTCCTTCAGTCCGGACCAGATGTCAGCATCAGCAGTCGCTCCAGACTGCCCTGCATCACCGCCAGCGGGTGGGCTCGGAATTCTGAGCCTTTTCCTCGCACCCCCAGTTGCGGGAGAATGTGAAGGAGGAGATGTTGACAGGTCGCGTTCCGCTTGACTTGACAATTTTCTCACCAGCAGGTCTTTCAACCCCAGCAGACTTGTGTCTGCCGGAAAGAGAGATCCAAGGTAGGCTTTAAATCTAGGATCGAGCATGGTGGCCAAAATGTAGTGCTCTGATTTCAACAGATTGACCACCCGTGAATCCTTGTTAAGCGAATTAAGGGCTCCATCCACAAGTCCCACATGCCTAGCGGAATCGCTCCGTGTTAGCTCCTCCTTCAATGTCTCCAGCTTCTTCTGCAAAAGCCTGATGAGGGGAATGACCTGACTCAGGCTGGCAGTGTCTGAACTGACTTCACGTGTGGCAAGTTCAAAGGGCAGCAGAACCTTGCACAACGTTGAAATCATTCTCCACTGCGCTTGAGACAGGTGCATTCCACCTCCTATATCGTGCTCAATTGTATAGGCTTGAATGGCCTTTTGCTGCTCCTCCAACCTCTGAAGCATATAGAGGGTTGAATTCCACCTCGTTACCACTTCTTGCTTCAGATGATGGCAGGGCAGGTTCAGTAGTTTTTGGTGGTGCTCCAGTCTTCTGTACGTGGTGCCTGTACGCCGAAAGTGTCCCGCAATTCTTCTGGCCACCGACAGCATCTCTTGCACGCCCCTGTCGTTTTTTAAATAATTCTGCACCACCAAATTCAAGGTATGTGCAAAACATGGGACGTGCTGGAATTTGCCCATATTTAATGCACACACAATATTGCTGGCGTTGTCCGATGCCACAAATCCACAGGAGAGTCCAATTGGGGTAAGCCATTCCGCGATGATCTTCCTCAGTTGCCGTAAGAGGTTTTCAGCTGTGTGCGTATTCTGGAAGGCGGTGATACAAAGCGTAGCCTGCCTAGGAAAGAGTTGGCGTTTGCGAGATGCTGCTACTGGTGCCGCCGCTGCTGTTCTTGCGGCGGGAGTCCATACATCTACCCAGTGGGCTGTCACAGTCATATAGTCCTGACCCTGCCCAGCTCCACTTGTCCACATGTCCGTGGTTAAGTGGACATTGGGTACAGCTGCATTTTTTAGGACACTGGTGACTCTTTTTCTGAGGTCTGTGTAAATTTTCGGTATCGCCTGCCTAGAGAAATGGAACCTAGATGGTATTTGGTACCGGGGACACAGTACCTCCAACAAGTCTCTAGTTGGCTCTGCAGTAATGATGGATACCAGAACCACGTTTCTCACCACCCAGGATGCCAAGGCCTCAGTTATCCGCTTTGCAGTAGGATGACTGCTGTGATATTTCATCTTCCTCGCAAAGGACTGTTGGACAGTCAATTGCTTGGTGGAAGTAGTAAAAGTGGTCTTACGACTTCCCCTCTGGGATGACCATCGACTCCCAGCAGCAACAACAGCAGCGCCAGCAGCAGTAGGCGTTACACGCAAGGATGCATCGGAGGAATCCCAGGCAGGAGAGGACTCGTCAGAATTGCCAGTGACATGGCCTGCAGGACTATTGGCATTCCTGGGGAAGGAGGAAATTGACACTGAGGGAGTTGGTGGGGTGGTTTGCGTGAGCTTGGTTACAAGAGGAAGGGATTTACTGGTCAGTGGACTGCTTCCGCTGTCACCCAAAGTTTTTGAACTTGTCACTGACTTATTATGAATGCGCTGCAGGTGACGTATAAGGGAGGATGTTCCGAGGTGGTTAACGTCCTTACCCCTACTTATTACAGCTTGACAAAGGGAACACACGGCTTGACACCTGTTGTCCGCATTTCTGTTGAAATACCTCCACACCGAAGAGCTGATTTTTTTGGTATTTTCACCAGGCATGTCAACGGCCATATTCCTCCCACGGACAACAGGTGTCTCCCCGGGTGCCTGACTTAAACAAACCACCTCACCATCAGAATCCTCCTGGTCAATTTCCTCCCCAGCGCCAGCAACACCCATATCCTCCTCATCCTGGTGTACTTCAACACTGACATCTTCAATCTGACTATCAGGAACTGGACTGCGGGTGCTCTTTCCAGCACTTGCAGGGGGCGTGCAAATGGTGGAAGGCGCATGCTCTTCACGTCCAGTGTTGGGAAGGTCAGGCATCGCAACCGACACAATTGGACTCTCCTTGTGGATTTGGGATTTCGAAGAACACACAGTTCTTTGCGGTGCTACTGCTTTTGCCAGCTTGAGTCTTTTCATTTTTCTAGCGAGAGGCTGAGTGCCTCCATCCTCATGTGAAGCTGAACCACTAGCCATGAACATAGGCCAGGGCCTCAGCCGTTCCTTGCCACTCCGTGTGGTAAATGGCATATTGGCAAGTTTACGCTTCTCCTCCGACAATTTTATTTTAGGTTTTGGAGTCCTTTTTTTACTGATATTTGGTGTTTTGGATTTGACATGCTCTGTACTATGACATTGGGCATCGGCCTTGGCAGACGACGTTGCTGGCATTTCATCGTCTCGGCCATGACTAGTGGCAGCAGCTTCAGCACGAGGTGGAAGTGGATCTTGATCTTTCCCTAATTTTGGAACCTCAACATTTTTGTTCTCCATATTTTAATAGGCACAACTAAAAGGCACCTCAGGTAAACAATGGAGATGGATGGATACTAGTATACAATTATGGACGGACTGCCGAGTGCCGACACAGAGGTAGCTACAGCCGTGAACTACCGTACTGTACTGTGTCTGCTGCTAATATAGACTGGTTGATAAAGAGATGTAGTAGTATGTATAAGTATAAAGAAGAAAGAAAAAAAAACCACGGGTAGGTGGTATACAATTATGGACGGACTGCCGAGTGCCGACACAGAGGTAGCTACAGCTGTGGACTACCGTACTGTACTGTGTCTGCTGCTAATATAGACTGGTTGATAAAGAGATGTAGTAGTATGTGTAAGTATAAAGAAGAAAGAAAAAAAAACCACGGGTAGGTGGTATACAATTATGGACGGACTGCCGAGTGCCGACACAGAGGTAGCTACAGCCGTGGACTACCGTACTGTACTGTGTCTGCTGCTAATATAGACTGGTTGATAAAGAGATGTAGTAGTATGTATAAGTATAAAGAAGAAAGAAAAAAAAAACACGGGTAGGTGGTATACAATTAAGGACGGACTGCCGAGTGCCGACACAGAGGTAGCTACAGCCGTGGACTACCGTACTGTACTGTGTCTGCTGCTAATATAGACTGGTTGATAAAGAGATGTAGTAGTATGTATAAGCATAAAGAAGAAAGAAAAAAAAACCACGGGTAGGTGGTATACAATTATGGACGGACTGCCGAGTGCCGACACAGAGGTAGCTACAGCCGTGGACTACCGTACTGTACTGTGTCTGCTGCTAATATAGACTGGTTGATAAAGAGATGTAGTAGTATGTATAAGTATAAAGAAGAAAGAAAAAAAAACCACGGGTAGGTGGTATACAATTATGGACGGACTGCCGAGTGCCGACACAGAGGTAGCTACAGCCGTGAACTACCGTACTGTACTGTGTCTGCTGCTAATATAGACTGGTTGATAAAGAGATGTAGTAGTATGTATGTATAAAGAAGAAAGAAAAAAAACCTCGGGTAGGTGGTATACAATTATGGACGGACTGCCGAGTGCCGACACAGAGGTAGCTACAGCCGTGAACTACCGTACTGTACTGTGTCTGCTGCTAATATAGACTGGTTGATAAAGAGATGTAGTAGTATGTATGTATAAAGAAGAAAGAAAAAAAAACCTCGGGTAGGTGGTATACAATTTTGGACGGACTGCCGAGTGCCGACACAGAGGTAGCTACAGCCGTGAACTACCGTACTGTACTGTGTCTGCTGCTAATATAGACTGGTTGATAAAGAGATGTAGTAGTATGTATGTATAAAGAAGAAAGAAAAAAAAACCTCGGGTAGGTGGTATACAATTATGGACGGACTGCCGAGTGCCGACACAGAGGTAGCTACAGCCGTGAACTACCGTACTGTACTGTGTCTGCTGCTAATATAGACTGGTTGATAAAGAGATGTAGTAGTATGAATGTATAAAGAAGAAAGAAAAAAAAACCACGGGTAGGTGGTATACAATTATGGACGGACTGCCGAGTGCCGACACAGAGGTAGCTACAGCCGTGGACTACCGTACTGTACTGTGTCTGCTGCTAATATAGACTGGTTGATAAAGAGATGTAGTAGTATGTATGTATAAAGAAGAAAGAAAAAAAAACCACGGGTAGGTGGTATACAATTATGGATGGACTGCCGAGTGCCGACACAGAGGTAGCTACAGCCGTGAACTACCGTACTGTGTCTGCTGCGACTGGATGATAAATAATGATATAAAAAATATATATATATCACTACTGCAGCCGGACAGGTATATATTATATAATGACGGACCTGCTGGACACTGTCTGTCAGCAGAATGAGTTTTTTATAGAATAAAAAAAAAAACACCACACAAGTGAAGTCACACGACGAGTGTTTAACTTTTTCAGGCAATCACAATATAGTATACTACTAACTATACTGGTGGTCAGTGTGGTCAGGTCACTGGTCAGTCACACTGGCAGTGGCACTCCTGCAGCAAAAGTGTGCACTGTTTAATTTTAATATAATATGTACTCCTGGCTCCTGCTATAACCTATAACTGGCACTGCAGTGCTCCCCAGTCTCCCCCACAATTATAAGCTGTGTGAGCTGAGCACAGTCAGATATATATACATAGATGATGCAGCACACTGGGCTGAGCAGTGCACACAGATATGGTATGTGACTGAGTCACTGTGTGTATCGTTTTTTTCAGGCAGAGAACGGATATATTAAATAAAACTGCACTGTCTGGTGGTCACTGTGGTCAGTCACTAGTAAACTCTGCACTCTCTACACTTCTACAGTACTCCTAAGCTCCAGTAAATCAGGTCAATCACTCTCTCTCTCTCTCTCTCTCTCTTCTAATCTAAATGGAGAGGACGCCAGCCACGTCCTCTCCCTATCAATCTCAATGCATGTGTGAAAATGGCGGCGACGCGCGGCTCCTTATATAGAATCCGAGTCTCGCGAGAATCCGACAGCGTCATGATGACGTTCGGGCGCGCTCGGGTTAACCGAGCAAGGCGGGAGGATCCGAGTCTGCTCGGACCCGTGAAAAAAACCATGAAGTTCGGGCGGGTTCGGATTCAGAGAAACCGAACCCGCTCATCTCTAATGATAAATCAGATATACAGAACTGCCAAAGACGTTTTAAATCTTATTCGTAATTGGGAGCATACCCAACTCACATAGATAAAGACGTAATACTCCTATAAAGGTATTTTTACACAATTCAGGAGAAAATGGGGGTGATGCGTACCCCAAACTCACGTTCTACAGGATTCCTGAAGGCACATCAGGGTTTCTTTAGAAGGTGATTTTCCTGCATCTTCTCTGTTGCACTCTCCCCGGGGCCACCAGATGTATAGAACCCACAAAGAAGGAAGTTTTTTTTAGGGTAATGTGTCCATTTATTGTTAAAAACAATTTAAAACAAACAATGTTTTCTTAAGGGCATAATCCACCATGCAAACAAATGGGGGAATAAATCCAAATACTGGGAGGTAGTTGTGAAAAAACAGACCTGGGGTGCGGTGCATCCGGATTCCCACACTTCTAAGTACTGATCTCCTGGGTATTGGGATGTGCCTCCTTAACCACCAACGCGTTTCAACTTAAAAAGTCTTTGTTAAGGTGTGTCTAGGTGGTGTGTTCTCTGGGTTTAAATACCTTGTGGCATAATGGCATCCATTAAAGGGGGCGGGTCCAATGACCAAATCTAAAAAATCTAGATGTAATTAATATACGTGCTGCTTCATCTGAAATTGCTCAAACATATAGTGGCAGCATTAAAATAACCAAACTGCACTGTTCAAATAAGTGTATACTTTTAAACCAGCTAATTCCTGGTTTGTTTGCGTTCCACACACTGTGGAACGCACCTCACATCCGCCGGAAGTGCGGGCGGACATTACTGTTGCCATGGGGATGGATCTCGCCACCTCCCCCGCAACACCTCGCCTCAGTGATATTTCAAATTCCCCGTCCGGCTATGGATGGCCGACACCAGACGCGGGGAGTCCTTCTGTGGTGTGCGCTCCACGCTCCGTGGAGCGCACACAACTTCCGCCGGAAGTGACATCCGGGTGCGGGCGGGCATTCATGTTCCCATAGCAACGGCTAAATGAAGCCGTTTCTATAGTGAGGCGCCGTGCATGTCCACAGATCGAACTGTGGGCAGCACGTAGGTGGTTTATAGGTGTATATCATTACGTATGGGGTATGTAGTTCAAACATCCCACACTCTCCCGGATGTAGATTTTAATAGATCATTTTCATGCCACCTGGCAAGATACTGTGTATAGGAGCTGGCCCTGGGTATCCAGGAAGACTAAGGGGATATATAGGCACTACTCCTTTCCCCATATGACAAAGGTGGACTGTGCCAAAAATGTCCATATATGTGACCTAACCTATGTAATATAAAACTTAACATATATTGGATCCTAAATTAATATTCTAAAAAAAGCTTTATGTAGAATTTCCTTAAAGGGATATTTCCCCAGGCCCACATATATACGGCCTCTCTTCTTGGGAATATATCCCCAAATACCCTATTAAGACTACACAAAGGGGGACAGACCATCATAATCCTAAACCCGGGAGGTAGCCTCACCCCAGATGTGCCTCAATCATCACTCCACATCATATACAGCAATTGATAACGTAAGAATATAATTCCCCACCCACATCCCCTAGAGGAAAACTTATGCTCCCTATGGGTGAATGGTATATTCTGATCGTAATTTCAGTAGAAGGCTAAACCGAGGGGCAGGGTGAAATAACAAAGGGAGATCAGACCGAAAGAGTTCTAGCTTCCAACCATCCAAAGGAAGAATTACAGAAACCACTTGGTCTCAAAATCGAGGTTTAACCCCCTGGGATTCAAAGTTCCTAGTTTGAAGATGATCTCCATCTCTTTCCTGGCCAATCTCTCCTCGGAGTCATTCTTCCTCCAGTTATTCTTGACAGTATGGATCCCACAAAATGATACCAAGTCTGGTACATTGCATTTATGTGTGCTTTGAAAATGTGCCAACAGACCATGTGTAGGTAATCCTTTTTTGATATTCCTAACATGCTCGCTCATTCTCTATTTGAGTTTCCGGGTCGTCCTACCTACATATTGCTTGTTCCATTTGCATTGTATTAGGTAAACGACGTTCTTACTGTCGCATGTGATAAAATCGTGGATGGGAAATTCTCTTGTCGTATTTGTGGACATATATTTTGTAATGGCTGAATTTGTACCTTTGCAGTTCTTGCACATTGTGCAGGAGCCGCACCTAAAGAATCCCTTTGATTTGATACCGTTCTTCTTCCGTCCATCTCCTAGTACACTATTGACCACTCGATTCTTGATGTTGTCGGCCTTCCGATAGACGAATATAGGTTTGTCAGTAATGTATTCCTGCAGAGTGGGGTCCTTAAGTAGAACCCCCCAATGCTTTCTTATAATACGTTCCAAATCCTTGTACTGACTGTTGTATTTCGTGACGAACGTGACACCATTTCTGTTTCCCATTTCCTTCCTCTCCTTCTGGTTTCTTTTGTGCTGGATAAGTTTATCCCTGGGCCTTTTTCCATAGTCTGAGAATGAGCTGGTGATGTTATCCTCCTTATATCCCTTTCCAAGGAATTGTAATTTAAGCGCTGTTCCTTGGTCCTCGTAATCCTTAATTCTCGAGCAGTTCTTCCTCACTCTGTGGAACTGGCTTTTGGGTACTGACAATAACCAATTATGATGGTGATTGCTATTATAAGGGATGAAAGAGTTACAATCTGTAGGTTTGATGAAGGTTTTCGTCTCTATCTTCCCATTATCCACCAAAATTGTCAAGTCCAAAAAATTGACCTGTTCTTTGTTCTTTTCAAATGTCAGTTTGATATTTCTTGTGTTCAGATTTAGTTGATCACAGAAATTCTCCAGTGACTCAGAATCCCCCTTCCAAATGAAGAATATGTCATCAATATATCTCACCCAGAGCACCAGGTCAGCCCCCAGCTCACGCCCACTGTATACAGAATGTTCCTCCCAGTGGGCCATGAACAGGTTGGCATAACTGGGGGCGAACCTGGTGCCCATAGCCGTGCCATGCAGTTGTAAGTAGAAGGATTCCTCGAACCAGAAGAAATTATTCTTCTGTATCAGTTCAATACTCTCCATGATAAACAGTTTATGTTCTGTATCGAAATCTTCCTTATCAAGGAAGAATTTTGTGGCCTCTAGGCCATGTTCGTGGTCAATGGCCGTGTACAGAGATGTTACATCAGCCGTTACCATGGTGTAATCGGACTCCCAGTGTAGGGAGTTGATTCTCTCAATCACCGCCGTAGAATCCCTTAGGTATGACCTGGTCTTCTGAGCTAAAGGTTGTAAAGTGTGGTCAATAAATTGCGACAGATTCGATGCTATGGATTCTGTGCCCGCCACAATGGGTCTCCCCGGTGGATGTTCCAAACTCTTGTGGATTTTACGGAGGGTATAAATCACTGGAATTGATGGATTCGTGATGGTCATATATTCCCTTTCATTCTCTGTGATTACCTCCTTACGTTCAAACTTCTCAAGAAGATCTGTCAGTTTCTTCCTTATCCCCTCCGAGGGATTCCCTCTGAGTTTCTTGTATGTCACTGGATCATCCAGTTGCTTAATCACCTTTTCCTTTCTTGATCTCATCCCTCGTCTAAAAAAAGATCATCCTCTCGCATATCCCTGAAGGAGTCCATTCTCCTTGGTCTCCATATTGGTGTCCTACGTGAATGGTATGATCTCGGATATCGATACTCATCCCTTTCGGGGGTAGCGGATCTGGATGGTCTTCTCCACCGTTCTCTTTCTATTCCTCTTCCCATCCTTTCTGACTGATATATTTGATTTTTCACAGTTCTTTCCTTCCTGGCTTTAAACCTCTCGGTTGATGGTCGTTCGTCCTGCGCTAGTCTCCTCTGGCTCCAATGCCGATATGAGTTCCTCCTAGTTTTACCCTCCCTTGGCTGGCGAGGATTTCTTACGCTATCCTGAAATCTGACCTTTGGAGGTCTTAGTTTAGGATCCCTCTGCTGGAAGAAATTCTTCTCTTTCTTAGTGATAAGGTGTTGCTTCCCTTCTTTAAAATCCATTTTATCATGTAGATATTTCTACTTTTTCTTCGCCATCAAATCTCTCTCATTAGAGGCTACTTTCTCTATTATCTCCATCTCCATCTCCTTATACTCCTGTAAATCCTTGAGAGGGTCCACCAGTGATTTCAAAATTTCTATCTCATTTTCTAGATCTTTCAGTTCTTTACCTCTCTCCCTTACAATTAATCTCATTAAGGAAAGGGAACATGAGTCGATAATTTTTAACCACTCCTTTTTAAAGGAAGGTGACCTGTCAGAATAGGTGGGTAGTTTATTAATTCTTAATCCCCGTGGTATAATCTCCTCTGAGATATATCTCTCCAGGGAGATGATTTCCCACCATATCCTGCCCTCCTTAAGTAATGCTTTCTCTATTTTACACATGAGGCCCTCCAAATCCTCATCGCCTGAACTGGTGGATTCATATCTATCAGATAAAATTTCCTCAAATTTCTCTTTTCTGATATTTCTATGTGCAAACATATTCACAGATGGACTATGTGGGCTGCTGTAATTTACTCGCCTGAATGACCGACAAATACTATACAAAAAAGAAAGGAGAGTGTACACTGCGCCCACAGATAACAACAGTGAGGGTGTACAAGGAGATGTCACTCTTTCTCCACCAAAACACTAGAACAAAAACAAGAGTCCACCTTCCGCTGCGCTATCTATCCGTAAGTCCTTAAATGGCGTTTCGATAACAATTATTCAAACAAAAGAAAACAGTCCCAAATTCTAGAGTCCATGAAGGGGAGTCATCCACAATCTGGGTAACTATAAGTGAATGGTACGTGGGGATCCTCAAATGACAGTACTTGACAAAAGTCTAATCTGCACGTGTGAATGGAAAATTCTGTATAGGTACGCACCGTACTCACATGTACAATGTGCGTGCTGTATCCATAAAGGTATCTTTCTCCCCCATGCAACTTGATCCTCCTCCTTCGTGGACTCCCCTCAAGAGCAAGGAAAGAGAAAAAGGGGTGGGGAACCCCAATGGTGTAATACGTTCAATATGATAAATCAGATATACAGAACTGCCAAAGACGTTTTAAATCTTATTCGTAATTGGGAGCATACCCAACTCACATAGATAAAGACGTAATACTCCTATAAAGGTATTTTTACACAATTCAGGAAAAAATGGGGGTGATGCGTACCCCAAACTCACGTTCTACAGGATTCCTGAAGGCACATCAGGGTTTCTTTAGAAGGTGATTTTCCTGCCTCTTCTCTGTTGCACTCTCCCCGGGGCCACCAGATGTATAGAACCCACAAAGAAGGAAGTTTTTTTTAGGGTAATGTGTCCATTTATTGTTAAAAACAATTTAAAACAAACAATGTTTTCTTAAGGGCATAATCCACCATGCAAACAAATGGGGGAATAAATCCAAATACTGGGAGGTAGTTGTGAAAAACAGACCTGGGGTGCGGTGCATCCGGATTCCCACACTTCTAAGTACTGATCTCCTGGGTATTGGGATGTGCCTCCTTAACCACCAACGCTTTTCAACTTAAAAAGTCTTTGTCAAGGTGTGTCTAGGTGGTGTGTTCTCTGGGTTTAAATACCTTGTGGCATGGTGGCATCCATTAAAGGGGGCGGGTCCAATTATCAAATCTAAAAAATCTATATGTAATTAATATACGTGCTGCTTCATCTGAAATTGCTCAAACATATAGTGGCAGCATTAAAATAACCAAACTGCACTGTTCAAATAAGTGTATACTTTTAAACCAGCTAATTCCTGGTTTGTTTGTGTTCCACACACTGTGGAACGCACCTCACATCCGCCGGAAGTGCGGGCGGACATTACTGTTGCCATGAGGACGGATCTCGCCACCTCCCCAGCAACACCCCGCCTCAGTGATATTTCAAATTCCCCGTCCGGCTATGGATGGCCGGCACCAGACGCGGGGAGTTCTTCTGTGGTGTGCGCTCCACGCTCCGTGGAGCGCACACAACTTCCGCCGGAAGTGACATCCGGGTGCGGGCGGGCATTCATGTTCCCATAGCAACGGCTAAATGAAGCCGTTTCTATAGTGAGGCGCCGTGCATATCCACAGATCGAACTGTGGGCAGCACGTAGGTGGTTTATAGGTGTATATCATTACGTATGGGGTATGTAGTTCAAACATCCCACACTCTCCCGGATGTAGATTTTAATAGATCATTTTCATGCCACCTGGCAAGATACTGTGTATAGGAGCTGGCCCTGGGTATCCAGGAAGACTAAGGGGATATATAGGCACTACTCCTTTCCCCATATGACAAAGGTGGACTGTGCCAAAAATGTCCATATATGTGACCTAACCTATGTAATATAAAACTTAACATATATTGGATCCTAAATTAATATTCTAAAAAAAGCTTTATGTAGAATTTCCTTAAAGGGATATTTCCCCAGGCCCACATATACACGGCCTCTCTTCTTGGGAATATATCCCCAAATACCCTATTAAGACCACACAAAAGGGGGACAGACCATCATAATCCTAAACCCGGGAGGTAGCCTCACCCCAGATGTGCCTCAATCATCACTCCACATCATATACAGCAATTGATAACGTAAGAATATAATTCCCCACCCACATCCCCTAGAGGAAAACTTATGCTCCCTATGGGTGAATGGTATATTCTGATCGTAATTTCAGTAGAAGGCTAAACCGAGGGGCAGGGTGAAATAACAAAGGGAGATCAGACCGAAAGAGATCTAGCTTCCAACCATCCAAAGGAAGAATTACAGAAACCACTTGGTCTCAAAATCGAGGTTTAACCCCCTGGGATTCAAAGTTCCTAGTTTGAAGATGATCTCCATCTCTTTCCTGGCCAATCTCTCCTCGGAGTCATTCTTCCTCCAGTTATTCTTGACAGTATGGATCCCACAAAATGACACCAAGTCTGCTACATTGCATTTATGTGTGCTTTGAAAATGTGCCAACAGACCATGTGTAGGTAATCCTTTTTTGATATTCCTAACATGCTCGCTCATTCTCTCTTTGAGTTTCCGGGTCATCCTACCTACATATTGCTTGTTGCATTTGCATTGTATTAGGTAGACGACGTTCTTACTGTCGCATGTGATAAAATCGTGGATGGGAAATTCTCTTGTCGTATTTGTGGACATATATTTTGTAATGGCTGAATTTGTACCTTTGCAGTTCTTGCACATTGTGCAGGAGCCGCACCTAAAGAATCCCTTTGATTTGATACCGTTCTTCTTCCATCCATCTCCTAGTACACTATTGACCACTCGATTCTTGATGTTGTCGGCCTTCCGATAGACGAATAAAGGTTTGTCAGTAATGTATTCCTGCAAAGTGGGGTCCTTAAGTAGATCCCCCCAATGCTTTCTTATAATACGTTCCAAATCCTTGTACTGACTGTTGTATTTCGTGATGAACGTGACACCATTTCTGTTTCCCATTTCCTTCCTCTCCTTCTGGTTTCTTTTGTGCTGGAAAAGTTCATCCCTAGTCCTTTTTCCATAGTCTGGGAATGAGCTGGTGATGTTATCCTCCTTATACCCCTTTCCAAGGAATAGTAATTTAAGCACTATTCCTTGGTCCTCGTAATCCTTAATTCTCGAGCAGTTCTTCCTCACTCTGTGGAACTGGCTTTTGGGTACTGACAATAACCAATTCTGATGGTGATTGCTATTATAAGGGATGAAAGAGTTACAATCTGTAGGTTTGATGAAGGTTTTCGTCTCTATCTTCCCATCATCCACCAAAATTGTCAAGTCCAAAAAATTGACCTGTTCTTTGTTCTTTTCAAATGTCAGTTTGATATTTCTTGTGTTCAGATTTAGTTGATCACAGAAATTCTCCAGTGACTCAGAATCCCCCTTCCAGATGAAGAATATGTCATCAATATATCTCACCCAGAGCACCAGGTCAGCCCCCAGCTCACGCCCACTGTATACAGATTGTTCCTCCCAGTGGGCCATGAACAGGTTGGCATAACTGGGGGCGAACCTGGTGCCCATAGCCATGCCATGCAGTTGTAAGTAGAAGGATTCCTCGAACCAGAAGAAATTATTCTTCAGTATTAGTTCAGTACTCTCCATTAAAAACAGTTTATGTTCTGTATCGAAATCTTCCTTAGAAAAGGGGGAGTTTGGGTTTGGGAATGCCGCACAGGATCAAAAAGAGAGATTGTAATGAAAACAGTAAATAAAATATTTGCTCCGAGAAAAACTGACAGATTAGAGGGTAGTCTAAGATAAATCACCTTCTACCATCAGAATGAATCTCTATGGGCAGACAAAATGGTGATTGTCAGCGGTGCTCCCAATGGTCCGAACGTATTTAAATTTAGGAAAAGAAGAAAAAATGACCTTGGGTGGGAGCACTCATTCCCGGAGAGTTATTTGCAGATATGATGTCTGTATGAGTAGTAATGTGATAATGAGAAGATTTAAAACATAACTTTTAATAATCTATATATAAAAGGCTAGGTACACTAATGGAGTTTACTGAAATTTTTTTTCTTTGTTTATAAAAACACGAGATACCCAATTTAATAATGAGATGGCTGTAAACTTTCTAAGCCATACATAATGTTAAATCTGCGAACATGTTGATGGATTGTTACTGTGATAATTCAGTATCCAGCAAGCAAATGCCCATCCCTCCGTGGGTTCAGTGCAAACACCAATTCAATTCCACTGGAGACCCACAACACCTGGTATTCCCAAATGGTCTCCCACTGAAGTACTGACCAGGCCCAACACTGTATCGCCTCCAAGATCGGACGGGATTGGGCATACCCAGTGTGGTATGGTAGTGGGTGACGTATGGAAAAGGGCAGAGAGTGCAACTGATTGCGGGATGTGTGTTATTGTGCTAGTTTTAGCCAAATACAATCCTCCTTATTGGATAAATTTGTTGACCGTCATTGCACCAATTTAGCGACCCAAACACATGGGTATGCAGAGGTTAAATCATATGGTCAACAAGAGTTGATAGCATAAGCCTCTATTGTTATTGTTCGTGGCGTGAGGCAAAACAAAAAGAGTAGCCTATTATAATTTAAGGCATGTGTAAGGAACAAACACAAAATTCCAATGAACCAAATGTCTGTTATTGCAGATTAAGTCTGTCAGGAAAGCACAAATTGAATAGTATCAACGATGGAAGGATTAGCTAAATTAGCACACAGATATATAGGTAGATGTGCTTTAAAGGAATATATATTTGCTGCAATAGGTTTAGACAGTGCAAACCATGAACATTCGCATACCAGCAGCTGATATAACCAATACAATTGTTGCCATAAATTTGACATAAGCTGATACTTAGAAGCCAAATGTAAATTTTTTTATATAGAGAAAGCACACATCGTTGCAGCTACCACTGCCCTGCACTGTGTTATAATTATATACTCAATTTACATTTTTTAAGCATACAAAACAGCCTAAACAATTTGCAGGCAAAGATTAGTGGCTAAATGCCACAAGTAATAGTGCAGTTAGTCATAGATAGCACCTATGATACGTACGTGATTGTGGGTCACGGAGAGCGCTCTCACGTGACCAGTCTCAGACCAGCAACGGAGGACAGGAGACCGGGCGAGACGGCCAGTCTGCACACCGCACGGACTTAGGCGGCTCGGCGGCACTCGACGGGACGGGGAGGCGCACGGCATAAGTATCCTCTCTCCCCCTTCCCCCCTGCTCACTGCCCCCACCATCACCATCAAGCCAAATACTTATTTGGGCAATCTTATTTTGCTGGTTTTGAGGTGCAAGTACATGCTTAGAATCATCAACTGCAGGTGTTGTGCACTATTAGTTACACCGCTACCCGTGATATTTAGTTGCCAATTCTTTGTCTGATAATCACTTGAGCTGCTTTTCATGGTTTATATACGGAAAATAGTAGTTTCTTTCTTTGTCAAGCACACAATAATTTATCATAGGTGCTATCTATGACTAACTGCACTATTACTTGTGGCATTTAGCCACTAATCTTTGCCTGCAAATTGTTTAGGCTGTTTTGTATGCTTAAAAAATGTAAATTGAGTATATAATTATAACACAGTGCAGGGCAGTGGTAGCTGCAACGATGTGTGCTTTCTCTATATAAAAAAATTTACATTTGGCTTCTAAGTATCAGCTTATGTCAAATTTATGGCAACAATTGTATTGGTTATATCAGCTGCTGGTATGCGAATGTTCATGGTTTGCACTGTCTAAACCTATTGCAGCAAATATATATTCCTTTAAAGCACATCTACCTATATATCTGTGTGCTAATTTAGCTAATCCTTCCATCGTTGATACTATTCAATTTGTGCTTTCCTGACAGACTTAATCTGCAATAACAGACATTTGGTTCATTGGAATTTTGTGTTTGTTCCTTACACATGCCTTAAATTATAATAGGCTACTCTTTTTGTTTTGCCTCACGCCACGAACAATAACAATAGAGGCTTATGCTATCAACTCTTGTTGACCATATGATTTAACCTCTGCATACCCATGTGTTTGGGTCGCTAAATTGGTGCAATGACGGTCAACAAATTTATCCAATAAGGAGGATTGTATTTGGCTAAAACTAGCACAATAACACACATCCCGCAATCAGTTGCACTCTCTGCCCTTTTCCATACGTCACCCACTACCATACCACACTGGGTATGCCCAATCCCGTCCGATCTTGGAGGCGATACAGTGTTGGGCCTGGTCAGTACTTCAGTGGGAGACCATTTGGGAATACCAGGTGTTGTGGGTCTCCAGTGGAATTGAATTGGTGTTTGCACTGAACCCACGGAGGGATGGGCATTTGCTTGCTAGATACTGAATTATCACAGTAACAATCCATCAACATGTTCGCAGATTTAACGTTATGTATGGCTTAGAAAGTTTACAGCCATCTCATTATTAAATTGGGTATCTCGTGTTTTTATAAACAAAGAAAAAAATTTTCAGTAAACTCCATTAGTGTACCTAGCCTTTTATATATAGATTATTAAAAGTTATGTTTTAAATCTTCTCATTATCACATTACTACTCATACAGACATCATATCTGCAAATAACTCTCCGGGAATGAGTGCTCCCACCCAAGGTCATTTTTTCTTCTTTTCCTAAATCGAAATCTTCCTTATCAAGCAAGAATTTTGTGGCCTCTAGGCCATGTTCGTGGTCAATGGCCGTGTACAGAGATGTTACATCAGCCGTTACCATGGTGTAATCGGACTCCCAGTGTAGGGAGTTGATTCTCTCAATCACCGCCGTAGAATCCCTTAGGTATGACCTGGTCTTCTGAGCTAAAGGTTGTAAAGTGTGGTCAATAAATTGCGACAGATTCGATGTTATGGATTCTGTGCCCGCCACAATGGGTCTCCCCGGTGGATGTTCCAAACTCTTGTGGATTTTACAGAGGGTATAAATCACTGGAATTGATGGATTCGTGATGGTCATATATTCCCTTTCATTCTCTGTGATTACCTCCTTACGTTCAAACTTCTCAAGAAGATCTGTCAGTTTCTTCCTTATCCCCTCCGAGGGATTCCCTCTGAGTTTCTTGTATGTCACTGGATCATACAGTTGTCTCATGATCTCTTTCTTATAATCTTCCACATCCTGAATGACCACCGAGCCTCCCTTATCCGCCGGTTTTATAACGATGGATATATTCTCCTCCAGGCTCTTAAGGGCTTCTCTCTCTTTCTTATTCAGATTGGGTTCCCTAATTTTCCTAAATGAGTTGTTCTCAATATCCTCCTTCACCATTTTTTCGAATGTTTCAATGAAACAGCCCTTCTTATGGGTCGGGAAGAAGACTGATTTTGGTCTAAAGACGGATGGTGCGCTCCCCACTGGTTCCGTTGCGGGCTGGTCATGGAAGAACTTCTTCAAGGTAAATTTTCTTATAAACCTCTGAAGGTCTACATAAGCTCCGAAGCGATCCATATTGCTAGATGGGGCATATTTCTGCCCTTTTTTCAAAACATTAGTCTTGTCCTCAGTTATAGTGTATTTACTGAGGTTGTAGATCTTGGTATATTCTAGGGCTGGATTGGTGTTAATATTCGTATTGGTCTTTAAAGCCCTGGTGTTTTCCTTTCTAAGTAAAAGATATTTCTTGCGGTGATTGAGTGCAGAGGTTGCTCCCCGCGAACCCCTTTTGTGCTTAATCACCTTTTCCTTTCTTGATCTCATCCCTCGTCTAAAAAAAGATCATCCTCTCGCATATCCCTGAAGGAGTCCATTCTCCTTGGTCTCCATATTGGTGTCCTACGTGAATGGTATGATCTCGGATATCGATACTCATCCCTTTCAGGGGTAGCGGATCTGGATGGTCTTCTCCACCATTCTCTTTCTATTCCTCTTCCCATCCTTCCTGACTGATGTATTTGATTTTTCACAGTTCTTTCCTTCCTGGCTTTAAACCTCTCGGTTGATGGTCGTTCGTCCTGCGCTAGTCTCCTCTGGCTCCAATGCCGATATGAGTTCCTCCTAGTTTTACCCTCCCTTGGCTGGCGAGGATTTCTTACTCTATCCTGAAATCTGACCTTTGGAGGTCTCAGTTCAGGATCCCTCTGCTGGAAGAAATTCTTCTCTTTCTTAGTGATAAGGTGTTGCTTCCCTTCTTTAAAATCCATTTTATCACGTAGATATTTCTACTTTTTCTTCACCATCAAATCTCTCTCATTAGAGGCTACTTTCTCTATTATCTCCATCTCCATCTCCTTATACTCCTGTAAATCCTTGAGAGGGTCCACCAGTGATTTCAAAATTTCTATCTCATTTTCTAGATCTTTCAGTTCTTTACCTCTCTCCCTTACAATTAATCTCATTAAGGAAAGGGAACATGAGTCGATCATTTTTAACCACTCCTTTTCAAAGGAAGGTGACCTGTCAGAATAGGTGGGTAGTTTATCAATTCTTAATCCCCATGGTATAATCTCCTCTGAGATATATCTCTCCAGGGAGATGATTTCCCACCATATCCTGCCCTCCTTAAGTAATGCTTTCTCTATTTTACACATGAGGCCCTCTAAATCCTCATCGCCTGAACTGGTGGATTCATATCTATCAGATAAAATTTCCTCAAATTTCTCTTTTCTGATATTTCTATGTGCAAACATATTCACAGATGGACTATGTGGGCTGCTGTAATTTACTCGCCTGTATGACTGACAAATACTATACAAAAAAGAAAGGAGAGTGTACACTGCGCCCACAGATAACAGCAGTGAGGGTGTACAAGGAGATGTCACTCTTTCTCCACCAAAACACTAGAACAAAAACAAGAGTCCACCAAAACACTAGAACAAAAACAAGAGTCCACCTTCCGACACGATACTGTACCGGCAGCCCCCTTCTCCATAACGCCGGGACCCTGTGCAGTTCCACATCACCGTCACCCACACCTGTCTGTGTGCGGGCGACAGGGCTCTCGTTTATGCTGGGGTAGTGGGGAGGCCGGGAGCGGTCTGTGCGGCCGTGGTGTGGACGGGCTGTTACCTTGACACTGTGTGTCCACAGCGCGCCTGCAAGGCAATAGATTGTGTGTGGGGGGGGGTGTTTGCGGCGGTGTGGCCTGCGGCAGTCTGTCCCGCCGTGGTGGGGAAGGTGGGTGCATTAGTTGGTTTTGTGCAGATGACGGGAGGGGTGGTGTGGGGTGCGGCTGGCTGAGCGGCCGTGGTGCGTGGTCCTGCCATGGATGGATGTGGAGGGGGGGTGGAATCGGTGCAGTGGGGTTAGGCTGGGCAGTGTGTGCTGGTCCGTTATGCGGACGTCGGGGTGGGGGGTGTCTGGGCCTTCAGTGGCTGCATGTGGGAGCTGGTGGAGGGGGATTTTTGGGGTGTGTGGTCTGGGTGTCAGTGGGTTGTAGGTGCCAAGGGAGGGGACCATGCTTACCTGGCACTGTGGGGTGTCCGTGCACTTGTGGCTGGGGATGGTGCTCCTGTTGTAGCTACTGCTAACTGGTGTGCTTGGACAGGGCAGGAGCTGCTAAGGCCGCCCAGGTCTGTGACTCCACCCAGCGTTAGAGGGCCAGGCACACAGGGCTAATATATAGGATATATATATATGTGTGTGTGTGTGTATAAAAAAAGGGGAAGGAGACAGTACTCAAAGCAAATCCACAGCAAAAAAATTAGGTGGTGCAAGGCAGCAGTAACAATAATAACACTCACTTTTCCAGCACACCAGAAAAAGCAAAAAAGCCAGCACTCACAGTTTAGATGAAAGAAGAGAGGTGTTTAATCCTTAGCCAAACAGCATGGGCCCTCATTCCAAGTTGATCGCTCGCTAGCTGCTTTTATCAGCAGTGCAAACGCTAAGCCGCCTCCCTCTGGGAGTGTATCTAAGCTTAGCAGAAGTGCGAACAAAAGGTTAGCAGAACAGTGATGAAATTTTTTCAAGCAGTTACAGAGTAGCTGCAGACCTACTCATTCCTTGCGATAACTTCAGTCTGTTTAGTTCCTTCTTTGACGTCACAAACACGCCCTGCGTTCGGCCAGCCACTCCCCCGTTTCCCCAGGCACGCCTGCGTTTTTACCTGAGCACACTCCCGGAAAACGGTCAGTTACTACCCAGAAACACCCACTTCCTGTCAATCACTCAACGATCACCAGTGCCACTGGAAAGCGTCACTCAGTCTTGTGTGAAACTGCATAGTTTTTTGTGAAAGTACGTCGCGCATGCGCACTGCGGCCCGTACGCATGTGCAGAAATGCCGATTTTTAGCCTGATCGCTGCGCTGCGAACAACGGCAGCTAGCGATGAACTTGGAATGACCACCATGGTCATGTACAATCTCACAGTCACAGCCCTTTCATCTGTGAGTGCTGGTTTTTTTGCATTTTCTGGTTGAAAAGTGTTACTATATATATTTCTGCTGCGGGGTACACTGGCCTCCACAAGGATTCACATTAGGGTGTATAGTAGGATCTTGATCCGAGGCACCAACAGGCTCAAAGCTTTTGACTGTTCCCAAGATGCACAGCGCCGCCTCCTCTATAACCCCGCTTCCATGCACAGGAGCTCAGTTTGTAAGTTGGTGCCATACAGTAAGCAGGCACTTAACAGGAGGGCTGCATTGGGCAGCCTATTCATTGCTTTAATTGAAAGAAAGAACTGAAGATTTTTCTGTCAGACTACAAGGGCTGCAGCAGGCAAAGTCTCATAGACTTTCCTGTATGCAGCTCCGTCACCCCCAGCGGCGCTGTATACTCCCGCGCCTTGGTTTCCGGGTCACTGCAGCGGAGGCGCCGGTTACTTCAAATCGTGAGTCACACACGCCGCCATCCTCCCAGATCGTGGGGCCGCAGGTACGGGGGAGGTAAGGGGTTTCTGTGCCCGCACTTTACCGCGATCCAGCGTGGCATTAGGAGGCGGGCCGAGCGCGCGCTGGCGTGGACACTGGTTACTGGGCAGAAGCTCCACTAGCCGCTAGGGACACTTAATGGGCACAGGTCCGGGAGGCTTTTACTGTACCTAAACCCCGCTTTTAACTGCCCGCAGCGCCCAGTGGGGATGCCAGCAGGGGGAGCAGGTCGGCCCCTCCCACAGCCCCAGGGTGCCATTTCTACAAATGTTCCCGCCCTGGAGCTGCTTTCCTCTCCTTCACTCCCGGCCAGCAGCCATCACTCATAGAGCTGTGCTGTTCCTGCGACTGCTGGGGCAAATCCTCCTCTGTGGAACCGCCTGATTGCCAGTGCTATGCTTCCTACAGGACACTTAAGTATTCTACCTGTCACTAGGACAATGTTAGTAAAAAAGAGTGCATACATTCAGGGTACAAACACCCTGTGATATACATCCAGTAGTTACTGTGATTTGTTATATCTATTGTTAACACATATAGCCATACTGAGTATTACTTTGTATTGCTAGTCCAGTCCAGTTTTATGGTGCATAATTTCTGCATGGTACGCTTGTGACTATATATGTGTGTGTGCATGTAGCTGCTGCGTGGTTGTCTTATTAAAGGGTATTTCTGCTGCGGGGTACACTGGGCTCCACAAGGAATGGACAATGGAGTGTAGAGTAGGATCTTGATCCGGGGCACCAACAGGCTCAAAGCTTTGACTGTTCCCAGAATGCATAGCGCCGCCTCCTATATCACCCCGCCTGTCACGATCCGGGTATCTGGACGCCATTTCTTACCCATCAGATGCCTCCTAAGGCTGGCTCAGCGCTCCAGGACCGGATCCCATCTGTTATCCTGATGTGTACATTCCTGTATCCTCTCCTGTCACTCTGGGACGCTGTCACAGTAAACGCCATATTACACCTGGCATGGCGTCTCCCGCGGCCTCCGCCGCCGTCCCTGAACTTCTGCAGAGTCTCAGAGTGTCTGAGTGGCGATTACGTCAGCCGCGGCCTCCGCTGTGTCCGCGTGGTTGGATGTTTTCATTACCACATGGATTACAAACCAAACTTCCCTCCAAGTGTCTGCATGGGCGCAGCCATCTTGGATTCTGTCAGCTGATCATTTCCACCAATCTGTTCTCAGTATTGATAATCTGCATAGTTGCCTAGCCAATCCCTTCCTTGCTGCAGGTATAAATACACTGTGCTTGAGCAAGGAAGGCGTCAGTGCTTTGGTTGTCAAACCTAGTTCCTGTTTGTCTCTCTCCTGTGATTGTCTTCCAGGTTCCAGCTCCTGTCTCAAGACTTCCACCATAGAGACCCGCACCAGCATTCCACCTGCGGTGTAGCCTGACTCTCCAATCCATTGTGGATTCATCTGTTTCCAGCTACAACATTACCTGCTTCCAGCTCAGCTTCCAGCAGAGTACAGCTTCCCTTAAAGGGCCGGTGTCCTTTCTACACTTTATCACTCTCCACCGGTATTATTATTTCTCCGCTCTCAAGTTCTACATTTCAGTTCATATTTCATCGCTCCCAAGTTCATTTATTATTTAACTGGTTCCAGCCAGTATCCACTCCGTGCTAACAACAGTCTGGTTCCAGCCAGTATCCACAGCAGCTGTTTTACCTTCAGCAACCCAGCTTTTCCTGGAACACCAGCTGGCACAATCCTGGGTTATCTCCATTGCTACAGTCGGGCCTGGTAAGGACTTTCCATCTAGAAGATCATAAGAACTATCTCACACTACCAGTGCCCTGTGGCTCCTGCCATCCTGTAGTACCCAGGAACTGTATTTATTATTTGCTGACTTTTACGTTTTCTTTTACTGCTGCTGTGTTGCGGAGTTGTCATAATAAACATCATTGACTTTTATCTAAGTTGTCGTGGTCACGCCTTCGGGCAGTTATTATTCATGTTACTTACATGTCCAGGGGTCTGATACAACCTCCCAGGTTCCGGTACATCTCAGCCCCTACAACTGAGGCTGCCTCCCGTCAGCTCAGGCCCTCAGTTGTGACAGTAAGCACTGACCTAATGAATCCAGCCGGAGACCAGGATCAAGCGGCCAGGCCGATGCAAGAACTGGCAGCCCGACTAGAACATCAGGAGGCTGCACAGGGCCACATCATCCGCTGTCTCCAGGATCTCTCTACTCGGCTGGATGGGATTCAGACAACTCTCCGTGGATCAGGCGCATCTGGTGCGTCAACCACAGTGACTCCAGCTATAACCCCACCCACCTTACCCATTTCTGCTCCACGTCTTCATCTTCCAACGCCAGCAAAATTTGACGGATCTCCAAGATTCTGCAGGGGATTTCTCAACCAGTGTGAGATTCAGTTTGAGCTACAACCTGGCAATTTTCCCAGTGACCGTACAAAAATTGCCTACATCATCTCTCTTCTCAGTGGCTCCGCCCTTGACTGGGCATCACCGTTATGGGAGAGGTCCGACACCCTGCTATCTTCTTACACTGCATTCGTGTCAACATTCAGGCGCATCTTCGACGAGCCAGGCCGGGTAACCTCAGCTTCATCCGAGATTCTCCGTTTACGCCAGGGGCCACGTACTGTAGGACAATATCTGATACAGTTCCAGATCCTGGCATCCGAACTGGCATGGAACGACGAGGCCCTGTATGCTGCATTCTGGCATGGCTTATCTGAGCTTATTAAAGATGAGTTAGCTACCAGAGACTTACCTTCTAAGTTAGATGAGCTAATCTCACTCTGCACGAAAGTTGATTTACGTTTCAGAGAGAGAGCAACTGAGCGTGGAAGATCATCTGCTCCAAAATCTTCTGCTCCTCCTCCTCGTCAACTGTCACCATCTAAAGATGAGCCCATGCAAATTGGCCGTTCCCATTTAACTCCTGCTGAGCGCCGAAGACGTCTCTCTGAGTCTCTTTGTCTTTACTGTGCAGCTCCGTCTCACACCATCAATGCCTGTCCCGAACGTCCGGGAAAACTCCAAACCCTAGCTCGCCCAGGAGAGGGCCGGCTAGGAGTAATGATCTCCTCTCCATCTCCTCATGATTGTAATCTCCCAGTCTCGCTTCAAGTTGCTCAACGTTATCGGAACGTCATTGCTCTCCTTGATTCCGGAGCAGCTGGGAACTTTATTACTGAAGCCTATGTTAAACGGTGGTCCCTACCCACCGAGAGACTTCCTTCCTCCTTTTCCTTAACTGCCGTGGATGGCAGTAAAATTTTTGATACTGTTATTGCTCTAAGGACTCTACCAGTTCGTCTGAGAGTGGGAGTTCTTCATTCCGAACTTATTTCACTTTTAGTGATTCCAAGAGCCACACATCCTGTGGTCCTGGGCCTTCCATGGCTCCGTCTTCACAATCCTACAATTGATTGGACGACTACGCAAATCCTGGCATGGGGTTCCTCCTGTGCAGAGACATGTTTGTTTAAAGTATTGCCTGTCTGTTCTTCCTCCCCCAGGTCGTCTGATGTTCCACCTCCTCCATATCAAGATTTCACGGATGTGTTCAGTAAAGCTTCTGCTGATATCCTTCCTCCTCATAGAGAATGGGACTGCCCGATTGATCTCGTTCCAGGGAAGGTTCCACCTCGAGGCCGAACTTATCCGTTGTCTCTGCCTGAGACGCATTCTATGGAGGAATACATTAAAGAGAACCTAGCAAAGGGGTTCATTCGACCTTCTTCTTCCCCAGCCGGCGCAGGCTTCTTTTTTGTAAAAAAGAAAGATGGTGGTCTGCGGCCGTGCATCGACTACAGAGGTTTGAACGACATTACCATCAAGAACCGTTATCCTTTACCCCTGATTACTGAGCTCTTTGACAGAGTTAGCGGAGCTACCATCTTTACAAAGCTGGACTTGCGAGGTGCATACAATCTCATCCGGATCCGTGAGGGTGACGAGTGGAAGACCGCCTTTAACACCCGTGACGGACATTATGAGTACCTCGTCATGCCCTTCGGATTGAGCAATGCTCCAGCTGTCTTCCAGCATTTTGTCAATGAGATTTTCAGAGACATTCTATACCGTCATGTCGTGGTCTATCTAGACGATATCCTCATTTTTGCCAACGATTTAGAGGAACATCGTTTTTGGGTTAAAGAGGTTCTGTCCCGTCTCCGTGTCAATCATCTCTATTGCAAATTAGAAAAATGCGTCTTTGAAGTCAAGTCCATTCCGTTTCTAGGGTACATTGTGTCCGGTTCCGGACTAGAGATGGATCCTGAGAAACTACAAGCAATTCAGAATTGGCCGGTACCCTTAACCCTCAAAGGGGTCCAGAGGTTCTTAGGGTTCGCCAATTATTACCGAAAGTTTATACGAGACTTTTCCACCATTGTGGCGCCTATTACTGCTTTCACCAAGAAGGGTGCTAACCCGTCCAAGTGGTCTGAAGAAGCCATGCAAGCTTTTCATCTTTTAAAACAGAGGTTCATCTCTGCGCCTGTCCTGAAACAGCCTGACATCGACTCTCCTTTCATCCTAGAGGTGGATGCCTCCTCCGTTGGAGTAGGAGCGGTGTTATCTCAGAGGGCTAAAGATGGCCATTTACATCCTTGCAGTTTCTTCTCCCGGAAGTTCTCCCCAGCTGAGCGCAACTATGCCATTGGCGACCAGGAGTTGCTAGCCATCAAGCTCGCTCTAGAAGAGTGGAGGTATCTGTTGGAGGGAGCTTCTCATTTAATCACCATACTTACAGACCACAAGAACCTTTTATACCTGAAGGGCGCACAATGTCTCAACCCTCGTCAGGCCAGATGGGCACTTTTCTTTTCCAGGTTCGACTTTAAACTCCAGTTCTGTCCGGGCTCTCAGAATCGCAAGGCCGATGCCCTTTCCCGCTCATGGGAGCAAGAAAATGAGTCAGAGTCTTCAGACAAGCATCCTATTATAAATCCGTTGGCATTCTCCACGGTAGGGATGGACTCTACGCCCCCATCAGGGAAAAGTTTTGTGAAGCCGATGCTAAGGAAGAAGCTCATGCATTGGGCCCATGCTTCCCGTTTTGCCGGACATACAGGTATCCAAAAAACCCTGGAGTTTATCTCTAGGTCCTATTGGTGGCCAACTCTGAAAAAGGACGTCTTGGAGTTTATTGCATCTTGCCCAAAGTGTGCCCAACATAAAGTATCCCGCCAGTCGCCTGCGGGGCAACTGGTTCCACTATCCGTTCCCCGTCGACCATGGACCCACTTGTCGATGGATTTCATTACAGACTTACCCATGTGCAACAAGTTCAATACCATCTGGGTGGTAGTTGACCGGTTCACCAAGATGGCACACTTCATTCCTCTCACCGGTCTTCCGTCAGCTTCCAAGTTGGCTCAAGTATTCATACAAGAGATCTTCCGACTCCACGGTCTTCCTGAAGAAATTATCTCAGATCGAGGAGTTCAATTCACAGCCAAATTCTGGCGAAGTTTATGTCAAGTCCTCCAAGTCAAGCTAAAGTTTTCCACGGCTTACCATCCTCAGACCAATGGTCAAACCGAGAGGGTGAATCAGGACTTGGAGGCCTTCCTCCGCATCTATGTGTCCTCCTCTCAAGATGACTGGGTTCAATTACTTCCCTGGGCCGAGTTCTGTCATAACAACCAGTATCATTCTTCCTCTGCTTCAACACCATTCTTCACTAACTTTGGATTCCACCCTAAAGTTCCTGAGTTCCAACCGCTTCCAGCAACTTCTGTTCCCGCAGTGGATATCACCTTGCATCAGTTTGCCAATATCTGGAAGAGCGTACGATCAGCTCTGCTCAAGGCATCGTTCAGGTACAAGAAGTTTGCGGATAAGAAGCGTCGAGCAGTTCCTGCTCTCAAGGTGGGTGATCGGGTATGGTTATCCACGAAGAATTTGAGGTTAAGAGTTCCCAGTATGAAGTTTGCACCTCGCTATATCGGTCCTTTCAAGATTGAACAAGTCATCAATCCTGTTGCTTACAGACTCCAGTTGCCTCCCTTCTTAAAAATACCCAGGACATTCCATGTTTCCCTGTTGAAACCGCTGATCTTGAATCGGTTTCATTCCTCACTTCCTCCAACTCCGAAAGTCCAAACTCAACGAGGCGTTGAGTATGAAGTGGCCAAGATCCTGGACTCACGTCACCGTTACGGTCAACTACAATATCTTATTGACTGGAAGGGTTATGGTCCTGAGGAACGTTCATGGACCAATGCTTCTGATGTCCATGCTCCTGCCTTGGTCCGGAGATTCCATTCCAAGTTTCCTCAAAAGCCAAAGAAGTGTCCTGGGGCCACTCCTAAAGGGGGGGGTGCTGTCACGATCCGGGTATCTGGACGCCATTTCTTACCCATCAGATGCCTCCTAAGGCTGGCTCAGCGCTCCAGGACCGGATCCCATCTGTTATCCTGATGTGTACATTCCTGTATCCTCTCCTGTCACTCTGGGACGCTGTCACAGTAAACGCCATATTACACCTGGCATGGCGTCTCCCGCGGCCTCCGCCGCCGTCCCTGAACTTCTGCATGCAGAGTGTCTGAGTGGCGATTACGTCAGCCGCGGCCTCCGCTGTGTCCGCGTGGTTGGATGTGCTTCTGTCAGCCTGGCGCCTCCTGTCTCCGGTGGCCGGCGCCGCCATTACTGTTTTCATTACCACATGGATTACAAACCAAACTTCCCTCCAAGTGTCTGCATGGGCGCAGCCATCTTGGATTCTGTCAGCTGATCATTTCCACCAATCTGTTCTCAGTATTGATAATCTGCATAGTTGCCTAGCCAATCCCTTCCTTGCTGCAGGTATAAATACACTGTGCTTGAGCAAGGAAGGCGTCAGTGCTTTGGTTGTCAAACCTAGTTCCTGTTTGTCTCTCTCCTGTGATTGTCTTCCAGGTTCCAGCTCCTGTCTCAAGACTTCCACCATAGAGACCCGCACCAGCATTCCACCTGCGGTGTAGCCTGACTCTCCAATCCATTGTGGATTCATCTGTTTCCAGCTACAACATTACCTGCTTCCAGCTCAGCTTCCAGCAGAGTACAGCTTCCCTTAAAGGGCCGGTGTCCTTTCTACACTTTATCACTCTCCACCGGTATTATTATTTCTCCGCTCTCAAGTTCTACATTTCAGTTCATATTTCATCGCTCCCAAGTTCATTTATTATTTAACTGGTTCCAGCCAGTATCCACTCCGTGCTAACAACAGTCTGGTTCCAGCCAGTATCCACAGCAGCTGTTTTACCTTCAGCAACCCAGCTTTTCCTGGAACACCAGCTGGCACAATCCTGGGTTATCTCCATTGCTACAGTCGGGCCTGGTAAGAACTTTCCATCTAGAAGATCATAAGAACTATCTCACACTACCAGTGCCCTGTGGCTCCTGCCATCCTGTAGTACCCAGGAACTGTATTTATTATTTGCTGACTTTTACGTTTTCTTTTACTGCTGCTGTGTTGCGGAGTTGTCATAATAAACATCATTGACTTTTATCTAAGTTGTCGTGGTCACGCCTTCGGGCAGTTATTATTCATGTTACTTACATGTCCAGGGGTCTGATACAACCTCCCAGGTTCCGGTACATCTCAGCCCCTACAACTGAGGCTGCCTCCCGTCAGCTCAGGCCCTCAGTTGTGACACCGCCTCCCTGCACAGGATCTCAGTTTTGTAGTTGGTGCTGCAGTAGCAGGCACTTAACAGAGGGGATGCTCCAGGCAGCCCTAAGAAGAGCTTTTTTTCTGAGGAAAAAAGTGAAGACTTCAAGGGCAGCAGCAGTGTTACATGTCAGTGGACATTCACGGCTGCAGCTCCGGCTCTCCCCAGCGGCGCTGTACACTCCCGAGCCCTGGTTGCCGGGTAACTACAGCAGGAGGCTCCGGTTTTCTTCTTGTCAGGCACACACGACGGGGGCTCTCCGGGATCGCGTGGCCGCGCTTCGGGAGGTGGTAAGTGGGACCCAGTCTTTATCGCGATCCGGCACGGTCAGTGGGAGGTGGGCCGTGCGCGCTGGCAGTGGACACTGTGGCAGTACAGGCGATCCCACTAGATCACCAGGGCATGGGACAGGTCAGGTTTTCTCTATAAACCATTTTATTAGAGCCCGCAGTACCCGGTGATTTTGCCAGCAGGGGGATAGAGCTTGGACCTGAAGCCCCTCCCCCAGCCCCAGGGCGCCATTTTCTGCAAATGTTCCCGCCCTGGAGCTGCATATCTGTCTCTCCCTCACTCCCTTGCAGTGTCTGCGGAGCCATTATCCCTCAGCTCACTGTTCCTGGGAATGCTTGGGCAAATCCTCCTATGTAAAGTAGAGATGAGCGGGTTCGGTTTCTCTGAATCCGAACCCGCCAGAACTTCATGTTTTTTTTCACGGGTCCGAGCGACTCGGATCTTCCCGCCTTGCTCGGTTAACCCGAGCGCGCCCGAACGTCATCATGACGCTGTCGGATTCTCGCGAGGCTCGGATTCTATCGCGAGACTCGGATTCTATATAAGGAGCCGCGCGTCGCCGCCATTTTCACACGTGCATTGAGATTGATAGGGAGAGGACGTGGCTGGCGTCCTCTCCGTTTAGAATTAGAATAGATTAGAGAGACACTTGATTTACTAATTTTGGGGAGCATTAGGAGTACTCAGTAGTGTACAGTGCAGAGTTTTGCTGATAGTGACCAGTGACCACCACTTTTATTTATAATCCGTTCTCTGCCTGAAAAAAGCGATACACAGCACACAGTGACTCAGTCACATACCATATCTGTGTGCACTGCTCAGGCTCAGGCCAGTGTGCTGCATCATCTATTATCTATATATAATATTATATATATCTGTCTGACTGCTCAGCTCACACAGCTTATAATTGTGGGGGAGACTGGGGAGCACTACTGCAGTGCCAGTTATAGGTTATAGCAGGAGCCAGGAGTACATAATATATTATATAGTGAGTGACCACCAGACACACAGTGCAGTTTATTTAATATATCCGTTCTCTGCCTGAAAAAAGCGATACACACAGTGACTCAGTCAGTCACATACCATATCTGTGTGCACTGCTCAGGCTCAGGCCAGTGTGCTGCATCATCTATATATATATTATATATCTGTCTGACTGCTCAGCTCACACAGCTTATAATTGTGGGGGAGACTGGGGAGCACTACTGCAGTGCCAGTTATAGGTTATAGCAGGAGCCAGGAGTACATAATATTATATTAAAATTAAACAGTGCACACTTTTGCTGCAGGAGTGCCACTGCCAGTGTGACTAGTGACCAGTGACCTGACCACCAGTATATAATATTAGTAGTATACTATCTCTTTATCAACCAGTCTATATTAGCAGCAGACACAGTACAGTGCGGTAGTTCACGGCTGTGGCTACCTCTGTGTCGGCACTCGGCAGCCCGTCCATAATTGTATATACCACCTAACCGTGGTTTTTTTTTCTTTCTTTATACATACATACTAGTTACGAGTATACTATCTCTTTATCAACCAGTCTATATTAGCAGCAGACACAGTACAGTGCGGTAGTTCACGGCTGTGGCTACCTCTGTGTCGGCACTCGGCAGCCCGTCCATAATTGTATATACCACCTAACCGTGGTTTTTTTTTCTTTCTTTATACATACATACTAGTTACGAGTATACTATCTCTTTATCAACCAGTCTATATATTAGCAGCAGACACAGTACAGTGCGGTAGTTCACGGCTGTGGCTACCTCTGTGTCGGCACTCGGCAGCCCGTCCATAATTGTATATACCACCTAACCGTGGTTTTTTTTTCTTTCTTTATACATACATACTAGTTACGAGTATACTATCTCTTTATCAACCAGTCTATATATTAGCAGCAGACACAGTACAGTGCGGTAGTTCACGGCTGTGGCTACCTCTGTGTTGGCACTCGGCAGCCCGTCCATAATTGTATATACCACCTAACCGTGGTTTTTTTTTCTTTCTTTATACATACATACTAGTTACGAGTATACTATCTCTTTATCAACCAGTCTATATATTAGCAGCAGACACAGTACAGTGCGGTAGTTCACGGCTGTGGCTACCTCTGTGTCGGCACTCGGCAGCCCGTCCATAATTGTATATACCACCTAACCGTGGTTTTTTTTTCTTTCTTTATACATACATACTAGTTACGAGTATACTATCTCTTTATCAACCAGTCTATATATTAGCAGCAGACACAGTACAGTGCGGTAGTTCACGGCTGTGGCTACCTCTGTGTCGGCACTCGGCAGCCCGTCCATAATTGTATATACCACCTAACCGTGGTTTTTTTTTCTTTCTTTATACATACATACTAGTTACGAGTATACTATCTCTTTATCAACCAGTCTATATATTAGCAGCAGACACAGTACAGTGCGGTAGTTCACGGCTGTGGCTACCTCTGTGTCGGCACTCGGCAGCCCGTCCATAATTGTATATACCACCTAACCGTGGTTTTTTTTTCTTTCTTTATACATACATACTAGTTACGAGTATACTATCTCTTTATCAACCAGTCTATATATTAGCAGCAGACACAGTACAGTGCGGTAGTTCACGGCTGTGGCTACCTCTGTGTCGGCACTCGGCAGCCCGTCCATAATTGTATACTAGTATCCAATCCATCCATCTCCATTGTTTACCTGAGGTGCCTTTTAGTTGTGCCTATTAAAATATGGAGAACAAAAATGTTGAGGTTCCAAAATTAGGGAAAGATCAAGATCCACTTCCACCTCGTGCTGAAGCTGCTGCCACTAGTCATGGCCGAGACGATGAAATGCCAGCAACGTCGTCTGCCAAGGCCGATGCCCAATGGCATAGTACAGAGCATGTCAAAACCAAAACACCAAATATCAGTAAAAAAAGGACTCCAAAACCTAAAATAAAATTGTCGGAGGAGAAGCGTAAACTTGCCAATATGCCATTTACCACACGGAGTGGCAAGGAACGGCTGAGGCCCTGGCCTATGTTCATGGCTAGTGGTTCAGCTTCACATGAGGATGGAAGCACTCAGCCTCTCGCTAGAAAACTGAAAAGACTCAAGCTGGCAAAAGCACCGCAAAGAACTGTGCGTTCTTTGAAATCCCAAATCCACAAGGAGAGTCCAATTGTGTCGGTTGCGATGCCTGACCTTCCCAACACTGGACGTGAAGAGCATGCGCCTTCCACCATTTGCACGCCCCCTGCAAGTGCTGGAAGGAGCACCCTCAGTCCAGTTCCTGATAGTCAGATTGAAGATGTCAGTGTTGAAGTACACCAGGATGAGGAGGATATGGGTGTTGCTGGCGCTGGGGAGGAAATTGACCAGGAGGATTCTGATGGTGAGGTGGTTTGTTTAAGTCAGGCACCCGGGGAGACACCTGTTGTCCGTGGGAGGAATATGGCCGTTGACATGCCAGGTGAAAATACCAAAAAAATCAGCTCTTCGGTGTGGAGGTATTTCACCAGAAATGCGGACAACAGGTGTCAAGCCGTGTGTTCCCTTTGTCAAGCTGTAATAAGTAGGGGTAAGGACGTTAACCACCTCGGAACATCCTCCCTTATACGTCACCTGCAGCGCATTCATAATAAGTCAGTGACAAGTTCAAAAACTTTGGGTGACAGCGGAAGCAGTCCACTGACCAGTAAATCCCTTCCTCTTGTAACCAAGCTCACGCAAACCACCCCACCAACTCCCTCAGTGTCAATTTCCTCCTTCCCCAGGAATGCCAATAGTCCTGCAGGCCATGTCAGTGGCAATTCTGACGAGTCCTCTCCTGCCTGGGATTCCTCCGATGCATCCTTGCGTGTAACGCCTACTGCTGCTGGCGCTGCTGTTGTTGCCGCTGGGAGTCGATGGTCATCCCAGAGGGGAAGTCGTAAGCCCACTTGTACTACTTCCAGTAAGCAATTGACTGTTCAACAGTCCTTTGCGAGGAAGATGAAATATCACAGCAGTCATCCTACTGCAAAGCGGATAACTGAGTCCTTGACAACTATGTTGGTGTTAGACGTGCGTCCGGTATCCGCCGTTAGTTCACAGGGAACTAGACAATTTATTGAGGCAGTGTGCCCCCGTTACCAAATACCATCTAGGTTCCACTTCTCTAGGCAGGCGATACCGAGAATGTACACGGACGTCAGAAAAAGACTCACCAGTGTCCTAAAAAATGCAGTTGTACCCAATGTCCACTTAACCACGGACATGTGGACAAGTGGAGCAGGGCAGGGTCAGGACTATATGACTGTGACAGCCCACTGGGTAGATGTATGGACTCCCGCCGCAAGAACAGCAGCGGCGGCACCAGTAGCAGCATCTCGCAAACGCCAACTCTTTCCTAGGCAGGCTACGCTTTGTATCACCGCTTTCCAGAATACGCACACAGCTGAAAACCTCTTACGGCAACTGAGGAAGATCATCGCGGAATGGCTTACCCCAATTGGACTCTCCTGTGGATTTGTGGCATCGGACAACGCCAGCAATATTGTGTGTGCATTAAATATGGGCAAATTCCAGCACGTCCCATGTTTTGCACATACCTTGAATTTGGTGGTGCAGAATTTTTTAAAAAACGACAGGGGCGTGCAAGAGATGCTGTCGGTGGCCAGAAAAATTGCGGGACACTTTCGGCGTACAGGCACCACGTACAGAAGACTGGAGCACCACCAAAAACTACTGAACCTGCCCTGCCATCATCTGAAGCAAGAAGTGGTAACGAGGTGGAATTCAACCCTCTATATGCTTCAGAGGTTGGAGGAGCAGCAAAAGGCCATTCAAGCCTATACAATTGAGCACGATATAGGAGATGGAATGCACCTGTCTCAAGTGCAGTGGAGAATGATTTCAACGTTGTGCAAGGTTCTGATGCCCTTTGAACTTGCCACACGTGAAGTCAGTTCAGACACTGCCAGCCTGAGTCAGGTCATTCCCCTCATCAGGCTTTTGCAGAAGAAGCTGGAGGCATTGAAGAAGGAGCTAAAAGGGAGCGATTCCGCTAGGCATGTGGGACTTGTGGATGCAGCCCTTAATTCGCTTAACAAGGATTCACGGGTGGTCAATCTGTTGAAATCAGAGCACTACATTTTGGCCACCGTGCTCGATCCTATATTTAAAGCCTACCTTGGATCTCTCTTTCCGGCAGACACAGGTCTGCTGGGGTTGAAAGACCTGCTGGTGACAAAATTGTCAAGTCAAGCGGAACGCGACCTGTCAACATCTCCTCCTTCACATTCTCCCGCAACTGGGGGTGCGAGGAAAAGGCTCAGAATTCCGAGCCCACCCGCTGGCGGTGATGCAGGGCAGTCTGGAGCGACTGCTGATGCTGACATCTGGTCCGGACTGAAGGACCTGACAACGATTACGGACATGTCGTCTACTATCACTGCATATGATTCTCTCAACATTGATAGAATGGTGGAGGATTATATGAGTGACCGCATCCAAGTAGGCACGTCACACAGTCCGTACTTATACTGGCAGGAAAAAGAGGCAATTTGGAGGCCCTTGCACAAACTGGCTTTATTCTACCTAAGTTGCCCTCCCACAAGTGTGTACTCCGAAAGAGTGTTTAGTGCCGCCGCTCACCTTGTCAGCAATCGGCGTACGAGGTTACATCCAGAAAATGTGGAGAAGATGATGTTCATTAAAATGAATTATAATCAATTCCTCCGCGGAGACATTGACCAGCAGCAATTGCCTCCACAAAGTACACAGGGAGCTGAGATGGTGGATTCCAGTGGGGACGAATTGATAATCTGTGAGGAGGGGGATGTACACGGTGATATATCGGAGGGTGAAGATGAGGTGGACATCTTGCCTCTGTAGAGCCAGTTTGTGCAAGGAGAGATTAATTGCTTCTTTTTTGGGGGGGGTCCAAACCAACCCGTCATATCAGTCACAGTCGTGTGGCAGACCCTGTCACTGAAATGATGGGTTGGTTAAAGTGTGCATGTCCTGTTTTGTTTATACAACATAAGGGTGGGTGGGAGGGCCCAAGGACAATTCCATCTTGCACCTCTTTTTTCTTTTCTTTTTCTTTGCATCATGTGCTGATTGGGGAGGGTTTTTTTGGAAGGGACATCCTGCGTGACACTGCAGTGCCACTCCTAGATGGGCCCGGTGTTTGTGTCGGCCACTAGGGTCGCTAATCTTACTCACACAGTCAGCTACCTCATTGCGCCTCTTTTTTTCTTTGCGTCATGTGCTGTTTGGGGAGGGTTTTTTGGAAGGGACATCCTGCGTGACACTGCAGTGCCACTCCTAGATGGGCCCGGTGTTTGTGTCGGCCACTAGGGTCGCTAATCTTACTCACACAGCTACCTCATTGCGCCTCTTTTTTTCTTTGCGTCATGTGCTGTTTGGGGAGGGTTTTTTGGAAGGGACATCCTGCGTGACACTGCAGTGCCACTCCTAGATGGGCCCGGTGTTTGTGTCGGCCACTAGGGTCGCTAATCTTACTCACACAGCTACCTCATTGCGCCTCTTTTTTTCTTTGCGTCATGTGCTGTTTGGGGAGGGTTTTTTGGAAGGGACATCCTGCGTGACACTGCAGTGCCACTCCTAGATGGGCCCGGTGTTTGTGTCGGCCACTAGGGTCGCTAATCTTACTCACACAGCTACCTCATTGCGCCTCTTTTTTTCTTTGCGTCATGTGCTGTTTGGGGAGGGTTTTTTGGAAGGGCCATCCTGCGTGACACTGCAGTGCCACTCCTAGATGGGCCCGGTGTTTGTGTCGGCCACTAGGGTCGCTAATCTTACTCACACAGCTACCTCATTGCGCCTCTTTTTTTCTTTGCGAAATGTGCTGTTTGGGGAGGGTTTTTTGGAAGGGCCATCCTGCGTGACACTGCAGTGCCACTCCTAGATGGGCCCGGTGTTTGTGTCGGCCACTAGGGTCGCTAATCTTACTCACACAGCTACCTCATTGCGCCTCTTTTTTTCTTTGCGTCATGTGCTGTTTGGGGAGGGTTTTTTGGAAGGGACATCCTGCGTGACACTGCAGTGCCACTCCTAGATGGGCCCGGTGTTTGTGTCGGCCACTAGGGTCGCTTATCTTACTCACACAGCGACCTCGGTGCAAATTTTAGGACTAAAAATAATATTGTGAGGTGTGAGGTATTCAGAATAGACTGAAAATGAGTGTAAATTATGGTTTTTGAGGTTAATAATACTTTGGGATCAAAATGACCCCCAAATTCTATGATTTAAGGTTTTTTTTAGTGTTTTTTGAAAAAAACACCCGAATCCAAAACACACCCGAATCCGACAAAAAAAATTCGGTGAGGTTTTGCCAAAACGCGGTCGAACCCAAAACACGGCCGCGGAACCGAACCCAAAACCAAAACACAAAACCCGAAAAATTTCAGGCGCTCATCTCTAATGTAAAGCCGCCTGGTTGTCAGTGCTGTGACTTTACAAGACACTTAAGTATTCTACCTGCCTTTTTTAGTCAGTGTTAGTTAAGAAAGAGTGCACTTAGTCAGGGTTTCCTAGTACAATTACCCTGTGATATACATCCAGTTCTTACTGTGTACTGTTATATCTATTGTTATATAGCTGTGAAAGCTAGTCCAGTGCAGTATTATTGTTAGTAATAACCTCTGCATTGTACAGACTTTGACTATTTGTGTGTGCATTTGATAGCTGAGTGGTGTCCATTTCGTGTCTTTCACTCAACCTGCTATCCCTATATTCTATAACCTGAGGGGGCTTGGTGCGTCAGGTTTTATCTAATATAGGATTTTCACAAAGATATACTGTATTACGTATTTTTCTCTGTGATTTAGTCACCATATCTCTCTTTTATCTCTGCTGGTGCTGACTACACTGCGCAGGGGTTTGGGCTAGAGGTATTGTGCTGCTGACAAATTGTACTGTGTTACCTGATACTGCAAGTTATATCATGTCTGCTTCTGAGGGTAACGGTTCTGGGGCTGAACACACTGCTGGTGTTTCCTGAAGCCGCAGATACCTATGAGGAGAATATAGCAGCTTTGGGCTCTGGTTCTGGGGGCTCCTTGCACCCCTGTGGGACGGTGGCAACGGGGGCAAATAATGACCCTCCGTGGGCCTCTTTTTCCACGCTTCTGCATACGCTAGTTAATAACCTAAAACCCCCTATGGGACCCCCAATGCCGGTACAACCGTTTGGCTAACCCGCCATGGGCGGACGATTTATCTGCGCAAATAAAGAAGTTGAACCAGTCCCTGACTACTAAAAAGTCTGACCGTCGCTCGCCTACGTCCAAGGGGTCCTCTAAGCGAGCGCTTGTCTCCTCACAATCCACTGCTGTCACTGACACCTCATCGGATGAAGACGGCACTTACACTGACCCCGCAGGTTCTGACTCAGATACGGCTGATGGGGAGGGTGGTTCACATGTGGATGTTACTGATCTTTTGGAGGCTATTAAGTTAATTTTACAGATTACGGATGATCCCGAGCCATCCGTTCCTCCTAAGAAACCAGATAGGTTCAAGCGTCAGAAGGTGATTTAACAAGTTTTACCTCACTCTGACCACCTAATTGATATACATCAGGAACCCTGGGAAAACCTGGGTACGAAGTTTGTGCCTCAAAAGAAGACGCTGACTCGCTATCCCCTCGCGCCGGAGCTGTCTAAGAATTGGGAAACACCTTCTCCAGTGGACTCACATGTGGCTAGGATGTTGGTTTCCTCAGCTCTACCGGTCACCACCGTCACGTCTCTAAAAGAGCCTACAGATAAACGTGTGGCGGGTTGTCTGAAAGCGATTTACACCCTCACGGGTGCTGCACAAAGGCCCACTATTGCAGCTACTTGGGCTGCAGAGGCCATTGAAGCATGGGCCTTGGAGTTAGATGCTGAAATCTCCTCTGACCATGCTAGACAATGCTTGTCTTATATTGTCACAGCTTCTCATTATATTAAAGAGGCGGCATCTGGTGCCGGTATCCTGGCAGCCAAGGCCTCTACTACGTCAGTCCTGGCTCGCCGGGTATTGTGGCTGAGATCCTGGTCTGTGGATCTGGACTCTAGAAAAACCCTGGAGGTACTCCCTTTCAAGGGAGATATTCTGTTTGGGGAGGATTTAAATAAGATTGTGGCTGACTTGGCTACTGCCAAAACTGCCTGTCTGCCAAGTATGCTCCTTCTGTGTCGAAGGCTAAAAGTACTTCCTTTCGCCCCTTTCGTCCCTCAGGTAAAGCAAAAGGTCAGGCGTACAACAAGCAGGCCCGCACTTCCAAACCTGGTAAGCCTAAGCCCAAAAGAGCCTGGGCGGCCCGTCAGCCAGCTTCCAAGACAGATAAGCCTGCCGCATGACGGGGCGGGCCTCCCTCTGGGGGATCCCAGGGTGGGGGGCCGGCTTCTAGGGTACACCCAGGAATGGTTGAAGACCACTTCAGATGCCTGGGTACGGGAAGTCGTCACTCGAGGTTACACCATAGCCTTCAAAAACCGACCCCCTCATCGATTTTGCCAGACAGATGTCCCGTTGGACAAGACAAAGGCAAACACTCTACATTCGGTGGTACAGACCCTCCTGGATACAGGAGTCATAGTACAGGTGCCTCTTGCGCAGAGGGGCCGGGGGTACTATTCTCCACCGGTTCTAGTCCCGAAACCGAATGGGTCCTCCTGGCCCATTCTCAACCTCATGGCATTGAACAGGTTTGTGAAGGTTTCCAAGTACCGGATGGAAACCCTTCGCTCTATAGTTCTGGCCTTGGAACCAGGGGACTTCATGGTCTCCCTGGATATACAGGATGCTTACCTGCATATTCCTATAGCAATGTCTCATCAGCAAGATCTGAGATTTATGATTGGCAACTGCCATTACCAGTTTCGAGCGTTACCTTTTGGTTTAACAACGGCTCCGCGAGTCTTTACAAAAGTCATGGCGGTGATGACGGTGGTTCTCCGCCGTCAAGGGGTCAGGATACTGCCGTATTTGGACGACTTGTTAATCCTGACAAATTCCCCAGAACTTCTCCTGCGTCATCTAGATGTGACGGTCTGGTTTCTGCAAGCCCACGGGTGGCTCATCAACTGGAAGAAGTCATCCCTGATCCCTGCTCAGAGCATGGTGCATCTGGGAGCACTATTGGACACTCACAACCAACGGTTGTTCCTGTCTCAGGAGAAAGTCCGGAAACTTCAGGACAGGATTCGTTGCTTCCTATCTCGTCCGCAAGTGTCGATACATACGGCGATGCAGGTGCTGGGCCTCATGGTGTCAGCATTCGACATGGTGGAGTACGCTCAATTTCACTCTCACCCTCTCCAGAGGCTGATTCTAGCCAAATGGGACGTCCTGCCTCACCGGATCAGGTCTCAAATGATCTCTCTGACTCCAGGGGTCCGTCTGTCGCTGCTCTGGTGGCTCCGGGACCAACAACTGTGCAGGGGCCGTCCGTTCTGGATATCCGACTAGATGCCAGTCTAAGAGGTTGGGGCGTGGTGCTGGAGCAACACTCCCTTCAGGGGCGGTGGACCAAGGAGGAGTCCCTTCTCTCGATCAATATTCTGGAGTTGCGGGCTGTCTTCAATGCCTTGAACCTAGCCCAGCATTTAATTCAGAACCGTCCTGTTCAAGTACAGTCGGAAAACGCCACCACAGTGGCTTACATAAATCATCAAGGCGGCACTCGAAGCCGCCTAGCAATGAAGGAAGTCTTGCGGATTCTACAGTGGGCAGAACTCCATCTACCGGCCATATCGGCAATATTCATTCCGGGAGTCCTGAATTGGGAAGCGGACTTTCTCAGTCGACAGGATGTGCATGCCGGCGAGTGGGGCCTCCATCCAGAAGTGTTTCAACTCCTAGTGGAAAGGTGGGGCCTTCCAGACGTAGATCTGATGGCGTCTCAACACAATCACAAGGTTTCGGTCTTCGGAGCAAGGACAAGGGATCCTCAAGCAGCATTCGTGGATGCGCTGGCTGTACCGTGGAGGTTTCGGCTGCCGTACGTGTTCCCTCCGGTGTCACTCCTGCCCAGGGTAATTCGGAAGTTCAAGCAAGAAAAAGGAATTCTGCTTCTCATAGCTCCAGCGTGGCCCAGACGGCACTGGTTCTCAGACCTGCAAGGCCTATCGTCAGAGCGTCCAATTCTACTTCCACAACGCCCAGACCTCCTCGTTCAGGGCCCCTGTGTCTACCAGGACCTAGCCCGGCTGTCTTTGACGGTGTGGCTCTTGAAGCTTCCGTCTTAAGGGCTAAAGGGTTTTCTGAGGCAGTCATTCAAACTCTGTTGCGAGCCCGGAAACCGGCTTCGGCTCGGATTTACTATATGGTCTGGCATTCTTACTTTGTTTGGTGCGCATCTAACGATTATGACGCTTCTAAGTTTAGTATAGCCAAGTTGTTGGCTATTCTTCAGCAGGGCCTGGACTTAGGCCTGCGTCTGGCCTCCTTCAAGGTTTAAATATCTGAGAAAATTTGCGACCTTACCTGATGTGCATACCTTTACTCAGGGCGTGTTGCGTATCCAACCTCCCTATGTCCCGCCTGTGGCTCCTTGGGACTTGTCGGTGGTTTTGGAGGCGTTACAAGAGTCTCCGTTTGAACCTCTTGGTTCAGCTTACCTTAAGTGGCTTTCCCTTAAGGTGGTGTTTCTGCTGGCTGTTGCTTCAGCTAGAATAGTGTCGGATTTGGGTGCCTTGTCCTGTAGTTCCCCATATCTGATATTTCACCGTGACCGGGCGGTTCTTAGGACTCGTCCCGGCTATCTACCTAAGGTTGTTTCTTCGTTCCACCTTAATCAGGAGATTGTAGTTCCGGCACTTGTTTCTCCTGATCTGTCTCCCAAAGAGCGGTCTTTGGATGTGGTACGGGCTCTCCGTATCTATGTGAAGAGAACTGCTCCTATTAGGAAATCTGATTCTCTTTTTGTTGTGTTTGGGTTTCACAAACGAGGCTTGCCTGCTCACAAGCAAACTCTGGCCAGATGGATTAGAATGGTGATTGCACATGCTTATGTGAAGGCTGGTCTCTCTGCTCCTGATTAAATTAAGGCCCATTCTACTCGGTCTGTTGGACCATCTTGGGCGGCCCAACGTGGTGCGACCCTTGAACAATTGTGCAAGGCGGCTACATGGTCCTCTGTGAACACGTTCATAAGGTTCTATGCCTTCGATACTGCCGCTTCCAGGGATGCTTCCTTTGGACGCCAGGTTCCTGTGCCCGCTACAGTGCGTCCCCTCCCATAAGGAACTGCTTTAGGACATTCCCATTGTCCATTCCTTGTGGTGCCCAGTGTACCCCGCAGCAGAAAACGAGTTTTATGGTAAGAACTTACCCTTGTTAAAACTCTTTCTGCGAGGTACACTGGGCTCCACAAGGCGCCCACCCCTGACGCACTTAGCTTCTTTGGGTTGGTATGGCATTAGCCGCTGACACGTCTCCTGACGTGAGAATGTGGTGTTGTGGCTACTAACCGTTGTCGTCTCTTTTCCTGCTACTACATTGGACTGGTTAACTAAAAACTGAGCTCCTGTGCAGGGAGGCGGGGTGATATAGGAGGCGGCGCTATGCATTCTGGGAACAGTCAAAGCTTTGAGCCTGTTGGTGCCTCGGATCAAGATCCTACTCTACACCCCATTGTCCATTCCTTGTGGAGCCCAGTGTACCTCGCAGAAAGAGTTTTAACAAAGGTAAGTTCATACCATAAAACTCGTTTTCACTCAGCATGCTACTCCTATATTCCTATACCTGAGGGGGCTAAGTGTATCAGTTTTTTCTCTGTATAATATAGGATTTGTTTCACAATATATACTTGCTGTGTATTATTACTTGTGATTTATAGTCACCCTATATATCTCTTAAACTCCCGGTTTGTGCTGTCATAGTCACACTTCACCGAGTGTTCTTGCTAGGTATATTCTTGCTACACCCAGAGCCGGCCCTAACCAATACGATGCCCTAGGCAAGATTTTGGCTGGTGCCCCGTGGCACTGCCACTAGTTCCACCTCTGACCCTGCACCCCTTTCACAGCACCATCAGCCCTCACCCATAGCAGTCCTCATTTTGGTGTTCCTACCTCCTATATTTTAAATAGGAACAGAGTGCACATTTGGCTGGGAAGGGGCATGGCCACACAATAGTGCCTTCAATTCAAATAACACAACACAGTAGTGCAACTTTATTCACATTTTATCATGTGATAGTGTTCCTAATTCACGTTACATCACACAGTAGTACCACTTTACCTTATAAACGTTAACTCCTCACAGTAGTGCCCCTTATTCACATTACATCACACTGAATTACTCCTTATTCATATTACACCTCACCATATTGCTCTTTATACACATTAGACCACACAGTAGTGCCCTTTCTATACATTACGCCACACAGTAGAGTACCTTATACACATAATGCCACATATTAGTAATGCATTTATACACATAATACCACACAGTAATGCCCCTTACACATATTATACACATTATTAATGTCCTTATAAACATAATGTGCATTAGACATTATGCCAACCTTCATTAATGCCCTTATACACATAATGCCCCTTACACCATGCCACACATTATTAATGCCCTTATACACTTAATGACACACATAATGTCCCTTACACATATGCTGCACATTATTAATGCCCTTATACACTTAATGACATACATAGTACCCCTTACACTTTTGCTGCACATTATTAATGCATTTATACACATGACACACATAATGCCTCTTACACATATGCCAAACACTACTGCACAACCAACCGACCCGCACACAGCACTCACACAGCCGTTAACACTGTGAACTCTTCCTCTGCTTGGATACAGAAGTGTCCTCATACATCTTGCCTCATTATACCATGCAGCCTGACATGAATATAGGCATGCCACATAACATTTTAATCAGCAGAAGCTGCTTGTGCCCCTAGGCATACCAAATGCCCTAGGCATTTTTTCCTAGTTTGCCTATGCCTAGGGCCGACTCTGGCTACACCTTGTACCAGGTTGCCCTATCTTGTGCACATTCTTATGTCTGCTACGCGTGGCAACGACACTGGGGCTTCTCCCACATTGCGTGGTAGTGATGCCGCAGAAGTGATGGAGGAAAATATGGCAGCTGAGAGTTCAAGTTCAGTGGGTCGGTAGCATCTGGGGCATCACAGGACCCACCTTGCGCTACGTTTTCCATGCTGTTAAACACGCTTGTAACTAAATTGGCACCCCCTGTGGGACCACCTCTGCCTATGCAATAGTTTATGGTCCCTGCTATTAATCCGCCATGGGCAGATCAGATCTCCACTCAGTTACAGCATTTGAACCAGTCACTGACTAAATTTAAGTGTCACTCTAGCCCGCCTAAGACTAAATCGTCTTCTAAACGGGCCATTACCTCCTCCCAATCCACTGCTATTCCAGACACGTCCTCTGACGAGGACAGCGCATATACTGATCCCACAAAGACTGACACAGATGTTTCTGATGGGGAAGGAAAGTCATTGGTGGATGTCCCGGATTTGATTGAAGCGATTAGGCTCATTCTTCAGGTGTCTGATGATCCTGAGCCTGAGGCTGTCTCTAAGAAACCGGATAGGTTTAAATGTAAGAAGGTGGTTAAACAAGTTTTACCTCATTCTGAACACCTGGCTGACATACGTCAAGAATCCTGGGAAAATCCGGGGACAAAATTCACACCAAATAAGAGACTGTTGGCTTGCTATCCTCTCTCTGCGGAAGTATGTAAGAATTGGGAAACCCGTCCGCCCGTTTATTCTCAGGTGGTGCGTATGGTTGTTTCCTCTGCTCTACCAGTAACTACCGTCACCTCTCTGAAGGAACTGACGGATAGACGTATGGATGGTTGTTTAAAAATTATTTACACCCTGACGGGGGCTGTGCATAGCCCAACCATTGCAGCAACTTGGGCTGCTGAAGCTGTTGAGGCGTGGGCTCAGGAGCTTGAGGCGGAACTGCCTTCCAACGCATCTGAGCATGCTCAACAATGTCTCTCATATATTACCACAACTTCTCTGTACGTTAAGGAGATGGACTCCGATGCCGGGGTGCTCGCGGCCAAGACCACTACTGCGTCCATCTTGACCAGACGTATCCTTTGGTTGAGATCCTGGTCAGTGGATATGGATTCCAAGAAAACCCTGGAGGTGTTTCCTTTCAATGGAGACATTCTCTTTGGAGAAGACCTCAATAGGATTGTGGCTGATCTGGCTACTGCTAAAACAGCTTGCCTACCTAGTACGGCTCCATCCGCACAGAAGGCTAAAAGTACTTTCCCTCTGCCCTTTCGTCCTCCAGGAAAAGCAAAAGGTCAGGCATACCCAAAGCAAGCTCGTGCTTCCAGACCTGCCAAGCCCAGACCGAAGCGTGCCTGGGCCGCCCGTCAGCCAGCTTCCAAAACTGACAAGCCTGCTGCATGACGGAGCGGGCCTCCCGCTGGGTGATCCCAGGGTGGGGGGCCGACTTCTAGGATTTGCCCAGGAATGGTTGAAGACCACTTCAGATACCTGGGTGAGAGAAGCAGGGCCGGATTAACAATGGGGCGGATGGAGCTGCAGCTCCAGGCCCCCCATCAAATAAGGCCCATAGCTTCAGCTGTGCTGCTGCTGCAGACAGGAAAAAATGTTTTCCTGCTACAGCAGCCTGCTACTGCCCGTCCGCGGTTCCCCCTACACCCAGGTTGTGATCCCCCCTCCAGTAGCACCGTCAAACTAAACACGGCCGCCGGCGTAATCTTGACACATATGGTGCCGCAGCGGAAAGGCTTCACTAGCCCCCCTCCCTGCACCCCATACGCTTACAGGAGGCGCAGCCGCGCAGGGAGGGAGGGAGTGATGGGAAACGAGTGACGGCGCAAATGGGCTGCCCATCCCGACCAGTGACCACTACCTTCCGTGACCTATCCTGAAAGAAACAGTAACAGCAGACAGGAAACAAGTACTTGAAATCAGCCAGAGCCTGGGAAACTGACTGATCCCTCTGGGTTGACGGCCCGCCGCAGCAGCAAGCTGACCGCAGAGCTACTATTTCAAATCTGCCGCGGAGCCGTGGACCGGCAGCCAATCAGGAGCGGCCGCGGCAGATTTGAAATAGTACAGTGTCCGGCTCCCTTCCCTGGGCCCTGTCAAAAGTGCGGCTACAAGGTTCGGCTCTCCGCATGCGGCCTGATTACGCCAGGGCTCCGGATCCCGCCCCCCTGACAGCTCCGCTGCCCATCTCTGGCTTTCGCCTGATGACAACCCGGGTGGCCAGCTCACGCTCCACAGCACAGCTGCCTGGCTCCCGCATGCTGATACCCCGGCTACCCGGCAATTGGTGAGCAGTGGGGAACTCATGGAGCGTCAGAGTGGGGACAGTGTGTGTGTGTATATACGTGACTTTGTATGTAAATGTATATACAGTGTGTGTGCATGTATATATGTGTATGTGTGTATATATATATATATATATATATATAGCTGTGTGTGTATATGTATATATGTGTGTGTGTGTGTGTGTGTGTGTGTGTGTGTGTGTGTGTGTGTGTATCTACTGTATGTGGCTGTGAGTATGTAGATATGTGTCATAATGTGAATTTCGGCTCCTACCGCGTGCTCTAATGTGAATTTTGGCTTCTACCGCGTGCTCTAATGTGAATTTCGGCTCATACCGCGTGCTCTAATGTGAATTTCAGCTCATACCGCGTGCTCTAATGTGAATTTTGGCTTCTACTGAGTGCTCTAATGTGAATTGTGGCTTCTACTGCGTGCTCTAATGTGAATTTTGGCTTCTACTGCGTGCTCTAATGTGAATTTCAGCTCATACTGCGTGCTCTAATGTGAATTTTGGCTTCTACTGCGTGCTCTAATGTGAATTTTGGCTCATACTGTGAGCTATAATGTGAATTTCGGCTCATTCTGTGTGCTATAATGTGAAATTCGGCTCATACTGTGTGGTATAATGTGAAAGGGGCACTAGTTAGAGATGAGCGCCTGAAATTTTTCGGGTTTTGTGTTTTGGTTTTGGGTTCGGTTCCGCGGCCGTGTTTTGGGTTCGAACGCGTTTTGGCAAAACCTCACCGAATTTTTTTTGTCGGATTCGGGTGTGTTTTGGATTCGGGTGTTTTTTTCAAAAAACACTAAAAAACAGCTTAAATCATAGAATTTGGGGGTCATTTTGATCCCAAAGTATTATTAACCTCAAAAACCATAATTTACACTCATTTTCAGTCTATTCTGAATACCTCACACCTCACAATATTATTTTTAGTCCTAAAATTTGCACCGAGGTCGCTGTGTGAGTAAGATAAGCGACCCTAGTGGCCGACACAAACACCGGGCCCATCTAGGAGTGGCACTGCAGTGTCACGCAGGATGTCCCTTCCAAAAAACCCTCCCCAAACAGCACATGACGCAAAGAAAAAAAGAGGCGCAATGAGGTAGCTGTGTGAGTAAGATTAGCGACCCTAGTGGCCGACACAAACACCGGGCCCATCTAGGAGTGGCACTGCAGTGTCACGCAGGATGGCCCTTCCAAAAAACCCTCCCCAAACAGCACATGACGCAAAGAAAAAAAGAGGCGCAATGAGGTAGCTGTGTGAGTAAGATTAGCGACCCTAGTGGCCGACACAAACACCGGGCCCATCTAGGAGTGGCACTGCAGTGTCACGCAGGATGTCCCTTCCAAAAAACCCTCCCCAAACAGCACATGACGCAAAGAAAAAAAGAGGCGCAATGAGGTAGCTGTGTGAGTAAGATTAGCGACCCTAGTGGCCGACACAAACACCGGGCCCATCTAGGAGTGGCACTGCAGTGTCACGCAGGATGTCCCTTCCAAAAAACCCTCCCCAAACAGCACATGACGCAAAGAAAAAAAGAGGCGCAATGAGGTAGCTGACTGTGTGAGTAAGATTAGCGACCCTAGTGGCCGACACAAACACCGGGCCCATCTAGGAGTGGCACTGCAGTGTCACGCAGGATGTCCCTTCCAAAAAACCCTCCCCAATCAGCACATGATGCAAAGAAAAAGAAAAGAAAAAAGAGGTGCAAGATGGAATTGTCCTTGGGCCCTCCCACCCACCCTTATGTTGTATAAACAAAACAGGACATGCACACTTTAACCAACCCATCATTTCAGTGACAGGGTCTGCCACACGACTGTGACTGATATGACGGGTTGGTTTGGACCCCCCCCAAAAAAGAAGCAATTAATCTCTCCTTGCACAAACTGGCTCTACAGAGGCAAGATGTCCACCTCATCTTCACCCTCCGATATATCACCGTGTACATCCCCCTCCTCACAGATTATCAATTCGTCCCCACTGGAATCCACCATCTCAGCTCCCTGTGTACTTTGTGGAGGCAATTGCTGCTGGTCAATGTCTCCGCGGAGGAATTGATTATAATTCATTTTAATGAACATCATCTTCTCCACATTTTCTGGATGTAACCTCGTACGCCGATTGCTGACAAGGTGAGCGGCGGCACTAAACACTCTTTCGGAGTACACACTTGTGGGAGGGCAACTTAGGTAGAATAAAGCCAGTTTGTGCAAGGGCCTCCAAATTGCCTCTTTTTCCTGCCAGTATAAGTACGGACTGTGTGACGTGCCTACTTGGATGCGGTCACTCATATAATCCTCCACCATTCTATCAATGTTGAGAGAATCATATGCAGTGACAGTAGACGACATGTCCGTAATCGTTGTCAGGTCCTTCAGTCCGGACCAGATGTCAGCATCAGCAGTCGCTCCAGACTGCCCTGCATCACCGCCAGCGGGTGGGCTCGGAATTCTGAGCCTTTTCCTCGCACCCCCAGTTGCGGGAGAATGTGAAGGAGGAGATGTTGACAGGTCGCGTTCCGCTTGACTTGACAATTTTGTCACCAGCAGGTCTTTCAACCCCAGCAGACTTGTGTCTGCCGGAAAGAGAGATCCAAGGTAGGCTTTAAATCTAGGATCGAGCACGGTGGCCAAAATGTAGTGCTCTGATTTCAACAGATTGACCACCCGTGAATCCTTGTTAAGCGAATTAAGGGCTCCATCCACAAGTCCCACATGCCTAGCGGAATCGCTCCGTGTTAGCTCCTCCTTCAATGTCTCCAGCTTCTTCTGCAAAAGCCTGATGAGGGGAATGACCTGACTCAGGCTGGCAGTGTCTGAACTGACTTCACGTGTGGCAAGTTCAAAGGGCATCAGAACCTTGCACAACGTTGAAATCATTCTCCACTGCGCTTGAGACAGGTGCATTCCACCTACTATATCGTGCTCAATTGTATAGGCTTGAATGGCCTTTTGCTGCTCCTCCAACCTCTGAAGCATATAGAGGGTTGAATTCCACCTCGTTACCACTTCTTGCTTCAGATGATGGCAGGGCAGGTTCAGTAGTTTTTGGTGGTGCTCCAGTCTTCTGTACGTGGTGCCTGTACGCCGAAAGTGTCCCGCAATTCTTCTGGCCACCGACAGCATCTCTTGCACGCCCCTGTCGTTTTTTAAAAAATTCTGCACCACCAAATTCAAGGTATGTGCAAAACATGGGACGTGCTGGAATTTGCCCATATTTAATGCACACACAATATTGCTGGCGTTGTCCGATGCCACAAATCCACAGGAGAGTCCAATTGGGGTAAGCCATTCCGCGATGATCTTCCTCAGTTGCCGTAAGAGGTTTTCAGCTGTGTGCGTATTCTGGAAAGCGGTGATACAAAGCGTAGCCTGCCTAGGAAAGAGTTGGCGTTTGCGAGATGCTGCTACTGGTGCCGCCGCTGCTGTTCTTGCGGCGGGAGTCCATACATCTACCCAGTGGGCTGTCACAGTCATATAGTCCTGACCCTGCCCTGCTCCACTTGTCCACATGTCCGTGGTTAAGTGGACATTGGGTACAACTGCATTTTTTAGGACACTGGTGAGTCTTTTTCTGACGTCCGTGTACATTCTCGGTATCGCCTGCCTAGAGAAGTGGAACCTAGATGGTATTTGGTAACGGGGGCACACTGCCTCAATAAATTGTCTAGTTCCCTGTGAACTAACGGCGGATACCGGACGCACGTCTAACACCAACATAGTTGTCAAGGCCTCAGTTATCCGCTTTGCAGTAGGATGACTGCTGTGATATTTCATCTTCCTCGCAAAGGACTGTTGAACAGTCAATTGCTTACTGGAAGTAGTACAAGTGGGCTTACGACTTCCCCTCTGGGATGACCATCGACTCCCAGCGGCAACAACAGCAGCGCCAGCAGCAGTAGGCGTTACACGCAAGGATGCATCGGAGGAATCCCAGGCAGGAGAGGACTCGTCAGAATTGCCAGTGACATGGCCTGCAGGACTATTGGCATTCCTGGGGAAGGAGGAAATTGACACTGAGGGAGTTGGTGGGGTGGTTTGCGTGAGCTTGGTTACAAGAGGAAGGGATTTACTGGTCAGTGGACTGCTTCCGCTGTCACCCAAAGTTTTTGAACTTGTCACTGACTTATTATGAATGCGCTGCAGGTGACGTATAAGGGAGGATGTTCCGAGGTGGTTAACGTCCTTACCCCTACTTATTACAGCTTGACAAAGGGAACACACGGCTTGACACCTGTTGTCCGCATTTCTGGTGAAATACCTCCACACCGAAGAGCTGATTTTTTTGGTATTTTCACCTGGCATGTCAACGGCCATATTCCTCCCACGGACAACAGGTGTCTCCCCGGGTGCCTGACTTAAACAAACCACCTCACCATCAGAATCCTCCTGGTCAATTTCCTCCCCAGCGCCAGCAACACCCATATCCTCCTCATCCTGGTGTACTTCAACACTGACATCTTCAATCTGACTATCAGGAACTGGACTGCGGGTGCTCCTTCCAGCACTTGCAGGGGGCGTGCAAATGGTGGAAGGCGCATGCTCTTCACGTCCAGTGTTGGGAAGGTCAGGCATCGCAACCGACACAATTGGACTCTCCTTGTGGATTTGGGATTTCGAAGAATGCACAGTTCTTTGCTGTGCTGCTTTTGCCAGCTTGAGTCTTTTCATTTTTCTAGCGAGAGGCTGAGTGCTTCCATCCTCATGTGAAGCTGAACCACTAGCCATGAACATAGGCCAGGGCCTCAGCCGTTCCTTGCCACTCCGTGTGGTAAATGGCATATTGGCAAGTTTACGCTTCTCCTCCGACAATTTTATTTTAGGTTTTGGAGTCCTTTTTTTTCTGATATTTGGTGTTTTGGATTTGACATGCTCTGTACTATGACATTGGGCATCGGCCTTGGCAGACGACGTTGCTGGCATTTCATCGTCTCGGCCATGACTAGTGGCAGCAGCTTCAGCACGAGGTGGAAGTGGATCTTGATCTTTCCCTAATTTTGGAACCTCAACATTTTTGTTCTCCATATTTTAATAGGCACAACTAAAAGGCACCTCAGGTAAACAATGGAGATGGATACTAGTATACAATTATGGACTGCCTGCCGACTGCAGACACAGAGGTAGCCACAGCCGTGAACTACCGTACTGTACTGTGTCTGCAGCTAATATAGACTGGTTGATAAAGAGAAGATGTCTATGTAACTATGTATGTATAAAGAAGACTGAAAAAAATCCACGGTTAGGTGGTATACAATTATGGACGGACTGCCTGCCGAGTGCAGACACAGAGGTAGCCACAGCCGTGAACTACCGTACTGTACTGTGTCTGCAGCTAATATAGACTGGTTGATAAAGAGAAGATGTCTATGTAACTATGTATGTATAAAGAAGAATGAAAAAAAACCACGGTTAGGTGGTATACAATTATGGACGGACTGCCTGCCGAGTGCAGACACAGAGGTAGCCACAGCCGTGAACTACCGTACTGTACTGTGTCTGCAGCTAATATAGACTGGTTGATAAAGAGAAGATGTCTATGTAACTATGTATGTATAAAGAAGAATGAAAAAAATCCACGGTTAGGTGGTATTACAATTATGGACGGACTGCCTGCCGAGTGCAGAGACACAGAGGTAGCCACAGCCGTGAACTACCGTACTGTGTCTGCTGCGACTGGATGATAAATGATATAAAAAATATATATATATCACTACTGCAGCCGGACAGGTATATATTATATATTATATAATGACGGACCTGCTGGACACTGTCTGTCAGCAGAATGAGTTTTATTTTTATAGAATAAAAAAAAAAAAAACACACAAGTGAAGTCACACGACGAGTGTTTAACTTTTTCAGGCAATCACAATATAAGTATACTACTAACTATACTGGTGGTCAGTGTGGTCAGGTCACTGGTCAGTCACACTGGCAGTGGCACTCCTGCAGCAAAAGTGTGCACTGTTTAATTTTAATATAATATGTACTCCTGGCTCCTGCTATAACCTATAACTGGCACTGCAGTAGTGCTCCCCAGTCTCCCCCACAATTATAAGCTGTGTGAGCTGAGCAGTCAGACAGATATATAATATATATAGATGATGCAGCACACTGGCCTGAGCCTGAGCAGTGCACACAGATATGGTATGTGACTGACTGAGTCACTGTGTGTATCGCTTTTTTCAAGCAGAGAACGGATATATTAAATAAACTGCACTGTGTGTCTGGTGGTCACTCACTATATAATATATTATGTACTCCTGGCTCCTGCTATAACCTATAACTGGCACTGCAGTAGTGCTCCCCAGTCTCCCCCACAATTATAAGCTGTGTGAGCTGAGCAGTCAGACAGATATATATAATATTATATATAGATAATAGATGATGCAGCACACTGGCCTGAGCCTGAGCAGTGCACACAGATATGGTATGTGACTGACTGAGTCACTGTGTGTATCGCTTTTTTCAGGCAGAGAACGGATATATTAAATAAACTGCACTGTGTGTCTGGTGGTCACTCACTATATAATATATTATGTACTCCTGGCTCCTGCTATAACCTATAACTGGCACTGCAGTAGTGCTCCCCAGTCTCCCCCACAATTATAAGCTGTGTGAGCTGAGCAGTCAGACAGATATATATAATATTATATATAGATAATAGATGATGCAGCACACTGGCCTGAGCCTGAGCAGTGCACACAGATATGGTATGTGACTGACTGAGTCACTGTGTGTATCGCTTTTTTCAGGCAGAGAACGGATATATTAAATAAACTGCACTGTGTGTCTGGTGGTCACTCACTATATAATATATTATGTACTCCTGGCTCCTGCTATAACCTATAACTGGCACTGCAGTAGTGCTCCCCAGTCTCCCCCACAATTATAAGCTGTGTGAGCTGAGCAGTCAGATATATATAATATTATATATAGATAATAGATGATGCAGCACACTGGCCTGAGCCTGAGCAGTGCACACAGATATGGTATGTGACTGAGTCACTGTGTGCTGCTGTGTATCGCTTTTTTCAGGCAGAGAACGGATTATAAAGTAAACTGCACTGTCCTCACTAGTAAACTCTCTCCACTCAGTCTCTACACTTCTACAGTAACAGTACTCCTCCTAGTCAGCTCCAGTAAATCTCTCTCAGTCTCTTATAATCTAAATGGAGAGGACGCCAGCCACGTCCTCTCCCTATCAATCTCAATGCACGTGTGAAAATGGCGGCGACGCGCGGCTCCTTATATAGAATCCGAGTCTCGCGATAGAATCCGAGCCTCGCGAGAATCCGACAGCGTCATGATGACGTTCGGGCGCGCTCGGGTTAACCAAGCAAGGCGGGAAGATCCGAGTCTGCTCGGACCCGTGAAAAAAACCATGAAGTTCTGGCGGGTTCGGATTCAGAGAAACCGAACCCGCTCATCTCTAGCACTAGTACTAGATAGTATAAGGGGTCCTACTATTGTTGTGCAAAATGTGTATAACAGTATTTTGGATGAGACGCACTGTGTCCTTGAACATAGTTGGGGAAATCCAAATGGTCCTTAGGTGCCCTACAGCTATTCAACTGTAATGGAAGCGAGTATCGCGGACGCCCATTACTTATCACACCCAAAAGCACTGGGTTTAGCTACGTAAATCGCTAAACCCATATAAACTATTCGGCATGCTGATGAAATGGCAATTTTTTGCAGAAGCTGTGAGCAGAAATCATGCAGTCATGCCCTATCAGCAAAACAATTTATTAGTTCTGTTGGGCGCTCAAAAAAATAGGATTTTGGTACTCACCGTTAAATCCTTTTCTCCTAGTCCGTAGAGGATGCTGGGGACTCCAAAAGGACCATGGGGTATAGACGGGCTCCGCAGGAACTTAGGCACACTAAAAGACTTTAGACTGGGTGTGAACTGGCTCCTCCCTCTATGCCCCTCCTCCAGACCTCAGTTATAGGAACTGTGCCCAGGAGAGATGGACAGTACATTGAAAGATTTTTGTTTAACTAAGGGCTAACCAAAGTACCAGCCCACACCAAATACATTCCGCACAACCGGAATAACACCAAAACTTTATAACATTTAAATGTAAAACCTCCAGCAACCAGCTGTAACAAACCAACGTCGTGTATAACAACTCAACAGTAAGTAGAATCTCATAATGCAAGTAATAGTCCGCACTGGGACGGGCGCCCAGCATCCTCTACGGACTAGGAGAAAAGGATTTAACGGTGAGTACCAAAATCCTATTTTCTCTTACGTCCTAGAGGATGCTGGGGACTCCAAAAGGACCATGGGGATTATACCAAAGCTCCAGAACGGGCGGGAGAGTGCGGACGACTCTGCAGCACCGACTGAGCAAACGCCAAGTCCTCCTCGGCCAGTGTATCGAACTTATAGAATTTAGCAAAAGTGTTCGAACCCGACCAAGTAGCTGCTCGGCAAAGCAGAAGTGCCGAGACCCCTTGGGCAGCCGCCCAAGATGAACCCACCTTTCTGGTAGAATGGGCTTTTACTACCTTCGGCACCGGTAACCCCACCGAAGAGTAAGCCTGTTGGATCGTATTACAAATCCAGCGAGCAATAGTTTGTTTCGACGCTGGATGTCCAAGCTTGTTTGCCGCATACAACACAAACAACGCTTCAGTTTTCCTAGTAACGGCTGTCCTGGAGACGTAAACCCTTAACGTTCTTACCACATCTAGCGATTTTGGAACCGCCCCAACATCCGAAGCTACCGGAACGACAATAGGCTGGTTAATGTGAAATGACGAAACCACCTTTGGTAGAAATTGTGGACGAGTCCTCAATTCCGCTCTATCCGCATGAAATATCAAATACGGATTCTTATGCGATAAGGCCGCCAACTCCGAAACTCGTCTGGCAGATGCCAGCGCCAACGGCATAACCACCTTCCAAGTGAGAAATCTTAATTCAACCTTCCGCAAAGGTTCGAACCAGGAAGACATAAGGAATCGCAGGACAACCTCAAGGTCCCATGGGGATACAGGCGGTACAAACGGTGGATTGATATGCATCACGCCTTTCACAAAAGTCTGCACCTCTGGAATGGTAGCTAATTCTCGTTGAAAGAAAATCGACAAAGCTGAAATCTGCACCTTAATGGAGCCCAATTTCAGGCCTGCATCTACCCCCGCCTGTAAAAAATGGAGAAAACGACCCAAGTGAAAATCCTCCACCGGGGCCTTTTTAACCTCACACCAGGAAACGTATTTCCTCCAGATACGGTGGTAATGTTTTGCCGTAACCTCCTTCCTAGCCTTAATGAGAGTTGGAATGACCTCCCTGGGAATGCCCTTGTGAGCTAAGATCTGGCGCTCAACCTCCATGCCATCAAACGTAGCCGCGGTAAGTCCGGAAACACGCACGGACCCTGCACCAACAGATCCTCTCTTAGAGGAAGCGGCCAAGGATCGTCCACCAACAAGTTCTGAAGATCCGGGTACCAGGCCCTTCTTGGCCAGTCTGGTGCGACAAGAATTGCCTGAACCCTTGTTCGACGAATGATCGCCAGCACCTTTGGAATGAGAGGAAGAGGAGGGAACACATACATCGACCGGAAGATCCACGGAGACACCAGGGCGTCCACCGCCGTGGCCTGTGGGTCCCTTGCCCTGGAACAATATCTTGGGAGCTTCTTGTTGAGCCGAGACGCCATCATGTCTATCATCGGAATTCCCCAGCGATCTGTCACTTCTGCAAAAACCTCTTGGTGCAGAGCCCACTCTCCCGGATGAAGATCGTGTCTGCTGAGAAAATCCGCTTCCCAGTTGTCCACCCCTGGCAGGAAGACCGCTGACAATGCGCTGAGATGTTGTTCCGCCCAGCGAAGTATCTTTGTCGACTCCACCATTGCCGCTCTGCTTTTTGTTCCGCCTTGACGGTTTACATGGGCCACTGCTGTGATGTTGTCTGACTGTACCAGAACCGGATGACCCTGGAGAAGACTTCTTGCTTGTAGCAGGCCGTTGTAAATGGCTCTTAACTCTAGAACATTTATGTGGAGACAGGCTTCCTGGGGCGACCATTTTCCCTGGAAATTTCTTCCTTGGGTGACTGCGCCCCAGCCCCGGAGACTTGCATCCGTTGTCAGAAGTACCCATTCCTGGATACCGAAGCAACGTCCCTCCAGGAGGTGATTCACTTTTAACCACCATAGGAGAGAGATTCTGGTTCTGGGGGACAGACTGATCTTCTGGTGAATGTGTAGATGGGACCCTGACCATTTGCTCAGCAAGTCCCACTGAAATACACGGGCGTGAAACCTGCCGTAAGGAATGGCTTCGTATGCAGCGACCATCTTCCCCAGAACCCGCGTACAATGATGTACTGACACTCATGACGGCTTCAGAAGTTCCCTGACCATCGTCTGCAATTCCCGAGCCTTTTCTTCTGGAAGGAATACCTTCTGCACCCCTGTATCCAGAATCATGCCCAGAAACGTAAGGCGAGTGGTCGGAATCAACTGTGATTTCGGTAAATTTAGGACTCAACCATGTTGTCTCAGAACCGATAGGGACAACTCTACACTCCTCAGCAACCGTTCCTTGGACCGCGCCTTTATCAGGAGATCGTCCAAGTACGGGATAATTGAAACCCCTTGTTTGCGAAGCAGCACCATCATTTCCGCCATGACCTTGGTGAAAATTCTCGGAGCCGTGGAAAGGCCAAACGGCAACGTCTGAAATTGGTAATGAGAATCCTGTATCGCAAACCTGAGGAAAGCCTGATGCGGGGGATATATTGGGACATGTAAGTAGGCATCTTTTATGTCGACTGACACCATAAACTCCCCCCCCTTCCAGGCTGGAGATGACAGCTCGAAGGGATTCCATCTTGAACTTGAACACTTTCAAGTATGGATTGAGAGATTTTAAATTTAGAATTGGTCTGACCGAACCGTCCGGTTTCGGCACTACAAAGAGGCTCGAGTAGAACCCCTCCCCCCTCTAAGAAGAGGGAACGGGAACAATGACCCTCTGCAGACACAGTTTTTGAATTGCTGCTAGCACTACCTCCCTGTCCGGAAGACCAACCGGTAATGCCGAAATGAAGAACCGGTGAGGGGGCATCTCCCGAAATTCCAGTTTGTAACCCCGAGACACGATCTCTAGTATCCAGGGATCCAGGCCTGATTGAAACCAGACCTGACTGAAACCTTGAAGACGGCCCCCCACCGGTTCGGACTCCCCCAAGGAAGCCCCAGCGTCATGCGGCGGGCTTGGCAGGAGCAAGGGAGGACTTTTGGTCCTGGGCGTTTGACCCTGCAGGAGATTTCCTTCCCCTCCCTCTACCCTTTGAGGCGAGAAAGGACGAGCCTTTTCCACGCCTGTATTTGTTGTGACGAAAGGACTGCATCTGTGGATGTGGTGCCTTTTTCTGTTGTGTGGGAACATAAGGGAGAAACGAGGACTTACCCGCAGTCGCGGTCGAGACCAGGTCAGCCAAGCCGTCACCGAATAGGACAGTACCTTTGAATGGTAGTGCTTCCATATTTTTCTTGGAGTCGGCATCCGCGTTCCATTGATGGATCCACAGGGCCCTCCTGGCTGATATCGACATGGCATTGGTTCTTGAACCCAAGAGACAGATGTCCCTTGCCGCATCCTTCATGTAATCTGCAGCGTCCTTAATATAACCAAGAGTTAGCAGTACATTATCTCTATCCAGAGTCTCTATATCATTTGCTAAACTTTCAGCCCATTTAGCAATGGCACTACTCACCCATACCGACGCCACAGCAGGTCTGAGCAATGCCCCCGAATTAGCGAAAATGGACTTCAGAGACGTCTCCAGCTTGCGATCCACCGGATCCTTGAGAGCTGCAGTGTCGGGAGACGGAAGCGCCACTTTCTTAGACAAACGAGATAAAGCTTTGTCAACAGTTGGAGATGTTTCCCATTTTTCCTTGTCGTCAGAGGGAAAGGGATACGCCATGTAAATTCTCTTGGGAATCTGCCATTTCTTATCCGGCGACGAAAAGACAAAATTAGAGACTTCAATAGGCGTAATATGAGGTTCCATAAACACAGAAGGGAGTCCTTCAATCCAACCAAGGTAGATGTAATTTTTTCTCAGATGTCTCTTTGTGTGATAAAGACAGTCCCCGAAATTCTTAGTTCTCTTATTCCTTCCAGATAAATTCACTTTAGAGGTTTATTCGCAATATACCCAAAAAGAAAAGAAACGATAATAGTGTAATCCTGTATATATTGATAATAAGGGGATAGTGTAAAGATGCACTTACATTCCAGAATTTAAATGAAGGCATGTATCTCACATAATAGTGAGTAATTCCCAGGACCAAAGATGGTTCTCTCTCTCTTTTCGAAGGTGGGTTCTATTAAGTGATCTTCCACGGTAGTGCCACCAAATAAAGAAAAAATTTACAATAGTGCAAATAACGCCTTTTTTTTTTTTTTTTGAAAACAACGATATCTTTATTATATTGCACTTACATTATAAAAAACAAATATAGGCATATCTACCCAACATCTGGGTCCAGGAGTTAAAATTCAAGCAGCAGGTTATCCTCACAGATGGAAAAGTGCACGTGCAGTGATAAAAAACCAGCCTCCTCAAGATAACCCCAGGGTCCACAGAATATAAACAGCAGCTTAACGCGTTTCGAACCTTAGATGGTTCTTCCTCAGAATCTGGCGACTCCCAAGCCCTTTCACAAAGAGTATTCATTTCATGAGAGGGAGGAAATTTTTCCTCAGGTTTTTTACCCTTGAACAAGCAAATCCTTGTTTCCTGTACTGCAGGTTCATCAGAAATGCGCAAAACGTCTTTTATAGCTACAATCATGTACTGAATGCTCTTAAGTAAACGGGGATGTACCGCTGCCTCAGTGAAATCGACGTCGGAATCGGAATCCGTGTCAGTATCAGTATCTCCCACCTGATTAAACGGCCTCTTTTGGGATCCAGATGGGGTTTGAACCTGAGACAAAGCCTCTTCCATGGACCGTCTCCATACCTGGGTCTGCTCCTCAGACTTATCTAACCTTTTTGACAATGAAGTTACACTGGAATTCAGTGTACTCAGTAACGTCATTAAATCTGGAGCCGGCTGCGTCGACATTCCCAAGTCGAGCCCTGCATCCACTCCCCCATCCTCCGGGGAATAAGCCTCAGCCTCAGACATGTCGACACCGAGTACCGACACCACCCACTACCTAAACACAACTCTGCAAGGTGACAGGCCTACAATAGAAGCTAGACAAGGGACACAGAGGGAGTATGCCAGCCCACACCCCGGCGCCTATATATCGATACACACGATATATATATATATATATAGCGCTGTTTACACTTAATAATCACCCGATCTGCGGCCCCCTTCTAGTAAAATTGCCCCCGTGTTACTTGAAATAGCAGGAGCGTGGAGGTCCTCCGCAGCGTCTCCTCTCTGGCCTCGTGGTGGAGAGAAAATGGCGCCGGTGATCTGCGGACCGAAGCTCCGCCTCCTTCCCGGCGGGCTCCGGCCCGCCAAATTTAAAAGTGCAAAAACTGATTTTACATGCCGGCGGGGGTCTGCGGTGAGTGCCGCAGCACTCACAATCAATATGCCGCTTCTGGACCTCAGGGACATGCTGCCCAGGGCGCCCCCCCCCAGCGCCCTGCACCCAGTAATATACCGTTGGTGATGTGTGTGGGAGCATGGAGCACAGCGTGACCGCTGTGCTGTACCTGTCGTCTCTGAAGTCTTCTGCCGTCCTAAAGTCTTCTGATCTTCTCATACTCACCCGACTTCATTCTTCTGGCTTCTGTGAGGGGATGGACGGCGTGGCTCCGGGAACAAGCAGCTAGGTGCACCAAGTGATCGAACCCTCTGCAGCTAATGGTGTGCAGTAGCCGAGAAGCAGAAGCCTTGAAACTCACAGAAGTAGGTCCTGCTTCTCTCCCCTCACTCCCACGATGCAGGGAGCCTGTAGCCAGCAGGTCTCCCTGAAAATAAAAAACCTAACAAAAGTCTTTTCTAGAGAAACTCATTAGAGCTCCCCTAGTGTGTGACCCATCACTCCTGGGCACAAAGTCTAACTGAGGTCTGGAGGAGGGGCATAGAGGGAGGAGCCAGTTCACACCCAGTCTAAAGTCTTTTAGTGTGCCTAAGTTCCTGCGGAGCCCGTCTATACCCCATGGTCCTTTTGGAGTCCCCAGCATCCTCTAGGACGTAAGAGAAAATTGCATTCCCCCCCCCCCCCCCCCAGTGACACTCTTCTATCTGTCTTCTCTATATCTACCTTTCATGATAAATAGATACATCTTTATACTTTTCAAACTTGCCTACACACACACACACACACACACACACACACACACACACACACACACACACACATATATTAAATACACAACTGGTGACATACCTGTATCAGTAGCCTCCCACTACCCTCCCCACACCATGCTGGTCACACAGCGCTCCCGGGGACAACTTTATTGTGCATGCACGAATCACCGGAAAATGGCCACGGCTGCCACTTTCTGAGTGATATTTGAAGCTCTGCAGCTGGAGTCGGACCGACGGAGCGGTGAGTATAATCAAATGGGTGCAGTGTGTGGGTCCCCATGGACCCAGTGTCCCATATGCACCGCACACCTTGCACCCATTATAGATACACCAGCGCCCCCGCCCCTGCAACAGCACACAATAGGCCCTTCATAAATTTCAGCTCCAGGCCCATGAGCACCTTAATCTGGCACTGGAGAGAAGTCATCGCTCAAGGTTACGCCATACCTTTCAAGAGTCGTCCCCCGCATCGATTTTGCTTGACAGATGTGCCTCTGGATCCGGCAAAAGCAAACACTTTGCACTCGGTGGTACATTCCCTCCTGACCACAGGAGTGGTAGTACAGGTGCCTCTGGCTCAGAGAGGCAAGGGGTACTATTCACCGCTGTTCCTAGTACCGAAACCGAACGGGTCCACACGGCCCATTCTCAATCTGAAGTTCTTGAACAAGCATGTCTCCAAGTTTCGTATAGAAACGCTGCGCTCTAATGTTCTGGCCTTGGAGCCTGGGGACTATATGGTCTCTCTGGACAAACAGGATGCCTACCTACATATTCCTATTGCGGTATCTCATCAGCAGTACCTGAGGTTTGCGGTGGGCAACCTTCATTACCAATTTTGGGCGTTATCCTTTGGTTTGACAACGGCTCCCTGAGTTTTCACCAAAGTTATGGCGGTCATGACAGCTACACACCGCCGTCAAGGGGTCAGGATTCTACCGTACCTGGACGATTTGTTGATCCTGGCAAATTCCCCAGAACTTCTCCTGTGTCATCTCGATCTGACGGTCCAGTGCATGAAAGCCCAAGGGTGGCTGATCAACTGGAAGAAATCCTCCCTGGTTCCTGGCTGCTCGGAGCATGGTACACCTGGGAGCGTTATTGGACACTCACAACCAATGGTTGTTCCTGTCTCAGGAGAAAGTCCTGAAGCTTCAGGACAGGATTCGATGCTTCCTATTTCGTCCGCAAGTGTCGATACATTCGGCAATGCAAATGCTGGGTCTCATGGTGTCGGCTTTCGGCATTGTAGAGTATGCTCAATTCCATTCTCGCCCTCTGCAGAAGTTAATTCTGACCAAGTGGGACGGCCTACCTCACCGGATCAGATCTCACATGATCTCCTTGTCTCCGGAGGTCTGCCTGTCACTGAGCTGGTGGCTTCAGGACCAACGATTGAGTAGGGGCCGTCCCTTTTGGATATCCAACTGGGTCCTGCTGACGACGGATGGGGCGCGGTGTTGGAACAACACTCTCTTCAGGGTCGATGGACCAAGGAGGAGTCCCTACTCCCGATAAATATTCTGGAACTGCGGGCAGTGTTCAATGCATTGACATTGACAATGGCCAAGCATCTCATACAGAACAGACCTGTCCAAGTACAGTCGGACAACGCCACCACGGTGGCATACATCAATCTTCAAGGCGGCACTCAAAGCTGCATGGCACTGAGGGAAGTATCACGGATTCTTCAGTGGGCAGAACGACATCTGCCGGCCATATCCGCAGTGTTCATTCCGGGTGTCCTGAATTGTGAAGCGGACTAACTCAGTCGTCAGGACTTACACACCAGAGAGTGGAGCCTCAATCCGGAGGTGTTTCAACTTCTCGTGGACACGTGGGGTCTTCCAGATGTGGATCTGATGGCGTCTCTAGACACAATCACAAGGTTCCGGTCTTCAGAGCAAGGATAAGGGATCCTCAAGCTGCGTTCGTGGACGCTCTGGCAATTCCATGGAACTTTCAGCTACCGTATGTGTTCCCTTCGGTGTCACTCCTGCTCAGAGTAATACAGAAGTTCAAGGAAGAATTAGGAAACCTGCTTCTGGTCGCTCCAGTGTGGCCCAGACGGCACTGGTTCTCCGATCTACTGGTTCTCTCGTGGGATCGTCCCCTTCTACTTCCACAATGACCAGACCTCCTCATTCAGGACCCTTGTGTTTACCAGGATTTGGCCCGTCTGGCTTTGACGGCGTGGCTCTTGAAGCTTCCGTCCTTAGGTCCAAGGGTTTTTCTGAGGCGGTCGTTCAAACTATGTTGAAGACCCGGAAGCCGGCTTTTTCTCAGATCTAACATAGGGTCTGGAATGCTTACTTTAATTGGTGTGCGTCTCAGGGAGCCCCTGAGGAAGACCAGTCGGTTGAAACAGCTGTCGGGCTGTGTTTGCTGTATTTGCTGTACTTCACCATGCCGTTTGGTCAAAGAATAAAACCTGCTTTTCTTTCATCTACACGTGAGTGCTGGCTTGTCTACTTTTTCTGCATCGCTGAAGAAGTGAGTGTTTATATATATATATATATATATATATATATATATATAAAGAAATATATATATTCATCTGCCTTCTCTTTATTAAGGGCCCCACTGTCTTAAGTGCCCCGGGCCCCCCATGGTCTTACTCCGGCTCTGCACACCCTCCATTCACTACAATGGGAGCGTCTCTGTGCACTCCCATAGCGTGGCCAGGTGCCGGATCGCCTAGCCACGCCGAGAGTGCACGTTTGCGATGGAGCTGCATTAGATGAGCGCTGCTCCATCTGTATGTGAATGGACAATGACACCTGCAGCCATAGTTGCCTACCTTGCTGCACCGTCCTCCGGGAGGCTGCAGCGTGGTAGGCTAATGGGGGCGTGTCTGGTGGCAATGTGGGTGGTCTGGGGGCGTGGCCGATGGGAAAAGTGAGCGGTCCGGGGGCGTGGCACCAAGGTCACGTCATCATAGCCCCGCCCCCACAAGACAGTGCTGAGAAAACAGGCACTGTACAGCGGGAGGTGGAGCTACGATGACGGGGGGGCCGGGAGGGTCACCCGATTTTCAGGAGCCTTTCGGCCTTTTCGGGAGGGTAGGCAAGTATGCCTGCAGCTGTCAAAATCGTGCGAGGATCCTGATTTTAAACAATGATAAGTGGGAAGGTATGCCTCTGTCATGTACCTCACACCAGCACAGTAATACATAACAGCTAATCTTACATCATACCAGGGCCGGCCCTAGCCTAATTTTTTTAGGTATGCGAATATATATTTTGGCGCCCCTTAGTAAAACATATACACTGCACAGTAGAGACCATTAGCCCATTATACATGCTACGCCACACCACAGTATAGCCATTACACCACAGAGGAGCCGCTTATACCCATTACATAGATTGTATAGGGGGCACACTGACACACACATATGGTGCAGGTCCCTAGGGAACACTGACATCCACACACAGACCAGGAGCACACTCACAAAAAAAAAAAAGATTTTACTCACCGGTAAATCTATTTCTCGTAGTCCGTAGTGGATGCTGGGGACTCCGTAAGGACCATGGGGAATAGACGGGCTCCGCAGGAGACTGGGCACTCTAAGAAAGATTTAGTACTACTGGTGTGCACTGGCTCCTCCCTCTATGCCCCTCCTCCAGACCTCAGTTAAGGAAACTGTGCCCGGAAGAGCTGACATTACAAGTAAAGGATTTTGGAATCCAGGGTAAGACTCATACCAGCCACACCAATCACACCGTATAACTTGTGATAACATACCCAGTCAACAGTATGAACAACAGAGCATCAGACAAACCTGATGCAACCATAACATAACCCTTATTTAAGCAATAACTATATACAAGTATTGCAGAAGAAGTCCGCACTTGGGACGGGCGCCCAGCATCCACTACGGACTACGAGAAATAGATTTACCGGTGAGTAAAATCTTATTTTCTCTAACGTCCTAGTGGATGCTGGGGACTCCGTAAGGACCATGGGGATTATACCAAAGCTCCCAAACGGGCGGGAGAGTGCGGATGACTCTGCAGCACCGAATGAGCAAACACAAGGTCCTCCTCAGCCAGGGTATCAAACTTGTAGAACTTTGCAAAAGTGTTTGAACCCGACCAAGTAGCTGCTCGGCAAAGCTGTAATGCCGAGACCCCTCGGGCAGCCGCCCAAGAAGAGCCCACCTTCCTTGTGGAATGGGCTTTTACTGATTTTGGAGGCGGCAAGCCAGCCGCAGAATGAGCCTGCTGAATCGTGTTACAGATCCAGCGAGCAATAGTTTGCTTTGAAGCAGGAGCACCCTGCTTGATGGATGCATACAGGATAAACAGCGAGTCAGGTTTCCTGACTCCAGCCGATCTGGCTACATAAATCTTCAAAGCCCTGACTACATCTAGTAACTTGGAATCCTCCAAGTCACGAGTAGCCGCAAGCACCACAATAGGTTGGTTCAAATGAAAAGATGACACCACCTTTGGCAGAAATTGCGGACGAGTCCGTAATTCTGCCCTGTCCATATGGAAAACCAGATAGGGGCTTTTACATGACAAAGCCGCCAATTTTTGACCACTTTCCACGTGAGATATTTTAACTCCACGGTCTTAAGCGGCTCAAACCAGTGAGATTTCAGGAAACTCAACACCACGTTAAGATCCCAAGGTGCCACTGGTGGCACAAAAAAGGGGCTGAATATCCAGCACTCCCTTTACAAACGTCTGAACTTTAGGTAGAGAAGCTAGGTTTTGTATGAAAGAAAATGGATCGGGCCGAAAATCTGGACCTTAATGGACCCCAATTCTAGGCCCAAAGTCACTCCCGACTGTAGGAAGTGAAGGAAACGGCCCAGCTGGACTTCCTCTGTAGAGGCATTCCTGGCCTCACACCCAGCAACATATTTTCGCTGTATACGGTGATAATGTTTAGCCGTCACGTCCTTCCTAGCCCTTATCAGCGTAGGAATAACCTCATCCGGAATCCCTCTTTTCTACTAGGATCCGGCGTCCAACCGCCATGCCGTCAAACGCAGCTGCGGTAAGTCTTGGAACATACAAGGTCCCTGCTGCAACAGATCCTACCCTAGAGGCAGAGGCCATGGATCCTCTGTGAGCATTTCTTGCAGCTCTGGATACCAAGTCCTTCTTGGCCAATCCGGAACAATGAGTATTGTTCTCACTCCTCTTTTCCTTATGATTCTCAGCACCTTGGGTAAGAGAGGAAAAGGAGGAAACACATAAACCGACTGGAACATCCACGGTGTCACCAGTGCATCTACAGCTATCGCCTGAAAGTCCCTTGACCTGGCGCAATACCTCTGTAGCTTTTTGTTGAGGCGGGATGCCATCATGTCCACCAGTGGCAGTTCCCACCGACCTACAATCTGCGCAAAGACTTCTTGATGAAGTCCCCACTCTCCCGGGTGGAGGTCGTGCCTGCTGAGGAAGTCTGCTTCCCAGTTGTCCACTCCCGGAATGAACACTACTGACAGTGCGCTTGCGTGATTCTCCGCCCAGCGAAGAATTCTGGTGGCTTCTACCATCACCACTCTGCTCCTTGTGCCACCTTGGCGGTTTACATGAGCCACTGCGGTGATATTGTCTGACTGAATCAGAACCGGTTGGTCGCGAAGCAGGGTCTCCGCTTGACTTAGGGCGTTGTATATGGCCCTTAGTTCCAGGATATTGATGTGAAGGCAAGTCTCCTGCCTTGACCACAGCCCTTGGATATTTCTTCCCTGTGTGACTGCCCCCCACCCTCGGAGGCTTGCATCCGTGGTCACCAGGACCCAGTCCTGAATGCCGAATCTGCGACCTTCGATACGGTGAGCACTCTGCAGTCACCACAGGAGAGACACCCTGGCTCTGGGAGATAGGGTGATTAACCGATGCATCTGAAGATGTAATCCGGACTACTTGTCCAGTAAGTCCCATTGGAAGGTCCTCTTATGGAACCTGCCGAAGGGAATGGCCTCGTATGATGCCACCCTCCTTCCCAGGACTCGAGTGCAGTGATGCACTGACACCTGTTTTGGTTTTAATAGATTCCTGACCAGTATCACGAGCTCCTGAGCTCTCTCTATCGGGAGATAAACCCTTTTCTGGTCTGTGTCTAGGATCATGCCTAGGAGAGGTGTGATAGGTGGCTAAGCGTACCTGCAGTCTCACGCCTGTCCAGTTGCGGCCTCTCTGGTCGTTCGGTTCTTGCTTGTCGCGACGTCGGGCGGAATCTGCGTGGGAAGGCTGCGTAGGACCTGGGCAGAGGGGACGGGGATACCCCAGTATAGTCAACACCCCCCTTTAAAAGGTGAAAGGACCACTACGGTGGGATACAGTAACAAAGATTTATTATAGACAGGGTTAGTCACTGGTCCATGTGACTAAATTCACCTCTTAGTAGAGTTCAGTGCAATTCAATAAGCCACGATACTTTTAGTCACATACTAAAAATATAACATAACATTAACACAAGAGCATTTCAGAATTTCAACACTCAGACGTCTTATACAGCTGTTTCATAAGTATGCATGCGTTATACTGACGGGTCACTAGATGGCGCTAGATTGGATATGTTCAGTTTATGCTGCTGACAAAATGTTCCAGCTATATCACTGTCCTACAGGGGGTGCTGTAGAATGAGTTCGCACTGTGCACAGTATTTGTAATCCAACGGGTGGTGCCGTGGAGCAGCTACTTGCCATGTATAGCACCAGTTTCTAATAGAGGGCGCTGTGGAGTAAGTCATATCACAGTATAGCAATGCTTCAAATAGAGGGCGCTGTGGAGTAAGTCATTTCACAGTATAGCAATGCTTCAATAGAGGGCGCTGTGGAGTAAGTCATATCACAGTATAGCAATGCTTCAAATAGAGGGCGCTGTGGAGTAAGTCATATCACAGTATAGTGGGTCACAGAGCAAATGACCCAATCCTGGCACACACATTGTGCTGCAGCTCAAACAGTCTAGGGATAAGTGTCACTTCGTGTTTTCCTTGCAATTGCAGTGGTAAGGGGAAGCAGAGGGTTTCACACAACCCTATCCCTTAAGGCTCTCTCTGGTACAATGGCAGGCAGCTCCAAATAAATCCCACATGTCCCTCTCCTTGTACATAGAGTCCTGCTGTGATCTGTCCCAAGGGACTGTGATGTTGCAAGCTGTCAGGGTGATCACTGTTGGTCTGGGTGCCCATATGTGGGGGCTGTCTGGGGTGAAGTAGAGTACCTGCATTATCTGCTGCTGTTGCCAGCTCCTGCCGGTCACTTCTCACTGCTGCTTTTCAGGATGACAGCCGTCTCTCGCTGCCCAGTCTCTCCCAGCGCAGCGCGCCTCCAGACCTCCGCGTACAGCTCTTCACACCCACACATGACACACTGCCTCCTGTTCCACTGCCATGCTGCTCTCTCCCTCTGCTCACTGCAGCTCTCCTTCCTGCTTCTCTCCCCACACAACACGGCCAATCAGAGCGCTCCCAGCTTCCCGCTCTGCAGGGATCCTGATGGAAAGCCCAGGGTCCTAGTGCTATATATATTCCTCTCCTGGTTGCCATAGTTGCTTAGCAACCAGTGTAAAAAGGATTTTAATCCTCACAGTGCATCTGCAACTGGTTTAACTAGCAGAAGGGGTACCCCAAACGCGGGTATCACATGTTGGCCCGCTGAAATTATGCGTGTCCCCACGCATACTGTAATGGATTAAAGTCCTACACCACAGTCTTTGAACTCCCAATACATGCAAATAATTAGATGCCAACAAGTTAAACCTGAACAGTTATACCTTTCTACTTTTACTCTTGTTAAATAGCTAGGGTATGGCCATCCCAGGGACCCCATCCCTCTGCCACAGGACTCCGATCCCTCTGCGGTACGGGTTCTTCAATGGTGTACATGGGTGGTACTCTATATCACGGCGTGCGATCTGCAACGAGCATGTGGTGCACCTTTATCGCATCTCATTGATCTTCGTATAGCCTGCTGTATCCTGAAGGCGAATTCTTCTCCCGTTATGGTCCTGTACTCACTATCCATTACAGGCTTCTCTTCCGTGGAATGGGTCCCAGCCTTCTCAGCTGCCTGTGGGGTCTCTGCCTGGGGCTTGGGTTCAGACGGTGGCATTGCTGGCTCCGGACTTCTGGATTCCACGGGTTCCACTATCTTTGTCATGGCCATGTGGACCACTGCTTCAGTGTCCCTTTTCTGGTCAGTCGCACCGGCATCTGTTTGCTCGAAATTTGCTGCACGGTAATCTGCGTCTTGCCTTTTTGGGATGTACTCTCGTTTTGGTTGAGGAGAAATCTGAGGCTTTATCACATTTTGAAGGCACTGCTGCACTGTCTCACTCTGACCTTTCACAACCGGTCTCTCGCTTGTGTCCAGCATTTTCCTTTGCTTTGGGACTTCAGGTTCGGGTGGTCGGGGTATCCGTTCAGGTCGAGGAGGATTGGTGTTAGGTCTACCGGTCTCACTATTACAGTCTCTTGGTTCCTCTCTGCTTCCGCTGTCCCAGTAGTCTTGCTGGTAGTAGAGTGGAGGCTTTATATACCGCGGACAGCGCCAATACCGGTTACGCTCTCTGGCATGTCTGTTGCCTTGCACTGGAACGCCATTAGGACCTGTGACGTTGATGGCCTTAACGCCCCTTTTTCCATTGGTCAATTCAAATTCGACCCATTCCCCGCTACCTAGGCTTCGAAAGTAATTGTTCTGATGGGTCTTCTGAATGCCCGTATAGTGAACATATATGGTTCTCTTAGTGTCTGTTCTCCTTATGAAGCCGTAACCACGCGTTGCACTAAACCACAATACTTGGCCTGTCATCTTTCTTGTTCTGGTTCTTCGATCATCCCCACCAGATGGTACACCCATCACTCCGACTTGACCCTGCCACACCAGTCTTGGTCCTGCTTTTCTGGGTCATTCCTCCCATGGTAGATCTATTCTCTCCACTCTTTCGGAGGTCTGTTGACATACAGTGCCTTTCGGAGCATGGAATTGATCGGTCAATCGTCGGCCCGATTCTTTTACTACGTCCCAGCGAGGACGACTCTGCCAATCTTGCTCTTGACGCCATTCTCTGTGTCTATTCCTATCTTGGTCCCTGTCGAGCTCTTCTAATCTCCGGCTCATTTGGGAGAGATTCAATATCATCTCCGTCAGCCTCTGATTGAGCGTTTCCATAGGATCTGGTCCCGGTGGGGCTTGTGCTTGCTGGAGAACCGCTCCCACTTGGGCTAGTCCGTCTGACTTCACGGGCAGTGCGGTTTCTCTGTAGCTGTCATCGTCACTCCACTCTGAAGACGCATCTTTCACGACATTGTTGCTCTGATTTTTGCCAAGGATCTGCAGCACCGTCTCTTTGAATTCAGAGAAGGAGTTCCCTGGTTGCTGTCGTCTCTCCATGCGCATTTGAGAGCGAATTGTCTCTCCTCTTGCCCCTTCTACAAACAGGTCTATTAACGTTCTATCTATCCCTTCGACTTCTCGTTCATCCAGGGCCCGTATAGCCTTTGCAGCTTCTTGTAGGGCCAGCGCGAAGTCTCGCAGTGATTCGTCAGGTCTTTGTTTTCTCGCATAAAGGCGGCTCTTTAATTCCGCTATGGTCTCGCAGTCGAATATGGTCATCAGCTTCTTAAAGATCCCTTTGACGGTCTTCTTTTCACTGTCTTCCCATGCTTTCACTTCCCGTAGTGCCGAATCCGTCAATTGACCCATAACGATCTCTATTTTCTGTTCTTCGGTTAGTGAGTACAGGCGGAACATGGAGTACATCTTGTCTTTGAATTCTTTGAACGTACTCGAACCCGGCACCTGTTTCCTTGCAAACGTTGGTAACCATGGTGCTCCAAAATAGTATGGCATAGTCAACGGTGATGCCGCCATGGTGGTCGTGTTTCCTTGTCCGAGTGCCGGTGGTAGCATGGGAGTAGCGGGAACCTGTGGATCCGTCATCTTGTTCGTATCCTGTTCGCGGACGCCAAGTGTGATAGGTGGCTAAGCGTACCTGCAGTCTCACGCCTGTCCAGTTGCGGCCTCTCTGGTCGTTCGGTTCTTGCTTGTCGCGACGTCGGGCGGAATCTGCGTGGGAAGGCTGCGTAGGACCTGGGCAGAGGGGACGGGGATACCCCAGTATAGTCAACACCCCCCTTTAAAGGTGAAAGGACCACTACGGTGGGATACAGTAACAAAGATTTATTATAGACAGGGTTAGTCACTGGTCCATGTGACTAAATTCACCTCTTAGTAGAGTTCAGTGCAATTCAATAAGCCACGATACTTTTAGTCACATACTAAAAATATAACATAACATTAACACAAGAGCATTTCAGAATTTCAACACTCAGACGTCTTATACAGCTGTTTCATGAGTATGCATGCGTTATACTGACGGGTCACTAGATGGCGCTAGATTGGATATGTTCAGTTTATGCTGCTGACAAAATGTTCCAGCTATATCACTGTCCTACAGGGGGTGCTGTAGAATGAGTTCGCACTGTGCACAGTATTTGTAATCCAACGGGTGGTGCCGTGGAGCAGCTACTTGCCATGTATAGCACCAGTTTCTAATAGAGGGCGCTGTGGAGTAAGTCATATCACAGTATAGCAATGCTTCAAATAGAGGGCGCTGTGGAGTAAGTCATTTCACAGTATAGCAATGCTTCAAATAGAGGGCGCTGTGGAGTAAGTCATATCACAGTATAGCAATGCTTCAAATAGAGGGCGCTGTGGAGTAAGTCATATCACATTATAGTGGGTCACAGAGCAAATGACCCAATCCTGGCACACACATTGTGCTGCAGCTCAAACAGTCTAGGGATAAGTGTCACTTCGTGTTTTCCTTGCAATTGCAGTGGTAAGGGGAAGCAGAGGGTTTCACACAACCCTATCCCTTAAGGTAGATGCTAGAATCAAGTGGGCTAAGGGACCTTTTCCGTAAGGGGGAGGAGTTACGATGCAAGGGGGAGGAGCTAGGCCAGCGGGATAGTTCCTCTACTATCCACGCCACCAACTATTACCTTTAGAGTTCAGGTGGCGAGCGAAGCGAGCCACCGTGCCCGAAGCGTGGCGAGCGAAGCGAGCCCGCGAGGGTACTTTTCGGGTACCCTGTTCGCCCGTAGCTCCTCCCCCTGGTGACGTAGCTCCTCCCCTAGGTACGTCACAAGGTCCCTTCAGCCACTCCGATATAGAACCAACCTATCCCTTAAGGCTCTCTCTGGTACAATGGCAGGCAGCTCCAAATAAATCCCACATGTCCCTCTCCTTGTACATAGAGTCCTGCTGTGATCTGTCCCAAGGGACTGTGATGTTGCAAGCTGTCAGGGTGATCACTGTTGGTCTGGGTGCCCATATGTGGGGGCTGTCTGGGGTGAAGTAGAGTACCTGCATTATCTGCTGCTGTTGCCAGCTCCTGCCGGTCACTTCTCACTGCTGCTTTTCAGGATGACAGCCGTCTCTCGCTGCCCAGTCTCTCCCAGCGCAGCGCGCCTCCAGACCTCCGCGTACAGCTCTTCACACCCACACATGACACACTGCCTCCTGTTCCACTGCCATGCTGCTCTCTCCCTCTGCTCACTGCAGCTCTCCTTCCTGCTTCTCTCCCCACACAACACGGCCAATCAGAGCGCTCCCAGCTTCCCGCTCTGCAGGGATCCTGATGGAAAGCCCAGGGTCCTAGTGCTATATATATTCCTCTCCTGGTTGCCATAGTTGCTTAGCAACCAGTGTAAAAAGATTTTAATCCTCACAGTGCATCTGCAACTGGTTTAACTAGCAGAAGGGGTACCCCAAACGCGGGTATCACAGAGGCAGATGAGCTGTAAGAACCAACTGCGACTTTGGAATATATAGAATCCAGCCGTGTTGCCGTTACACTTCCAGAGAAAGTGATACGCTGTTCAGCAACTGCTCTCTTGATCTCGCTTTTATGAGGAGATCGTCCAAGTAAGTGATAATAGTGACACCTTGCTTCCGCAGGAGCACCATCATTTCCGCCATTACCTTGGTGAATATTCTCAAGGCCGTGGAGAGACCAAACGGCAACATCTGAAATTGGTAATGACAATCCCGTACCGCAATTCTGAGGTACGCCTGATGAGGTGGATAAATGGGGACATGAAGGTATGCATCCTTTATGTCCCGAGGCACCATAAAATCTCCCCCTTTCAGGCTTGCAATAACCGCTCTTAGCGATTCCATCTTGAACTTGAACCCTTTCAGGTTCAGGGATTTTAAATTCAATATAGGTCCGACCGAACTGTCTGGTTTCGGGACTACAACATGGTCGAATAATAACCCCCTCCTTGTTGAAGGAGGGGAACCTTGACCAGCACCTTGTTGAAGATACAATTTGTGAATTGCAGTTAACACTGTTTCCCTCTCGTGGGGAGAAGCCGGCCGGGCCGTCGGTGAGGGGGCATCTTCTCAAAGTCCAGCTTGTATCCCTGAGACACAATATCTATTGCCCAGGGATCTAACAGGGAGTGAACCCACTTGTGGCTGAACTTACGAAGGCGTGCCCCCACCGGGCCTAGCTCCGCCTGTGGAGCCCCAGCGACATGCGGTGGATTTTTGTAGAGGCCGGGGAGGACTTCTGTTCCTGGGAACTAGCTGTGTTGTGCAGCTTCTTTTCTCTGCCCCCACCTCTGGCAAGAAAGGACGCACCTCGGACTTTCTTGTTTCTTTATTCGAAAGCCTGCATTTAATAACGTCGTGCTTTCCTAGGCTGTGCAGGAATATAAGGCAAAATATCAGAATTACCAGCTATAGCTGTGGAGACCAGGTCCGAGTACCCTTCTCCACACAATTCTCAGCCTTCCATATGCCTCTTAAGTCGGCATTATCTGTCCATTGCATATTCTACAGGACACGTCAAGCAGAAATCGACATAGCTTTGACTCTAGGACCCAGTATACCAATGTCTCTTTGGGCATGTTTTATATATATACCCATCTCTTAAGACAGCATCTTTAATATATATATATATATATATATATATATATAACACAAATATTCAGAGTGCGCACAGATACAATGGCATAATTAAAATTGAAATAATTACTCAAAGTAAAATCCAACCAGCATAACCGGAATGATAGAAAGATTATTTTTAATACACGTTAAAATTTGTCATACACGTTGTTCCATAAGCACAATACACATTTATGCAGAAACAGTGTATGCTATATATATCTCATAAAACCCAACGCGTTTCGTCCATTATGGACTTCATCAGGGGTACAAGTCACAGTGGAATAATGCTTTAGCAAATTTCCTACAAGATGATCTCACTGTGAAGAGTGATAAAACGTGATATATATCTATAATGATACTAGAAACTCTCGTGAACTTCTAATCAGCTGCTCCTTAATTGTGGTTCCTTGTAGGTACTTTATTTAATTATGGGGCAAATGACCAATTAGATTGTGTCCTCCAAGATTAATGAAAGTTCACTTTCATTAAAGCACTTACCATCCAGGAGAGGAGGCTGACACACATCCAGAACCTTTTAGTCTGCTTTCCTCACTGGACATTTTGTTTGGTGTTATTGGCTTGACTTTAAAATCCCTTGTGAACTTTCATTAATCTTGGAGGACACAATCTAATTGGTCATTTGCCCCATAATTAAATAAAGTACCTACAAGGAACCACAATTAAAGAGCAGCTGATTAGAAGTTCACGAGAGTTTCTAGTATCATTATAGATATATATCACGTTTTATCACTCTTCACAGTGAGATCATCTTGTAGGAAATTTGCTAAAGCATTATTCCACTGTGACTTGTACCCCTGATGAAGTCCATAATGGACGAAACGCGTTGGGTTTTATGAGATATATATAGCATACACTGTTTCTGCATAAATGTGTATTGTGCTTATGGAACAACGTGTATGACAAATTTTAACGTGTATTAAAAATAATCTTTCTATCATTCCGGTTATGCTGGTTGGATTTTACTTTGAGTAATTATTTCAATTTTAATTATGCCATTGTATCTGTGCGCACTCTGAATATTTGTGTTATATTTTATCTATCGTCTCCCACTAGCAGGGAGACTTTTCAAGAGGTGCTGCCCTATCCTTGGTACAGCGCGAATTAAGGGTATTGTTGTATATATATATATATATATATCTCTATATATACATATATACAGGCCCGGCGCTACCCGCTCAGCGAAGGGATGCAGTGCAGGGAGGCGCTGGGACGGAGAGGCGCTCCCCCTACTCTGCATTCCTTCCCTGCTGCGCCGTCCTGTCCCCCCTGCTGCTGCTGCTGCTGCTGCTGCTGCCAGTGCTGTGTCTGTCACTGTATGACAGGCACTGGCAGCGGGCACCTGCAGCATGAAAAGCTTCCTCCCTCCCTTCACCTGTGACAGCGCCGAGTACGGGGCACAAGGGGGCGGAGCTACACGGGCCGGAAGGGGGCGGAGATACACGGACCAGGCTGCTGTACAGAGGGAGACTGGCTTAGGTAAGTGGAGGGTGAGAGAGAACTTGAAGTGTGTATGTGACGTGTGTGTATATGGTGGGTGTGTATGTGTGTGTATATATGTGTGAATTGTGTGTGTGTGTGTGAGGTATGTCTGTGCGCGCGCTTTATGGACGCTACTACTGGGGGGGCATTACGTATAACGACGCTACTACTGGGGGGGGCATTACATGTAACAACGCTACTACTACTGGGAGGGGCATTACATATAAGGACGCTATTACTACAGGGGTGCACTACGTATAAGGATGCTACTACTACTGGGGGGGCATTACGTATAAGGACGCTGTTACTACAGGGGTGCACTACGTATAAGGACGCTACTACTACTGGGGGGGTCTTACGTATAAGGACGATACTACTACTGGGGACATTACGTATAAGGATGCTACTACTACTGGGGGGGGCATTACGTATAAGGACGCTATTACTACAGGGGGGGCATTACGTGTAACAACGCTACTACTGGGGGGGGGGGGCATTACGTGTAAGGACGCTACTACTACTGGGGGGGGCATTATGTATAAGAACGATACTACTACTGGGGTGCGCTACGTATAAGGACGCTACTACTACTGGGGGGGGGGCATTACGTATAAGGACGCTACTACTACTGTGGGGGGCATTACGTATAAGGACGCTACTACTACTGGGGGCATTACGTATAAGAACGCTACTACTACTGGGAGGCGTTATGTATAAGGACGCTACTACTACTGGGGGTGCACTACGTATAAGGACGCTACTACTACTGGGTGGCATTTTGTATAAGGACGATACTACTACTGGGGTATAAGGACGCTACTACTACTGGGGGGGGCATTACAAATAAGGACGATACTACTACTTGGGGGCATTATGTATAAGGACGCTACTATTACTGGTAGGGCATTATGTATAACATTGCTACTACTACTGGGGGGAGGGCATTACATATAAGGATACTACTACTGGGGGCGCATTACGTATAAGAACGCTACTACTACTGGGGGGCATTACGTATAAGGACACTACTACTACTGGGGGCGCATTACGTATAAGAACGCTACTACTACTGGGGGCATTACGTATAAGGACGCTACTACTACTGGGGGGACATTACGTATAAGAACGCTACTACTGGGGGGCATTACGTATAAGGACGCTACTACTACTGGGGGGACATTACGTATAAGAACGCTACTACTGGGGGGCATTACGTATAAGGACGCTACTACTACTGGGAGGGCATTACGTATAAGAACGCTACTACTACTGGGGGGCATTACGTATAAGGACGCTACTACTACTGGGGGGACATTACGTATAAGAACGTTACTACTGGGGGGCATTACGTATAAGGACGCTACTACTACTGGGGGGACATTACGTATAAGAACGCTACTACTGGGGGGCATTACGTATAAGGACGCTACTACTACTGGGAGGGCATTACGTATAAGAACGCTACTACTACTGGGGGGCATTACGTATAAGGACACTTCTACTACTGGGGGTGCACTACGTATAAGGACGCTACTACTACTGTGGGGGGCATTACGTATAAGAACGCTACTACTACTGGGGGGCATTACGTATAAGGACGCTACTACTACTGTGGGGGGCATTACATATAAGGACGCTACTACTACTGGGGGTGCACTACGTATAAGGACGCTACTACTACTGTGGGGGGCATTACGTATAAAAACGCTACTACTACTGGGGGCATTACGTATAAGAACGCTACTACTACTGGGAGGCGTTACGTATAAGGACGCTACTACTACTGGGGGTGCACTACGTATAAAGACGCTACTACTACTGGGTGGCATTTTGTATAAGGATGCTACTATTACTGGGGTGCATTACATAGAAGGACGCTACTACTACGGGTGGGGCATTACGTATAAGATTAATAAGATTGTACTGTGTGAGGTATGTCTGTGCGCGCGCTTTATGGACGCTACTACTGGGGGGGCATTACGTATAACGACGCTACTACTGGGGGGGGCATTACATGTAACAACGCTACTACTACTGGGAGGGGCATTACATATAAGGACGCTATTACTACAGGGGTGCACTACGTATAAGGATGCTACTACTACTGGGGGGGCATTACGTATAAGGACGCTGTTACTACAGGGGTGCACTACGTATAAGGACGCTACTACTACTGGGGGGGTCTTACGTATAAGGACGATACTACTACTGGGGACATTACGTATAAGGATGCTACTACTACTGGGGGGGGCATTACGTATAAGGACGCTATTACTACAGGGGGGGCATTACGTGTAACAACGCTACTACTGGGGGGGGGGCATTACGTGTAAGGACGCTACTACTACTGGGGGGGGCATTATGTATAAGAACGATACTACTACTGGGGTGCGCTACGTATAAGGACGCTACTACTACTGGGGGGGGGGCATTACGTATAAGGACGCTACTACTACTGTGGGGGGCATTACGTATAAGGACGCTACTACTACTGGGGGCATTACGTATAAGAACGCTACTACTACTGGGAGGCGTTATGTATAAGGACGCTACTACTACTGGGGGTGCACTACGTATAAGGACGCTACTACTACTGGGTGGCATTTTGTATAAGGACGATACTACTACTGGGGTATAAGGACGCTACTACTACTGGGGGGGGCATTACAAATAAGGACGATACTACTACTTGGGGGCATTATGTATAAGGACGCTACTATTACTGGTAGGGCATTATGTATAACATTGCTACTACTACTGGGGGGAGGGCATTACATATAAGGATACTACTACTGGGGGCGCATTACGTATAAGAACGCTACTACTACTGGGGGGCATTACGTATAAGGACACTACTACTACTGGGGGCGCATTACGTATAAGAACGCTACTACTACTGGGGGCATTACGTATAAGGACGCTACTACTACTGGGGGGACATTACGTATAAGAACGCTACTACTGGGGGGCATTACGTATAAGGACGCTACTACTACTGGGGGGACATTACGTATAAGAACGCTACTACTGGGGGGCATTACGTATAAGGACGCTACTACTACTGGGAGGGCATTACGTATAAGAACGCTACTACTACTGGGGGGCATTACGTATAAGGACGCTACTACTACTGGGGGGACATTACGTATAAGAACGTTACTACTGGGGGGCATTACGTATAAGGACGCTACTACTACTGGGGGGACATTACGTATAAGAACGCTACTACTGGGGGGCATTACGTATAAGGACGCTACTACTACTGGGAGGGCATTACGTATAAGAACGCTACTACTACTGGGGGGCATTACGTATAAGGACACTTCTACTACTGGGGGTGCACTACGTATAAGGACGCTACTACTACTGTGGGGGGCATTACGTATAAGAACGCTACTACTACTGGGGGGCATTACGTATAAGGACGCTACTACTACTGTGGGGGGCATTACATATAAGGACGCTACTACTACTGGGGGTGCACTACGTATAAGGACGCTACTACTACTGTGGGGGGCATTACGTATAAAAACGCTACTACTACTGGGGGCATTACGTATAAGAACGCTACTACTACTGGGAGGCGTTACGTATAAGGACGCTACTACTACTGGGGGTGCACTACGTATAAAGACGCTACTACTACTGGGTGGCATTTTGTATAAGGATGCTACTATTACTGGGGTGCATTACATAGAAGGACGCTACTACTACGGGTGGGGCATTACGTATAAGATTAATAAGATTGTACTACATTGTGGCATAATTTTAAATGGGGGTACTACTGTGTGGCCATGCCCCTTACTTGTGAGACCACAACCCTTTTCCCGGCGCGCGCTAAAGGAATATTGGAGGGCGCAAATTTATAGTTTGCAGGGGGGCGCCGAACACCCTAGCACCGGCCCTGCATATATATATATTATATCTATATGCATACTAGGGTTTCAATCTCTGCTGATAAAGTACCTGTCCACGCTGCCACAGCGCTATAAACCCATGCCGACACAATCGCCGGTCTGAGTAGTGTACTAGAATGTGCACGCTATCTGCAGGATCCCTGAGAATAGCTAGTGCTACCTTCTGTGCAAACGTGACACCCTAGGGGAAGATTCCCATCACATCCTGGCCCTAGTGGGGAAAGGATACTGCCTGAGAATCTTTTGTGGGAAGCTGCAGTCTCTTGTCTGGAGATTCACGCTCTTTTTCCTCATGAGAGGAGGGAAATTTACCTCAGCTTTCTTCCCCTTAACATGTGTACCCTTGTGTCAGGGACAAATGAGTCATCAGTGATATGCAAATCATCTTTTATTACAATAATCATATATTGAATACCTTTCAGCCATTTTGGCTGTAACTTTGCATTATCGTAGTCGACACTGGAGTCAAACTCCGTGTCGATATCAGTGTTTATTATTTTGGATAGTGAGCATTGTGAGACTCTGAAGGTCTCTGTGACATAGGGACAGACATGGGTAGATTTCCTGTCTGTTCTCTAATCTTTTGTGCAATAAATTCACCTCAGCACTTACACATATCCAAACAGGTGTCGGCGTTGTCGACGGAGACACCCTCTCACACACATATTTGCTCTATCTCCTCCTTAGGGGAGCCGTTTACCTCAGACATGTCGACACACACGTACCGACACACCACACACACAGGGGATGCTCTATTTGAAGACAGTTCCCCCACAAGGCCCTTTGGAGAGACAGAGAGAGAGTATGCCAGCACACACCCCAGCGCTATATGACCCAGGAATCACACAGTAACTTAGTGTTAACCCAGTAGCTGCTGTATATATTGTTTTTACGCCAAATTTATGTGCCCCCCCCCTCTCTTTTTCACCCTCTCTATCGTGCAGGGGAGAGCCTGGGGAGCTTCCTCTCAGCGGAGCTGTGGAGAGAAAATGGCGCTGGTGAGTGCTGAGGAAGAAGGCCCCGCCCCCTCAGCGGCGGGCTTCTCCCGCGATTTTGTGTAAAATTAATGGCGGGGGCTCATGCATATAACAGTGTCCAACTGTATATATGCTGCTTTTTGCCAGGAGGTAATCAATTGCTGCCCAGGGCGCCCCCCCCTGCACCCTGCACCCTACAGTGACCGGAGTGTGTGGGTTAGTGTGGGCGCAATGGCGCACAGCTGCAGTGCTGTGCACTACCTCATATGAAGACAGGAGTCTTCTGCCGCCGATTTTGACGTCTTCTTGCTTCAACCCGCCGGCTTCTGTCTTCTGGCTCTGCGAGGGGGACGGCGGCGCGGCTCCGGGAACAGACGACAAGGTCAGGTCCTGTGTTCGATCCCTCTGGAGCTAATGGTGTCCAGTAGCCTAAGAAGCGCAACCTAGCCGCAGTTAATAGGTTTGCTTCTCTCCCCTCAGTCCCACGTAGCAGAGAGTCTGTTGCCAGCAGAAGCTCTCTGAAAATAAAAAACCTAACTAAAATACTTTCTTATTAGCAAGCTCAGGAGAGCTCACTAAAAGCACCCAGCTCTGGCCGGGCACAGATTCTAACTGAGGTCTGTAGGAGGGGCATAGAGGGAGTAGCCAGTGCACACCAGTAGTACTAAATCTTTCTTAGAGTGCCCAGTCTCCTGCGGAGCCCGTCTATTCCCCATGGTCCTTGCGGAGTCCCCAGCATCCACTAGGACGTTAGAGAAATTGTATATAAGCACATTGACACACACACACACACTATATAGGGACCAGATGCACACTGACACACACACACACACACACACACACACACACACACACACTGTCTAGAGACCAGATGCACACTAATACACACACACACACACACACACACACACACACACACACACATTGTATAGGGACCATATGCACACTGACACACACACACACACGGACCAGGGGCACACTGACACACACACACACACACACACACACACACACACACACACACACACTGTATAGGGACCAGATGCACACTGACACACACACACACACACACACACACACACACACACACACACTGTATAGCGACCAGATGCACACTAATACACACACACACACACACACACACACACCACTTACACAGACATTTTATAGGGACCATATGCACACTGACACACACACATGGACCAGGAGCAACTTGTGATCTGAACCCAGTTAACAGCATGATAACAGAAGGAGCCTCTGAAAAGATGGCTCACAACAACAATAACCCGATTTTTGTAACAATAACTATGTACAAGTAATGCAGACAATCCGCACTTGGGATGGGCGCCCAGCATCCACTACGGACTATGAGAAATAGAATTATCGGTAAGTAAATTCTTATTTTCTCTAACGTCCTAGTGGATGCTGGGGACTCCGAAAGGACCATGGGGATTACCAAAGCTCCCAAACGGGCGGGAGAGTGCGGATGACTCTGCAGCACCGAATGAGAGAACTCCAGGTCCTCCTCAGCCAGGGTATCAAATTTGTAGAATTTAGCAAACGTGTTTGCCCCTGACCAAGTAGCTGCTCGGCAAAGTTGTAAAGCCGAGACCCCTCGGGCAGCCGCCCAAGATGAGCCCACTTTCCGTGTGGAATTGGCTTTTACAGATTTTGGCTGTGGCAGGCCTGCCACAGAATGTGCAAGCTGAATTGTACTACAAATCCAACGAGCAATCGTCTGCTTAGAAGCAGGAGCACCCAGCTTGTTGGGTGCATACAGGATAAACAGCGAATCAGATTTTCTGACTCCAGCCGTCCTGGAAACATATATTTTCAGGGCCCTGACTACGTCCAGCAACTTGGAATCCTCCAAGTCCCTAGTAGCCGCAGGCACCACAATAGGCTGGTTTAAGTGAAAAGCTGAAACCACCTTAGGGAGAAATTGAGGACGAGTCCTCAATTCTGCCCTGTCCGTATGAAAAATTAGGTAAGGGCTTTTATAGGATAAAGCCGCCAATTCTGAGACACGCCTGGCTGAAGCCAGGGCTAACAGCATTACCACTTTCCATGTGAGATATTTTAAGTCCACAGTGGTGAGTGGTTCAAACCAATGTGATTTTAGGAATCCCAAAACTACATTGAGATCCCAAGGTGCCACTGGAGGCACAAAAGGAGGCTGTATATGCAGTACTCCCTTGACAAACGTCTGAACTTCAGGAACAGAAGCCAGTTCTTTTTGGAAGAATATTGACAGGGCCGAAATTTGAACCTTAATGGACCCCAATTTGAGGCCCATAGACAGTCCTGTTTGCAGGAAATGCAGGAAACGACCCAGTTGAAATTCCTCTGTAGGGGCCTTCCTGGCCTCGCACCACGCAACATATTTACGCCAAATACGGTGATAATGTTGTACGGTTACATCCTTCCTGGCTTTGATCAGGGTAGGGATGACTTCATCCGGAATGCCTTTTTCCTTCAGGATCCGGCGTTCAACCGCCATGCCGTCAACGCAGCCGCGGTAAGTCTTGGAACAGACATGGTCCCTGCTGGAGCAGGTCCTTTCTTAGAGGTAGAGGCCACGGGTCTTCCGTGAGCATCTCTTGAATTTCCGGGTACCAAGTCCTTCTTGGCCAATCCGGAGCCACGAGTATAGTCTTTACTCCTCTCCTTCTTATGATTCTCAGTACTTTTGGTATGAGAGGAAGAGGAGGGAACACATACACTGACTGGTACACCCACGGTGTTACCAGAGCGTCCACAGCTATTGCCTGAGGGTCCCTTGACCTGGCGCAATATCTGTCCAGTTTTTTGTTGAGGCGGGCGCCATCATGTCCACCTTTGACACACACACACTATATAGGGACCAGATGCACACTGACACACACACACACACACACACACACACACACACACACACACACTGTCTAGAGACCAGATGCACACTAATACACACACACACACACACACATTGTATAGGGACCATATGCACACTGACACACACACACACACACGGACCAGGGGCACACTGACACACACACACACACACACACACACACAGTATAGGGACCAGATGCACACTGACACACATACACACACACTGTATAAGGACCAGATGCACACTGACACACACACACACACACACACACACACACACATTGTATAGGACCAGATGAACACTGACACACACACACATGGACCAGGGGCACACTGACACACACACACTGTAAAGGGGCCAGATGCACACTGACACACACACACATTGTAGAGGGACCAGATGCACACTGACACACACACACACACACACACACACACACACTGTATAGGCACCAGATGCACACTGACTTACACACATCGCATAGGGACCAGGTGCACACTGACACACACACACACGCTGTATCGGGACCAGATGCACACTGACACACACAAACACTGTATAGGGACCAGATGCACACTGACACACACAAACACTGTATAGGGACCAGATGCACACTGACGCACACAAACACTGTATAGGGACCAGATGCACACTGACACACACACACACACAAACCACAAACACACACACACACACACTGTATAGGACCAGAGGCACACTGACACACACAAATACTGTATAGGGACCAGATACACACACACACACACACACACACACACACACACTGCATAGGGACCAGATGCACACTGACACAGTGGCGGAACTAGCGAGCGGTGGGCCCAGGTGCGACAAAATGCTTTGCCCCCCCCCCCCCCCCCCATCCCATCCAAGTCCACCCCCTCACCCCTGGAGAGAATCTGGTGAGGGGGACCTGCTCAGGGCCAGAGAAATGGATACCTAGCAACAGTGCCGTAACTAGACATTTTAGCACTGTGTGCAAGAAACGGCATCGGAGCCCCGCTCCTGCATGCAAATCAGGGGCAGTGTGCGCCGTAGGCGCGCGCAAAACTACATAGTGGCGTGGCTTCGTGGGGAAGGGGTGTGGCCACAAAATAATACCAATTCATAAAATGGTACACAGTAGTCTCCATTATTCAAATTACGCTGCACAGTAGCACCACTACACCAGGTAGAGACCCTTTTACACCTTATGGCGGACAGATTCCTCTTTTTACACATTACGGCAGACAGCGTCCCCTTTTTACACATTACGGCAGACAACGTCCCCCTTTTTACACATTACGGCAGACAGCGTGCACTTTTTACACATTGCGGCAGACAGCGTCCCCCTTTTTACACATTGCGGCAGGCAGATTCCCCCTTTTTACACATTGCGGCAAGCAGATTCCCCATTTTTACACATTGCGGCAGGCAGATTCCCCATTTTTACACATTGCGGCAGGAAGATTCCCCCTTTTTACACATTGCGGCAGGCAGATTCCCCCTTTTTACACATTGCGGCAGGCAGATTCCCCATTTTTACACATTGCAGCAAGGAGATTCCCCATTTTTACACATTGCGGCAGGCAGATTCCCCCTTTTTACACATTGCGGCAGGCAGATTCCCCCTTTTTACACATTGCGGCAGGCAGATTCCCCATTTTTACACATTGCAGCAAGGAGATTCCCCATTTTTACACATTGCGGCAGGCAGATTCCCCATTTTTACTCATTGCGGCAGGCAGATTCCCCATTTTTACACATTGCGGCAGGCAGATTCCCCCTTTTTACACATTGCGGCAGGCAGATTCCCCATTTTTACACATTGCAGCAAGGAGATTCCCCATTTTTACACATTGCGGCAGGCAGATTCCCCATTTTTACACATTGCGGCAGGCAGATTCCCCATTTTTACACATTGCGGCAGGCAGATTCCCCCTTTTTACACATTGCGGCAGACAGTCCCGAGAGAGAGAGAGAGAGAGAGAGAGAGAGAGAGAGAGAGAATTATACTTACCCTCTCCGCTGGCTCAGGCTCCTCAGTGCAGCTTCTGGTCACTCACGATTCCCGGGCAGGAGAGAAGGAGGAGCAGGGAGGTGGAGGAGGGAGCTGCAGCAGCGCTGTGTTATTGGTGGAGGCGCTGCTGCTGCTGCCCCTCTGCTTCACTATAGGCTGTTCTCGGAAGACAGCCTATAGTGAAGCAGAGGAGCAGCAGCGCCTCAACCAGTAACAAAGCGCTGCTGCAGCTCCCTTCTCCACCTCCCTCCTCCTCCTTCCCCCGTACCGCTGCTCCTCTCCTCTCCTCTGTGGGCGGCTGTGCGCTGCGGGCAGCGGTTGCCCGCAGCGCACAGCGGCATGTAATGAGTCAGTTTGACTCATTACATGCTGTGGGCACCTGGACAGAAGCGGGCCCCAGTGCAACGCACTAGTTGCACTAGCGGTAGTTCCGCCTCTGCACTGACACACACATACACAGGTACCAGGGGCACACACACACGTTGTACTGTTGTACAGGGGGAGCATACCTTCTCTATCATCACAGGCCAGCTCCCACCTCATTCAGACGCTGCTGCAGTGTGTCCCCTGTTCCCAGCATGGGGGAGGGCTGTGTGTTCAGAGCTGCCGGAGACATGCAGTCTCCGTGAAGGCTCCTCTGTCAGAGCCTGTATTATTCAGTAGAGATGAGCGCCTGAAATTTTTCGGGTTTTGTGTTTTGGTTTTGGGTTCGGTTCCGCGGCCGTGTTTTGGATTCGGGTGTTTTTTTCAAAAAACACTAAAAAACTGCTTAAATCATAGAATTTGGGGGTCATTTTGATCCCAAAGTATTATTAACCTCAAAAACCATAATTTACACTCATTTTCAGTCTATTCTGAATACCTCACACCTCACAATATTATTTTTAGTCCTAAAATTTGCACCGAGGTCGCTGTGTGAGTAAGATAAGCGACCCTAGTGGCCGACACAAACACCGGGCCCATCTAGGAGTGGCACTGCAGTGTCACGCAGGATGTCCCTTCCAAAAAACCCTCCCCAAACAGCACATGACGCAAAGAAAAAAAGAGGCGCAATGAGGTAGCTGTGTGAGTAAGATTAGCGACCCTAGTGGCCGACACAAACACCGGGCCCATCTAGGAGTGGCACTGCAGTGTCACGCAGGATGGCCCTTCCAAAAAACCCTCCCCAAACAGCACATGACGCAAAGAAAAAAAGAGGCGCAATGAGGTAGCTGTGTGAGTAAGATTAGCGACCCTAGTGGCCGACACAAACACCGGGCCCATCTAGGAGTGGCACTGCAGTGTCACGCAGGATGTCCCTTCCAAAAAACCCTCCCCAAACAGCACATGACGCAAAGAAAAAAAGAGGCGCAATGAGGTAGCTGTGTGAGTAAGATTAGCGACCCTAGTGGCCGACACAAACACCGGGCCCATCTAGGAGTGGCACTGCAGTGTCACGCAGGATGTCCCTTCCAAAAAACCCTCCCCAAACAGCACATGACGCAAAGAAAAAAAGAGGCGCAATGAGGTAGCTGACTGTGTGAGTAAGATTAGCGACCCTAGTGGCCGACACAAACACCGGGCCCATTTAGGAGTGGCACTGCAGTGTCACGCAGGATGTCCCTTCCAAAAAACCCTCCCCAATCAGCACATGATGCAAAGAAAAAGAAAAGAAAAAAGAGGTGCAAGATGGAATTGTCCTTGGGCCCTCCCACCCACCCTTATGTTGTATAAACAAAACAGGACATGCACACTTTAACCAACCCATCATTTCAGTGACAGGGTCTGCCACACGACTGTGACTGATATGACGGGTTGGTTTGGACCCCCCCCAAAAAAGAAGCAATTAATCTCTCCTTGCACAAACTGGCTCTACAGAGGCAAGATGTCCACCTCATCATCACCCTCCAATATATCACCGTGTACATCCCCCTCCTCACAGATTATCAATTCGTCCCCACTGGAATCCACCATCTCAGCTCCCTGTGTACTTTGTGGAGGCAATTGCTGCTGGTCAATGTCTCCGCGGAGGAATTGATTATAATTCATTTTAATGAACATCATCTTCTCCACATTTTCTGGATGTAACCTCGTACGCCGATTGCTGACAAGGTGAGCGGCGGCACTAAACACTCTTTCGGAGTACACACTTGTGGGAGGGCAACTTAGGTAGAATAAAGCCAGTTTGTGCAAGGGCCTCCAAATTGCCTCTTTTTCCTGCCAGTATAAGTACGGACTGTGTGACGTGCCTACTTGGATGCGGTCACTCATATAATCCTCCACCATTCTATCAATGTTGAGAGAATCATATGCAGTGACAGTAGACGACATGTCCGTAATCGTTGTCAGGTCCTTCAGTCCGGACCAGATGTCAGCATCAGCAGTCGCTCCAGACTGCCCTGCATCACCGCCAGCGGGTGGGCTCGGAATTCTGAGCCTTTTCCTCGCACCCCCAGTTGCGGGAGAATGTGAAGGAGGAGATGTTGACAGGTCGCGTTCCGCTTGACTTGACAATTTTGTCACCAGCAGGTCTTTCAACCCCAGCAGACTTGTGTCTGCCGGAAAGAGAGATCCAAGGTAGGCTTTAAATCTAGGATCGAGCACGGTGGCCAAAATGTAGTGCTCTGATTTCAACAGATTGACCACCCGTGAATCCTTGTTAAGCGAATTAAGGGCTCCATCCACAAGTCCCACATGCCTAGCGGAATCGCTCCGTGTTAGCTCCTCCTTCAATGTCTCCAGCTTCTTCTGCAAAAGCCTGATGAGGGGAATGACCTGACTCAGGCTGGCAGTGTCTGAACTGACTTCACGTGTGGCAAGTTCAAAGGGCATCAGAACCTTGCACAACGTTGAAATCATTCTCCACTGCGCTTGAGACAGGTGCATTCCACCTACTATATCGTGCTCAATTGTATAGGCTTGAATGGCCTTTTGCTGCTCCTCCAACCTCTGAAGCATATAGAGGGTTGAATTCCACCTCGTTACCACTTCTTGCTTCAGATGATGGCAGGGCAGGTTCAGTAGTTTTTGGTGGTGCTCCAGTCTTCTGTACGTGGTGCCTGTACGCCGAAAGTGTCCCGCAATTCTTCTGGCCACCGACAGCATCTCTTGCACGCCCCTGTCGTTTTTTAAAAAATTCTGCACCACCAAATTCAAGGTATGTGCAAAACATGGGACGTGCTGGAATTTGCCCATATTTAATGCACACACAATATTGCTGGCGTTGTCCGATGCCACAAATCCACAGGAGAGTCCAATTGGGGTAAGCCATTCCGCGATGATCTTCCTCAGTTGCCGTAAGAGGTTTTCAGCTGTGTGCGTATTCTGGAAACCGGTGATACAAAGCGTAGCCTGCCTAGGAAAGAGTTGGCGTTTGCGAGATGCTGCTACTGGTGCCGCCGCTGCTGTTCTTGCGGCGGGAGTCCATACATCTACCCAGTGGGCTGTCACAGTCATATAGTCCTGACCCTGCCCTGCTCCACTTGTCCACATGTCCGTGGTTAAGTGGACATTGGGTACAGCTGCATTTTTTAGGACACTGGTGACTCTTTTTCTGAGGTCTGTGTACATTTTCGGTATCGCCTGCCTAGAGAAATGGAACCTAGATGGTATTTGGTACCGGGGACACAGTACCTCCAACAAGTCTCTAGTTGGCTCTGCAGTAATGATGGATACCGGAACCACGTTTCTCACCACCCAGGAAGCCAAGGCCTCAGTTATCCGCTTTGCAGTAGGATGACTGCTGTGATATTTCATCTTCCTCGCAAAGGACTGTTGAACAGTCAATTGCTTACTGGAAGTAGTACAAGTGGGCTTACGACTTCCCCTCTGGGATGACCATCGACTCCCAGCGGCAACAACAGCAGCGCCAGCAGCAGTAGGCGTTACACGCAAGGATGCATCGGAGGAATCCCAGGCAGGAGAGGACTCGTCAGAATTGCCACTGACATGGCCTGCAGGACTATTGGCATTCCTGGGGAAGGAGGAAATTGACACTGAGGGAGTTGGTGGGGTGGTTTGCGTGAGCTTGGTTACAAGAGGAAGGGATTTACTGGTCAGTGGACTGCTTCCGCTGTCACCCAAAGTTTTTGAACTTGTCACTGACTTATTATGAATGCGCTGCAGGTGACGTATAAGGGAGGATGTTCCGAGGTGGTTAACGTCCTTACCCCTACTTATTACAGCTTGACAAAGGGAACACACGGCTTGACACCTGTTGTCCGCATTTCTGGTGAAATACCTCCACACCGAAGAGCTGATTTTTTTGGTATTTTCACCTGGCATGTCAACGGCCATATTCCTCCCACGGACAACAGGTGTCTCCCCGGGTGCCTGACTTAAACAAACCACCTCACCATCAGAATCCTCCTGGTCAATTTCCTCCCCAGCGCCAGCAACACCCATATCCTCCTCATCCTGGTGTACTTCAACACTGACATCTTCAATCTGACTATCAGGAACTGGACTGCGGGTGCTCCTTCCAGCACTTGCAGGGGGCGTGCAAATGGTGGAAGGCGCATGCTCTTCACGTCCAGTGTTGGGAAGGTCAGGCATCGCAACCGACACAATTGGACTCTCCTTGTGGATTTGGGATTTCGAAGAATGCACAGTTCTTTGCTGTGCTGCTTTTGCCAGCTTGAGTCTTTTCATTTTTCTAGCGAGAGGCTGAGTGCTTCCATCCTCATGTGAAGCTGAACCACTAGCCATGAACATAGGCCAGGGCCTCAGCCGTTCCTTGCCACTCCGTGTCGTAAATGGCATATTGGCAAGTTTACGCTTCTCCTCCGACAATTTTATTTTAGGTTTTGGAGTCCTTTTTTTTCTGATATTTGGTGTTTTGGATTTGACATGCTCTGTACTATGACATTGGGCATCGGCCTTGGCAGACGACGTTGCTGGCATTTCATCGTCTCGGCCATGACTAGTGGCAGCAGCTTCAGCACGAGGTGGAAGTGGATCTTGATCTTTCCCTAATTTTGGAACCTCAACATTTTTGTTCTCCATATTTTAATAGGCACAACTAAAAGGCACCTCAGGTAAACAATGGAGATGGATACTAGTATACAATTATGGACTGCCTGCCGAGTGCAGACACAGAGGTAGCCACAGCCGTGAACTACCGTACTGTACTGTGTCTGCTGCTAATATAGACTGGTTGATAAAGAGATGTCTATGTAACTATGTATGTATAAAGAAGAAAGAAAAAAAAACCACGGTTAGGTGGTATACAATTATGGACGGACTGCCTGCCGAGTGCAGACACAGAGGTAGCCACAGCCGTGAACTACCGTACTGTACTGTGTCTGCTGCTAATATAGACTGGTTGATAAAGAGATGTCTATGTAACTATGTATGTATAAAGAAGAAAGAAAAAAAAACCACGGTTAGGTGGTATACAATTATGGACGGACTGCCTGCCGAGTGCAGACACAGAGGTAGCCACAGCCGTGAACTACCGTACTGTACTGTGTCTGCTGCTAATATAGACTGGTTGATAAAGAGATGTCTATGTAACTATGTATGTATAAAGAAGAAAGAAAAAAAAACCACGGTTAGGTGGTATACAATTATGGACGGACTGCCTGCCGAGTGCAGACACAGAGGTAGCCACAGCCGTGAACTACCGTACTGTACTGTGTCTGCTGCTAATATAGACTGGTTGATAAAGAGATGTCTATGTAACTATGTATGTATAAAGAAGAAAGAAAAAAAAAACCACGGTTAGGTGGTATACAATTATGGACGGACTGCCTGCCGAGTGCAGACACAGAGGTAGCCACAGCCGTGAACTACCGTACTGTGTCTGCTGCGACTGGATAATAAATGATATAAAAAATATATATATATCACTACTGCAGCCGGACAGGTATATATTATATATTATATAATGACGGACCTGCTGGACACTGTCTGTCAGCAGAATGAGTTTTATTTTTATAGAATAAAAAAAACAACAACACACAAGTGAAGTCACACGACGAGTGTTTAACTTTTTCAGGCAATCACAATATAAGTATACTACTAACTATACTGGTGGTCAGTGTGGTCAGGTCACTGGTCAGTCACACTGGCAGTGGCACTCCTGCAGCAAAAGTGTGCACTGTTTAATTTTAATATAATATTATGTACTCCTGGCTCCTGCTATAACCTATAACTGGCACTGCAGTGCTCCCCAGTCTCCCCCACAATTATAAGCTGTGTGAGCTGAGCAGTCAGACAGATATATAATATATATAGATGATGCAGCACACTGGGCTGAGCCTGAGCAGTGCACACAGATATGGTATGTGACTGAGTCACTGTGTGTATCGCTTTTTTCAGGCAGAGAACGGATATATTAAATAAACTGCACTGTCTGGTGGTCACTCACTATATAATATTATGTACTCCTGGCTCCTGCTATAACCTATAACTGGCACTGCAGTGCTCCCCAGTCTCCCCCACAATTATAAGCTGTGTGAGCTGAGCAGTCAGACAGATATATATAATATTATATATAGATAATAGATGATGCAGCACACTGGCCTGAGCCTGAGCAGTGCACACAGATATGGTATGTGACTGACTGAGTCACTGTGCGTATCGCTTTTTTCAGGCAGAGAACGGATATATTAAATAAACTGCACTGTGTGTCTGGTGGTCACTCACTATATAATATATTATGTACTCCTGGCTCCTGCTATAACCTATAACTGGCACTGCAGTAGTGCTCCCCAGTCTCCCCCACAATTATAAGCTGTGTGAGCTGAGCAGTCAGATATATATAATATTATATATAGATAATAGATGATGCAGAGAACGGATATATTAAATAAACTGCACTGTCTGGTGGTCACTCACTAGTAAACTCTCTGCACTCTCTACACTTCTACAGTACTCCTCCTAGTCCTAAGCTCCAGTAAATCTCTCTCTCTTATAATCTAAATGGAGAGGACGCCAGCCACGACCTCTCCCTATCAATCTCAATGCACGTGTGAAAATGGCGGCGACGCGCGGCTCCTTATATAGAATCCGAGTCTCGCGATCCGAGAATCCGACAGCGTCATGATGACGTTCGGGCGCGCTCGGGTTAACCGAGCAAGGCGGGAAGATCCGAGTCGCTCGGATCCGTGTAAAAAAAGCTGAAGTTCGGGCGGGTTCGGATTCAGAGAAACCGAACCCGCTCATCTCTATTATTCAGTGCGGATGGCTGCAGCGCGGGTGACAGTGACTCACTGTCACTGACTGCAGCGCACCCTCATGAGTCCCGCGCTCTACTCAGCCGTGTAGTCAGCGTATGCGTAGGACTGGGCCTGCATCATACACATACTGTATATGGGGTCTATTCACAAAGCATTGAAAACAGTGGAGAAACAGACCAGTGGACAAGTTGTCCATGGCAGCCAATCAGCATCTCCCTTACATTTTGTAGAATGTACTTGATAAAATAAGAATTTACTTACCGATAATTCTATTTCTCATAGTCCGTAGTGGATGCTGGGGACTCCGAAAGGACCATGGGGAATAGCGGCTCCGCAGGAGACTGGGCACAAAAGTAAAAAGCTTTAGGACTACCTGGTGTGCACTGGCTCCTCCCCCTATGACCCTCCTCCAAGCCTCAGTTAGGATACTGTACCCGGACGAGCGTACACAATAAGGAAGGATTTTGAATCCCAGGTAAGACTCATACCAGCCACACCAATCACACCGTACAACTTGTGATCTGAACCCAGTTAACAGCATGATAACAGAAGGAGCCTCTGAAAAGATGGCTCACAACAACAATAACCCGATTTTTGTAACAATAACTATGTACAAGTAATGCAGACAATCCGCACTTGGGATGGGCGCCCAGCATCCACTACGGACTATGAGAAATAGAATTATCGGTAAGTAAATTCTTATTTTCTCTAACGTCCTAGTGGATGCTGGGGACTCCGAAAGGACCATGGGGATTATACCAAAGCTCCCAAACGGGCGGGAGAGTGCGGATGACTCTGCAGCACCGAATGAGAGAACTCCAGGTCCTCCTCAGCCAGGGTATCAAATTTGTAGAATTTAGCAAACGTGTTTGCCCCTGACCAAGTAGCTGCTCGGCAAAGTTGTAAAGCCGAGACCCCTCGGGCAGCCGCCCAAGATGAGCCCACTTTCCGTGTGGAATGGGCTTTTACAGATTTTGGCTGTGGCAGACCTGCCACAGAATGTGCAAGCTGAATTGTACTACAAATCCAACGAGCAATCGTCTGCTTAGAAGCAGGAGCACCCAGCTTGTTGGGTGCATACAGGATAAACAGCGAATCAGATTTTCTGACTCCAGCCGTCCTGGAAACATATATTTTCAGGGCCCTGACTACGTCCAGCAACTTGGAATCCTCCAAGTCCCTAGTAGCCGCAGGCACCACAATAGGCTGGTTTAAGTGAAAAGCTGAAACCACCTTAGGGAGAAATTGAGGACGAGTCCTCAATTCTGCCCTGTCCGTATGAAAAATTAGGTAAGGGCTTTTATAGGATAAAGCCGCCAATTCTGAGACACGCCTGGCTGAAGCCAGGGCTAACAGCATTACCACTTTCCATGTGAGATATTTTAAGTCCACAGTGGTGAGTGGTTCAAACCAATGTGATTTTAGGAATCCCAAAACTACATTGAGATCCCAAGGTGCCACTGGAGGCACAAAAGGAGGCTGTATATGCAGTACTCCCTTGATAAACGTCTGAACTTCAGGAACAGAAGCCAGTTCTTTTTGGAAGAATATTGACAGGGCCGAAATTTGAACCTTAATGGACCCCAATTTGAGGCCCATAGACAGTCCTGTTTGCAGGAAATGCAGGAAACGACCCAGTTGAAATTCCTCTGTAGGGGCCTTCCTGGCCTCGCACCACGCAACATATTTACGCCAAATACGGTGATAATGTTGTACGGTTACATCCTTCCTGGCTTTGATCAGGGTAGGGATGACTTCATCCGGAATGCCTTTTTCCTTCAGGATCCGGCGTTCAACCGCCATGCCGTCAACGCAGCCGCGGTAAGTCTTGGAACAGACATGGTCCCTGCTGGAGCAGGTCCTTTCTTAGAGGTAGAGGCCACGGGTCTTCCGTGAGCATCTCTTGAATTTCCGGGTACCAAGTCCTTCTTGGCCAATCCGGAGCCACGAGTATAGTCTTTACTCCTCTCCTTCTTATGATTCTCAGTACTTTTGGTATGAGAGGAAGAGGAGGGAACACATACACTGACTGGTACACCCACGGTGTTACCAGAGCGTCCACAGCTATTGCCTGAGGGTCCCTTGACCTGGCGCAATATCTGTCCAGTTTTTTGTTGAGGCGGGACGCCATCATGTCCACCTTTGGTTTTTCCCAATGGTTCACAATCATGTGGAAGACTTCTGGGTGAAGTCCCCACTCCCCCGGGTGAAGATCGTGTCTGCTGAGGAAGTCTGCTTCCCAGTTGTCCACTCCCGGAATGAACACTGCTGACAGTGCTATCACATGATTCTCCGCCCAGCGAAGAATCCTTGCCACTTCCATCATTGCCCTCCTGCTTCTTGCGCCGCCCTGTCTGTTTACGTGGGCGACTGCCGTGATGTTGTCTGACTGGATCAACACCGGCTGACCCTGAAGCAGAGGTCTTGCCTGACTTAGGGCATTGTAAATGGCCCTTAGTTCCAGGATATTTATGTGAAGTGACGTTTCCATGCTTGACCACAAGCCCTGGAAATTTCTTCCCTGTGTGACTGCTCCCCAGCCTCTCAGGCTGGCATCCGTGGTCACCAGGACCCAATCCTGAATGCCGAATCTGCGGCCCTCTAGGAGATGAGCACTCTGTAACCACCACAGGAGAGACACCCTTGTCCTTGGAGACAGGGTTATCCGCTGATGCATTTGAAGATGCGATCCGGACCATTTGTCCAGCAGATCCCACTGAAAAGTTCTTGCGTGGAATCTGCCGAATGGAATCGCTTCGTAAGAAGCCACCATCTTTCCCAGGACCCTTGTGCATTGATGTACTGACACTTGGCCTGGTCTTAGGAGGTTCCTGACTAGGTCGGATAACTCCTTGGCCTTCTCCTCCGGGAGAAACACCTTTTTCTGTACTGTGTCCAGAATCATCCCTAGGAACAGCAGACGTGTCGTCGGAATCAGCTGCGATTTTGGAATATTTAGAATCCATCCGTGCTGTCGTAGTAATACTTGAGATAGTGCTACTCCGACCTCTAACTGTTCTCTGGACCTTGCCCTTATCAGGAGATCGTCCAAGTAAGGGATAATTAAGACGCCTTTTCTTCGAAGAAGAATCATCATTTCGGCCATTACCTTGGTAAAGACCCGGGGTGCCGTGGACAATCCAAACGGCAGCGTCTGAAACTGATAGTGACAGTTCTGTACCACAAACATGAGGTACCCTTGGTGAGAAGGTCAAATTGGGACATGGAGGTAAGCATCCTTGATGTCCAGAGACACCATATAGTCCCCTTCTTCCAGGTTCGCTATCACTGCTCTGAGTGACTCCATCTTGAACTTGAACCTTTTTATGTAAGTGTTCAAGGATTTCAGATTTAAAATGGGTCTCACCGAGCCGTCCGGCTTCGGTACCACAAACAGCGTGGAATAATACCCCTTTCCCTGTTGTAGGAGGGGTACCTTGATTATCACCTGCTGGGAATACAGCTTGTGAATGGCTTCCAATACCGCCTCCCTGTCGGGGGGAGACGTTGGTAAAGCAGACTTCAGGAACCGGCGAGGGGGAGACGTCTCGAATTCCAATTTGAACCCCTGAGATACTACCTGCAGGATCCAGGGGTCCACTTGCGAGTGAGCCCACTGCGCGCTGAAATTCTTGAGACGGGCCCCCACCGTGCCTGAGTCCGCTTGTAAGGCCCCGGCGTCATGCTGAGGACTTGGCAGAAGCGGGGGAGGGCTTCTGTTCGTGGGAAGAGGCTGTCTGCTGCAGTCTTTTTCCCCTTCCTCTGCCCCGGGGCAGATATGAGTGGCCTTTTGCCCGCTTGCCCTTATGGGGACGAAAGGACTGAGCCTGAAAAGACGGTATCTTTTTCTGCTGCGAGGTGACTTGGGGTAAAAAGGTGGATTTTCCAGCCGTTGCCGTGGCCACCAGGTCCGATAGACCGACCCCAAATAACTCCTCCCCTTTATACGGCAATACTTCCATATGCCGTTTGGAATCCGCATCCCCTGACCACTGTCGCGTCCATAATCCTCTTCTGGCAGAAATGGACATCGCACTTACTCTTGATGCCAGAGTGCAAATATACCTCTGTGCATCTCGCATATATAGAAATGCATCCTTTAAATGCTCTATAGTCAATAATATATTGTCCCTGTCCAGGGTATCAATATTTTCAGTCAGGGAATCCGACCAAGCCACCCCAGCACTGCACATCCAGGCTGAGGCGATTGCTGGTCGCAGTATAATACCAGTATGTGTGTATATACTTTTAAGGATATTTTCCAGCTTTCTATCAGCTGGTTCCTTGAGGGCGGCCGTATCAGGGGACGGTAACGCCACTTGTTTTGATAAGCGTGTGAGCGCCTTATCTACGCTAGGGGGTGTTTCCCAACGCGCCCTAACCTCTGGCGGGAAAGGGTATAATGCCAATAACTTTTTAGAAATTAGCAGTTTTTTATCGGTGGAAACCCACGCTTCATCACACACCTCATTTAATTCATCTGATTCGGGAAAAACTACGGGTAGTTTTTTCACACCCCACATAATACCCTTTTTTGTGGTACTTGTAGTATCAGAAATGTTCAAAACCTCCTTCATTGCCGTGATCATGTAACGTGTGGCCCTACTGGAAAATACGTTTGTTTCCTCACCGTCGACACTGGAGTCAGTGTCCGTGTCTGTGTCTGTATCGACCTGAGGTAACGGGCGCTTTAGAGCCCCTGACGGTGTTTGAGACGCCTGTACAGGTATTAACTGATTTGCCGGCTGTCTCATGTCGTCAACAGTCTTTTGTAAAGTGCTGACACTATCACGTAATTCTTTCCATAAGACCATCCAGTCAGGTGTCGACTCCCTAGGGGGTGACATCACTAACACAGGCAATTGCTCCGCCTCCACACCATTTTCCTCCTTATACATGTCGACACAACGTACCGACACACAGCACACACACAGGGAATGCTCTGATAGAGGACAGGACCCCACTAGCCCTTTGGGGAGACAGAGGGAGAGTTTGCCAGCACACACCAGAGCGCTATATATATACAGGGATAACCTCCTGATGAAGGGGCTACACGCCCCGAAACGTTGATGTTGTAACTTTGCAGTGTTTTCACTAAAGAACCTGGTGTGATTTACAAAGTCTCTGAGTGCCGCCTTTCTTTTGGGATATACAGGGATAACCTTATATAAGTGTTTTTCCCTAATATAGCTGCTGTATATATTTATATGCCAATTTAGTGCCCCCCCTCTCTTGTTTTACCCTGTTTCTGTAGTGCAGGACTGCAGGGGAGAGTCAGGGAGCCTTCCTCCAACGGAGCTGTGAGGAAAAAATGGCGCCAGTGTGCTGAGGAGATAGGCTCCGCCCCTTTTTCGGCGGCCTTTCTCCCGCTTTTTTATGTAAAAATAGGCAGGGGTTAAATACATCCATATAGCCCAGGAGCTATATGTGATGTATTTTTTGCCAAAAAGGTGTTTTTATTGCGTCTCAGGGCGCCCCCCCCCCCAGCGCCCTGCACCCTCAGTGACCGGAGTGTGAAGTGTGCTGAGAGCAATGGCGCACAGCTGCGGTGCTGTGCGCTACCTTAGTGAAGACAGGACGTCTTCTGCCGCCGATTTTCCGGACCTCTTCAGTCTTCTGGCTCTGTAAGGGGGACGGCGGCGCGGCTCCGGGACCCATCCATGGCTGGGCCTGTGATCGTCCCTCTGGAGCTAATGTCCAGTAGCCTAAGAAGCCCAATCCACTCTGCACGCAGGTGAGTTCGCTTCTTCTCCCCTTAGTCCCTCGATGCAGTGAGCCTGTTGCCAGCAGGTCTCACTGAAAATAAAAAAACCTATTTAAACTTTTACTCTAAGCAGCTCAGGAGAGCCACCTAGATTGCACCCTTCTCGTTCGGGCACAAAATCTTAACTGAGGCTTGGAGGAGGGTCATAGGGGGAGGAGCCAGTGCACACCAGGTAGTCCTAAAGCTTTTTACTTTTGTGCCCAGTCTCCTGCGGAGCCGCTATTCCCCATGGTCCTTTCGGAGTCCCCAGCATCCACTAGGACGTTAGAGAAAAGGGGGGTACACACAGAGAGATTCGTGCTTAAACTGTAAGCACACATCTCTGGGGAAATCTCCCTATGTGTACAGGCCTAAAGGTTTCCTTCAAAGCTGATTGGTTGCTATGGGTAACTACTCCACTGGTCCTTTTCTCCACTCTTCACTGCTTCATGAATAGACCCTATAACGACTAATCTCATACCTCCCAACTGTCCCAGTTTTCACAGGACAGTCACGTTTATTGGGGACTGTCCCTCCCATGGGCAGCAGTGTCCCGCGGGGGGGGGGGGGGGGGGGGGGGGACAGTTGGGAGGCACCTGCACTCGCTGCAGAGCAGGGTGAATAGACGCTGTACTGGCATAGTTGCCTACCCTCCCTCATTCTGCAGGAAACTCCCTGAAATAATAGGTAGCAATCTCCCTCACTCCCTGAATAGTTCATCAATCTCCCTGATTACACCTTATCCCCATTATACAGCTACAGGTTGAGTATCCCTTATCCAAAATACTTGGGACCAGAGGTATTTTGGATATCGGATTTTTCCGTATTTTGGAATAATTGCATACCATAATGAGATATCATGGTGATGGGACCTAAATCTAAGCACAGAATGCATTTATGTTACATATACACCGTATACACACAGCCTGAAGGTAATTTTGGCCAATATTTTTTATAACTGTGCATTAAACAAAGTGTGTGTACATTCACACAATTCATTTATGTTTCATATACACCTTATACACACAGCCTGAAGGTCATTTAATACAATATTTTTAATAACTTTGTATATTAAACAAAGTTTGTGTACATTGAGCCATCAAAAAAACAAAGGTTTCACTATCTCACACTCACTCAAAAAAGTCCGTATTTCGGAATATTCTGTATTTCGGAATATTTGGATATGGGATACTCAACCTGTATTACATTCTTGGGGGAAAAAAGAAATTCAGAGATAAATACATTCAAATGGGATCATCAGTGCCATTTCCCAGCATTGGTTATAAGTAGAGATGTGCGGGTTCGGTTTTACTCGGATTTACTCGGGGCTCGAAACGGCATCTTATTGGATCACGGATGTCACGCGTTTTGGATAGCCAATAAGCAAAACCCGAAATACCCGAGTAAAACCAAACCTGCTCATCTCTATTTATAAGGCACAATGATCCCTATGGCTACATGCATTTTAACCACTTGCCTGGCATGGTCGCATCAGATTTTATTTTTATTTATTTATTAACAGTTTCTTATATAGCGCAGCATATTCCGTTGCGCTTTACAATTAGAACAACAGTAATAGAACAAAACTGGGTAAAAACAGACAGACAGAGGTAGGAAGGCCCTGCTCGCAAGCTTACAATCTATAGGGAAATAGGCATAGATACACAAGGATAGATGCTACCTATTGCATAATGGTCCACCAGATTGCTAGGTTCTTAATGGGTTGTATGATGATACCCCACAAAGTTATCCAAGTGTCAGGAGGGTGTGAGACTAAAGAAAGACAAGATATGTGATGTTATGAATATTCTACAGGGGATGTAATTAGATAGGGAAGCACTGAAGGTTATGTGGGTGGGTCTGGAATTTGATAGGCTTGTCTGAAGAGGTGAGTTTTCAGGGAACATTTAAAGGTTTGGAGACTAGAGGCGAGTCTTACTGTGCGTGGGAGGGCATTCCACAGAGTGGGTGAAGCCCGGATAAAGTCCTGTAATTTTGAGTGTGAACAAGTAATGCGTGTGGATGAGAGACGTAGATCTTGTGCAGAGCGGAGAGGTCGGGTAGGGAGATATTTTGAGATGAGTGAAGAGATGTATGTTGGTGCAGTTTGGTTAATAGCCTTGTATGTGAGTAAAAGTATTTTATATTTAATACGGTAGAATACCGGTAACCAATGGAGGGACTGACAGAGCGGATCTGCAGACGATGAACATCTGGCAAGGAAGATTAGCCTCGCAGCTGCATTCAAAATGGATTGTAGTGGTGAGAGCCTATGTTTGGGAAGACCGGTCAGGAGACTATTACAATAATCAATGCGGGAGATAATGAGAGCATGGATTAGAGTTTTTGCTGTGTCTTGTGTAAGATAAGGGCGTATTTTGGATATGTTTCTTAGATGTATGTAACATGCTCTTGAGACAGATTGAATGTGGGTAACAAAGGACAGTTCAGAGTCAAGAATGACACCTAGGCAGCGAGCTTGTGCGGTAGGGGTGATTGCAGAGTTCTCAACAGTGATAGAGATATCAGGTTGGAAACTACTATTGGCCGGTGGAAATATAATTAATTCTGTTTTGGAAATATTACGTTTGAGGTGGCGAGATGTCATCCAAGATGAAATGGCAGAAAGGCATTCAGTGACACGGCCCAATACAGATGGTGACAAATCAGGGGAGGATAGGTAGATTTGAGTATCATCCGCATACAGATGGTACTGAAATCCGAAAGAGTTGATTAGTTTGCCAAGCGATGTGGTATAGATAGAGAAAAGCAGAGGACCTAGGACTGAGCCTTGCGGTACTCCAACTGAGAGAGGTAGCGAAGGAGAGGTGGAATCAGAGAAACGAACACTGAAGGAGCGATTAGATAGGTAGGATGAGAACCAAGAAAGGGCTGTGTCCTGAATACCTAGGGATTGTAGTGTTTGTATAAGAAGAGAGTGGTCAACAGTGTCAAAAGCAGCAGAGAGATCAAGGAGAATAAGTAGAGAGTAATGTCCTTTAGATTTAGCAGTGACCAAATCATTCACTACCTTAGTCAGTGCCGTCTCTGTGGAGTGTTGGGCACGAAATTCTGACTGAAGTGGGTCCAGTAGGCTGTGTAAGTTAAGAAAGTGTGTGAGGCGAGTGTAGGCAAGTCTCTCCAGTAGCTTGGAGGGGCATGAGAGCTGAGAGATGGGACGGTAGTTAGAGAGAGAGTTCGGGTCAGAGTTTTGTTTTTTCAGAATGGGAGTAATCACTGCATGCTTGTATAGAGAAGGAAAGATACCAGTAGACAGGGAGAGATTACAGATTTTCGTTAAGGTTGGGATGAGCACAGTAGACAGAGCTTTACTAATTTGTGAGGGTATAGAGTCAAGGGGAGAGGTATTAGAGTAGGCAGATGAAAAGAGTGCAGATACTTCATCTTCATTTGTAGGATCAAAGGAAGAGAAGGTGTTAGAGGGTTCAGGCAGGGAATTGAGCAGGTCACTTGCTGTGGAAGAGCATACCATTTCATTTCGGATCTTGTCAATCTTGTCCTTGAAATAGGAAGCAAGATCTTGCGCACTGACAGTGGCTGGTGGGTTAGGTGAGGGAGGGACAAGAAGTGATTTAAATGTATTAAAAAGTCGCTTGGGGTTAGAGGCTTGAGCAGAGATGAGAGATTGAAAATATGTTTGTTTGGCAGTGTCCAGAGCAGTACGATAAGAGTGGTAGGTGGTCTTATATGTGAGAAAGTCACTTGAACTACGAGATTTACGCCACTGGCGTTCAACTTTTCGTGAGAGTTTTTGTAAGTGTCTAGTGTATTTAGAGTGCCACGGTTGACATCTAAGTCTACGTGGAGTGTGATGGGTAGCTGGAGCCACTTCATCAAGTGCTGTTACTAGAGTTTGGTTAAGGTGTGACACAGCAGTCTCTGGAGAGGTGAATGTAGAAATTGGTGAAAGCAGTGGTTGCAGAGAGGTAGATAGTTGTTGAAAATTAATAGCGTTAATATTTCTTCGGGTAAGAGGTGTCCCTGTAGACTTTAGGGACATGGAGTTTGAAGTAGTGGAGGAGAGCATGCATGTGATAAGGTTGTGATCTGAGAGAGGGAAAGGAGTGTTAGTGAGTTCAGAAACAGAGCATAGTCTGGTGAATACAAGATCAAGGCAGTGGCCCTCCTGATGAGTAGGGGAGTCAGTCCATTGGGAGAGGCCAAGAGAGGAGGTTAGAGAGAGTAGTTTAGAGGCATGGGGAGATTGTGGACTGTCAATAGAGAGATTGAAATCACCCATAATGATGGTGGAGATGTCAGAGGATAGAAAGTGAGGGAGCCATGCAGAAAAATCTTCCAGAAACTTTTTGGGTTGCCCAGGTGGGCGATAGATAGCTGCAACACGCAGAGAGAAAGGGGTGAAAATCCTAATAGAGTGTACTTCAAAGGATGTAAATGTGAGTGAGGGAACAGGTGGTAAAACAATGTGCGTGTAAGATTTGGACAGTAATATTCCAACACCCCCTCCTTTGATGTTACCAGGCCTGGGGGTGTGTGTGAAGTGGAGGCCACCATGTGACAGTGCTGCAGGGGAGGCAGTGTCTGATTGTGTGAGCCAGGTTTCTGTTATAGCCAGCATATTGAATTTTCTTGCTATGAAAAGGTCATGAATAGCTGTTAATTTGTTGCAAACAGAGCGTGCATTCCATAAAGCACATTTTAGTGACTTGGAGGTAGATGGGAGACAAGTGATGTTGATAAGGTTTGCGACCATGCCTGCAAGTGCTCTATCTGACCTGGTCGCACGGGATGCGACCAGTCAGATAGAGAGTGTTAGCAGCGTCAGGGAAGGGAAACTTCCCTCCGCTGCTGCTGTCAGAGGGACCGGAAGGTCCCTCTGCCTCCCTGCACTCTCCCCGTGTCTGCCGTGCTGCCGATCACTGCTGATCGGTCAGTACGGCAGGATCTCCCCCCTCCAGCGGCTGCAGACAATGGCAGCCGCTGGGGAGTGTAAATAAACCCTCCCAAGCCACCCCCAGAGCCCCCCTGTATACCTCGAGGCTGTCTCGGCTTTCAAAATGAAAGCTGCGATGGTCGCGATGTTTGCGATGTTCCCGATCAATGTTTCGATGTTTGGGGGGAAAAAAATTTTCTTTTTTTTAACTAAAATCATTTGGGATAGGGTTAAATTCATGTTCTTCACCTAATTCACTCATAAAAAAAACCCTGACAATTTCGGAGCGTTTTTTTGCGAAATAAATCGTCAGTTAAGTGGTTAAAAAAGGTTTCTCATGGCCCCTTACAGTATATGGAACCTCTTGTAAAACACAATTCAAACAAATCCTGCAATATATCAGTGTATTTTCTTCAACAAATAGATATTACTAAGTTTGGGGCTCATTTACATTTGGATGTAAGTCATTTTCATAACACGCCCCTGTAGCAGTACGCGCCCGCGCTTTTAGTTGTTACTTTCACATCTCCTTGAAATGCTTTTTCAAATGTAGGCAAGTATGGGTACTGGGGAATGCCAGCAGCTCACTGAGCACTAGTCATGCCCCCATAGTGACGAGAACAGGGGCCGTGGCTCACGATCGCGGCATTGCCGCAACACCACGCCTCTTTCTACGGAGCCATGCCCATTTTCTGCGGTCACGCCCCTTTTGTTGCTGGAGCACTCACAAGGGGTCCTGCTTACAGATCTTGTACAAGTTGGGAGGTGTGTACTGTAATCTTACATCTATTCTAACCCTCAGTGTGATTATACCATCTTCTACACGATGCTGAAGTTAGCTTCTTATTCGGCCAGCTTCTTATTCACTTCTTATTCACTTCTTATTCGAGCTCCAGCTTCTTATTCAAAAAATTTAGTTTTGCAAGGGTTAACTAGTCTTGGGCCACAAATTTGACACCTGAAATCAATAGAGGGTGGTCACTTACATATCACCCACTTGTATTTTGCTTGGCCCAACGCTGTTTTGGGCATGAAATACACTGGCAAAGTGGGCACACACACCATATTTTGCCATTTTGAATAAGTAAGTAGCTGTAGTTTTGCAAGGGTTAACTAGTCTTGGGCCACAAATTTTACCCCTGAAATCAACAGAGAGTGGTCACTTGCATGTAACCCACTTGTATTTTGCCCGGCGCAACGCTGTTTTGGGCATGAAATACACTGGCAAAGTGGGAACAAACACCATATTTTGCCATTTTGAATAAGTAGCTGTAGTTTTGCAAGGGTTAACTAGTCTTGGGCCACAAATTTGACACCGGAAATCAATAGAGGGTGGTCACATACATATCACCCACTTGTATTTTGCCTGGCCCAACGCTGTTTTGGGCATGAAATACACTGGCAAAGTGGGCACACACACCATATTTTGCCATTTTGAATAAGTAGCTGTAGTTTTGCAAGGGTTAACTAGTCTTGGGCCACAAATTTGACACCTGAAATCAACAGAGCGTGGTCACTTACATATCACCCACTTGTATTTTGTTTGGCCCAACGCTGTTTTGGGCATGAAATACACTGGCAAAGTGGGCACACACACCATATTTTACCATTTTTAATAAGTAGCTGTAGTTTTGCAAGGGTTAACTAGTCTTGGGCCACAAATTTGACCCCTGAAATCAATAGAGGGTGGTCACTTACATATCACCCATTTGTATTTTGTTTGGCCCAACGCTGTTTTGGGCATGAAATACACTGGCAAAGTGGGCCCACACACCATATTTTGCCATTTTGAATAAGTAGCTGTCGTTTTTCACATTATGTATTTGTTTCTCTAACTAGTCTTGGGCCACAAATTTGACACCTGAAATCAACAGAGAGTGGTCACTTGCATGTGACGCACTTGTATTTTGCCTGGCCCAATGCTGTTTTGGGCATGAAATACACTGGCAAAGTGGGCACACACACTATATTTTGCCATTTTGAATAAGTAGCTGTAGTTTTGCAAGGGTTAACTAATCTTGGGCCACAAATTTGACACCTGAAATCAACAGAGAGTGTTCACTTGCATGTGACGCACTTGTATTTTGCCTGGCCCAATGCTGTTTTGGGCATGAAATACACTGGCAAAGTGGGCACACACACTATATTTTGCCATTTTGAATAAGTAGCTGTAGTTTTGCAAGGGTTAACTAGTTTTGGGCCACAAATTTGACACCTGAAATCAACAGAGGGTGGTCACTTACATATCACCCACTTGTATTTTGTTTGGCCCAACGCTGTTTTGGGCATGAAATACACTGGCAAAGTGGGCACACACACCATATTTTGCCATTTTGAATAAGTAGCTGTAGTTTTGCAAGGGTTAACTAGTCTTGGGCCACAAATTTGACACCTGAAATCAACAGAGGGTGGTCACTTACATATCACCCACTTGTATTTTGCTTGGCCCAATGCTGTTTTGGGCATGAAATACACTGGCAAAGTGGGCACACACACCATATTTTGCCATTTTGAATAAGTAGCTGTAGTTTTGCAAGGGTTAACTAGTCTTGGGCCACAAATTTGACACCTGAAATCAACAGAAGGTGGTCACTTACATATCACCCATTTGTATTTTGTTTGGCCCAACGCTGTTTTGGGCATGAAATACACTGGCAAAGTGGGCACACACACCATATTTTGCCATTTTGAATAAGTAGCTGTAGTTTTGCAAGGGTTAACTAGTCTTGGGCCACAAATTTGACCCCTGAAATCAATAGAGGGTGGTCACTTACATATCACCCATTTGTATTTTGTTTGGCCCAATGCTGTTTTGGGCATGAAATACACTGGCAAAGTGGGCACACACCATATTTTGCCATTTTGAATAAGTAGCTGTAGTTTTGCAAGGGTTAACTAGTCTTGGGCCACAAATTTTACCCCTGAAATCAACAGAGAGTGGTCACTTGCATGTGACCCACTTGTATTTTGCTTGGCCCAACGCTGTTTTGGGCATGAAATACACTGGCAAAATGGGCACACACACCATATTTTGCCATTTTGAATAAGTAGCTGTAGTTTTGCAAGGGTTAACTAGTCTTGGGCCACAAATTTTACCCCTGAAATCAACAGAGGGTGGTAACTTACATATCACCCATTTGTATTTTGCTTGGCCCAATGCTGTTTTGGGCATGAAATACACTGGCAAAGTGGGCACAAACACCATTTTATAAATTGCTATTTTGAATAAGTAGCTGTAGTTTTGCAAGGGTTAACTAGTCTTGGGCCACAAATTTTACCCCTGAAATCAACAGAGGGTGGTAACTTACATATCACCCATTTGTATTTTGCTTGGCCCAATGCTGTTTTGGGCATGAAATACACTGGCAAAGTGGGCACAAACACCATTTTATAAATTGCTATTTTGAATAAGTAGCTGTAGTTTTGCAAGGGTTAACTAGTCTTGGGCCACAAATTTGACACCTGGAATCAGGAGCCTATCAATACAGGCTCTGCGCATAAAGCTTTTCTTAAATTCTGCAATGTAGTCTCTGCGGGCCTAGGGGGTAATTCAGACTGCATCACTGCAGCAGCAGCGATCGCAGTCTGAATTACTTTGTGGAGTGCGCCCTGCGCGTGCGCAATCCGGGAGCCCAGTGAGATTCTATCAGCATCTCAGGGCTTCGATCGCCTCTGCCTGATTGACAGGCAGAGGCGGTCATGTGGTGGGAAGGGGCATGCCACCGGCTTTAGAACCACTGTCCGGACAACGGAGGCCTGTCTGGACCGTTGGGGGGTGGCCCGAGGCAGCTGCGTGGTGTTACACACAGACTCTGCGACCCGGGATGTGGCGAGTAGCGGACTGCCAGCGTGCTGGAGCTTCGTTTGCAGGGAGTTACTCATCAGGTACAAGATCATCGACACCGTGCAATGGTTTTGTACCTGTGCGAGGGGGATGGGGGGGGGGGGGCTAGGGCCAGTCATGCAGGGCGGACCAGCCCTGTGCTGGGCATCCACCCACATGTCAGAGTACATGATTGCAGATGTGCTACATTTAGCACATCTGTGATTAGATCTTGTCTGGGGACTGTTTCCTCAGACATTCAGTGAATGATGCTGCCCTGTGGCAAATTTGCGCATGCACCTACGCAGTGGCGGAACAAGACCATGGTGGGCCGAGGTGCAACAAAATGCGTTGCCCCAGCCCGCCCAAGATCCAAAACGTGTGTCAAAAAATAGGGCATGGTCTCATTGAAAAGGGGTGTGGGCACACAATAGTACCACCAATTCAAATTATGCCACACAGTAGTGCAACCTTATTACATTACACCGATTTACATTACATTACACTGAACAGTAGTACTCCTTATATACATTACGCTACACAGTAGTGCTCCTGAAACACGTTATGCCATACAGTACTGCTTCTTATACGCATTACGCCACGTAGTAGAGCTCCTTCTACACGTTACGCCACACAGTAGTTCTCCTTATACACATTACAACACACAGTAGTGCCTCTTATACATGTTACGCCACACAGTAGTATCTTAATATACGTTATACCACACAGTAGTGCTCCTGATACACGTTACTCCACCCAGTACTGTTCCTTATACATGTTACGCAACACAGTAGAGCTCCTTATACACGTTACAACACACAGTAATGGTCCTTATACACTTTACGCCACACAATAGTGCTCCTTATACACGTTACGCCACACAGTGGTGCTTCTTATAGACTTTACACCACACAGTAATACCCCTTATACAGGTTAAGCCACACAGTAGAGCTCCTTATACACATTACGCCACACAGTAGAGCTCCTTTTACACGTAACGCCAATATAGTAGGCACTACGGTAAAGTTTTAGGGTTAGGCTGCTGGGGGGGGGGGTGAGGCACTGGGGTGGTGGCTAGGGTTAGGCTGTGGGGAGGGGTAAAGGTTAAGGTTAGCTACTAGGGAAAGGTTTAGGGATTAGGGATAATGGGGAAAATACTCACCAGAACACTGCTGAGACATCGCCAATGCAATGTGATCCAGAAAAAGGCACTGCTGTCACCGGTATAAAGTACGAAACTGCTATATCACAAGGGACTGTTTGTTGACAGTTCTTTATGTCGACATAATGAATATCAATATGATAACTGTCGGCCAATTGTATCCAACTCCCACAAAAACTCAGGAGACTTCTCACTGTATAAAGATGGGACAATTCCTTTGTAGGATACACAAGGCCCATGGAGACAGATGCCCACACTATGCATCATGCAGCCAGCAGCAGCACATGCACCCTGGGTGACAACACATAACCCTGTGCCTGGCTGCCTTAGTGGGGTCACTCTATGCTGTGCTGTATGTTATATGTCACTGCACAGTCACCATTACTATTTGCAGAGAGACCAGCTTACTGTAACAACCCCGCCCACCACCTCCCAATCTCCGCCCCCTCAATGTAGGCTCTGCCTCTTCGAGGTCCGCGATTCTGAGTTTGCAGGATGAAATGTACAATTAGAAAAATGTATAATAAAATAAAAATAAATAAACACACAGCTGCCTGACCGCCTTACAAGGAATGCTGCTGCACTACCTCAGATACTCTACAGTTTAGCCGCATGGTCACGTGATGCTCCGGCTCCGGTAGCAAAAAGAAACCGCTGGGCTGCCCGTGAATGAGAGGGGAAGATGGCCCCTTCTCCTTCTCCAGACTCCTCCACTGCATCCTCCTCCCCCTCTGACCAGACTGCAGCTCTGCACACCAGCTCAGCCTCATTCTGTTAAGGGGAAGCGGCGGCTTGCAGCGCGCCGGCAGGTGGCATGTAATGAGTCAGTCTCACTCATTGTAGTGCCTCCGGCTGTGGGCCCCTTCATCGTGGAGGGGCCCTGCCGGTTGCACCGCTGCAAGTTCCACCCCTGAACCTACGATAATAGCCCACCAGACCAAAGAATATCCTGAGTTGCGACATACATTTTAGCTTAGGCCATGTGAAGACTGCTTCCACCTTGCTAGGTTGAGGTTTAACTTACCCTTGGCATACAATATACCCCAGATACTTTGCCTCCACAGATATGATGGCACACTTCTCCAGGTTAGCTGTGAACCCTTGTGCCTGTAGAGACTGTAACACTGCATCCACCTTTGGAAGGTGCGACTGGAACAAACCCACTGTGGTAGAGAAGGCTGTTGTTGCTTTGGCAGCTTCCATCTGAGGAATTTGCCAGTACCCCTTCAGTAAATCTAGCGTAGTTAGATACTGGCTTATTGCTAAGTTCATCAACCCGGGGCATAGGATAGGAATCAAACCGAGGAACTTTATTTAACTTTCTGAAGTCATTACAGAATCTCAAAGCTCCAAAAAGCTTGGGCTCTAAAAAAAATGGGATTATTCCATTCACTGTTTGACTACTCTATGACCCCCAAGCGCCGCATCACTTCCAGTTCCCGTTTTACTGCTGCCTGTTGGGCCTCAGATATACAATATTGCCTTTGTTTTATCACCCCCCTGGGTGGAGTAACATTGTCATGCTGTATGATTTGAGTTTTCCCCAGGAGGGCAGAGAACACAACCTGGTACTGTGCTACTAAGTTTACCACTTCTTGTTTCTGGCTAGGACTCAAAGTTACTTCAGTAGGCACCTGACATTCTGGGGTTTTCATGGCCACTAAAGAGGGATGACTGGCACTTTCCAAGGCTTCAACAAATTCACATGGTAGACTTTTACCTCTTTCCTTCTACCTTCCTGCCGTACCTAGACACAAGTATCAGTACCTTGTTGCCCCTATTGAGAGTCCGGTTGACAGCAGTAACGCCATGACTGCGTTTTTGATCCTGTTGAGCTCTTGCCATATGCTTGGTCAGAAGTGGCGCAATTTGCCTTAGACAGCCATACAATTGGGACACAAACTGAACGATGTTAGGCTCTTGGGACGGGATCAGTACTAAATCCCGCAGGATGGGATCCCGGCGGTCGAAATACTGACGCCGGAATTTCGACCACACAATCCCGACAGGGGTGGCGAGCAGAACGCAGCCCCTTGCGGGCTCGCTTTGCTCGCCACGCTGCAGGCACGGTGCTTTGCTATGCTCAGCACACTTTTATATTCTCCCTCTATGGGTGTCGTGGACACCCACGGAGGCAGAATATGTCGGGATTGTGCCGGTCGGGGTTCCGGCATCGGTATTTCGACCGCCGGGATTCCGTCCGGCGGGATCTTAACCGCATCCCCTTGGGACAATTGCTGCTCCCACCCATCTTTTAATAGATCTAGTATCCCTCTGCGTTGTCTACCATAGAGGAGTTTGAAGGGTCTAAACCCCATACAGTCTCTATATAAAGTCTCTATATAAATAAAGGATAATAATAATAATAATAATAATAATAATAAATAATAAAAGAGGCTTGGGGTACCTCTCAAACTGCCAACATTAGCTAAGGTAAGAGTAGGTCCTAATCTCGCTTCTCCTGTGACACTGCCCTTTTCATCATCTGCATAAGGGTTCTGTTAAAGCATTCAACCAAGCCGTCTGTCTGCGGGTGGTAAACCGAAATGGTAATTCTATCCACCTTTAACAGACGACACAGGTATTTCATTAACTTAGACACAAAAGGGGTACCTTAGTCGGTCAGGACCTCTATTGGTATTCCTAGATGGGTATACAGCATCAAGAACTCCTGGACAATAGTGCTAGATTTCATGTTACATAGTGGTATGGCCTCCGGGTAACCGGTGGAGTAGTCCACCGTCACCAATATATACTGATGCCCATGATCCGATTTTTCTACTGGCCCCATCAGATCTATAAAAATTGGCTCAATAGGCATGGAAATTATAGTCAGGAAAACCAAAGTCGCCCTAAATTCTGTCTGGGGTGCATTCTTTTAGTACACTGGGCATTCCTGACAATATTCTTTTACTGCAGCATGAATGCCTGGCCAGTAGAAACATAGCTGGATACGCTGGAGAGTTTTCCTCTCCCCTAAATGGCCACCCCGTCCCCATAAATGCATGTGAGCCGCCCTCAGTACCAGCTGCTCGTGTTTTCGGGGAATCAGCAACTGGTCTACCCTTTTACCTTGCAAATAAGTTACAAGGTAAAAAAAATTGTTTTTCACATAAAGTAAGGTACACCTTCAGGTGGTAAAGCAGAGTTTACCTTACCATTTACCACTACCACATTTTAAAAAGTATTAGACAAGTTGCCATCGTTATGTTGATCTCGCCTAAAGTCCTGCAAAGACACTCTTTCGCAAATGGGGGACTAATGTGTCTCAATCTCACTGGCAAGAGAGGGCTTTACAGTCATACAACCTTGGCTTCCAGTAGATCTTGGCCCCTGCGACAGCTTAACCTTTGTCTGTCTGCCAATGTCATGCCAGGTAACAAACTCCTGCAACAGTGGGAAGTCCTGGCCCAGGATTAGTGGATAAAGAGGTTTGGAAGCTACTGTGACTACCATTTTTACTGGTCTTACTTTAATCACCACCGGCAGGTGCACTCATGGGCATTCTTCTATGTCACCAAGTATACATAGCATCTTTACCAGAAGCACAACCTGGCCAGACCCGGGAAGAACCAGGTTAGCAGAGATGATAGACAATTCATTGCCAGTATCAACCAAGGCCCAGATATCCCAGCCTTCAATCTGTACCATCAGATGAAATGGTAGTTTCAGCTGGGGAAATAATTCCAGGCGCCATACTGAATACAGGTTGTACTGTTTTCCCTGAGCTGCAATCCACTAGCTCACCCTGCTTTAGGAAGTACCGCTGTGCATGACTGGGCTCTCTGCACTCAAAACATATGACTGGAGATGGGCTGTTTGATTTAACAATGGGGATCTGGGTATTGGGCTTAGGTACTGGCTGTAACCCTTGCTTGGCTTTATTAAAATTTCCCAGGGTCAGGTACCTCTCAATCACCACTGCTAGCTCCTCAATTGTCTGGGGGTCAGCCTGCAAAGGCCCAGTGTTTTACACCACGGTCTGATACCCGTATAGCCTGGTTTAGAGCCATCACTTCCACTGCCCACTAAGAAGAATTTTTATCTGTAACCAGGTTTTACTCAGTTTGGCCAATTATGCCAGTTTGACCACTGGAGGCTCAGATGGGTTCAGCTGCAACTCATAATATTCTTCGGCTTTGCTGGGACCCGTCACCCCAATCCTGCTGAGTATAGCTTCCTTCAAGCAAGGATAAGAGCTGACTTCAGACAACTTTAACGCAACATAGACTCCCCTGTGCGATAAGGAGCTAATCTAACCCTTGATTTCTGGTATCAAATATGTCGCCCAAGACAAGTTAACCCTTGCAAAACTACAGCTACATATTCAAAATGGTAAATTATAATATGGTGGTTGTGCCTACTTTCCCAGCGTATTTCATTCACAAATCAATGTTGGGCCAAGCAGAATACAAGTGGGTGATATGTAAGTGACCACATTCTGTTGATTGCAGGTCTCACAATTGTGTCCCAAGACTAGTTAACTCTTGCAAAACTACAGCTACTTATTCAAAATGGTAAAATATGGTGTGTGTGCCCACTTTGCCAGTGTATTTCATGCCCAAAACAGCGTTGGGCCAAGCAAAATACAAGTGGGTCATATGTAAGTGACCACGCTTTGTTGATTTCAGGTGTCAAATTTGTGGCCCAAGACTAATTAACCCTTGCAAAACTACAGCTACTTATTCAAAATGGCAATTTATAAAATGGTGTTTGTGCCCACTTTGCCAGTGTATTTCATGCCCAAAACCGCGTTGGGCCAAGCAAAATACAAGTGGGTATCTTTTTATTAAGAAAATTGCAACATATATTATACAAATATGATAAAATTCATAAAACAAGACACACAGTATACACTGAATTGTTGTCTAGCTAACCAAACAGAAATCAACAAAGCTTGTATGGCTGCACATACTGCCAGTACAGCTTAACATATATCATCTAGACAAAACCAACCTACTATACAAACAATACACATCATAACCAGAAGCAATGAAAAAATGAATGAAACCTTTTAGCCACATGTAAACCGTCTCAACAAAAGAACTAGAAAAAGAAAATCTACGGGGTGGTGAAGAACAGAAAGCCAAAAGATGAACAAGAAAAGAATTTCTGCTACCCACTCAAGGGGGTTTCAAGTGGCGCCAGAGCCTGGACCACTCGACAGCATCCAACCTCCTCCTGTCCATATCCATCATCCCCCTAATCTCGTGTAGAATATTTCCCACCACCACTTCACAGGGGAGGACCTTTGCTCTGAGGGAAACCTGACACCGTGCACCCCATGTGTGAAACCTAACTGCTAAACTAACTAAAAAAATTGTGGTTAAATCATATCCTTTATACCCTTTGAACGTCCCATAAACCCACTCAGGGTAACTATGACCCGAAAGGCACGGGATGCATAAGGCCCTTGAAACCGCTTTACAAACCTTTATATTGAAGGGACACTCAAGGAGGAAGTGGTCCATTGTCTCCTCCTCCCCTAGACATTCCTCACGTGGGCAACCACGATCATCGGCACTTCGACACTTGAGATTACCCCGCACATAAAGTCTCCCTTGGAAGGAAAGCCAGGCAATATCTCTGAACTTCAGTGGGATTCTCTGAGAATTAATCAGAGACAACCCATCTGAGCAGACACTGCCCGGGCAGTCCCTTAACGACAGCGGAGCATAGAAGTGAGTCTGTAAAATTCTTCTCTCCAATTCCCTTCTAGAGAAGTTTTTGACTTCACCCACCTCCAGCCCCCAAAGCCTTGTCATCTTCAAGCACAGTATAACGTAGATCGGGAGGTAGCCATGCCGGACTCCAAGGGTTTTTTTTTTTGTAAATATATTTTATTGGTTTTCCAATGGAGATAGAAATAATCATTTACAGTACCGAGAAGGAATAAACAAGTACAATTAAGCCAGTGGTTTGCATAGACAATGAAGTTCTCAACAAAAACATTCATACCACATTAGCTGGGAGATTAGGGGGAGACATGTAGACAATAAATTCCAGAGACCTATTGGCAGACATAGAATCGATTAATATGGGTGTTTTACGCTAATCTCCATGTTACGGTACAGTAGGACTAGAAAATTCAAATAAGAGGGGGGAAAGACAGACAAAACAACACAGAACACTACAAATAACAATCAAGGGAGGAAGGGAAGGGAGCGGAAGGGGGGGGTGAAAAAAAAAAACATCATCGGCAAACAGGGGTTCATAACCCAGTCATATATAAAATTACAAAATAGTTATATAGCTGTGACACAATTAAGAATCGGCAGAGAGATTCCTGAGCAAGTTCCAGGTAGTATTTTCGAATAATTTGAGAATATGAGTTTGCGCCTGTATTTCCAAAGTATTAATAAAAAATTCCCATTTACGGTAAAATTTCTCCACGCCCACATCAATGTCAGGGATAGTAGCCCTTCGCTCATAGTACAGTATTTGCAACAATTTTTGTTTGACCTCTGATAACGAGGGAGAGAGGGAATTAATCCAATGAATGAGAATAATCTTTTTGGCAATCGTGGTGATTAAAGACAGTAATTGGAGTTTAAATTTCCTATCGGGACCTAAGTCCCAAGCTTTGAAGTTCCCACAGAAACATGCCAAAGGGTCAGGGCGTATATGAGTAGAAAACATAACATTTATAAACTGAATCACTTTATTCCAAAACCGTTTAATTTTGCCACACTCCCAAATACAGTGAATATATGTTGCATGTGACATTTTGCATTTATTGCATGCACCAGATTCGAGGGGCGTCATATACCGTCGCTGTGCAGGAGCTATGTATGCTCTGTGTACTGTTCTAATGTGAACTTCCTGCAGATAGGAAGATTGTAGGAATCTAAGCGTGTTATCATATGAAGATAACAGGTCTGGTAAAAGTGTGATATTGGGCACATCTAGAGACCATTTCTTCAGGGTGGGTTCCCAGTGAGCCGAGGCTGACAAGGAGGCCAGTGAAGTATATAGTAGACTGATTTTATAAGGCACAGAGGCAATGAGCTTAAGCAAGGAAAGGAGCGTGTTTGATCTATTGTCAGTAGATGGTGGGACAGATAGGGATTGGATATAGTGACGTGTTTGAAGAAACATATAGAAGTGTTGTGCAGGAATGGAATATCGAGATTGGAGGTCAGCAAATGAATATAGGTGGCCACCAGGGTCAAATACCTTCGCTATCGAGGCTAAACCTTTATCTTTCCATTGAAGATAACCTACATTAGATAGTGAGGGGGGAAAAGCCGGATTTCCCCATAGTGCCACATACGGGGAATAGCTGGAATTACCATGAAATTTTCTATTTATATTAATCCAAGTCCGATAAGTATCTATGAATAAAGGATTGTCTTTAATAAATGGAGGAATATCCGCTAATCTGGAATGTAACAGTGCATTAGGGGAGTAGGGGGCAAATAGAGCAGAGTCCAATTGATTATCTGTGTAAGAGTCAGTCTCGAGCAACCAGTCACTGATATATCGAAAAAATATTGCATCTGAATATAGGGCAAGATCAGGAAAGCCGAGACCTCCCTCCTTACGGGGTAATCTTAATTTAGCGAACGCAATTCTTGGACGTTTCCCTTGCCATAGAAATCGTGAAAAGAGGGTATTCAGGTTTTTGATATCCTTAGCGAGGAGTCTAAACGGGAGCATTTGCATTACATAGAAGATTTTAGGGAACAGTATACTCTTTATAGCTGCTATTCTGCCTAAGAGGGAAATAGGCAGGGATAGCCAATTGTCTAGGTATGATTTTAGTCTGGCGATGACGGGGGTAAAGTTAAGGGCATAAATGTCCGATAATGAAGACGATATATGGATACCTAAGTATTTAATAGAAAACTGGGCAATGTGGAAAGCTTGAAGAATGGGTAGAGTTTAAAAATACGGGGGTGAGCCACTAATGGGGAGGATCGCTGATTTGTCCAAATTGACTTTGTAACCAGAGACCGCACCAAAAGAGGAGATGAGGGTTAGGACAGCTGGAAGCGAGGATGCCGGGTTGGAAAGAAAAAGTACCATATCGTCAGCATATAGGGAAACTTTGAGTAATTTGGAACGAATGGCAATACCTTCAATTGTAGCAGAAAGCCGTATAGCTATCGCCAGGGGTTCTATGGCGATGGCAAAAAGAAGGGGGGATAGTGGGCAGCCTTGGCGTGTCCCACGTGAAATGTCGAAAGCAGACGATATGGAACCGTTACAGGAAATTTGTGAGGAGGAGGAATGGTATAGTGTCTGTAATATAGAAATAAAAGCTGAGGGGAAACCAAACCGGCGTAAAGCATTGAAAAGGTATTTCCAATTAACTAAGTCAAACGCTTTTTCGGCGTCAAAAGAAATTATCAGACTAGGAGGGGTGGAAGGGTTAACGTGTTGAATAGCTGCCAGAATTTTTCGAACATTAACTACAGAATGTCTACCTAAAATGAAACCAGTCTGATCTGGGTGAATAATTTGGGGTAAATATAATTTCAATCTGTCAGCCAGAATTTTTGTAAATATCTTATAATCAAAGTTTAATAAAGAAATAGGTCTATAGGATCCAGGTAGAGATAAATCCTTGCCCTGCTTGGGAAGCAACTTAATGATCGCTGAATTAAAGTAGAGAGGAACCGATTTGGAAGCAATGATACCATTATAAAAGGCAACCAAACTTTCCCCACATCTAGGCAACAGGATTTTGTAAAATTCCGCTGATAGACCATCTGGGCCTGGGGCTTTCAAGGGTTTTGATTGCTGAATGACCTTAGTGACTTCCTCTATGGAGACCGGAGCTCCCAGTAGATGAGAGTATTCCTCCGGAAATTGGGGAAGGGGTGGGAACTTCCAAGAAGCGAGGGGAACCTCGCCAGTGGAAGGGGGATCAATATCTTGAGGATCAGAGTATATGGATTCATAAAAATCTTTCATAGCATCAGTGATCTGGTCGCTCGAGCTTGCCACAGAACCGTCTTCTCGACGTAACGGGTGGACCACCATAGGTGGTTGTGAGCCTCTTAGGAGATTGGAAAGGAGACGACCTGTCTTGTTTCCAAATCTATGAAATTTATAATTAGTGGAGAAAAGGGAGCGATCACTTTTGATTTTAAAGTATTCGTCAAAATGAATTTTTGCAGTGTAGTACACCGACTTATTGGAAGGGGTAGGGGCCTCCTTAAAGGACTGGTAGGATTCCGTCAATTTACACTGTAAATCAAGATACATGGCGGATAAGCGTTTATTCTCAGCCGCCAGGTAGGAGATTATGACACTGCGGAGGACCGCTTTGCCCGTCTGCCAAAACAAAAGTGGGTCTGAAACTTCGCAATCAGTATTAGTATGTTTAAAGTCCATCCAAGCGGACTCTAATTTTTGCCGAAAAGAAATGGACTGTGACAAATAGCTAGGGAATCTCCATAATCTATAAGAGCCCTTATCTACTGTAGTTTGAAGTGACAACCATACTAACGCATGGTCAGATAACCCTATAGGTTCAATGACAACGTCCTGCACTTTGGGGAATAAGGAGGAGGATAATAAAATAAAATCTATGCGGGAGAGTGTCTGGTGAGCAGCAGAGAGGCAGGTGAATTCTTTTTCTATTGGGTTCATAGCGCGCCAAGCATCAATCAAACTGAGTTGCTTGGAAAGCGCTGGTATACCCAATTTAGGGAGCGAGACGGGAGTCTTTGAGGTGGAAGATCTGTCAAGAATCGGGGAGGAGATAAGATTAAAATCCCCCAATAGAATCAGAGATTTTGAACTATGTGGTAATAATTTGGCCAGTAAGGTATTGAAAAAGGATCGTTTATAAACATTTGGGGCATAGATCGTGCAAAGGGTATATGGGGAATCGTTAATTACAATATCAGCTATCAGGTACCGCCCTTCTGGATCGATAATTGAATTAGAAATAGAGACGGACAAGGATTTTTTGGCCAAGATAGCTATGCTTCGGGATTTAGAGTTATAAGGTGCAGTAGCTAACAATTTCCAACCTAGTGTTTGCAATTTCAGGGATTCAGTGTGAGTCAAATGTGTTTCTTGGATACATATGATATCTACCTTCAGTTTGGAAATGTAGGTAAGAATCTTGCGTCTTTTAGCCGGGGAGTTAATTCCCCCGACATTCCATGTGCCTAAGCGTACAGACATTTAAGTGATAGGTGAGTAATGCAGGAACCGGTTACGAACATCCCCGTTGAACCTGTCAAATGAACAAAAAATGGGAGAGGGGATGGGAGAGGAAACAAAAGGGAAGAGACAGACACAGACATGGGAAAACATGCAATGAGCACAAATAGAAATCTGCAACGGCAAAACCAGTGCCATTGAAATCATGGCAAACGTTTGATGAGTCTAACAATAAAACACAACGGGCGAGATAAGCCTCTAAGAACAGAATCAATGTGAATAATTATTAACTAGGCCTCAAACTCAGACAGAAACTATGTTATCAGTAGTATATTTGTAATACCAGAGAATAAGGCATACTAACGTAACAATTCGTAGTGACCTTTTAACGAAGGGATGCATTTTTTTTTTCAGTGGAACAAACAATGTAATAGAACATAACAGAGTCCATACGAACAGAGAGTAGATCAGTGAGTAACCGGAGGGGCATCTGCAATATCGCCTTGAGGTGCAGAACGGTTCTCTTCTGCCAAGAAAGCCTCAGCATCAGCGGGAGTGTTGAAGTCTTTGTAAGAAGAACCATCAAACAGTCTGAGCTTGGCTGGGTAGATCAGGGCAAATTTACGTTGGTCTGCCACTAAGCGGGAGCATACTGGAGAAAAGGCCTTACGGGCTCGAGACAATTCCACTGAGAAATCTTGAAAAAGGTATAACTTCGACGACTCCCATGGAATAAATTTCTTGTTGCGGGATGCTGACCAGATCAACTGCTTATGTAAGTAATTAAGACATCGAAACAGGACAACTCGAGGACGGGTAGACGTAGCAGCAGAATGTTGACCCACTCTGTGAACTCGTTCAATGATGAGATCGCGACATTCAGATTCGATTCCTAAAAGGGTCGGGAGAGTGTTACGAACAAAATGAGCTAGAGCCGGGCCCTTGACTGTTTCCGGGAGCCCCACTAGTCGAATATTATTTCTCCTAGACCGATTTTCAAGGTCATCTACCTTGTTCCAAAGATAATAGGTGTCTTTTTCCAATTTGGGAACCACTTGCGTGAGATGGGAGACATCTTGAAACAGGGTACCGACCCTATGTTCCGTTTCAGCAACCCGGTGGGTGAGGTGTTGGAGTTGGGAAGTTATATCCGAAACTGCTTGTGAGAGTAGTGGGCCCATGGTTGCCTTAATAGCATCCACCACGTCATTATATGTAACATAAGAGTCCTGAGGGGCTACCGATTTTTTTGCGGCAGGAGATAAGGCAGCAATAGCAGAATCTGAAGACATGTTGGGGTCTGCCCTCCTCTTTTCCTGGCGTGGTTGAAGAGGTTGTGCTGAGGCAGGAGGCGTAAGGTATTTTTCCATATAAGCGGCAGCTAGGGTAATATTATATTCAGATAAGACCCCGACAGGCAGTAACAGTGACAAATGGAAATGTCTCTACTGAAATTAGTAAGATGAGGCCGGTGAGAGAGGCTATCAGCTCATTGCGTAGATAAAATCACATTGCAGAGTACTTGAGTAGATATTCCTGTGAGAGGGCCTTCAGAAGTACATGTAGGTATACGAACAATGCAAAAGGACACAGTAACAGCCTGACCAGCAGCGCTGCTAAGGTCTTCATCCAGAGCAGTAAGCTTCTGAGGCCAAGTGCGGGTAATGCAAAAAATATGGTAATGCAAATCACAGGAACCAGGGGGGGTTAATGTGAAAGGTGACAAGCTTCACATGTGGCTGCAGACCGGGAGTGGTAGGGAATAGCAAAGGGTGCACCCAGGCATTACACTTAGGGATAACTTATGACCTCCAGCAATATATAGAAATAAGTCCCAATAATGTAGGTAGCAAAACAAGAGGTTAGGGAGAGGCTCCAGCAGGAATAAATAATAAAATATATGTAACAGTCCAGCAAAAATGTTCCCAGATAAGGCTGTATTGCAAAGTGCTGGGGAGAAAATGGCCGCCGCAGCTGTGCTCAGCCTAAGTGCAGCAGGGCTCGTTTTTGTTGCTCACCTCCTGTGTTGTGCCAGCAGGGTGATGCAAAGCTGCTGGCTATGGTGGTCGTCAAGCCTGGAGAAAGGGGAGGCAGAGTATGAATGGAGGTCTAATCGGAGCTGGCGTCCGCGGCTCCGTTCTCCCGCGATTCTCGTCGTGGAGCTCAGCCGGCGGGCCGGAGCGGGTACTTGAGTCCCCGGCTTTTCCGGCGGGGAAGGCCGCAATCCGGAGAGACCCTTAATAGCGTCTCCCGGCGTCGCTGCTCGCCCCGCACTGGATCACGGTGGTAGCAGGTGATGAGGACGGCTGGTAGAGGGTGCTTTCAGAGGGGAATAAAGGGGAAAAGTGGCTATAAGGAGGGTAGCTGTTCAGGAGCTCACTGGAAGCACAGCTATTCCCTTTCCCAGTCAGCGACTCCAAGGGTTTTTACTCGGCCACCATCCATCCATAACCCGAGGAAGGGAGACACCCAGGCCCTAAAACTTTCTACCCATCGAGGGGGAGTTTTTAAAAACAAACTCCCTAGATTTAGCTTTAAAAAAGTTGTAGCGAAAAACACTACAGGGTTGACCATACACAGCCCCCCTTGTTCCCTCGATCTGTAGGTAATCCCTCTCTTGACCAGATTCATTCTATTCCCCCATAACATCAGGAAGAATAAAGAATACATCCTGGTCCACAAATATTGTGGCAAAAAGCACACATAACTGACATACAAGAAAAGCGGAACCAAGTAGGTTTTGCACAAATCAACCCTTTCCCTGAAAGAGAGCTGCCACCCTCTCCAGGACTGCACCTTTCTAGTAGCATCTTCCAGCCTCTTATCCCAATTTTGAGTGGCATAATCACCACGGCCAAATTTAATACCTAGAACTTTTATCTCTGGACTGGCGCGGGGGAGACTATCCGGAAGGGCAAACTCGTCACCTTCCTCCCCCATCCAGAAAGCTTCACACTTGTCCTGATTGATCCTGGAGCACGAAGCCTCAGAATACTCGCAGATAAGACGTTCCATGTCACGCGCCTCTGCCACAGACGACACGACCACAGTAACGTCATCCGCGTAGGCCGCCACCCTCAGTGGTAGCCCAGGGCCCAGCTGCACCCCTGCAACAGTACCGCACTCAATCCTCCGCACAAAGGGGTCAATTGCGAATACGTACAGAAGGGGGCTCAGGGGACACCCCTGACGGACACCCGAGTCAACCGAAAACGCGGGCCCAACCCAACCATTGACAAGAGGGAAGCTCTCAGCCTGTTTGTAAATGACACGTAGCCAATCTACCACCCTTACTGGAAGACCATACCTTTCCAGCACAGCCCACAGGTACTGATGATTAACCCGGTCAAAAGCCTTGGACTGGTCCAATGCCAGCAAATACTTACCCCATTTTTCAGCACGACATTGCTCCACGGCCTCCCGGATGCCAAGGACAGCACTAAAGGTGCTTCGACCCTTTACAGTGCAATGCTGAGACGGGGAAAGTAACAGCCCGGAAACTTCCATCAGCCGATTAAAGAGTACCTTTGCCAGAATCTTTCTGTCCGTATTGAGAAGAGCGATGGGGCGCCAATTCTCAATACGGGCTGGGTCCTTACCCTTAGACAATAATATGAGAGCAGAGGATCTCATAGAGGGAGGGAGCACTCCCTCACCCAGGCTTTCATTAAATACCTCTACAAGATGAGGAGCCAAGATGTCTGAGAAAACTTTAAAAAATTCAGATGTTAACCCATCTGGGCCTGGAGATTTTTTTATAGACAAACCGTCTATAGCCTTCTTGACCTCCTCCACTGTCACATCATTCCCCAAAGAGTCAAAAGAAGGATCAAGCTGCTCAAGCCCAGGTGTCTCCCCCAGGAACCGATCCATCCTCTCTCTATTGAGTGGCTGCTCAGACAAAAGGTCGGAGTAATAAGACCTGATGACTCCCAAAATACCCTCCCTGTCTCCACGAAGAGTACCCTGGTCATTAAACAGGCCCCGGACCTCCCTCAAATCAACTGATTTTCTGCAACTCTGGTAGGGTTCAGGCGAGAGGTATTTTCCATAATCCCTCTCCAAAATCAAAGAAGCCAGACGATCATACTGATATTCTCTCATCTGAGCCTTCACCCGGGAGATTTCCCCACAATCCCCATGCCCAGAGATCAAGAAATCTAGTTCCTTTCTCAGGCTCTGGTAGATACATCTTTTTGTCAAGTTTCTCCTGGCTACCAGCCTTTGAAAAAACCTTTGAGTCCTCTTTTTACACTCCTCCCACCACTCAGATCTACTCCAACCAGCCTCCAGAAGTGTTTCCTGCAGTTGAAAAAAGTCTCTAAAGGACTGTCTAACCCCCTCCTCCTTCAGGAGCCCGGAATTCAAACGCCAAAGGCCCCGCCCTTTCTGAGGGGTTTCTGAGACGTTCAAAGCAACACACAGAAAAACGTGGTCGGAGAACTCTACTGGCTTTGTCTCAGGAGGCAAAGTTTTCGAGGACTCCTTAACAAAAAACCTATCTATTCTAGACCTACGGCTGCCACAATGATAGGTGAAACCAGTGAGGTCTGGGAAATGGCGAACATGCACATCGACCAGACCAGCCTCTCTAATCATGCTAACTAAAAAATTGGAATCATAGCCAAGGGTCATCTTTGTGACTCCCCTATCTTTTGGCCTATTGACGGTGTTAAAATCACCGCCAAAGATGATCTGCCGGGCCGTAAAGAGAAACGGTTTTATCTCCCTGAAAAGACATTTCCTGTCCCAAGCTGTTTGGGGCCCATAGATGTTTATTAATCTCAGATCATGTCCTCTCAGGTTGACATCCAAAACCATGCACCTACCTACCTGTAATTCTATAATCCTGTGCACGTTTACCATATCAGTAAAAAGCACTGCCAACCCACCGTACGGCTCGGCCGCAAGAGACCAGAAGGAAGGCCCACGCCTCCACTGACCCTTGGCCCGATGAAGTGTGGCCAGGTCACCTATCCTGGTCTCCTGCAAAAATAAAAAATCAACATCAACTGTGTTGAAAAAAATCAAAGGCCAAGAAACGAGCACGTTCGGAAAACACGGAAGCCACATTAATGGTGGCACATCGTATAGGTTGGGGATCCATGTTTCTTGGATTATAGAAGTAGGATCCCATTCACTTTTTCTTTGCTTGTCTTTTAGAGTCCTCATTCGAGGATCCAACTCTTTTACATGCCACCCCAAAAGGGATAGCATCCTCATCAGACAGGGAGATCTCTTCCTCCTCCCCATCCTCCTCACTCACACTATCAGCAACAGGGACCACAGTCTCACTAAGTAGACTCTCGGACCCCTTCCTACCAATCCCCTCCCCAGCAACACACCCCTCCACCTTTACCACCTCGTCCGGGGGAGGATCCGGATCAGGAGCCCTTGGGGTACTAACAAAGGAGCCGCCTCCGGGACCACCCCCACCAGGGGACCCAGGAGTTTCATCAACCACCAACACCTCATCTGAAGAATGAGGGACTTCCCCTTCTGGACACTGAGCTACTTCAACCACGTCTAACAGGGATCCTACAGCCTGGCTCAACTGTATCCCCACAGGGTCCCACTCCAGCTCCCCCTGAGAACCATTTCTTTCCAAGTGCTTAGTTTTGCTTTGGGCTTTACCTTGTCCCGTTTTTCCCTGTTTATCCTTAGCCACAACCTCCTTCCCAGCAACTGACAGATTAGAGGCCTGCTTTGGCTTTCTATTTTTTGAAACATTTGGGACAAAAACTAATTCTTTTCCCCCAACCATGACCACCTCCCCCTCTTCTTCATCATCAGAAGAAGACAGGACATCAAACCTATTTGAGCAAATAAAATCTGCCTCCTTTTTTTTAGGCTTCCTCCTCCTCCCTTTATTCACGATCTGAAAGGATGCCTCCCCCTTTTCAGGCTGAACCTTCTCTTTCCCACCATCTTCTCTTCTCTTCGAGATGTCCTGATGCTGCACAGTAACCGGTACGCTACTTTCGTGACCAGGACCAACCTCCGGCACCACTTCTTCCACCCCTGCACTATAATTATGCGAAGCCTTAGGGCATCGACTGTAGGGATGACCAACTGTACCGCAAAGATTACACCTGACCTTGCTGCATTCCCGGGACCCATGCCCCAACTGGCCACACAAAGCACATTTAATCACCCCACAATCGCTACTGAGGTGACGAAAGTCACCACACTTATGACAGGTTCTGGGTTACCCAGGATAAAAACACTGGAGCCGATCACGGCCAATGTAAGCAGCGGAAGGTATGTGTCTAGTCTCAGCCCCTACCTGGTGTAACCTCACAAAGGCCGAATAGGCACCACCCCAGACCCCCCTAGTATGATCAAACTTTACCAAAGGAGAGAGTACTGTACAAGACCTAGACAACCAATATATAATATCAGCAGGGGGCAGTGATTCGTTACGCACCAACACAGTGATCTTAACCCTGTCCTGCCTCGTGATGGTATGGGCTTTGAAAAAACAATATGGTTCCTTCATCTTGTTTTTCTCCCAACGGGAGCCAAAGGCCTGCAGGCCATTCAGGGAGAGGAAGCTCAGGTCAAAATCTGGAGTTCTCACTGGGTGAATGCATGCGAAAAGATCTGCAGCCTCAAACCCCAGCGAGAAGATCATACCTAAGAACTCCGACTTCGAAGGAGCCTCCCCATCCCCTACCCATCTGAACTGCACCACATTTCTTCTTTTTATGAGCTGACCCCCACTCACCCCGAACTGAGGACCAGCACTCGGCCGACCAGGAGCCGCCAAAGAATTAGCATATGAACCAGCACCCGGCCTAACCTCAGAGGGAGTTACAGGGTGCCCTTCAGGTGCCAGACCACTACCAGCCCCTATTCCCACACTCCCCACCCCACCGGTCATCCTGGCCTGGTTCGCCTGAAACAAATTCACAGCTGCTAGAGCCCTCACCGGCATATCCATGTTACCATATACAGTTTCTACCAACATAACTTCTTCAGGGGTTAATTTGCTCTTATCTACAGCTGGCAGTCCTTGAGCCAATCTCTGCCCCTCTTTCGGCACGGCTTCGTACTTTGAAACACCCATCGATGTGGGTAATGATGTCACCTGCGATGTCATACCCGATGCGTCTTTGGCCCCGCCTCCCTCAGCCACCACAGCGACTAAGCCAGAGCCAGCCACCGCAGGCTTACAGGGATGGCCAGCCTCAGCATCAACCACGGCCCGCGCCGCACCCACACTTGCAACTTTAGAGGCGAGCGTTTCGGGGACAAGTCCACAGGGAGCAGTGACAGTCACAAGAGTGCCAGCATCTGCCATTACCCCAGCAACCACCACGCCCCCTGCACCGTCACCACCCAGCACTCCCTCCAGGAGAGACGCCTCCCCCATTTGGAAGCCACCAGATACTGCCATCATTGGTCTTTCCACGATATCTGCAGCATCATGCACGATCTTAGAAACATCACTTCCATCACAGCTCCTGACAGCCACTTCCTTCTCCATAGGCTGGACTCCCACCTCCATACACTCCACTGGAGGCTCTGATGCTGCTACTGAACTTGCCAGGACCAGGCCGCCACCGCCATCCTGTTCAGGCAGAGATTCCTGCAACTCCTGTTTCCCCTGAGACTGTACCTGACTACACAATGCTGATGCAGATACAGAAACTGCTGGGACCGAGCTGCTACTGCCCCCACAATCCTGCTCAGGTAAGGACTTTATCAACAATTCTTTCTCCTGAGAAAGTGCCAGATCACATAACACTTTAATTCTTTCCTTTACTGCAGCCAGGCTAGTATTTAGCTCCCAAATCTCATCCTTTAGGAGAGCTCTCTCACGACTGCTACAAGTATTTCGTTTCCTTCTCTTGAGGGAAAGACGAGAGGTTAAACGAGACTGCTCCGTTTTTAACTCTTCCAGGCTCATATTCACATATTTATCCATAGAGGATTCTGAGCTGCTATCAGAGACCACAGCATCCCCCGCTTCACCACAGGCAGATACCTTCGCCATATCACCCCCCTGGGTTTCCTCACCTGGAGAGCCAGCATCCCGTGGTTTGGGGGTCACCAGTTGGGGATCCTGTTTCTTCACAGGGTCCACAATCACTGGGGCTGCCACACTGACCGAATCTCCCAATGCTGGAACTTCCATGGCTGTATGCAGGCCAGAAATCCCGGGGCCTCCTTCGGGCCCAGCAGCCCGGGACTCGCCATCATCGTCCTCCCCAGGAGGATCCATCCTCCCCTGGGAGGCTCCCAGGGGAAACACTGCAGGCTTCAGAAAAGGACCAGGGCCTAAGAGCTCTCTCCTGTGCAGCCTCCTCCAGTCTCAGGTGTCAAATTTGTGGCCCAAGACTGGTTAACACTTGCAAAACTACAGCTACTTATTCAAAATGGTAAAATATGGTGTATGTGCCCACTTTGCCAGTGTATTTCATGCCCAAAACAGCGTTGGGCCAAGCAAAATACAAGTGGGTCATATGTAACTGACCACCCTCTGTTGATTTCAGGTGTCAAATTTGTGGCCCAAGACTGGTTAACCCTTGCAAAACTACAGCTACTTATTCAAAATGGCAAAATATGGTGTGTGTGCCCACTTTGCCAGTGTATTTCATGCCCAAAACAGCGTTGGGCCAGGCAAAATACAAGTGGGTCACATGCAAGTGACCACTCTCTGTTGATTTCAGGGGTCAAATTTGTGGCCCAAGACTAGTTAACCCTTGCAAAACTACAGCTACTTATTCAAAATGGCAATTTATAAAATGGTGTTTGTGCCCACTTTGCCAGTGTATTTCATGCCCAAAACAGCGTTGGGCCAAGCAAAATACAAGTGGGTCATATGTAAGTGACCACCCTCTGTTGATTTCAGGGGTCAAATTTGTGGCCCAAGACTAGTTAACCCTTGCAAAACTACAGCTACTTATTCAAAATGGCAATTTATAAAATGGTGTCTGCCCACTTTGCCAGTGTATTTCATGCCCAAAACAGCGTTGGGCCAAGCAAAATACAAGTGGGTCATATGTAAGTGACCACCCTCTGTTGATTTCAGGTGTCAAATTTGTGGCCCAAGACTGGTTAACCCTTGCAAAACTACAGCTACTTATTCAAAATGGCAAAATATGGTGTTTGTGCCCACTTTGCCAGTGTATTTCATGCCCAAAACAGCGTTGGGCCAGGCAAAAAACAAGTGGGTCACATGCAAGTGACCACTCTCTGTTGATTTCAGGGGTCAAATTTGTGGCCCAAGACTAGTTAACCCTTGCAAAACTACAGCTACTTATTCAAAATAGCAAAACATGGTGTTTGTGCCCACTTTGCCAGTGTATTTCATGCCCAAAACAGCGTTGGGCCAGGCAAAATACAAGTGGGTCACATGCAAGTGACCACTCTCTGTTGATTTCAGGGGTCAAATTTGTAGCCCAAGACTAGTTAACCCTTGCAAAACTACAGCTACTTATTCAAAATAGCAAAACATGGTGTTTGTGCCCACTTTGCCAGTGTATTTCATGCCCAAAACAGCGTTGGGCCAGGCAAAATACAAGTGGGTCACATGCAAGTGACCACTCTCTGTTGATTTCAGGGGTCAAATTTGTAGCCCAAGACTAGTTAACCCTTGCAAAACTACAGCTACTTATTCAAAATGGCAATTTATAAAATGGTGTCTGTGCCCACTTTGCCAGTGTATTTCATGCCCAAAACAGCTTTGGGCCAAGCAAAATACAAGTGGGTCATATGTAAGTGACCACCCTCTGTTGATTTCAGGTGTCAAATTTGTGGCCCAAGACTGGTTAACCCTTGCAAAACTACAGCTACTTATTCAAAATGGAAAATATGGTGTGTGTGCCCACTTTGCCAGTGTATTTCATGCCCAAAACAGTGTTGGGCCAAACAAAATACAAGTGGGTCATATGTAACTGACCACCCTCTGTTGATTTCAGGTGTCAAATTTGTGGCCCAAGACTGGTTAACCCTTGCAAAACTACAGCTACTTATTCAAAATGGAAAATATGGTGTGTGTGCCCACTTTGCCAGTGTATTTCATGCCCAAAACAGTGTTGGGCCAGGCAAAATACAAGTGTGTCATATGCAAGGGACCCTACTCTGTTGATTTCAGGGGATCCGGTCAAGATGCCGCCGGACGGAATCCCGGCGGTCGAAATACCGACGCCGGAATCCCGACCGCCACAATCCCGACATATTCTCCCTCCGTGGGTGTCCACGACACCCATAGAGGGAGAATATAATAGTGTGCTGAGCGTAGCGAGGCACCGTGCCCGCAGCGTGGCGAGCGAAGCGAGCCCGCAAGGGGCTGCGTTCCGCTCGCCACCCCTGTCGGCATTGTGTGGTCGGGATTCCGGCGTCGGTATTTCGACCGCCGGGATTCCGACCAGCGGCATTTAGTACTGATCCCGATTTCAGGTGTCAAATTTGTGACAGAAGACTCATTAACCCTTGCGAAACTGAATGATCTGAATAAGAAGCTGGAGTTCGAATAAGAAGTGAATAAGAAGCTGGAGCTTGAATAAGAAGTGAATAAGAAGCTGGCCGAATAAGAAGCTAACTTCAGCCTCGTATCTTCTACGCAAACAGGGATATTCCTAAAACCTGGCCTGTTGGGCAGCTTTGAGATCCACGTTTCGGAACCACAGATATATGGAAACACTATAAATAAATATTTTTAATACGATGCTATAAGTAACTAATATAACTGACAGTTATCGTCATCTAGCGAATGGAAAGAGAACTGCATTCTGTCAGTCACCGGAAACTGATGACCTCAGCCTGCAGGCAGTAACGTGACCGTGACGCATCAACAACGCGTCCGCCCGCGGGAGTGCGCACGCATGGAGGAGGTGGAGAATAACAGCATATCCGGAAGAGCGTCTGGCGGGGGCGCGACTTCCTTATCTGCAGCCGCATTTTGACTCCAGACAGCTTGGACGCGGGAGCGCGCTTAGGCTGGAAGCAGCGGCGGAGACGCGCAGTGTTGTGCTGCGCAGAGCCGGAGCTTCGGCCGCAGGATGGAGGAAGATATTCTGACTACCCTTAAGATCCTAATCATCGGGGAGAGCGGAGTGGGCAAGTCCAGGTAAGGGGAGAAAACAGACAGTCCCGGCTGCCAGAGCTTGGGGACTGGTCACGGTGCCCATCAGATGACCTGGGCCTAGTTATTGCCATCGCTATCATCTACCCCAGTGGTTCTCAAACTCGGTCCTCCGGATCCCACACGGTTCATGTTTTCCATGTCATCCAGCAGCTGCACTGTGTATCACTGTCACATTTAAAAAAAATCTACAGGTGACCTGCAAAACATGAACCGTATGGGGTCCTGAGGACCGAGTTTGAGAACCTGTGATCTACCCTGATCCCTGACACATCTAACACTATTGTTAGGTGCTGACATATTTCCTACTAGGGGCTGGGGACACTTTCCAGCTGTCGTGTAACTACAAATCCCAGCATGCCTTCATAATCAGGACCTGGCAATCAATACTAGAACTTGTAGTTTGGCAACAGCTGGTAAATTCATGGAATGCTAATGCACTTTTCTGATCTGTCACTTCTGTTCCAGACAATGTCCTGCACAGCTCACAAAATACCTGTGGTACCGTGCAGCACATGACGTCCCGCTAGCCTGCGCAGGTCACGACTGTTGGGTTTTCCATCTGTCTTTGTATTACATCACCACCCATCGATGACAAGGGCAGTACGGCTGGTGTAATGGTTAGCATTACTGCTTCATGGCACTGAAGTAATGGGTTCCACTCCTGCCATGGCCGTAACTGTGTGGAGTTTGTATATTCTCCTCGTGCTTGCCTAGGTTTCCTTCCACATTCCAAAAATATACTGGTAGGCTAATTGGCTCCCGATTTAAAAAAAAAAAGCCTGTGTGTGAACATGGGTAGACTAGATGGGCCAAGTGGGTTTTATCTGCCGTCACATTCTATGGTGTCAATTCATTTCAGGTCTGATAATGCAAATCTTGTTTTCCCGTTACCCTATTTCCACTCCTGTTAGGGATAATTGCATTTTAACAATGTCTGCTCCATTGTGTTGTGTGTTCCATAAGTAAACCAACTGACCTAACTAAAGTGACTAAAAACACTCATGGGTATATTTACCAAAGCTTCCAAAATTGAAAAGTGGTGATGTTGCACATAGCAAACCAATCAGAATCTGTCTATCATTTTCCAGGATGCAATAGAGGAATGATAGAAAGAAACTGGTTGCAATGGGCAACATCACCACTATTTTTTGTTTTTAGAAGCTTCAATAAATATACCCCCTCAACCTCACATTTACTTTTTTTCCTTCATCCACTAGGGGCCACTGGAGCGTAGTTACAATGGGGAAATAGTAGGCAGTAATTGGGAGTTGGCACTTTAAAATTCTAATACTGTGGCTAGCTCCTCCCCTACTATCTCCCCTCCAAGCCAGTCTTAGTTAGTGCCCGAGGGAGCTGGTTCACTTGGGTTTTAGCTGAAGAATTTTTTCTTTTTTCTTTATTATTTTTCTTTTTCTTTCTTACACACACAGACTGGCAGCTCTGCCACTGCCAGTCTGCACCGCGGGAGCTGCCGGCGGGGTCCCATCGCAGCTGCGTGCGGCTCGGGATGGGCCCCGGCTGAGGGAGACACTGAGCTCTCCTGAGCTGGCTGGACACCGCTGCGTGTCGGGGCCGCTCCACCAGCAGAAGATTCCAGCAGCATGGCAGCAGTGAGTATCAGTGGCCGTACACCGCTGCGTGTCGGGGCCACTCCATCAGGAATCCTGCAACAGCGGTGAGTATAGACACCAATCTGAAACTGTGATGATGTGTGCTGTGTCTTTTATTCACTCCCTGCTCCCATACATGGGGGCCACGCTCAGGGTCCCTGGTCTAACCCCCCTCCACTCATATATGGGCTGTGTAATGCATGCCAAAAAAAATAAATATATATTTTAGATGGCACCTTTTATACTTTTATATTTAGGCGCCATTACTAGGGGGGCGAAGCTCAATCCCGCTTGACCCGGCGGGCTAAGCGGCCGCGGCTCACAGGGCCGTCAGGGGATGCAGGGTGCTCCCTGCTAAGTTTGCGCGGGAGCTTGGTACATGCAACACAGGGGTCGGAGCTTTCTCCCGCTCTGCTCGGCGGGCTCAGCTCCCCGGCAGCGGCTCGTGTGATCGGCGGGGGAGGCAGGACGCTCCCCGCTGACTTAGTGCTGGAAGGCTAGAGTTTTTAAATTTGGGCGCCATAACGGGGGGCGGGGCTTCCTCCCGTCTTGGACCTCGGCTCCCGGCTGCCACCTGCGGCTCTGTTGGTGCTGGCGGCCATTTCCTCTCTGCACGGACTCCACTGCTTGCTGTGAGTGTCAGGATCTTCTGATCACTGCAGTGAGTAGTTTTTCTTAATGTGTTCTACCTGTGGCATATATATATGTGTGTGTATGTGTGTATGTATGTATGTATGTATATATATATATATATATATATATATATATATATATATATATATATATATATATATATATATAATCTCTTTTGTATGTATATTATATTTTATATAATTTGTTTTATATATAATATTATATTGGATTATATATATGCAAATATAATCAACTAGCGCCGTTGATTTTAAAGTTAGGCGCCATAGCGGGAGGGGGGGCTTAAACCTAACTCTCAGGTCAGTGCCCCTTTGTCAGGGGGGCTATGGCTGTTAATTCAACACGGAGTCCCCTGTTTATGGAATATGGAGTCGGCTCACTACTGCTCTATATCAGGGCACAGTTAGGCTCACTGAATATTTACAATAAGATAGAACTACAAGCTCCACCGACATTTATTATAATAACACAGACCTGGGTACACTTACCACATATCTTCACCCTGCCACATTGATTTTTTCCCCCGGCTTTACTCACAGGCTGGCCGCCATTTTGGGCAACCAGCGGAGCTTACTAAAATAGCAGTACACTACATACAGGGCGGGTGTTGTCACCCCTTTATTACTCTTTTGTTTCACTTGGTAATAATACTGTGTGTAATTTGGGGGAATGTGTGTGGTATCAGCCAAATAGCCGCGGTGGCTCGGTACGCTTATAGCGGGGACATCTGAACACAGATTGAATTCCATCAAACACCAACTTTAAGGGTGCCTATCACTGCACGTTATAGTGCAGAGTTTATAGAGGGTTACACTTCTTTAACCTGTCTTTTCTCTTTTCGTTTAACTAAACGTAACACACAGGACAGAGAATTCCCTGTTATGTGTAGATTGTGCGGTGGAGCCATCTAATTAGCCCTCAATGCAGCTGCAGGACGTTCCTGTTTGAACAGCTCAGCTTATGCAGGTAAGGTCACAGTTACCAGAGACCCCGTCCGTCATTTTTTCTCCCCAGGTTTCTAAAAGGAGGTTGCTAACCTCAGTGTTACACTACGCTGCGGATGACAGACCTCTATGGAAGGAGGCAATGGATGTCCGGGATACTGACGATATCTGTTTTCGGTGGAGTCCGAACCAGTGTCTCTGGGTCCTGGAGACATCCGACTGCACGTTTTCACAGTATTTCAGGATATTGAGGCGTATTGTACAGCAGTTCGTCTGGTGCTGCAGGTAAAGAGGTCGGACACTTCAGGTCTCTCGGGGGGTTGACGCCAAGGAAGAAATGACAGCGACTTGTACAGTTTCGAATGAGCTGGGCATGCTCCGGTAGGCGGCCGGGAGACATCCGAATTCACAATTTCAGGTATCGAACAATGTTTGTTTGCCTATCCTTTTCCCGCAGATAGCAGGAAACGATATCAGACCTCTCCAGGGTATACCCCTCAATGTATCGTCGGTCCAACAGGCTGCCGTTTTTCCTGGGGCAGCCTTGCTGAGGGATCCATCTGAGAGACATATGCGACAGCAGGGGTTCGACCTTATCCGGAGCAGGTAGGTTGTGGAACAATTGTCCTCTAGGTTACTGGATAATTTGCATCAGGATCAACTGATGCTTTGGGACAGATCAGAATCACGATTCTGCTTTATATTCTTTTGAGGTCTCCACCTCTGTATACTCGGAACCTGCATTTTCGCTTGGGCTGTCTTAACCCGACGACCTCTGGGGCTGCGCCAGTGACAGGTGAACATGGAATCCTAAGGGGCAACTGGTTCAGGGGAAAGAACTTCCTGCATGATTTCTCGAACCTTTGGGGGGGAAGTCCATTTTTCTTTCCCCTACTGCTGCCCTAGCTCCAAGACGGACCTTTACCGGTCTTTCCTTTAGATCTTTCCGTGCCCTTTCAGGCTTTCGACTCCAGGTCAGGGGCGGTATCTCCGTCGCCAAGGGATCTCATGGTAGCAAGCTGAAGCAGAGGTTCAGCATCCTCAGTCCAGTCGGTTTTTAGGTCATCCAACACACCCACCGCAGGTCAGACCTTCCTACCACCGGGGGGGTCCCAGGGTAGGCGCCTGTCGGTGGTCCTACTGGGAGGACTGGGAAGGCTTGGGCGGTTACAGACTCGATTTGGGAGTCCAACCGTCTCAGGGGTCCCTCGGCATGGCTCGGCCGGTTTACGATGACAAGACAGTCATACTGCAGGCGGCGCTCCAGATGCTTCTAACCGCAAAGGGTGTTGATCCCTGTTTTCACATATCATTTGAATCGGGGCATTTCTCTGACGTCCTAGTGGATGCTGGGGACTCCGTAAGGACCATGGGGAATAGACGGGCTCCGCAGGAGACTGGGCACTCTATAGAAAGATTTAGGACTATCTGGTGTGCACTGGCTCCTCCCCCTATGACCCTCCTCCAAGCCTCAGTTAGATTTCTGTGCCCGGCTGAGCTGGATGCACACTAGGGGCTCTCCTGAGCTCCTAGAAGAAAGTATAGTTTAGGTTTTTTATTTTCTCTATCGTCCTAGTGGATGCTGGGGTTCCTGAAAGGACCATGGGGAATAGCGGCTCCGCAGGAGACAGGGCACAAAAAGTAAAGCTTTACGATCAGGTGGTGTGTACTGGCTCCTCCCCCTATGACCCTCCTCCAAGCCTCAGTTAGATTTTTGTGCCCGGCCGAGAAGGGTGCAATCTAGGTGGCTCTCCTAAAGAGCTGCTTAGAAAAGTTTAGCTTAGGTTTTTTATTTTACAGTGAGTCCTGCTGGCAACAGGATCACTGCAACGAGGGACTTAGGGGAGAAGAAGTGAACTCACCTGCGTGCAGGATGGATTGGCTTCTTGGCTACTGGACATCAGCTCCAGAGGGACGATCACAGGTACAGCCTGGATGGTCACCGGAGCCTTGCCGCCGGCCCCCTTGCAGATGCTGAAGTAAGAAGAGGTCCAGAATCGGCGGCAGAAGACTCCTCAGTCTTCTAAAGGTAGCGCACAGCACTGCAGCTGTGCGCCATTTTCCTCTCAGCACACTTCACACGGCAGTCACTGAGGGTGCAGGGCGCTGGGAGGGGGGCGCCCTGGGAGGCAAATGAAAACCTATTTTGGCTAAAAATACCTCACATATAGCCTCCGGAGGCTATATGGAGATATTTAACCCCTGCCAGAATCCGTTAAGAGCGGGAGACGAGGCCGCCGAAAAAGGGGCGGGGCCTATCTCCTCAGCACACAGCGCCATTTTCCCTCACAGAAAGGCTGGAGGGAAGGCTCCCAGGCTCTCCCCTGCACTGCACTACAGAAACAGGGTTAAAACAGAGAGGGGGGGCACTAATTTGGCGTTAGAAATATATAATAAAGATGCTATAAGGGAAAACACTTATATAAGGTTGTCCCTATATAATTATAGCGTTTTTGGTGTGTGCTGGCAAACTCTCCCTCTGTCTCTCCAAAGGGCTAGTGGGTCCTGTCCTCTATCAGAGCATTCCCTGTGTGTGTTGTGTGTCGGTACGTGTGTGTCGACATGTATGAGGACGATGTTGGTGAGGAGGCGGAGCAATTGCCTGTAATGGTGATGTCACTCTCTAGGGAGTCGACACCGGAATGGATGGCTTATTTAGGGAATTATGTGATAATGTCAACACGCTGCAAGGTCGGTTGACGACATGAGACGGCCGACAAACAATTAGTACCGGTCCAGACGTCTCAAAAACACCGTCAGGGGTTTTAAAACGCCCGTTTACTTTAGTCGGTCGACACAGACAGGGACACTGAATCCAGTGTCGACGGTGAATAAACAAACGTATTCCTTATTAGGGCCACACGTTAAAGGCAATGAAGGAGGTGTTACATATTTCTGATACTACAAGTACCACAAAAGAGGGTATTATGTGGGATGTGAAAAAACTACCGTAGTTTTTCCTGAATCAGATAAATTAAATAAAGTGTGTGATGATGCGTGGGTTCCCCCCGATAGAAAATTAGGGGCGGTATACCCTTTCCCGCCAGAAGTTAGGGCGCGTTGGGAAACACCCCTTAGGGTGGCTAAGGCGCTCACACGCTTATCAAAACAAGTGGCGGTACCGTCTATAGATAGGGCCGTCCTCAAGGACCAGCTGACAGGAGGCTGGAAAATATCATAAAAAGTATATACACACATACTGGTGTTATACTGCGACCAGCGATCGCCTCAGCCTGGATGTGCAGAGCTGGGGTGGCTTGGTCAGATTCCCTGACTAAAAATATTGATACCCTTGACAGGGACAGTATTTTATTGACTATAGAGCATTTAAAGGATGCATTTCTATATATGCGAGATGCACAGAGGGATATTGCACTCTGGCATCAAGAGTAAATGCGATGTCCATATCTGCCAGAAGATGTTATGGACACGACAGTGGTCAGGTGATGCAGATTCCAAACGGCACAAAGGTGTATTGCCGTATAAAGGAAGAGGAGTTATTTGGGGTCGGTCCATCGGACCTGGTGGCCACGGCAACTGCTGGAAAATCCACCGTTTTTACCCTAAGTCACATCTCTGCAGAAAAAGACACCGTCTTTTCAGCCTCAGTCCTTTCGTCCCTATAAGATCATATCTGCCCAGGGATAGAGGAAAGGGAAGAAGACTGCAGCAGGCAGCCCATTCCCAGGAACAGAAGCGTTCCACCGCTTCTGACAAGTTCTCAGCATGGCGCTGAGACCGTACAGGACCCCTGGATCCTACAAGTAGTATCCCAGGGGTACAGATTGGAATGTCGAGACGTTTCCCCTTCGCAGGCTCCTGAAGTCTGCTTTACCAAGGTCTCCCTCCGACAAGGAGGCAGTATGGGAAAAAATTCACAAGCTGTATTCCCAGCAGGTGATAATTAAATTACCTCTCCTACTACAAGAAAAGGGGTATTATTCCACACTATATTGTGGTACTGAAGCCAGAAGGCTAGGTGAGACTTATTCTAAAAAATTTTTGAACACTTAAAAAGGTTCAAATCAAGATGGAGTCACTCAGAGCAGTGATAACGAACCAGGAAGAAGGGGACTATATAGTGTCCCGGGACATCAGGGATGCTTACCTCTATGTCCCAAATTTGCCCTTCTCACTAAGGGTACCTCAGGTTCGTGGTGCAGAACTGTCACTATCAGTTTCAGACGCTGCCGTTTGGATTGTCCACGGCACCCCGGGTCTTTACCAAGGTAATGGCCGAAATGATGATTCTTCTTCGAAGAAAAGGCGTCTTAATTATCCCTTACTTGGACGATCTCCTGATGAGGGCATAGTCCAGGGAACAGTTGGAGGTCGGAGTAGCACTATCTCGGATACTGCTACAACAGCACGGGTGGATTCTAAATATTCCAAAATCGCAGCTGATCCCGACGACACGTCTGCTGTGCCTAGGGATGATTCTGGACACAGTCCAGAAAAAGGTGTTTCTCCCGGAAGAGAAAGCCAGGGAGTTATCCGAGCTAGTCAGGAACCTCCTAAAAACAGTGCATCATTGCACAAGGGTCCTGGTAAAAATGGTGGCTTCCTACGAAGCAATTCCATTCGGCAGATTTCACGCAAGAACTTTTCAGTGGGATCTGCTGGACAAATGGTCCGGATCGCATCTTCAGATGCATCAGCGGATAACCCTATATCCAAGGACAAGGGTGTCTCTCCTGTGGTGGTTATAGAGTGCTCATCTTCTAGAGGGCCGCAGATTCGGCATTCAGGATTGGATGCTGGTGACCACGGAGCCCAGCCCGAGAGGCTGGGGAGCAGTCACACAAGGAAAAAATTTCCAGGGAGTGTGATCAAGTCTGGAGACTTTTCTCCACATAAATATACTGGAGCTAAGGGTAAATTTATAATGCTCTAAGCTTAGCAAGACCTCTGCTTCAAGGTCAGCCGGTATTGATCCAGTGGGAAAAACATCACGGCAGTCGCCCACGTAAACAGACAGGGCGACACAAGAAGCAGGAGGGCAATGGCAAAAACTGCAAGGACTTTTCGCTGGGCGGAAAATCATGTGATAGCACTGTCAGCAGTGTTTCATCCCGGGAATGGAAACTGGGAAGCAGACTTCCTCAGCAGGCACGACCTCCACCCGGGAGAGTGGAAACTTCATCGGGAAGTTTTTTCCACATGATTGTAAACCGTTGGGAAATACCAAAGGTGGACATGATGGCGTCCCGTCTGAACAAAAAACGGGACAGGTATTGCGCCAGGTCAAGAGACCCTCAGGCAATAGCTGTGGACGTTCTGGTAACACCGTGGGTGTACCAGTCGGTGTATGTGTTCCCTCCTCTGCTTCTCATACCTAAGGTGCTGAGAATTAGAAGACGTAGAGGAGTAAGAACTATACTCATGGCTCCGGATTGGCCAAGAAGGACTTGGTACCCGGAACTTCAAGAGATGCTTACAGAGGTCTTATGGCCTCTGCTGCTAAGAAGGGATTTGCTTCAGCAAGTACCATGTCTGTTCCAAGACTTACCGCAGCTGCGTTTGTCGGCATGGCGGTGGAACGCCGGATCCTAAGGGAAAAAGGCATTCCGGAAGAGGTCATTCCTACCCTGGTCAAAGCCAGAAAGGAGGTGACCGCACAACATTATCACCACATGTGGCGAAAATATGTTGCGTGGTGTGAGGCCAGGATGGCCCCACAAAGAAATTTCAACTCGGTCGTTTCCTGCATTTCCTGCAAACAGGAGTGTCTATGGGCCGCAAATTGGGGTCCATTAAGGTTCAAATTTCGGCCCTGTCGATTTTCTTCCAGAAAGAATTGGCTTCAGTTCCTGAAGTCCAGAAGTTTGTCAAGGGAGTATTGCATATACAACCCCCTTTTGTGCCTCCAGTGGCACTGTGGGATCTCAACGTAGTTCTGGGATTCCTCAAATCACATTGGTTTAAAACCAGTCAAATCTGTGGATTTGAAGCATCTCGCATGAAAAGTGACCATGCTCTTGGCCCTGGCCTGGACCAGGCGAGTGTCAAATTGGTGGTTTTTTCTCAAAAAAGCCCATATCTGTTTGTCCATTCGGACAGGGCAGAGCTGCGGACTCGTCCCCAGTTCTCTCCCTAAGGTGGTGTCAGTGTTTCACCTGAACCAGCTTATTGTGGTGCCTTGCACCTACTAGGGACTTGGAGGACTCCAAGTTGCTAGATGTTGTCAGGGCCCTGAAAATATGTTCCAGGACGGCTGGAGTCAGGAAAACTGACTTGCTGTTATCCTGTATGCACCCAACAAACTGGGTGCTCTTGCTTCTAAGCAGACTATTGCTAGTTGGATGTGTAATACAATTCAGCTTGCACATTCTGTGGCAGGCCTGCCACAGCCAAAATATGTAAATGCCCATTCCACAAGGAAGGTGGGCTCATCTTGGGCGGCTGCCCGAGGGGTCTCGGCTTTACAACTTTGCCGAGCGGTTATTTAGTCAGGGGCAAACACGTTTGTAAAATCCTACAAATTTGATACCCTGGCTAAGGAGGACCTGGAGTTCTCTCATTCGGTGCTGCAGAGTCATCCGCACTCTCCCGCCCGTTTGGGAGCTTTGGTATTATCCCCATGGTCCTTTCAGGAACCCCAGCATCCACTAGGACGATAGAGAAAATAAGAATTTACTTACCGATAATTCTATTTCTCGGAGTCCGTAGTGGATGCTGGGCGCCCATTCCAAGTGCGGATTGTCTGCAATACTTGTACATAGTTACAAAAATCGGGTTATTATTGTTGTGAGCCATCTTTTCAGAGGCTCCGCTGTTATCATACTGTTAACTGGGTTCAGATCACAGGTTGTACAGTGTGATTGGTGTGGCTGGTATGAGTCTTACCCGGGATTCAAAATCCTTCCTTATTGTGTACGCTCGTCCGGGCACAGTACCTAACTGAGGCTTGGAGGAGGGTCATAGGGGGAGGAGCCAGTACACACCACCTGATCGTAAAGCTTTACTTTTTGTGCCCTGTCTCCTGCGGAGCCGCTATTCCCCATGGTCCTTTCAGGAACCCCAGCATCCACTACGGACTCCGAGAAATAGAATTATCGGTAAGTAAATTCTTATTTTCAGTGAGACCTGCTGGCAACAGGCTCACTGCAACGAGGGACTAAGGGGAGAAGAAGCGAACCTACCTAAGTGGTGGTAGCTTGGGCTTCTTAGGCTACTGGACACCATTAGCTCCAGAGGGATCGAACACAGGACCCGACCTCGTCGTCCGTTCCCGGAGCCGCGCCGCCGTCCCCCTTACAGAGCCAGAAACAAGAAGGTGGTCCGGAAAATCGGCGGCTGAAGACTTCTGTCTTCTCCAAGGTAGCGCACAGCACTGCAGCTGTGCGCCATTGCTCCTCATGCAGACCACACACTGCGGTCACTGATGGGTGCAGGGCGCTGGGGGGGGGGGGGGGGCGCCCTGAGCAGCAATAGTAACACCTTGGCTGGCAAAACTAACACCATATATAGCCCCAGAGGCTATATAGGTGTATATTAACCCCTGCCAGAAATGATAAAATAGCGGGAGAAAGCCCGCCGAAAAAGGGGCGGAGCCAACTCCCTCAGCACACTGGCGCCATTATTCCCTCACAGCTTCGCCTATATATATTATAGGCAGCTATAGGGGAAAACACTCTGTATAGTGATATCCCTATGTTATATAGCGCCCTGGTGTGTGCTGGCATACTCTCCCTCTGTCTCCCCAAAGGGCTTTGTGGGGTCCTGTCCTCTGTAAGAGCATTCCCTGTGTGTCGGTACTGCTGTGTCGACATGTATGATGAGGATAATGAGGTGGAGCAAATGCCTGTTAATGTGATGTCACCCCCTGCGGGGTCGACACCAGTGTGGATTGACTTATGGAAGGAATTACGTGACAGTGTCGGCTCCTTACATAAAAGGTTTGACGACATAGGACAGCCGGCTACTCAGCTTGTGCCTGTCCAAGCGTCTCAAATGTCATCAGGGGCTATAAAACGCCCGCTACCTCAGATGACAGATACAGATGTCGACACGGATACCGACTCCAGTGTCGACGATGATGAGACGAGTGTACCCTCCAATAGATCCACCCGTTATATGATTGAGGCTATGAAAAATGTATTACACATTTCTGATGATACCCCAGGTACCACAAAAAAGGGTATTATGTTTGGTGAGAAAAAACTACCAGTAGTTTTTCCTGCATCTGACGAATTAAATGAGGTGTGTGAGGAAGCGTGGACTTCCCCAGATAAGAAATTGATCATTTCTAAACGGTTAATGGCTGCGTACCCTTTCCCGCCAGAGGATAGGTCACGCTGGGAAACACCCCCTAGGGTAGATAAAGCGCTGACACGCTTATCAAAGAAGGTGGCACTACCGTCTCCGGATACGGCCGCCCTAAAAGAACCTGCTGATAGAAAGCAGGAAAGTACCCTAAAAGCTATATACACACACACTGGCATTATATTGAGACCCGCTATTGCATCAGCTTGGATGTGCAGTGCTGCTGCTGCGTGGTCCGACTCCCTGTCGGAAAACATTAATACCATGGATAGGGACAATATTTTGCTAACGATTGACCATATAAAAGACGCGGTCTTATACATGCGTGATGCACAGAGGGATATTTGCCGGCTGGCATAAAAAATAAGCGCTATGTCCATTGCCGCCAGACGGGGGTTATGGACTAGGCAATGGTCAGGTGATGCCGACTCCAAGCGGCACATGGAAGTTTTACCCTATAAAGGGGTGGAACTTTTTGGGGAAGGTCTTTCAGACCTCGTTTCCACAGCTACTGCTGGGAAATCGACTTTTTTGCCACAAGCTACCCCACAGCAAAAGAAAGCACCGTATTATCAGGTACAGTCCTTTCGGCCCCAGAAAAATAAGCGGGCTAGAGACTCATCCTTTCTGCCGAGGGGCAGAGGAAGGGGGAAAAAGCTGCAGCACACAGCTAGTTCCCAGGAGCAGAAGTCCTCCCCTGCGTCCGGTAAGTCCACAGCATGACGCTGGGGCTGCTCAGGCGGAATCGGGAACGGTGGGGGCACGTCTCAGGTTTTTCAGCACACAGTGGGCTCTCTCACAAGTGGATCCCTGGGTCCTTCAAGTGGTATCTCAGGGGTACAGGCTGGAATTCGAGACGTCTCCCCCCCGCCGTTTCCTAAAATCTGCCTTGCCGGCAACTCCCTCTGCCAGGGAGGCAGTGTTGGTGGCTATTCAAAAACTGTATTCACAGAAAGTGATTGTCAAGGTACCCCTTCTTCAGCAAGGAAAGGGTTACTACTCCACAATGTTTGTGGTACCGAAACCGGACGGTTCGGTGAGACCCATTTTAAATTTAAAAGCCTTGAACACTTATATCAAAAGGTTCAAGTTCAAGATGGAATCGCTCAGGGCGGTTATTGCGAGCCTGGAGGAGGGTTATTACATGGTATCCCTGGACATCAAGGATGCGTACCTGCATGTCCCCATTTACTTTCCGCACCAGGAGTACCTCAGATTTGTGGTACAGGACTGTCACTATCGGTTCCAGACGCTGCCGTTTGGGTTATCCACGGCACCGAGGGTCTTTACCAAGGTAATGGCCGAAATGATGATACTCCTTCGCAAGAAGGGAGTTTTAATTATCCCGTACTTGGACGATCTCCTGATAAAGGCGAGGTCCAAAGAACAGTTGATAGTGGGGTTGGCACTTTCTCAGGAAGTGCTACAACAGCACGGCTGGATTCTAAACATTCCAAAGTCACAGCTGGTCCCGACGACACGTCTTCTGTTCCTGGGAATGATTCTGGACACAGACCAGAAAAAAGTGTTTCTTCCACTGGAAAAAGCCGAGGAATTGTCATCTCTGGTCAGAGACATCCTAAAACTAGGAAAAGTGTCGGTACATCAATGCACACGAGTCCTGGGAAAAATGGTAGCTTCGTACGAAGCAATTCCATTCGGAAGGTTCCACGCAAGGACGTTCCAGTGGGACCTCTTGGACAAATGGTCCGGGTCCCATCTCCAGATGCAACAGCGGATAACCCTATCGGCCAGAACCAGGGTGTCGCTGCTGTGGTGGCTGCAGAGGGCTCATCTACTAGAGGGCCGCAGATTCGGAATACAGGACTGGGTCCTGGTGACCACGGATGCCAGCCTTCGGGGCTGGGGGGCAGTCACAAAGGGAAGAAATTTCCAAGGACTGTGGTCAGATCAGGAGATTTCTCTTCACATAAATACCCTGGAGCTAAGGGCCATTTACAATGCCCTAAGCCAGGCAAGACCCCTGCTTCAAAACCAGCCGGTACTGATCCAGTCAGACATCACGGCGGTCGCCCATGTAAACAGACAGGGCGGCACAAGAAGCAGGATGGCGATGGCAGAAGCCACAAGGATTCTCAGATGGGCAGAGAATCATGTGTTAGCACTGACGGCAGTGTTCATTCCGGGAGTGGACAACTGGGAAGCAGACTTCCTCAGCAGGCACGACCTCCACCCGGGAGAATAGGGACTTCATCCAGAAGTCTTCCAAATGCTGGTCAACCGGTGGGAAAAACCACAGGTAGACATGATGGCGTCCCGCCTCAACAAGAAGTTGACAAGATATTGCGCCCGGTCAAGAGACCCTCAGGCGATAGCGGTGGACGCTCTAGTGACACCATGGGTGTATCAGTCGGTTTATGTGTTTCCTCCTCTACCTCTCATACCCAAGGTACTGAGAATAATAAGAAGGCGACGAGTGAAAACCATACTCGTGGTTCCGGATTGGCCAAGAAGAGCTTGGTACCCGGAACTTCAAGAGATGCTTACAGAGGACCCTTGGCCTCTGCCGCTCAGACAAGACCTGCTGCAGCAGGGACCCTGTCTGTTCCAAGACTTACCGCGGCTGCGTTTGACTGCATGGCGGTTGAACACCGGATCCTGAAGGAAAAGGGTATTCCGGAGGAAGTCATCCCTACCCTGATCAAAGCCAGGAAGGATGTCACCGCAATACATTATCACCGCATTTGGCGAAAATATGTTGCTTGGTGTGAGGCCATGAAGGCCCCGACGGAGGAATCTCAACTGGGTCGATTCCTGCACTTCCTGCAAGCAGGGGTGACGTTGGGCCTCAAATTGGGGTCCATAAAGGTCCAGATTTCGGCTCTATCGATTTTCTTCCAAAAAGAACTGGCTTCACTGCCTGAAGTTCAGACTTTTGTCAAAGAAGTACTGCATATTCAGCCTCCTTTTGTGCCCCCAGTGGCACCTTGGGATCTCAATGTGGTTTTGGCATTCCTGAAATCACATTGGTTCGAACCACTTAAGACTGTGGATTTAAAATATCTCACGTGGAAAGTGGTCATGCTTTTGGCCCTGGCGTCGGCCAGGAGGGTTTCAGAATTGGCGGCTTTGTCTTGTAAAAGCCCTTATATGATTTTCCATATGGATAGGGCAGAATTGAGGACTCGTCCTCAGTTTCTCCCAAAGGTGGTCTCAGCTTTTCACTTGAACCAACCTATTGTGGTGCCTGCGGCTACTGGGGATTTGGAGGATTCCAAGTTGCTGGACGTAGTCAGGGCCCTGAAAATGTATATTTCCAGGACGGCTGGAGTCAGAAAATCTGACTCGCTGTTTATCCTGTATGCACCCACCAAGCTGGGTGCTCCTGCTTCTAAGCAGTCTATTGCGCGCTGGATTTGTAGCACTATTCAGCTGGCGCATTCTGCGGTAGGCTTACCGCAGCCTAAATCTGTAAAAGCCCATTCCACACGGAAGGTGGGCTCGTCTTGGGCTGCTGCCCGAGGGGTCTCGGCTTTACAACTTTGCCGAGCAGCTACTTGGTCGGGGGCAAACACGTTTGCAAAATTCTACAAATTTGATACCCTGGCTGAGGAGGACCTGGAATTCTCTCATTCGGTGCTGCAGTCATCCGCACTCTCCCGCCCGTTTGGGAGCTTTGGTATAATCCCCATGGTCTTTACGGAGTCCCCAGCATCCACTAGGACGTCAGAGAAAATAAGAATTTACTCGCCGGTAATTCTATTTCTCGTAGTCCGTAGTGGATGCTGGGCGCCCATCCCAAGTGCGGATTGTCTGCAATACCTGTACATAGTTATTGTTACAAAAATCGGGTTTTGTTGTGAGCCATCTCTTCAGAGGCTCCATTTGTTATCATACTGTTAACCGGGGTTCCTATCACGTGTTATATGGTGTGATTGGTGTGGCTGGTATGAGTCTTACCCGGGATTCAAAAATCCTTCCTTATTGTGTCAGCTCTTCCGGGCACAGTTCCTAACTGAGGCTTGGAGGAGGGTCATAGGGGGAGGAGCCAGTGCACACCAGATAGTCCTAAATCTTTCTATAGAGTGCCCAGTCTCCTGCGGAGCCCGTCTATTCCCCATGGTCCTTACGGAGTCCCCAGCATCCACTACAGACTACGAGAAATAGAATTACCGGTGAGTAAATTCTTATTTTTTTCAGGCCTTTGTTATCTTTTCCCGTGCCAAAGCCAGATGGCTCGGCCAGGCCTATTCTGGCCTTAGAATCCTTTCAGTCTGTGATTGCTAGTTTGACGAAGAAAGGGGGTTTTAAGCGTCCCTTGTCTTCAAGGATGCCTGTTTACTGAACTCCGTTGGGTTTCCTCATCGGACTTTTCTCAGATTCGCATTACAGGATACTCCTTTTCACGGTCAGTCCTTTCCATTCGGTCGCTCTTCCACTCCCACAGGGTTTAGGAAGATCACAGAATAGCTCTTTTTCAAAGGCAGGGAGTGATGTTTGTTCCCTAATTGGACAATCTACTGCTGGAATCCCACTCTGCAAATTAGGTTGCTTCTGAATATCCGGAGGATACAAGAGCTTCTGGTTCGACACAGGTCCACTTTATGCTCCTCGTAAACGGTTCTCAACTCGGTCCGTCAGAGGATTTTTTTTCTTCCTCGGGACCAGGTACTCTTTCTTCAGTCAAGTTGCGACGCGATGAGTGGTTGCCTACATTCCCCTCTGAGCGGAGGACAACAATCTTCTTTCCAGGTCAAGCCGCCAGGTCAGACTCCCGGGTGAGGGGACATTTCCCGGAGTTTTGTCAGCTGGTCCGCTGTTGGCGGAGACTCCGGATCGACCTCGGGCCGTTCTGACTGACTCTTTAACCCTTTACTACTCTCGGACGTGAGCTCTGGCGGCAATAGCCGAGGATGCCCTCAGGGCTCCTTGGAGTTTCTGGTTAGTCTATCTTGCCTTTTTTTCCTTTTTTTTTTTCTATTTCTACCTCACTTTCGGTAACACAGGAGGGGAGAAGGCGCGCTAGTCCTCCTGGTGGCTCCGGTTTGGCCGCGCACGACTTAAAGATCCAGCCTGCACCTGTTGTCAGAGGAGCCTTGGCTCCTACCTCTGCAGGACTGTCTACTTCAACAGGGTCCTTTTTCTTTGTTCAATCTTACACTGGTTTCGTTCACGAGACCTCAGAAGGGAGAAGTTCCCTAGTTCGGTTATGCCTACTGGGCCCCGATTTCGGAAGTCTGTTACCTCTTCTCGCTTTTGCCACTTTGGGAAACTTTAAGGGGCATAGTGTGGATAACAGGGGTTTTCCCCTTTTTGATTTACCATTCAGCTGTCATCTTTGGTTTTCTCTGGGAAGTTTACTCGGCTGCACTTCAAACTACGTTGACCTGAATTTTAGGTCTCTGCTCTTTCGGTTTTCTTCCAAAAGAAATTAGCCTGGTGGCCGTAAGTTCGGGCTCTCTTTCAGGGAGTACTCTATTGGCAACTCCCCCTTTTCGACTGGGGTAACGGCTGAGCTTCACACTCAGCGGTCGTTTCTTCCAGGGGGATGTCTGTTTTTCATATAAACCTGACACTGGTGTTTTCGGCCCTCTTTGAATGTTGTCAGGGCTCACCAACTCTCTCTACAGAGGTCTTCGGCTATTCGACGAAGTGTTTTCTTCTTTGTTCTGTACGATGCTCCCGTACTAAATAGCCGGGGTCCCAGCATAAGCTGGGCTGTTGGATACATCTGACCATCAGACAGTCTTATTGGCGGTTGCTCGGGAGCCTCCGTTTTCCATTTCAGCGCACTCTATGCGCGTTGTGGGACCTTCGTGGGCGGCTGCCCGTGGAGTCTCCATGACTACTTTATGTCGGGCGGCTACTTGGTCGGGCCGACATACGTTTGTCAACTTCTATAAGTTTGACACTTTTGCGGCCTCTGCATCACAGTTTGGCCGAGCGGTTTTACAAGACTCTCAGCGCTCTCCCACCAGTTTTGGGAGCTCTGGGACGTCCCCATTGTAACTACGCTCCAGTGGCCCCTAGTGGATGAAGGAGAAATCAGGATTTTGGTACTTACCGATAAATACCTTTCTCCGATTCCACAGGGGCCACTGGACGCCCGCCCATTGCTGTTTCCTCCTTGTTTTTTGCTTAAATGTTTGCAGATCACTAGGTGCCTGCTGCTTGAGTTCAGGTTAACCTGTTTTTTGTTAGGTTCTGTTCCAGGTTTAGTTTGTGTTATCCTGGTTTACAGGGCGTCATTAACCTACCTTTTAAGGTTTGTTTATTCCAGCTCTCCTCGGGCACAGTTTTACGTAGACTGGCTTGGAGGGGAGATAGTAGGGGAGGAGCTAGCCACAGTGTTAGAATTTTAAAGTGCCAGCTCCCAATTACTGCCTACTATTTCCCCATTGTAACTACGCTCCAGTGGCCCCTGTGGAATCGGAGAAAGGGATTTATCGGTAAGTACCAAAATCCTGATTTGACTTGTTTTCACTTTTGTATGTTGGTGTGTGTGTGTGTGTGTGTGTGTGTGTGTGTGTGTGTGTTTTTTTTTTATTTTATTTATTTTTTGTTAATGTAAGACAGCTTCTAGTGGGTATGAGGCCTAAGGGCTGATTTAGAGATGTACACTAATGCAATTGTGATTTTGTACACTGCTCAACTGCTGATTTTAGCAAGTGAAGTTGCTTTCCTAAAATGAAAATGGACGCCCATGTGAGTGAATGCAACTTTCGCAATTTGCGTACACACATACTTGAGTAGGTCTATGGCTACGCAGACTAGATGCAGCAGCAGACGCCATGTTTTTGTACGCAGGAGCTCGCAGCTGACATTGCATATTGCAAGATCTGGAGGGAATAAAAAATGAAAACTAGTAATTGTATACAGGTATATGTGTACCTACTAAATATTTAAAAATAGAAAAGATTGTATCCTTTGGATGCAGGTTATGCCCTTTATTTATCAGTGACTACACCCATAATAATGTGGTAGGTCAAATCCCTTTTCTCTAACGTCCTAGTGGATGCTGGGGACTCCGTAAGGACCATGGGGAATAGATGGGCTCTGCAGGAGACATGGGCACTTTAAGAAATAATTTAGATTCTGGTGTGCTCTGGCTCCTCCCTCTATGTCCCTCCTCCAGACCTCAGTTTGAATCTGTGCCCGGACGAGCTGGGTGCTGTAAAGTGAGCTCTCCTGAGCTTGCTGTAAGAAAGTATTTTGTTAGGTTTTTTAATTTCAGGGAGCTCTGCTGGCAACAGACTCCCTGCATCGTGGGACAGAGGAGAGAGAAGCAGCCCTACTCTCTGAAGATAGGTCCTGCTTCTTAGGCTACTGGACACCATTAGCTCCAGAACGATTGTACACAGGATCTCGCCCTCGTCGTCCGATCCCAGAGCCGCGCCGTCCCCCTCGCAGAGCCGGAAGACAGAAGCCGGGTGAGCATAAGAAGCAAGAAGACTTCGAAATCGGCGGCAGAAGACTCCAGTCTTCACTGAGGTAGCGCACAGAACTGCAGCTGTGCGCCATTGCTCCCACACACACCTCACATACTCCGGTCACTGTAAGGGCGCAGGGGGGGGCGCCCTGGGCAGCAATTGGGACCTCTTTGGCAAAAGTTTAGCATATATACAGTTGGGCACTGTATATATGTATGAGCCCCCGCCAAGAAAATGTATATTTAAGCGGGACAGAAGCCTGCCGTCGAGGGGGCAGGGCTTCTTCCTCATCACTCACCAGCGCCATGTTTTTCTCCACAGCACCGCTGAGAGGAAGCTCCCCAGCCTCTCCCCTGCAGATACACGGTAGAAGAGGGTAAAAAGAGAGGGGGGGGGCACATAATTAGGTGCAAAAATCATTTTCTCTATCGTCCTAAGTGGATGCTGGGGTTCCTGAAAGGACCATGGGAAATAGCGGCTCCGCAGGAGACAGGGCACAAAAGTAAAGCTTTTACAGGTCAGGTGGTGTGTACTGGCTCCTCCCCCCATGACCCCCCTCCAGACTCCAGTTAGATTTTTGTGCCCGGCCGAGAAGGGTGCAATTCTAGGTGGCTCTCATAAAGAGCTGCTTAGAGAGTTTAGCTTAGGTTTTTTATTTTACAGTGATTCCTGCTGGCAACAGGATCACTGCAACGAGGGACAGAGGGGAGAAGAAGTGAACTCACCTGCGTGCAGGATGGATTGGCTTCTTGGCTACTGGACATGAAGCTCCAGAGGGACGATCACAGGTACAGCCTGGATGGTCACCGGAGCCACGCCGCCGGCCCCCTCACAGATGCTGAAGCAAGAAGAGGTCCAGAATCGGCGGCTGAAGACTCCTGCAGTCTTCTTAAGGTAGCGCACAGCACTGCAGCTGTGCGCCATTTTCCTCTCAGCACACTTCACACGGCAGTCACTGAGGGTGCAGGGCGCTGGGGGGGGGGGGGCGCCCTGGGAGGCAAATGAAAACCTTTAAAAAGGCTAAAAATACCTCACATATAGCCCCAGAGGCTATATGGAGATATTTACCCCTGCCTAAATGTACTAAATAGCGGGAGACGAGCCCGCCGAAAAAGGGGCGGGGCCTATCTCCTCAGCACACGGCGCCATTTTCTGTCACAGCTCCGCTGGTCAGGAAGGCTCCCAGGTCTCTCCCCTGCACTGCACTACAGAAACAGGGTATAACAGAGAGGGGGGGCAAAATAAATGGCAATATATTAATATAAAAGCAGCTATAAGGGAACACTTAATCATAAGGCTATCCCTGTCATATATAGCGCTTTTTGGTGTGTGCTGGCAGACTCTCCCTCTGTCTCCCCAAAGGGCTAGTGGGTCCTGTCTTCGTATAGAGCATTCCCTGTGTGTCTGCTGTGTGTCGGTACGTGTGTGTCGACATGTATGAGGACGTTATTGGTGTGGAGGCGGAGCAATTGCCAAATATGAGGATGTCACCTCCTAGGGGGTCGACACCAGAATGGATGCCTTTATTTGTGGAATTACGGGATAGCGTCAACTCGCTTAAGCAGTCGTTTGCCGACATGAGGCGGCCGGACACTCAATTAGTGCCTGTCCAGGCGCCTCAAACACCGTCAGGGGCTGTAAAACGCCCCTTGCCTCAGTCGGTCGACACAGACCCAGACACAGGCACTGATTCCGGTGGTGAAGGTGACGAATCAACCGTATTTTCCAGTAGGGCCACACGTTATATGATTTTGGCAATAAAGGAGATGTTACATTTAGCTGATACTACAGGTACCACTAAACAGGGTATTATGTGGGGTGTGAAAAAACTACCAGTAGTTTTTACCGAATCAGAAGAATTAAATGACGTGTGTGATGAAGCGTGGGGTGCCCCGATAAAAAACTGCTAATTTCAAAGAAGTTATTGGCTTTATACCCTTTCCCGCCAGAGGTTAGGGAGCGCTGGGAAACACCTCCTAGGGTGGACAAAGCGCTAACACGCTTATCAAAACAAGTGGCGTTACCCTCTCCTGAGACGGCCGCACTTAAAGATCCATCAGATAGGAGGATGGAAAATATCCAAAAAGGTATATACACACATGCAGGTGTTATACTACGACCAGCTATTGCGACTGCCTGGATGTGCAGTGCTGGGGTAGTTTGGTCAGAGTCCCTGATCGAAAATATTGATACCCTGGACAGGGACAATATTTTACTGTCGTTAGAACAAATAAAGGATGCATTTCTTTATATGCGTGATGCACAGAGAGATATCTGCACACTGGCATCACGGGTAAGTGCTATGTCCATTTCGGCCAGAAGAGCTTTATGGACACGACAGTGGACAGGCGATGCGTAGAGGAGTTATTTGGGGTCGGTCTATCGGATTTGGTGGCCACGGCTACGGCCGGGAAATCCACCTTTCTACCTCAAGTCACTCCCCAACAGAAAAAGGCACCGACCTTTCAACCGCAGCCCTTTCGTTCCTTTAAAAATAAGAGAGCAAAAGGCTATTCATATCTGCCACGAGGCAGAGGACGAGGGAAGAGACAGCAACAGGCAGCTCCTTCCCAGGAACAGAAGCCCTCCCCGGCTTCTACAAAAGCCTCAGCATGACGCTGGGGCTTCGCAAGCGGACTCGGGGGCGGTAGGCGGTCGTCTCAAGAATTACAGCGCGCAGTGGGCTCACTCGCAGGTAAATCCCTGGATCCTGCAGATAATATCTCAGGGGTACAGGTTGAAATTAGAGACAGAGCCACCTCGCTGTTTCCTGAAGTCTGCTTTACCAACGTCCCCCTCAGAAAGGGAGACGGTTTTGGAAGCCATTCACAAGCTGTATTCTCAGCAGGTGATAGTCAAGGTACCTCTTCTACAACAAGGGAAGGGGTATTATTCCACTCTTTTTGTGGTACCGAAGCCGGATGGCTCGGTAAGGCCTATTCTAAATCTGAAGTCCTTGAACCTGTACATAAAGAAGTTCAAGTTCAAGATGGAGTCACTCAGAGCAGTGATAGCGAACCTGGAAGAAGGGGACTTTATGGTATCCTTGGACATCAAGGATGCGTATCTCCACGTTCCAATTACCCCTCACACCAGGGGTACCTCAGGTTCGTTGTACAAAACTGTCACTATCAGTTTCAGACGCTGCCGTTTGGTTTGTCCACGGCACCTCGGGTCTTTACAAAGGTAATGGCCGAGATAATATTTCTTCTTCGAAGAAAAGGCGTATTAATTATCCCATACTTGGACGATCTCCTAATAAGGGCAAGGTCCAGAGAACAGCTAGAGATGGGTTTAGCACTATCTCAAGAGGTGCTAAAGCAGCACGGATGGATTCTGAATATTCCAAAATCCCAATTAATGCCGACAACTCGTCTGCTGTTCCTGGGGATGATTCTGGACACAGTTCAGAAAAAGGTTTTTCTTCCCGAAGAAAAAGCCAAGGAGTTATCTGACCTGGTCAGGAACCTCCTAAAACCAGGAAAGGTGTCTGTACATCAATGCACAAGAGTCCTGGGAAAAAATGGTAGCTTCTTACGAAGCAATCCCTTTCGGCAGATTCCATGCAAAGGGATCTGTTGGACAAATGGTCAGGGTCGCATCTTCAGATGCACCTGCGGATAACCCTGTCGCCGAGGACAAGGGTATCCCTTCTGTGGTGGTTGCAGGAGGCTCATCTATTGGAGGGCCGCAGATTCGGCATGCAGGATTGGATCCTGGTGACCACGGATGCCAGCCTGAGAGGCTGGGGAGCAGTCACACAGGGAAGAAATTTCCAGGGAGTGTGGTCGAGCCTGAAAAAGTCTCTTCACATAAGCATTCTGGAACTAAGAGCAATCTACAATGCTCTAAGCCAGGCGGAACCTCTGCTTCAAGGAAGACCGGTGTTGATCCAGTCGGACAACATCACGGCAGTCGCCCATGTAAACAGACAGGGCGGCACAAGAAGCAGGAGGGCAATGGCAGAAGCTGCCAGGATCCTTCGCTGGGCGGAGAATCACGTGATAGCACTGTCAGCAGTATTCATCCCGGGCGTGGACAACTGGGAAGCAGACTTCCTCAGCAGACACGACCTTCACCCGGGAGAGTGGGGACTTCATCCAGAAGTTTTCCACATGCTATTAAACCGTTGGGTAAAACCAATGGTGGACATGATGGCGTCTCGCCTCAACAAAACACTGGACAGGTATTGCGCCAGGTCAAGAGATCCGCAGGCAATAGCTGTGGACGCGCTGGTAACACCTTGGGTGTACCAGTCGGTATATGTGTTTCCTCCTCTGCCTCTCATACCAAAGGTATTGAGGATTATACGGCAAAGAGGAGTAAGACTAGTGGCTCCGGATTGGCCAAGAAGGACTTGGTACCCGGAACTTCAAGAGATGGTCACGGACGATCCGTGGCCTCTACTTCTGAGAAGGGACCTGCTTCAGCAGGGTCCTTGTTTTTTTCAAGACTTACCGCGGCTGCGTTTGACGGCATGGCGTTTGAATGCCAGATCCTAAAAGGAAAAGGCATTCCAGAAGAAGTCATTCCTACTTTGATAAAGGCAAGGAAGGAAGTCACCGCGAAGCATTATCGCCGTATTTGGCGAAAATATGTTGCGTGGTGCGAGCAGCGGAGTGCTCCGATGGAGGAATTTCAACTGGGTCGTTTTCCTACATTTCCTGCAATCAGGATTGTCTATGGGTCTCAAATTGGGATCTATTAAGGTTCAAATTTCGGCCCTATCAATATTCTTCCAAAAAGAATTGGCCTCAGTCCCTGAGGTCCAGATTTTTATCAAAGGAGTACTGCATATACAGCCTCCTGTGGTGCCTAAGGTGGCACCGTGGGATCTAAATGTAGTTTTAGATTTCCTCAAATCCAATTGGTTTGAACCACTAAAGAATGTGGATTTGAAATATCTCACATGGAAAGTGACTATGTTACTGGCCCTGGCTTCGGCCGGGAGAGTATCTGAACTGGCGGCTTTGTTTTATAAAAGCCCTTATTTAAATTTCCATTCGACATAGGGCAGAGCTGCGGACGCGTCCGCATTTTCTCCCTAAGGTGGTATCAGCGTTTCACCTGAACCAGCCTATTGTAGTGCCTGCGGCTACAGACGACTTGAAGGACTCCAAGTTGTTGGACGTTGTCAGAGCCTTAAAAATATACATTTAAAGGACGGCTGGAGTCAGAAAATCTGACTCGCTGTTTATACTGTATGCACCCAACAAGTTGGGTGCACCTGCTTCTAAGCAGTCGATTGCTTGTTGGATTTGTAACAAAATTCAACTTGTACATTCTGTGGCAGGCCTGCCACAGCCTAAATCTGTTAAGGCCCATTCCGCAAGGAAGGTGGGCTCATCTTGGGCGGCTGCCCGAGGGGTCTCGGCATTACAACTCTGCCGAGCAGCTACGTGGTCAGGGGAGAACACGTTTGTAAATTTTTACAAATTTGATACCCTGGCAAAGGAGGACCTGGAGTTCTCTCATTCAGTGCTGCAGAGTCATCCGCACTCTCCCGCCCGTTTGGGAGCTTTGGTATAATCCCCATGGTCCTTTCAGGAACCCCAGCATCCACTTAGGACGATAGAGAAAATAAGAATTTACTTACCGATAATTCTATTTCTCGGAGTCCGTAGTGGATGCTGGGCGCCCATCCCAAGTGCGGATTATCTGCAATACTTGTACATAGTTATTGTTAACTAATTCGGGTTATTGTTTAGGAAGCCATCTTTCAGAGGCTCCTCTGTTATCATACTGTTAACTGGGTTTAGATCACAAGTTGTACGGTGTGATTGGTGTGGCTGGTATGAGTCTTACCCGGGATTCAAAATCCTCCCTTATTGTGTACGCTCGTCCGGGCACAGTACCTAACTGGAGTCTGGAGGGGGGTCATGGGGGGAGGAGCCAGTACACACCACCTGACCTGTAAAAGCTTTACTTTTGTGCCCTGTCTCCTGCGGAGCCGCTATTCCCCATGGTCCTTTCAGGAACCCCAGCATCCACTACGGACTCCGAGAAATAGAATTATCGGTAAGTAAATTCTTATTATAAACAGCAGCTATTGGGTTAACATTAAGTTACTGTGTTATTCCTGGGTTAATAGCGCTGGGGTGTGTGCTGGCATACTCTCTCTCTGTCTCTCCAAAGGGCCTTGTGGGGGAATTGTCTTCAGATGAGCATTCCCTGAGTGTGTGGTGTTGGTACGTGTGTGTCGACATGTCTGAGGTAAAAGGCTCCCCTAAGGAGGAGATGGAGCAAATATGTGTGTAAGGGGCGTCTGTCGACAACGCCGACACCTGTTTGGATATGTGTAATTAAGTGCGAAGGTGAATTTATTGCACAAAAGATTAGAGAACAGACAGGGAATCTACCCATGTCTGTCCCTATGCCGCAGAGACCTTCAGAGTCTCTCAATGCTCACTATCCAAAATAATAGACACTGATATCGACACGGAGTCTGACTCCAGTGTCGACTACGATAATGCAAAGTTACAGCCAAAATGGCAGGAAAGTATTCAATATATGATTATTGTAATAAAAGATGATTTGCATATCACTGATGATTCATCTGTCCCTGACACAAGGGTACACATGTTTAAGGGGAAGAGAGCCGAGCTAAATTTCCCTCATCTCATGAAGAAAAAGAGCGGGAATCTCCAGACAAGAGACTGCAGTTTCCCACAAGGAATTCTCAGGGAGTATCCTTCCCCTACTAGGGCCAGGATACGATGGGAATCTTCCCCTAGGGTGTCACGTTTGCCCAAAAGGTAGCCCTGACTTAACAGCTATCCTCAGGGATCCTGCAGATAGCGTGCACATTCAGGTACACTACTCAGACCGGTGATTGTGTCGGCATGGGTTTATAGCGCTGTAGCAGCGTGGACCCTAGTATGTATGTATGTATGTGTATATGTGCGTGTGTGTGTGTGTATATATATATATATATATATATATATATATATATATATATATATATATATATATATATATATATATATATATATATATTAAAGATGCTGTCTTAAGATATAGAGATAGATAGATAGATACAAAAGGCATTTGTCTAGAAGAATCCTTCATGCAGTTTGCAAGTCGGTGGGAATTGCCACAGGTGGATATGATGGCATCACGCCTCAACAAAAAGCTACAGAGGTATTGCGCCAGGTCATGAGACCCTCAGGCGATAGCTGTGGATGCACTGGTGACACCGTGGGTGTTCCAGTCAGTCTATTTATTTCCTCCTCTTCCTCTCATACCCAAGGTGCTGAGGATAATAAGAAAAAGAGGAGTGAGAACAATCCTCATTGTTCCAGATTGGCCACGAAGGACCTGGTATCCAGATCTGCAAGAAATGCTCACAGAGGACCCTTGGCCTCTTCCTCTAAGACAGAACCTGTTGCAACAGGGGCCCTGTCTGTTCCAAGAGTTACCGCGGCTGCGTTTGACGGCATGGCGGTTGAACGCCGGATCCTAGCAGAAAAGGGCATTCCGGACGAGGTCATTCCTACGCGGATAAAGGCTAGGAAGGACGTGACCGCTAAACATTATCACCGTATATGGTGAAAATGTTTCTTGGTGTGAGGCCAGGAATGCTCCTACAGAGGAATTCCAGCTGGGCCGTTTCCTTCACTTCCTACAGTCAGGAGTGAATTTGGGCCTAAAATTGGGTTCCATTAAGGTCCAGATTTCGTCCCTATCCATTTTCTTTCGAAAAGAGTTGACTTCTCTACCAGAAGTTCAGACGTTTGTAAGGGAGTGCTGCATATTCAGCCTCCAGTGGCACCTTGGGATCTTAACGTGGGTTAAGTTTCCTGAAATCACACTGGTTTGAACCACTTAAAACGGTGGAGTTCAAATATCTCACGTGGAAAGTGGTCATGCTATTAGCCTTGGCTTCGGCTAGGCGTGTGTCAGAATTAGCGGCTTTGTCACATAAAAGCCCCTATCTGGTTTTCCATATGGATAGAGCAGAATTGCGGACCCGTCCACAATTTCTGTCAAAAGTGGTGTCATCTTTTCATATGAACCAACCTATTGTGGTGCCTGTGGCTACTCGTGACTTGGAGGATTCCGAGTTACTGGATGTGGTCAGGGCTTTGAAGGTTTATGTAGCCAGAACGGCTAGAGTCAGAAAAACGGAGTCACTGTTTATCCTGTATGCATCCAACAAGCTGGGTGCTCCTGCTTCAAAGCAAACTATTGCTCGCTGGATCTGTAACACAATTCAGCAGGCTCATTCTGCGGCTGGATTGCCGCTGCCAAAATCAGTTAAAGCCCATTCCACAAGGAAGGTGGGCTCTTCTTGGGCGGCTGCCATTACAACTATGCCGAGCTGCTACTTGGTCAGGTTCAAACACTTTTGCGAAGTTCTACAAGTTGATACCCTGGCTGAGGAGGACCTATTGTTTGCTCAATCTGTGCTGCAGAGTCATCCGCACTCTCCCGCCCGTTTGGGAGCTTTGGTATAATCCCCATGGTCCTTACGGAGTCCCCAGCATCCACTAGGACGTTAGAGAAAATAAGATTTTACTTACTGGTAAATCTATTTCTCGTAGTCCGTAGTGGATGCTGGGCGCCCGTCCCAAGTGCGGACTTTTTCTGCAATACTTGTATATAGTTATTGCTGCAATAAGGGCTATGTTATTGTTGCATCAGGGTTGAACTGATGCTCTGTTGTTGTTCATACTGTTGACTGGGTAAGTTTATCACAAGTTATACGGTGTGATTGGTGTGGCTGGTATGAGTCTTGCCCTGGATTTCCAAAATCCTTTCCTTGTACTGTCAGCTCTTCCGTGCACAGTTTCTCTAACTGAGGTCTGGAGGAGGAACATAGAGGGAGGAGCCAGAGCACACCAGAATCTAAATTCCTTCTTAAAGTGCCCATGTCTCCTGCGGAGCCCGTCTATTCCCCATGGTCCTTACGGAGTCCCCAGCATCAACTACGGACTACGAGAAATAGATTTACCGGTAAGTAAATCTTATTTTTACCCATGGGCATAAGAACTGTACTGCAAAAATAAGTGAAGCAAGTTTGCTCTATGTAAGGAGAACCTAATCATGAGTTAAAGAAACCAAAGTACATGTTCATCTCCCAAGAGAGGAGTACATCTGACATCTTTTGTGCAGAGACATTAGGTTTAAAATATACTTTATAACAAGTTTTATTTATTATTGTTAGCTTTTATTTATATAACTCCGCATGTGGCCCGCAGCGTTGTACAGAGGGCAAACAAGTCAGTACATTGTAAAACATAAAAAATACAGTAATCAAAAACATTACAAGTAACACAATTCTCAACACCGCTATTAATAGTCTGAATGGGTAACCGGGTGTAGTGGGAGTAATTGACGCAAGCTGAAAGCTGTGCACAATAATGTGGTTTGACAAGCAGGTCCAGAATTACTGAAAGAGGTGCGAAGAGTGAGCGGTACAAGGGGTAGAGAGCCCAGAGAGCAGGTGCAGATGTAGTTGGTGCACAAGAGTTGTAGGTAATAGGAAAAAAAAAACTGCTTTTAAATCCCACAACCAAAATTCCAGAATCTCGTTTTTGAGATTTTTCTTTGGTGGTGATTCCGTTATTTTTGGGCCTATGTAAGTAATGGGAACCCAATGGCCGATATTCAATTGTTTTGAAGATCGGCACAAATGCAGCAGACACCCACTACTTAAAGTGTTTGTCGTGTCCAAATACTTCAGGGTTACCTGTGTAAAGTGGTTGAACCCGTATGTATTATTGGGCGCACTGCCGAAAGGGCAGATTTCTGCTCGCCAACTCAGGAGGGTGCGAACAGAAATAATGAGCACCAGTTTCACTCAAGCCCATCGGCAAAACAATTGAATAGCTCCCGTCTGTTACCCAAAAACAGTTGAATTCCCCCCTTTTGAATAGGGGGAATTCATGTGGATGTCTCAGTCTGCAGTTAACAAGGATTTCTTTTCAGTCCGGATCAGACTTGAAAAGAAATCTGCATTAAATGGCCAGATTGCGAGTGCTGTGAACGTGTTAACCCATACTGTAGGTCTGGGAATTTATCCCGTATTCTACGGGTTAATGCACATTAGCGTGCTAATTTTACTGAGCGAGAAAAAGCAGCTGTAGCTGAATAGCCTGGGTGTAAAAACCCAAGGCTATAGCCCATTTCCCCCATAGTAATCTGAATGAATTCTCCCCCATAGTGAGATTACTTTTTATTCCTTCTATTTTCTGTTGCATTTGAAATAACTGAATCAGTGATTATTTGCCCTACAAGACATTGCTTGTTTTCTGTCCAATTAATGTGTTTTTACATTTCTGCTGTTCTGCCTTTGTAGATATTTTGGCACTTTGTTCTCTAGTATGTTAGGCATAGGCACCCTGTGGCACTCAAACTGCTGTGGAACTGCACTGCCCAGCATGCCCTAACAGCAAAACTGTGGGCATGCTGGGATGTATAGATCCACGCATTGCCTACCCCTTATGTATACAAATGAGTATATTCAATACCTGTCGGATCCTTTCCGATGGAAAGGGTCCGACAGGTCTGTATTCAGTGCCGCTGGCAAATCCGTCAGGTTTGGGCCGTTCCGACACTGCAAATCCGACTTTTTTTAAAAGTCTGACGTTGTCAGAAATGGGGCTAAAACCTGTCGTGTTTGGCTGCACTTCCGACAATACACGCGGCTGAAGCCGCCGATCCACGTGTATTCCAACAGCTTTCCGACAAGTCAGGGATTCCCGACTTGACAGAAAAAAAAACAGCCCCCTATTGAATAGGTCGGAACTCCTTCCGACCTAAATCTGTCGGAAGCTGCAGTTTTTCCGACAAGACGGCAGCTTCCGACACTTATTGACTATACCCCAATGTGTACATGACAGATAGGCGTTTGTACTCTGCTGATGTGGCAGTGCTAGAAAGCAAACTGTGTTGTGGAAAAGAGTGAATCCTATGTTACAGAACGTCCTTTCTGGCCACCTTATTTACTTAACGTGGGTATGGCTCACCCGCTGATGTGAACCCAGTCACTGTAAATGAGTGCTCTGCAGTTACCATTAGCATGGTTCTAATGCTGCACAGTTACACATATGCCTGTTTGCATAACGTATCTTGTATGAATTTGCACTGCACACGCTTATAAAAGGGCGCTTGTAAATACTGACACTGAAGAGTCTTCTGCCTTTCCATTGCATCTATGCTTACATAGGGGTCGATTCTATTCGGCAACTTAAGAATAGCGCCGGGAATTAGCTCCCGACGCTATTCAATTCAGCTGCTAGTGACCCGCAATTGTCGGGAATTCTTCTCTCATCCCCGGGGGATGAGAGAAGAAACCCGACAAAAGTGCTGCCTCGCGGCCGGAGCGAGGCTGATTCTGTCGGGAATCAGCATCGCCGCGGGTAGTTAAGTCGGAGAATACCCGTTCTCCCGACAAAACTACCTGTTAAGTCGGCGAGAACGGGACATCGCCGACTTAACTGGAGCTGAATTGAATAGCGTCGGGAGCTAATTCCCGGCGCTATTCTTAAGTTGCCGAATAGAATCGACCCCATTTAAAGAGGTGAAACTGGGTTGTGACAGGTGTTCTCATGTAGGCATAGTTCAGCGGGGACGTGTTCAGCAAATGCAGACGTGCATATAAGCGAAAATAAACCTATTTAAAGATATATATATATATATATATATATATATATATATATATATATATATATATATATATATATATATATTTTGTTTGTACCTAGTATTGGAGCCTGCAAGTTTGCGCTGTTGTTTGTGACCTGTAGAGTACATCTCATGATGTGTACAACCCAGCGTGTGGGCGAATGTACTCATATATATATATTTTTTCCTTTCTATTTGAGCAATATATTCCCAGCTCTGCATTAGGCCTAATACACCTCTCTAGTTGTACTAGACATTGGGCCTAATTCAGACTTGATCATAGATGTGCGAGAAAACGCACATCTACTATCAATTTCTTTGACATGCGGGGTGACGTCCAGCACAGGGCAAGTCCGCCCCACATGCCGGATCCAGCGTATGCGCATGTGTAGATGTGCAGAAATCGCATCATAGCGATTTTTGCACATCAGCGTCAGGGTCTGAATCGGCCCAATTGCTGCTACAGTTATTGCATAAATCGTTATAGCTTAGGAGCACATTAATTCCCTATGAACACACAGCTTGGCAACTTGTTTTTTTCTTGGTCAGTATTGTACTTTAGTGGATTGTGGTAATCAGTGGATTCATGTAGGGTTTATACCAGTTGTGAGCGTTTTTTTAATTTTATTTTTTTAATTGTACCAGTTCTTAAAAATAAGAATTTACTTACCGATAATTCTATTTCTCGTAGTCCGTAGTGGATGCTGGGGACTCCGTAAGGACCATGGGGAATAGCGGCTCCGCAGGAGACTGGGCACAAAAGTAAAGCTTTAGGACTACCTGGTGTGCACTGGCTCCTCCCCCTATGACCCTCCTCCAAGCCTCAGTTAGGATACTGTGCCCGGACGAGCGTACACAATAAGGAAGGATTTTGAATCCCGGGTAAGACTCATACCAGCCACACCAATCACACCGTATAACTTGTGATCTAAACCCAGTTAACAGCATGATAACAGAGGAGCCTCTAGAAAAGATGGCTCACTACAGCAATAACCCGATTTTTGGTAACAATAACTATGTACAAGTATTGCAGACAATCCGCACTTGGGATGGGCGCCCAGCATCCACTACGGACTACGAGAAATAGAATTATCGGTAAGTAAATTCTTATTTTCTCTGACGTCCTAGTGGATGCTGGGGACTCCGTAAGGACCACGGGGATTATACCAAAGCTCCCAAACGGGCGGGAGAGTGCGGATGACTCTGCAGCACCAAATGAGAGAACTCCAGGTCCTCCTCAGCCAGGGTATCAAATTTGTAGAATTTTACAAACGTATTTGCTCCTGACCAAGTAGCTGCTCGGCAAAGTTGTAAAGCCGAGACCCCTCGGGCAGCCGCCCAAGATGAGCCCACCTTCCTTGTGGAGTGGGCATTTACAGATTTTTGGCTGTGGCAGGCCTGCCACAGAATGTGCAAGCTGAATTGTACTACAAATCCAACGAGCAATAGTCTGCTTAGAAGCAGGAGCACCCAGCTTGTTGGGTGCATACAGGATAAACAGCGAGTCAGATTTTCTGACTCCAGCCGTCCTGGAAACATATATTTTCAGGGCCCTGACAACGTCTAGCAACTTGGAGTCCTCCAAGTCCCTAGTAGCCGGAGGCACCACAATAGGTTGTTTCAGGTGAAACGCTGAAACCACCTTAGGGAGAAACTGAGGACGAGTCCTCAATTCCGCCCTGTCCGAATGGAAAATCAGATAAGGGCTTTTACAGGATAAAGCCGCCAATTCTGACACGCGCCTGGCCCAGGCCAGGGCCAACAGCATGACCACTTTCCATGTGAGATATTTTAACTCCACAGATTTAAGTGGTTCAAACCAATGTGACTTTTGGAACCCAAAAACTACATTGAGATCCCAAGGTGCCACTGGAGGCACAAAAGGAGGCTGTATATGCAGTACCCCTTTTACAAACGTCTGAACTTCAGGGACTGAAGCTAGTTCTTTTTGGAAGAAAATTGACAGGGCCGAAATTTGAACCTTAATGGACCCCAATTTCAGGCCCATAGACACTCCTGTTTGCAGGAAATGTAGGAATCGACCCAGTTGAATTTCCTCCGTCGGGCCTTACTGGCCTCGCACCACGCAACATATTTTCGCCAAATGCGGTGATAATGTTTTGCGGTTACATCCTTCCTGGCTTTGATCAGGATAGGGATGACTTCATCCGGAATGCCTTTTTCCTTCAGGATCCGGCGTTTAACCGCCATGCCGTCAAACGCAGCCGCGGTAAGTCTTGGAACAGACAGGGTCCTTGCTGGAGCAGGTCCCTTCTTAGAGGTAGAGGCCACGGATCCTCCGTGAGCATCTCTTGAAGTTCCGGTTACCAAGTCCTTCTTGGCCAAACCGGAGCCACGAATATAGTGCTTACTCCTCTCCATCTTATAATTCTCAGTACCTTGGGTATGAGAGGCAGAGGAGGGAACACATACACTGACTGGTACACCCACGGTGTTACCAGAGCATCTACAGCTATTGCCTGAGGGTCCCTTGACCTGGCGCAATACCTGTCGAGTTTTTCCCAACGGTTTATAATCATGTGGAAGACTTCTGGGTGAAGTCCCCACTCTCCCGGGTGGAGGTCGTGTCTGCTGAGGAAGTCTGCTTCCCAGTTGTCCACTCCCGGAATGAATATTGCTGACAGTGCTATCACATGATTTTCCGCCCAGCGAAGAATCCTTGCAGCTTCTGCCATTGCCCTCCTGCTTCTTGTGCCACCCTGTCTGTTTACGTGGGTGACTGCCGTGATGTTGTCCGACTGGATCAACACCGGCTGACCTTGAAGCAGAGGTCTTGCTAAGCTTAGAGCACTGTAAATGGCCCTTAGCTTCAGGATATTTATGTGAAGTGATGTCTCCAGGCTTGACCATAAGCCCTGGAAATTCCTTCCCTGTGTGACTGCTCCCCAGCCTCGCAGGCTGGCATCCGTGGTCACCAGGACCCAGTCCTGAATGCCGAATCTGCGGCCCTCTAGAAGATGAGCACTCTGCAACCACCACAGGAGGGACACCCTTGTCCTTGGTGACAGGGTTATCCGCTGATGCATCTGAAGATGCGACCCGGACCATTTGTCCAGCAGGTCCCACTGGAAAGTTCTTGCGTGGAATCTGCCGAATGGGATTGCTTCGTAGGAAGCCACCATTTTTCCCAGAACCCTTGTGCATTGATGCACTGAGACTTGGCTCGGTTTTAGGAGGTTCCTGACTAGCTCGGATAACTCCCTGGCTTTCTCCTCCGGGAGAAACACCTTTTTCTGGACTGTGTCCAGGATCATCCCTAGGAACAGAAGACGAGTCGTCGGAACCAGCTGCGATTTTGGAATATTGAGAATCCAACCGTGCTGCCGCAACACTACCTGAGATAGTGCTACACCGACCTCCAACTGTTCTCTGGATCTTACCCTTATCAGGAGATCGTCCAAGTAAGGGATAACTAAAACTCCCTTCCTTCGAAGGAGTATCATCATTTCGGCCATTACCTTGGTAAAGACCCGGGGTGCCGTGGACCTCGGAGGGAGACGTCGGTAAAGCCGACTTTCGGAAACGGCGAGGGGGAGACGTCTCGAATTCCAATTTGTACCCCTGAGATACCACCTGAAGGATCCAGGGGTCTACTTGCGAGTGAGCCCACTGCGCGCTGAAATTCTTGAGACTGGCCCCCACCGTGCCTGAGTCCGCTTGTAAAGCCCCAGCGTCATGCTGAGGGCTTGGCAGAGGCGGGAGAGGGCTTCTGTTCCTGGGAACTGGCTGATTTCTGCAGCCTTTTTCCTCTCCCTCTGTCACGGGGCAGAAATGAGGAACCTTTTGCCCGCTTGTCCTTATGGGAACGAAAGGACTGCGCCTGATAATACGGCGTCTTCTTATGTTGAGAGGCGACCTGGGGTAAAAACGTGGATTTCCCAGCTGTTGCCGTGGCCACCAGGTCTGAAAGACCGACCCCAAATAACTCCTCCCCTTTATAAGGCAATACTTCCATATGCCGTTTGGAATCCGCATCACCTGACCACTGTCGTGTCCATAACCCTCTTCTGGCAGAAATGGACAACGCACTTACTCTTGATGCCAGTCGGCAAATATTCCGCTGTGCATCACGCATATATAGAAATGCATCTTTTAAATGTTCTATAGGCAATAATATACTGTCCCTATCTAGTGTATCAATATTTTCAGTCAGGGAATCCGACCACGCCAACCCAGCACTGCACATCCAGGCTGAGGCGATTGCTGGTCGCAGTATAACACCAGTATGTGTGTAAATACATTTTAGGATACCCTCCTGCTTTCTATCAGCAGGATCCTTAAGGGCGGCCATCTCAGGAGAGGGTAGAGCCCTTGTTTTGACAAGCGTGTGAGCGCTTTATCCACCCTAGGGGGTGTTTCCCAACGCACCCTAACCTCTGGCGGGAAAGGATATAATGCCAATAACTTTTTTATCAGGGGAAACCCACGCTTCATCACACACCTCATTTAATTTCTCAGATTCAGGAAAACTACAGGTAGTTTTTCCTCGCCGAACATAATACCCCTTTTGGTGGTACTCGTATTATCAGAAATGTGTAAAACATTTTTCATTGCCTCAATCATGTAACGTGTGGCCCTACTGGAAGTCACATTTGTCTCTTCACCGTCGACACTAGAGTCAGTATCCGTGTCGGCGTCTGTATCTGCCATCTGAGGTAACGGGCGCTTTAGAGCCCCTGACGGCCTATGAGACACCTGGACAGGCACAAGCTGAGTAGCCGGCTGTCTCATGTCAACCACTGTCTTTTGTAAAGTGCTGACACTGTTAATTCCTTCCAACAGTTCACCCACTCAGGTGTCGACCCCCTAGGGGGTGACATCCCTATTACAGGCAATTTGCTCCGCCTCCACATTTTCCTCCTCATACATGTCGACACAAACGTACCGACACACAGCACACACACAGGGAATGCTCTGATAGAGGACAGGACCCCACTAGCCCTTTGGGGAGACAGAGGGAGAGTTTGCCAGCACACACCAGAGCGCTATATATATACAGGGATAACCTTATATAAGTGTTTTTCCCCTTATAGCTGCTGTATTGTTAATACTGCGCCTAATTAGTGCCCCCCTCTCTTTTTTTAACCCTTTCTGTAGTGTAGTGACTGCAGGGGAGAGCCAGGGGAGCTTCCCTCCAACGGAGCTGTGAGGGAAAATGGCGCCAGTGTGCTGAGGAGATAGGCTCCGCCCCTTTTTTTGCGGACTTTTCTCCTGCTTTTTTATGGATTCTGGCAGGGGTTAAAATTCATCCATATAGCCCTGGGGGTTATATGTGATGTATTTTCGCCAGCCAAGGTGTTTTTATTGCTGCTCAGGGCGCCCCCCCCCCCTAGCGCCCTGCACCCTCAGTGACCGAAGTGTGAAGTGTGCTGAGGAGCAATGGCGCACAGCTGCAGTGCTGTGCGCTACCTTGGTGAAGACAGGATGTCTTCTGCCGCCGATTTTCCGGACCTCTTCTTGCTTCTGGCTCTGTAAGGGGGCCGGCGGCGCGGCTCTGGGACCGGACTCCATGGCTGGGCCTGTGTTCGATCCCTCTGGAGCTAATGGTGTCCAGTAGCCTAAGAAGCCCAATCCACTCTGCACGCAGGTGAGTTCGCTTCTTCTCCCCTTAGTCCCTCGATGCAGTGAGCCTGTTGCCAGCAGGTCTCACTGAAAATAAAAAACCTAAAACTAAACTTTTCACTAAGCAGCTCAGGAGAGCCACCTAGTGTGCACCCTTCTCGTTCGGGCACAAAAATCTAACTGAGGCTTGGAGGAGGGTCATAGGGGGAGGAGCCAGTGCACACCAGGTAGTCCTAAAGCTTTACTTTTGTGCCCAGTCTCCTGCGGAGCCGCTATTCCCCATGGTCCTTACGGAGTCCCCAGCATCCACTAGGATGTCAGAGAAAATACATTCCCCATTACAACCTTTTCTCTTTTATCTTTGTGCAATATTACCACACATCACTCATGCCCCTAGGGACTTGTGACCTTAAAATGTTGTGGTGTTTAGCAGTAATGTTCCTAAGGTTTTTTTCAGGAAAGCTGCAGTTCTAACAGGACTTTGGGGGCTTATTTAATACGATTAGTGGGAGATGTATCAAACCTAAGGACAAGGGCTGAATTTGCTAATCACATTCTATTCTATGTAATGTAATGTATGAGATAAGTGATAGTTATACTCCTTTTGCTGTGGGCAACCCCTCCACTTGTCATCTTTAGAAAGTTTGCTGCATCTCCTCCAACATATTATACCTTTTGTAACTGAACTGATAAAATGTGAACTGCTCTGGTATTCATGTTTTATTTTTAATTTTTTTAAAGTAGCGTTTTGATGCAGAGGTAACCTATCCGAAATGGTGCTTTTGAATAACTACCCAATGTCTGTTAATTGTACACAAATCAATTCCAGCACTAAATAAGTAACCCATAAAAGGACCATTTTAATTACTATTATTAGTCAAGTCAACTCCAGTGTTTTCTGTGAGTCACTCGGATCCTTACAAAGAGCCTAAAAGCTTAGTAAGCTCCCACTTGTGAATATAGTAAATGCCTTCCTTTGCTTGTATAATATCCCCTTTTTACAACTTTAACATTACTTTTCAAAGAACTGAGTCCTTTTATTTGACATCTTTCAATTTCTATTCACTGGCAGGAGTTATTTGTGACCAATCGGTGTTTTTTCATTGCATATTTGGCATATTATTCCAAAGTTCATTCTGTATATATATTGCCCGGTTCACAAGGTTGTGTTGCGACAGTACCTTGATTACATTGCAGTGGTATGAAATTTTGTCTGTGGTGATGACATGTTTTGCCCTGTAACTGGTTAGGCTTGGAGTGATGCAAGAAATATTTGTGTTTAACCTCTGCAGTTTTTGGTGGTGTTCAGTTAGTGACGTTTTTGCGCATAGGCGAAACATTCAGCAGGAGCAAAAAAAAAGTTTTCACCCCTGCGCCAGTGAATTTTTTCGCCAATGCCTTTTTTGCTAAAAAAAGAAAAAGGAAAAGGCATTGTGAATATGCCTTAAAATGGTCGAAAATGGTCCGCAATGGAATATGCAAGGGGGTGAGTTCGATAGCTCCAGAATTTTCAGAGCTTATTAAATACCCCCCACTTAGTCTGTTACCTTTCTCAATATAAGAAACAGTCGGGATCCCGGTGAGGTAGGTGAGTCCCCCCTGTATGGGTGTCCACAACACCCATAGAGGGAGAATAGAACCTGTGGCGAGCGAAGTTGCACTCGCCCCACCTGCCGGCATTAGAACCTGTGGTGAGCGCTTAGTTGCACTCGCACCCCTGCCGGCATTCCGCCGCTCGGGATGCCGATGTCTGCATAATGACATTCGGTATCCCGAGCATCGGTAAATCATACTGAACACAATGATAGAGCAGATATGTTCATTTAGAACTTAACTTAAAATATTGGGCTCTTAATTTCTAGATATTAAGGTTGGTGTCAAACTAGCTTGTTTTGGACAGCAAATTTCTAATGCTAAATAAATAAACAAACAAACTGTATTTGGAATCTGCGGACTTGGAGAACACTGTGCCACTGTAACAGTATGCCCTGCACTAACTGCTCATGGGACAGTTCTACTGCTTGGCCTGGGCTACAATACTCACAGCCAGTTTAGTTACACACAAGCTTGTTAGATGCTCCTCTGGACTAATGGATGTTATGCACTTTATTTGATTTGCCAATTTACGTGATTAAAACTACATTTTGTTTAGTATACAGTTTAGGGGAAAAGCATAAAAAGACCTGGTATGATGTACCTCTGCTCAGATGTAGAGAAAACTAAGGTGGGTTCACATTATGGTTGACTTACAGAGTAGACTCTGATTAGAATTAAAAATATAGATTGTGGGTGTATCTATTTAGGCTCTAGGCGGTAAGCAAAGCAAATGCATGCTGAAGACTAAGTTTGGCACTCTGTGTGGGGAATTCAATAGGTTTTTCCTTGCGGCCACCACCAGATGTCACACAACAGGGCAATTCAATTGTTGCTCTGGGCACAATTAACTGCGGGGAGACACATTTCTTCTTGCAGGCTCCCATGCTAGCAAAATGTGACCCATTTGGGCGCCATTTTGCACAGCTAAACTCGGCACTTCTGGGCATGAACGGCACCATTAAAAAAGCAATTGAATTGTGCACGGTGATCTCCCATCACCGTAGACTGGAGAATGGGCACTTGTGCGAATAAACGATTGACTTCCCTGCCCCCCCCCCCCCTACCACCACCAGTCATGGATAAATTTAGGTGTTCATAAGTTTTATTGTGGTTCTTAACATAGAAGTGTATTAAATCTTCTAAAGAGTGGAGAAGTTGCCCATAGCAGATCAGATTTTATGTAGCATTTTTCAAATATATTGGGGTCTATTAAATTCAGCGCAGTTAATAGCGGGGGGAAGGAGGTTCTGGAGCGATTCAATTCAGCACAGTAAGTCTGACTACAGGATTTCTTCTCGCACCCCTCCTGAGGTGTAAGCAGAAATCAGACAAAACTAGTGTCGCAATGCTGTATTGTGCCTTAGTGCAGCGCAGACAGCATTGTGGCTGGGCACTTAAGTTGGAGAATTGCCGGTTCTTGCGACTAAACCTCCCGTTCAAGGCGCAAGTACAGGCTGTCTCCGACATAACAGCGTGCAGAATTGAATAGCTCCGGGACCTCCTTCCCGGCGCTATTCACATTGCGTTTCATTGAATCTACCCCATTGTATAGAATGCTAGCTACAACTCTTTGCTAGCATGTGGGGGCTGCACAGCCCAGGGTAAGACCGCCCCAAATGCTGGGTCCTGCCCCCCCCCCCCCCCAGACTAACATACGAGCGCTTCGCTAAACAGCAAAGTGCTGGTATGATAAGGGTAGCCCCCTGCCGATGCAGCAGTTTGGGGCGCCATCTTTCGGGTCGTAGCGGCAGCGTGACTTGTCTGCGTTGTCTGTACCACGCCCCCCAAATAGTGCGTTGACACCCACAGAGGTGTGGTTGATGCCCCGTCACCCCCCCCCAGCATCTCTTAAACTGTGATCGCAGTCTAAGACCTTGTGCATACGCAGAAGTGTGGAAATCGGCAAATAGCTATTTACAAACTTCTGAGGGGCTTACGGAATTGGCCCCATTGTTCTGTATCATTCATCAGATAAATGTCAGGACAATGCTTCAGAACAGCAATAGCCATTTCAGATAAACCCAGTTCTATAAGCTGAAAATGACCCGTAGTGATGAGCACTGATTACCTCAACGAGCGGGCACAGACATTCTGTAACTAGTATCTTCATTTGTTGTTCCCTATAGAGGTCCATTGGAAAATGAGCTAAGTTTGCCCTTCATATTGAGTGCTAATGTGCACAGACTTTGCACCATTGTTTGGCGACAGATCTGAATTGAATTGCCCCCATAAGGGGTTGGGAGCAAAACGAAAAAAAGCAAATAACTTAGCAAGTCCATGTTTCACTGCTTTGTCGATTACATACAAAATTAGTCGGTGTTTACCCAGCATGCAAAAATAATTCCTATTTACACGCCTTACATAGACCAAGGTTTGTTCCAGATGTCAACACTTTTTTTTTTTTGCTTTGCTTCAATCTAGTATCCGTCCCATAATCTTTAGTTAGAGCTGTTATAATATTGATCTAATACACGGTTAAGTCACATTGTTATGACCACCAGCTAATAGCCGAGTAACCACCGTGTGCAGCACAGACAGCAGCTAGACGGGCTAGGAGTGACTTAATAAGGTGCTGGTATGTTGGCACAGGTATCTGGAGCCATGCTGACTGCAGCACTGTAGCGTGTCAGTCGTGTTGGTCACGCACCTTCGTAGCCGATGTACACCTCCCACAGTGGCACATGGTTATTCGCAATGGTGCTGTTTGTCCAGCCACGATACACCTTCACCACAGCAGCACGTGGACAGTTCACAAACTGCGCTGTTTCTGAAATACTGCCACCCTTGGCCCGAAAGCAGATAATCATCCCTTTTTGTAACTCTGATAAATTGCCCCTTTTACCCATGACAGCAACAAGTGATGTGTGTGGACGACCTATCACACACCTTAAATACCCACCAAGCCAGTGCCTGACATGTGACGTACTTCATGGACTACATGCTGCCGAAGGTCAAATGTAGGAGGTGGTCATAATAATGTGACTCGACCGTGTATGTTGGCTGTCTAGTGAGCAAATACTATTAAACTAAAGACATATTACTTTAACTTTAGTGGTCCTTCAATAAATAAAAATAAAGGCAAAGATGCCAACCTCTGTGTTTTTATCCTTTTAATTAACTCTCAGTCCATAACTATGAACAGAGGAGTAGGGGACTGTCAGCCACCGCTCTGTGCACATCAGGAGGCTTTACAGTTCAGGAGAAATTCAGGGGTCGTGTGCAACATTTGCATTTCAGGGGTCGTGTGCAACAATCCATATTATGTTGTGTGTGGTGGCAGGGGTGATTTACGAACTGATGTTGTGAAGTGGATATCTCCTAACCCTACTGTAAATTACATATAGAGATATAGCATGCAATTGTATGGAGTATTTGCCTTCCACCCTTTGCAGTGCAACGTGTAAATCAGCCCCAAGACGATCATGCAGCCATATCTTATTACATGTTTCAGTATAAACAGCAATGGCCTTTCTGGTCACACCAAGGTATTGCTACAGTATATCCAGACTAATTTAAGATGAAAAATGTTTAGTATTTAATAACTTTTGTACTTTTTTTTTTTTTTTTTTTTTTTTTTTTTTTTAACTTGATTGTATTATCAGTGGTGAGGATTCTGAAAGGGGCTGCCTAATAACAAACCACTGTTATACAGTGCTCCCCCTTAATGACTCAGGCTTAAACCACCAGCCCAAACTGGTAATATAATGAGGTTGGTATATAATTAATTCATGTATTTTAATGTACTAATTGCAGTGGATTTAGATGGTTGTCCTTTTGATAATAGTGGCCTGGACAGACTTGTTATATTGTACAGCGATTGGCATGTACTGGTTATGCTGGTTAAAGCTGAAGAGTGGCATTCTACATTGAAAGATTGTTTTAAACAAAAGACAACATATAGGGAGTTGCACATTTTGTTTGTGTTGCCATATATTAAGCACCAATCCCTTCTCATTGGTAGCGTCTAGTTTACCTTCGTGGAGAGGACCTTTCCCATAACCCGCTGGGTCCATGTCACAATCTATTTGGAATAGTAGAGACACAGAACCCGAAGCGTGGCGAGCGTCCAATGCTGCATAGAATTATTTTTTTTACCCCAAACGGAGAATGAAGAAAACATTCAGGTGCTGTAAGGGCGGAAGTTCTCTCCTGCCCTCTCATTTTGTCACTTCCAGGTCCTGAGCACGAAGGTAACATAGACACAACCCTTCTCATTCTCTTCAGCCATTGCTTTATGTCAGGGAGTGGTATGAATAGTGTATGTTAATGATACATGTGTAAAGGGATCTAACTTTGTGATCCTTTCACTGTAGTAATGTGGTGTCACCCCATCTGTGATGCAGTATACATGATTTATATGTATGTAACATACCGGTAATTCTCTTTTCTCTTACGTCCTAGAGGATGCTGGGGTCCACATTAGTACCATGGGATATAGACTGGTCCACTAGGAGCCATTGGCACTTTAAGAGTTAGAGTGTGGGCTGGCTCCTCCCTCTATGCCCCTCCTACCAGACTCGGTTTAGAAAATGTGCCCGGAGGAGCCGGTCACAGCTAGGGGAGCTCTACAGAGTTTCTCTAGTGAAAGTTTTCTTTAGAGTTTATTATTTTACAGGGGGTTGCTGGCAACAGCCTCCCTGCTTCGTGGGACTAAGGGCGGGCGTAATGTCCGCCCTGCGGAGTCTGAGCCACTATCTCCACTGACAGGACACTGAGCTCCTGAGGGGATCGAACGTTCCCCGCCACAGGGGATCGCTCACCCCAGCAGCATGCCGCCACCCCCTTACAGAGCAGGAAGATCAGTGGTGAGTTAGTCACCGGCCCCCCTAGCAAGCGGGGAGCCGGTGTGAAGATGTATGGAGCGCAGTACTGACTGCGCTCTGGGGCTCAGCGGTACATAGTGCGGGTGTGAGGGGAGCCCTGAGCCAGCGCCTACACCCTACACTGACCTCCAAGCCTGTCAGGGTCCCAGGATCGCTGCCAGCACAATTCCTCAGGCCAGTATAATCTTCAGAAGATCGGGAAGACAGCGCTATGTAAGGGGGCGGAGCTTCTCCACAGAGCGGATCCAGCAGCGTTCGGCACCATTTTCCTGCCTGCGGAAGCGCGGTCAGTGAGAGCTGTCCCTCCAAATCAACTCCAGCTATCTGTCACGGTACCAGGGGGTTGTAGAAAGTGGGGGGAGGCTGTGTACAGACTGTGTAACCTATTAAGGTGCACAGTCAGCACTGGTTAGGGGTCTCCCTATCTATTAGCGCTGTGTGTGGGTTGGCTCCAATCTCTGTGTCTCTCGCCATTCTTAGGGGGGAAACTGTCTGCCCTTCCCTGTGTGTGTGTGTGTGTGTGTGTGTGTGTGTGTGTGTGTGTGTGTGTGTGGTCTCCATTAAGCTATGTCCAGGGACTCTGTGTCATATGCTGCAGAGGACATGTCCTCTCAGGATGATCCCATTCCATGTAATCAGGATTGCACTGTGTTAGCGCAGATACCAGCAAGGGAGCCTGAGTGGTTATCCTCTATTAAAACTGATTCCTCAGATTTCTACTAGGGTTGCACAGAATGAATCTGCAACTCGGGTTTTACAGAACTCTATGGCAGTTTGGTCCGGTTCTGTTACCTGTATGTTCCCACAAACGTGCTCTTGCCCAGATTATGCAAGATGACATGTATACCGACTCTGACACGGCAGACGGTGATGGGGATGTGCTGAGGGGGGCGGTATCTCTTGAAAAAGGGGTGCAGTTGATGATAGAGGCCATTAGAAATGTGTTGAATATTGCTGATACAACACCTGAGCAGGTTGAGGAGGCTTACTTCACTGACAGTAAGAAAGCCTTGCTAACCTTCCCTGCGTCTAAAGAATTAAATGCTATATTTGAGAGAGCGTGGGAATATACGGAGAAAAAATTCCAGATCCTAAGAAGAGTTCTGGTTGCTTTCCCCCTTCCCTGAGGAGGATAGGAAAAAATGGGAAAACCCACCCATAGTTGACGCGTCTGTGTCCAGACTCTCAAAAAAGGGGGTTTTAACTGTTCCAGGATCTACCGCATTAAAAGAACCGGCTGATCGCAAAATTGACACTACGCTCACATCCATATACACGGCTTCAGGGGCGATACTGCATCCTTCTATTGCCTGTGCATGGATTTCCAAAGCTTTAGTAAAGTGGTCAGGCACGTTACTTGAGGATTTGGATACAGTGGATAAAAGTGGTGTTGAATTGTGTTTACGTAACATTCAGGATTCTGCAGGATTTATGGTGAAATCCATGAAAGACCTCGGTTCCATGGCTGCAGGGATATCTTCCATGTCTGTCTCAGCTCGCAGGGGACTTTGGCTGCACCAGTGGTCTGCCGACGTGGAATCCAGGAGAGGTATGGAGACACTACCCTGCACAGGCTCTCTTTGGGGAAGCGTTGGATGCGTGGATTTCCACGGCTGCAGCAGGTAAGTCTCCTTTTCTTCACTCAGCTGCACCTGCTACGAGGAAGCCTTTTTCTTCAGCTGCATCACAGTCCTTTCGGGCTGCTAAAACAAGAAAGGCCAAGCCGTCCAACACCTTCTTTAGAGGAGGTCGGCCAAAATCCAAGAAACCTGCTGCTGCGGGTTCCCAGGAGCCTGCTTCAGGTACGCCAAAGTGATGATGGTGGACCGTGCGGCCTGGAGGTGGGACCGGTGGGGGTGAGACTTGGGCATTTCAGTCACGTCTGGGTGTCGTCCAGCCTGGACCCCTGGGTACAGGTTATTGTGTCCCAAAGGTACAGGCTAGAGTTTTAAGATCTCCCTTCTCACTGATTCTTCAAGTCAGGCTTGCCAGCTTTGCCGGATGGTACGGTCAGGCCCATTTTGGACTTAAAATCGCTAAATTCCTTTCTGAGGGAGTTCAAGTTCAAACTGGAGTCTCTGAGGGCGGTGATATCAGGACTGGAAGAGGGGGAATTCCTGGTATCCCTAGATACCAAGGATGCGTACCTCCACATTCCGATTTGGCCGCCGCATCAAGCTTATCTCCGATTCGTACTGTTGGACAGTAATTTTCAGTTCCAGGCCCTGCCATTCGGCCTCTCCACAGCACCGAGGGTATTCACCAAGGTGATGGCGGAAATGATGGTTCTCCACCGCAGACGGGGGTGAACATAATTCCATATCTGGACGATCTGCTGTGATAAAGGCATCGTCCAAGGAGGAAGCTGTTACAGTCCATTGTTTTCACGACTCATCTACTTAGAGAGCACGGTTGGATCCTGAATCTTCCAAAATCACATTTGGAGCTGACCAGGAGGTTGTCTTTTCTGGGGATGATCCTCGACACAGAAGTGCAGAGGGTGTTTCTTCCGTAGGAGAAAGCGTTGGTGATACAAGCAATGGTCCGGGATGTCCTGAAGCCAGCCCGGGTTTTGGTTCATCAGTGCATTCGCCTTCTGGGGAAGATGGTGGCCTCTTACGAGGCTCTGCAGTACAGGAGGTTTCATGCTCGGCCCTTCCAACTGGATCTCCTAGACAAGTGGTCGGGATCTCATCTACACATGCACCAGGGAATACGTCTGTCGCAAAAGGCCAGGATTTCACTCCTCTGGTGGCTACAATTACCTCACCTTCTGGAGGGCCTCAGGTTTGCGATTCAGGACTGGATCCTTCTAACCACGGATGCAAGTCTCCGAGGCTGGGGCGCAGTCACTCATGGGGAAACCTTCCAAGGAAGGTGGTCAAGTCTGGAAGCCGGCCTACCAATAAACATTCTGCAACTAAGCGCAGTCTACAATGGTCTTCTACAAGCAGCCCCTCTTCTGCGAGATCAAGCCGTTCAAGTGCAGTCGGACAATGTAACGACGGTGGCTTACATAAACCGACAGGGCGGGACGAAGAGTAGAGCTGCAATGTCAGAGGTAACGAGAATCATCCTCTAGGCAGAAAAACACGCGTTGGCGCTGTCAGCAATCTTCATTCCGGGAGTAGACAACTGGGAAGCGGACTTCCTCAGCAGACACTATCTCCATCCAGGAGAGTGGGGACTCCATCCGGAGGTGTTCAGGGAGGTAACAGATCTTTGGGGTGTACCTCAAATAGACATGATGGCCTCTCATCTCAACAAGAAGCTTTGGCGGTATTGTTCAAGGTCGTGGGACCCGCAAGCCGTGGCGGTGGACGCCCTTGTGACTCCAGTCGGTGTACGTGTTTCCTCCACTTCCACTCATTCCATGAGTTTTAAAACTCATAAGGAGAACAAGAGTTAAGGCAATCCTCATTGCTCCGGACTGGCCAAGAAGGGCTTGGTACCCGGATCTACTACTAGAAGAGCCGAGGCCTCTTCCTCTTCGGGAGGACCTGCTGCAGCAGGGGCCGTTCGCCTATCAAGACTTACCGCGGCTACGTTTGACGGCATGGAGGTTGAACGCCAGATATTGGCTTGGAAGGGCATTCCGAAGAAGGTTATTCCTACCCTGATACAGGCTAGGAAAGGAGTAACGTCTAAACATTACCATCGTATTTGGAAAAATATGTATCTTGATGTGAGTTTAAGAGGTTCCCTACAGTGGAGTTTCAACTGGGACGGTATCTCCTTTTCCTGCAAGCAGGTGTGGATATGGGCCTGGGGTTGGGGTCCGTAAAGGTCCAGATTTTGGCCCTATCCATTTTCTTCCAGGAACAGTTGGCTTCTCTTCCTGAGGTTCAGACTTTTCTGAAAGGGGTTCTGCACATCCAGCCTCCCTTTGTGCCGCCTATGGCACCCTGGGATCATAACGTGGTGTTGCAGTTTCTCCAGTCGGATTGGTTTGAGCCTCTGCCGGAGGTTGAGGTCAAGTTTCTCACGTGGAATGCTGTCACTTTGTTGGCCTTAGCTTCTGCTAGACGTGTGTCAGAGTTGGGGGCTTTGTCCTGTAAGAGCCCCTACTAGATCTTCCATGAAGATAGAGCTGAACTCCGGACACGTCAGCAGTTTCTTCCAAAGGTTGTGACTGCATTTCATATCAACCAACCTATTGTGGTGCCAGTGGCTACTGACGCCTCAATTTCCTCAAAGTCCTTGGATGTTGTAAGGGCTCTGAAGATCTATGTGAAGAGGACTGCTCGTCACAGGAAATCGGACACTGTTCGTCCTGTATGATCCCAAGAAACTTGGGTGTCCTGCTTCCAAGCAGACTATCTCTCGCTGGATCAGGTTCACTATCCAGCATGCATTCTACGGCAGGATTGCCGTGTCCTACGTCTGTTAAGGCCCACTCTACTCGTAAGGTGGGGTCTTCCTGGGCGGCTGCCCGGGGTGTCTCTGCTTTACAGCTTTGCTGAGCAGCTACTTGGTCTGGGTTGAACACGTTCGCAAAGTTCTATACTTTGGCCTCTGAGGACCTACAGTTTGGTCGGTCAGTTCTGCAGGAGCCTCTGCACTCTCCCTCCCGTTCTGCGAGCGTTGGTACATCCCCATGGTACTAATGTGGACCCCAGCATCCTCTAGGACGTAAGAGAAAATAGGATTTTAATTACCTACCGGTAAATCCTTTTCTCGTAGTCCGTAGAGGATGCTGGGCACCTGCCCAGTGCTTCGTTTTCCTGCAGTGGTTTTCTGGTTCAGTGCAACTTTGTTTTTAGGTAAGTACTGCATTGTTACTTGGTAAGTAATGTTTCAGCGGTTGCTGAGTTTGTGAGCTGGTGTGAACCTTGCCACTATCTGTGTTAAATCCTGCTCTAAGATGTCCGTCTCCTCGGGCACAGTTTCTAGACTGAGTCTGGTATGAGGGGCATAGAGGGAGGAGCCAGCCCACACTCTGAAACTCTTAAAGTGCCAATGGCTCCTAGTGGACCTGTCTATACACCATGGTACTAATGTGGACCCCAGCATCCTCTACGGACTACAAGAAAAGGATTTATTGGTAGGTAATTAAAATCCTATTAGGAGTGTCCCCTCTTCTAATTGATAAAAAGGATATTGGAAGTCACTCTGTGCTTGAAAAGTTACACAGTTTCAGCACTCCTCTTGTACTATCCTTATACCTTACAGCAGTGGTTTATTGTTCCATACGTAATATAGCATGTGCTTTTTTTTTTTTTTAGGAGTCTGCAGTACTGGGCAAATAGGGGGAAATTGAATTGTTCTGTGGGCATCCAAATGTAATTGACGCCCATCGGAGCAATTCAGTTGAGGGGGGTATCGCTGACTCTAGGTTGCCCTAGGTGAACGCGTGTAACCCCCCCCCCCCTGACCCCCTACCTCGCTCAGCACACATCGTGCTGAGTGGGGGGAGAGATGTGTGCTGAGCGTTCTGTGCTATATCGCTCAACATACGTCGGTACGTGTGTACCCCCCATTAGAGAGCACGTGCTCACCAAGAAGTAACTGGTTTAGTTAGTTTGCATGCATGACACACATAAAGTACTGCATTGAGCGCCCAGAGTGATGACCTATCGCACTTTTCTGCACGTCTACTCGGGAGGCAACAAGCAGATATGTGTGCTCCTGCAGATATTTGCACCAGAAAAGAGCATGAATTGCTCCATCATGCGCCCAATAGAAATAGATGTGGGTGACCCAAAAGAATCTGAGGGTTAAAGGAGAGGACGATATGTTCTTCAAAGGACATCACCTTGTCTTTCTTAGAAATAAGAGCAAGACATTTTGCAAGACAAAAAATAAGGAAGACTTACACATTTCTTAAGAGGTATTGTAGTACATGTCTCTTTTTTTTTTTAAAAGACCAGCAAATGATTGCAGGAAATGATATACAGCAAAATGAAAGAAAAGAAACCCCCCCTCCCCCCTTACCTGGGTTACCTAAACATAACCCCTCTCCCCACAGCTTAACCCTAACCCGGCCCCAACAGCCTAAACCTAACACCACCACACCCCGCAGCTTACCTCTCCGATAGCCCAGCAATCAGCCATTCCGGATCCTGGCAGTCTGGATGCTGGCGCCACCATTGCGAGCAGTGTCGGGATTCCAGGGATGGTATTTCGACTGCTGGGATCCTGTACTACATATTGTACCACTTATTACCCAGTCTGGGCCTATCATGTACACCATCCACTGAATATATCTCTGTGCCTTTCCCCCTGTCAATAGCACAGGTCAAATTGCTTACAAGTTATAGCATTCTTTGTGTAGTTTTCTAGAAGTGTGCCCAGAGTCTCTGTGCCAGTGTTGTTTTGAGCTCTGTGTGGAATTGGGCGGCACTGCAGGAATAGCATTTAGTAGTAATGAATGCCATTGCTGTTTCTGGAAGGACTAATTGCTGGGAACCAATCCTAATCATTCCTGGCAGGTGCACTGGTGATTGGGCTGTCACCCAATGTCACTCCTTAATAAAATGCCTTGTTTAATAGAGCTCTCTAAGAAAGTGTATTTTAGTCAGGAAAGTGAGAAAATAAATGTTTTACCCTCCATTATAAGCACTGTAGCATCAAATATACAGTTACTGATCTACTATAGCGCACAGAGGGGCAGATGTATAAACCTGGAGAAGGCATGTGGAGGTGACAAACCAGTGATAAGTGCAAGGTGATAAATGCACCAGCCAATCAGCTCCAATATGTAAATTAACAGGAGCTGATTGGCTGGTGCATTTATCACTGGTTTATTACAGGTTGAGTATCCCTTATCCAAAATGCTTGGGACCAGAGGTATTTTGGATATGGGATTTTTCCGTATTTTGGAATAATTGCATACCATAATGAGATATCATGGTGATGGGACCTAAATCTAAGCACAGAATGCATTTATGTTTCATATACACCTTAAACACACAGCCTGAAGGTCATTTTGGCCAATATTTTTTATAACTGTGCATTAAACAAAGTGTGTGTACATTCACACAATTCATTTATGTTTCATATACACCTTATACACACAGCCTGAAGGTCATTTAATACAATATTTTTAATAACTTTGTGTATTAAACAAAGTTTGTGTACATTGAGCCATCAAAAAACAAAGGTTTCACTATCATTCTCACTCAAAAAAGTCCGTATTTCGGAATATTCCGTATTTCCGAATACAGGTTGAGTATCCCTTATCCAAAATGCTTGGGACCAGAGGTATTTTGGATATCTGATTTTTCCGTATTTTGGAATAATTGCATACCATAATGAGATATCATGGTGATGGGACCTAAGTCTAAGCACAGAATGCATTTGTGTTTCATATACACCTTATAAACACAGCCTGAAGTCAATTTTAGCCAATATTTTTTTATAACTTTGTGCATTAAACAAAGTGTGTGTACATTCACACAATTTATTTGTTTCATATACACCTTATACACACAGCCTGAAGGTCATTTAATACAATATTTTTAATAACTTTGTGTATTAAACAAAGTTTGTGTACATTGAGCCATCAAAAAACAAAGGTTTCACTATTTCACTCTCACTCAAAAAAGTCCGTATTTCGGAATATTCCGTATTTCGGAATATTTGGATATGGGATACTCAACCTGTATTTGGATATGGGATACTCAACCTGTACTTCCTTATGCCTTCTTCAGGTTGATACATCTGCCCCAGAGTACCATTACCTTTACTGTAGTGAGTATTCACCCTTAGGTTTCTCCTGAAATGTACTGTTTATTTCCCAGTTAGGACATAAATGACATACTATAGATATATTAAATGGAACTATATTTCTCTGACGTCCTAGTGGATGCTGGGAACTCCGTAAGGACCATGGGGAATAGCGGCTCCGCAGGAGACTGGGCACAACTAAAGAAAGCTTTAGGTCACCTGGTGTGCACTGGCTCCTCCCACTATGACCCTCCTCCAAGCCTCAGTTAGATTTTGTGCCCGGCCGAGGTTGGATGCACACTAGGGGCTCTCCTGAGCTTCTAGAAGGAAAGTATAGAATTAGGTTTTTTATTTTCAGTGAGACCTGCTGGCAACAGGCTCACTGCAGCGAGGGACTAAGGGGAGAAGAAGCGAACCTGCCTGCTTGCAGCCAGCTTGGGCTTCTTAGGCTACTGGACACCATTAGCTCCAGAGGGATCGACCGCAGGCCCAGCCTTGGTGTTCGGTCCCGGAGCCGCGCCGCCGTCCCCCTTACAGAGCCAGAAGCAAGAAGAGGTCCGGAAAATCGGCGGCAGAAGACATCAGTCTTCACCAAGGTAGCGCACAGCACTGCAGCTGTGCGCCATTGTTCCTCATACACACTTCACACTCCGGTCACTGAGGGTGCAGGGCGCTTGGGGGGGGCGCCCTGAGCAGCAATAAAAACACCTTGGCTGGCAAAAATACCACAATATATAGCCCCAGAGGCTATATATGTGGTAAATACCCCTGCCAGAATCCAGAAAAAAGCGGGAGAAAAGGCCGCGAAAAAGGGGCGGAGCTATCTCCCTCAGACACACTGGCGCCATTTTCTCTTCACAGTTCAGCTGGAAGAAAGCTCCCCAGGCTCTCCCCTGTAGTTTTCAGGCTCAAATGGTTAAAAAGAGAGGGGGGGCACTAAATTTAGGCGCAATATTATATATACAAGCAGCTATTGGGGAAATTTCACTCAGTTATAGTGTTAATCCCCACATTATATAGCGCTCTGGTGTGTGCTGGCATACTCTCTGTCTCCCCAAAGGGCTTTGTGGGGTCCTGTCCTCAGTCAGAGCATTCCCTGTGTGTATGCGGTGTGTCGGTACGGCTGTGTCGACATGTTTAATGAGGAGGCTTATATGGTGACGGAGCAGATGCCGATAAATGTGATGTCGCCCCCTGTTGGGCCGACACCAGAGTGGATGGTTAGGTGAAAGGTATTAACCGACAGTGTCAACTCCTTACATAAAAGGGTGGATGACGTAACAGCTGTGGGACAGCCGGCTTCTCAGTCCGCGCCTGCCCAGGCGTCTCAAAGGCCATCAGGGGCTCAAAAACGCCCGCTCACTCAGATGGCAGACACAGATGTCGACACGGAGTCTGACTCCAGTGTCGACAAGGTTGAGACATATACACAATCCACTAGGAACATCTGTGACTTGATCCCGGCAATAAAAAATGTGTTACACATTTCTGACATTAACCCAAGTACCACTAAAAAAGGGTTTTATGTTTGGGGAGAAAAAGCAGGCAGTGTTTTGTTCCCCCATCAGATGAATGAATGAAGTGTGTGAAAAGCGTGGGTTCCCCCCGATAAGAAACTGGTAATTTCTAAAAAGTTACTGATGGCGTACCCTTTCCCGCCAGAGGATAAGTTACGCTGGGAGATATCCCCTAGGGTGGATAAGGCGCTCACACGGTTGTCAAAAAAGGTGGCACTGCCGTTCTAGGAACGGCCACCTTGAAGGTACCTGTTGATAAAAAGCAGGAGGCTATCCTGAAGTCTATTTACACACTCAGGTACTAGACTGAAACCTGCAGATAGTGCTGCGGCAGCGTGGTCGGTGACCCTGTCAAACATGAGAACATATTAAAGACGTCGTCTTATATATGAGGGATGCACAGAGGGATATTTTGCCGGCTGGCATCCAAAATGAATGTAATGTCCATTCTGTCAGGAGGGTATTAGAGACCTGTCACTGGACAGGTGATGCTGACTTTAAAAGGCGCATAGAGATTCTGCCTTATAAGGGTGAGGAATTATTTGGGGATGGTCTCTGGGATCTCGTATCCATTACCTCAGGTTTCCTCACAGACTAAGAAAGCACTGTATTATCAGGTACAGTCCTTTCGGCTTCAGAAAAGCAAGCGGGTCAAAGGCGCTTCCTTTCTGTACAGAGACATGGGAAGAGGGAAAAAGCTGCACCAGTCAGCCTGTTCCCAGAATCAAAATTCTTCTCTCGCTTCCTCTGAGTCCACAGCATGACGCGGGGGCTCCACAGGTGTAGCCAGGTACGGTGGGGGGCCGTCTCAAAAATTTCAGCGATCAGTGGGCTCGCTCACAGGTGGATCCCTGTTTCATTCAAGTAGTATTTCAGGGGTACAAGCTGGAATTCGAGATGTCTCCCCCCCGCCGTTTCCTCAAATATGCCTTGCCGACAACTCCCTCAGGCAGGGAGGCTGCGCTAGAGGCAATTAATAAGCTGTATTCCCAGCAGGTAATACTCAAGGTGCCCCTAATTCAACAAGGACTGGGTTACTATTCCACACTGTTTGGGGTACCGAAACCGCATGGTTCGGTGTGACCCATTTTATATTTAAAATCCTTGAACACATACATAAAAAAATTCAAGTTCAAGATGGAATCGCTCAGGGCGGTTATTGCAAGCCTGGATGAGGGGGATTACATGGGATCCCGGGACATCAAGGATGCTTACCTGCATGTCCCCATTTACCATCCTCGCCAGGAGTACCTCAGATTTGTGGTACAGGATTACCATTACCAAGTCCAGACACTGCCGTTTGGACTGTACATGGCACAGAGGGTGTTTACCAAGGTAATGGCCGAAATGATGATACTCCTTCGAAAAAAGGGAGTTTTAGTTATCCCGTACTTGGACAATCTCCTTATAAGGGCAAGGTCCAAGGAGCAGTTGCTAGTCGGGGTAGCACTATTTTGGAAAGTGCTACAACAGCACGGTTGGATTCTAAACAGTCCAAAGTCACAGCTGGTTCCTACGACACGTCTACTGTTCCTGGGGATGGTTCTAGATAATGGAACAGAAAGAAGTGTTTCTCCCGGAGGAGAAAGCCAAGGAGCTGTCATCTCTAGTCAGAGACCTCCTGAAGCCAAAACAGGTATCGGTGCATCATTGCACGCGAGTCCTGGGGAAAAATGGTAGTTTCCTACGAAGCAATCCCATTCGGCAGGTTCCATGCAAGAACTTCTCAGTGGGACCTGTTGGACAAGTGGTCCGGATCACAGCTTCAGATGCATCGGCTGATAACCCTGTCTTCAAGGACCAGGGTATCTCTACTGTGGTGGCTGCAGAGTGCCCATCTTCAAGAGGGCCGCAGGTTCGGCATACAGGACTAGGTCCTAGTGACCATGGATGCCAGCCTTTGAGGCTGGGGGGCAGTCACACAGGGAAGAAACTTCCAGGGACTTTGGTCAAGTCAGGTGACTTCCCTACACATAAATATTCTGGAACTGAGGGCCATTTACAATGCCCTGAGTCAGGCAAGGCCTCTGCTTCAAAACCAGCCGGTACTGATCCAATCAGACAACATCACGGCAGTCGCCCATGTAAACCAACGGGGCGGCACAAGAAGCAGGATGGCAATGGCAGAAGCCACAAGGATTCTCCGATGGGCGGAAAATCAGGTGTTAACACTGTCAGCAGTGTTCATTCCCGGAGTGGACGACTGGGAAGCAGATCTTCTCAGCAGACACGACCTCCACCCGGGAGAGTGGGGATTTCATCCAGAAGTCTTCCAAAGGATTGTACACCATTGGGAAAGGCCACAGGTGGACATGATGGCGTCCCGCCTCAACAAAAAGCTATAAAAGATATTGCGCCAGGTCAAAGGACCCTCAGGCGATAGCTGTGGACGCTCTGGTAACACCGTGGGTGTACCAGTCGGTTTATGTGTTCCCCCCTCTGCCTCTCATACAAAAGGTACTGAGAATAATAGGAAGGCGAGGAGTAAGAACGATACTCGTGGTTCCGGATTGGCCAAGAAGAGCTTGGTACCCAGAACTTCAAGAAATTTATATCAGAGGACCCATGGCCTCTGCCGCTCAGACAGGACCTGCGGCAGCAGGGGCCCTGTCTGTTCTAAGACTTACCGCGGCTACGTTTTGACGGCATGGCGGTTGAACGCCGGATCCTAAAGGAAAAGGGCATTCCGGAGGAAGTCATTCCTACGCTGATTCAAGCCAGGAAAGATGTAACTGCAATACATTATCGCCACATATGGCGAAAATATGTTGCTTGGTGTGAGGCCAAAAAAGGCCCCAACAGAGGAATTTCAACTAGGTCGATTTCTGCATTTCCTGCAAGCAGGAGTGAATATGGGCCTAAAACTAGGCTCCATTAAAGTACAGATCTCAACTCTGTCGATTTTCTTTCAAAAAGAACTAGCTTCAGTACCTGAAGTTCAGACATTTGTGAAAGGAGTGCTGCATATTCAGCCCCCGTTTGTGCCTCCTGTGGCACCTTGGGATCTCAACGTGGTGTTGAGTTTCTTAAAATCACATTGGTTTAAGCCACTAAAAACCGTGGATCTAAAATATCTCACGTGGAAAGTGGTCATGTTATTGGCCTTGGCTTCAGCCAGGCGAGTGTCAGAATTGGCGGCTTTATCATGTAAAAGCCCTTATCTGATTTTCCATATGGATAGGGCAGAATTGAGGACTCGTCCCCAGTTTCTCCCTAAGGTGGTGTCAGCGTTTCACCTGAACCAGCCTATTGTGGTGCCTGCGGCTACTAGGGATTTGGAGGACTCCAAGTTGCTAGACGTTGTCAGGGCCCTGAAAATATGTTTCCAGGACAGCTGGAGTCAGAAAATCTGACTCGCTGTTTATCCTGTATGCACCCAACAAGCTGGGTGCTCCTGCTTCTAAGCAGACTATTGCTCGCTGGATTTGTAGTACAATTCAGCTTGCACATTCTGTGGCTGGCCTGCCACAGCCAAAATCTGTAAATGCCCATTCCACAAGGAAGGTGGGCTCATCTTGGGCGGCTGCCCGAGGGGTCTCGGCTTTACAACTTTGCCGAGCAGCTACTTGGTCAGGGGCAAACACGTTTGCAAAATTCTACAAATTTGATACCCTGGCTGAGGAGGACCTGGAGTTCTCTCATTCGGTGCTGCAGAGTCATCCGCACTCTCCCGCCCGTTTGGGAGCTTTGGTATAATCCCCATGGTCCTTACGGAGTTCCCAGCATCCACTAGGACGTCAGAGAAAATAAGAATTTACTCACCGGTAATTCTATTTCTCGTAGTCCGTAGTGGATGCTGGGCGCCCATCCCAAGTGCGGATTGTCTGCAATACTTGTAAATAGTTATTGCTAACAAAAGGGTTATTGTTGAGCCATCTGTTGAGAGGCTCAGTTGTTTTCATACTGTCAAACTGGATATAGTATCACGAGTTGTACGGTGTGATTGGTGTGGCTGGTATGAGTCTTACCCGGGATTCAAAATCCTTCCTTATTATGTCAGCTCGTCCGGGCACAGTGTCCTAACTGAGGCTTGGAGGAGGGTCATAGTGGGAGGAGCCAGTGCACACCAGGTGACCTAAAGCTTTCTTTAGTTGTGCCCAGTCTCCTGCGGAGCCGCTATTCCCCATGGTCCTTACGGAGTTCCCAGCATCCACTACGGACTGCGAGAAATAGAATTACCGGTGAGTAAATTCTTATTTTCACACCATACTTTTAATATTTTATAAATGCTGGATGTAAATTAGCTTGTGTCCAGCAGTGGTCTCTTATTTGATTGTCTGTGATAGGTTTGGTGCAACTTTATTTTATTCATTAAGTTAATTGATTATGACCCATTGAATTTCGATCAGTCCGTTTCAGGTTCTAAGTACCTCTGTTGCTGTGTTTAATATAGAAAGTCAGCAATAATTTAGTTACTGGAGATTTAACTCTATTGTTGGTCAACTCACACTGATGTATTACTTCAGGGAGTTGTTCAGGATGTGTATTATAACATACTGTATTCATTTTGTTTTCCAGCCTTCTGCTAAGGTTTACAGATGACACATTTGATCCAGAACTTGCGGCTACTATTGGTAAGTGATTAGTGTGCTTTAGTTGATCTGTTCGAAGACTAATTATTGTGTAAATACTATTGATCAGTAAAGGCAGTACATTAATTGCAGCAGTGCCGTAACTAGACATTTCAGCGCTGTGTGCAAGAAACCGCATCGGCTGTCCCCTCCTCTTATTTAAAATAGGGCCACTGGGCATATAGGCGTGCCCCAAAAATATGGGGCGTGGCTTCATAGGGGAGGGTCGTGGCCACAAAACAATACCAATTCATATTACGCTGCACAGTAATCTCCATTATTCAAATTATGCCGCACAGTAGCACCACTACACCAGGTAGAGCCCTTTTTACACATTACACCAGGTGGAATTCCCTTTTTACACATTACGGCAGACACATTTTACACATTACGGCAGCCAGGTAGAGCTCCTTACATCACCCTCCCTACTCTTATGTTGTAGTGTAGTGTGTAGGCACGTTCTGCCTTCCGTCCAGGTGATTCCTGAAAAGGAGATGTGGTGCCCAGGTGTTATAATTACCCCCTAACAGCCCCATTTACCCTAATCCAGGAGAGGAGGGGGCTAAATAGGAATAGACATTCATTTCATGTGTATAATATGCAGCTTCTACAGCTGCCCTAGGCTCTGAGACATTGGTGGCAGTGTGAGCGAAGCCAGCGCTGCCGCTGAGGGGATCTGTTGAAAAAGAATGAGGCGCGTTGCGAGTTACTGCAGCGCTGACAGGCTCCAGCTACTCGTGTCTCCCCAGTGTTTACCTCCTGCTCCTGACTGAGGTGGATCCAGCGGGGAAGCGGCAGCCGCGGTGGAGAACGCCGGAGGTCAGGGATGAGAGGCGCAGCCCATGCTTAGAGGCAGTCCCAGGTTGTACTTAGAGTGCAGTGACTGACCTCCCCCTGTGCCTGTCCGGAGAAGAGGTGGAGACAAGGAGCTTGGGGCTGCGTGCGCCCGGCAAGTAGCTGCAGGAGCGGGAGGAGCATACGTCAGTGGGGGGAATGTACGGCCACTCGGGGTGTATGTAGAAGGTGCGCCCACAGGGCAAATGCGCTGTGGGCAATGCACCTTCTGCGCCCACCTAGTTACGGCTCTGGGTTACAGGGATTGAGTATCAATCTGGCTCTGAAAAACATTGTTTTTAGTATTCCCTTCCCTTTTCATTTGTATTGTGTTGTTACTTTTCCTGAAATGGTGCATGTTCTAGTTTTGAGAAGTCTAGTTTTTTGTGTTTAACGCAAGTAAATTAATTGGTAGTGCCTACTCTAGTAAAATTACTTCTTCTAGTGCTGGTGGTAACTTGGATTTAAGGTAGTGAAAAGTCCACATTAACAGCAAAAGAAAAAAAGTGGCCATACAATGAAAATTTGTAATAATGTCCAATATGTGACGCTGTGAAAAAAAAATCTGTCTCTGTGCATCTATTGAGCTTTCGACGTAGGTTCACAAGTTAGCTCTTTTTCATAGATTTCTAAAATGGTAACACATGCTCATAATACAAAGAGATGAGCTGAATTATCAAGTAGATTTCCTTTACAAAACATTGTATGTGGCTTGTCCCGTACATGAGAACTACATTTTGTGATATTGTGTTGGGTATAACTGAAATGTTTTTTGTTTTTTTTTACCTAAAAAATAAGCCTAGTTAGGCACTTTTATATTACAAGTAAATGGAAAAAATGTGTAAATAGACTGGGATCGTGGTCACTGGTGTTTTAATTGAATTTAATAATAAATACTTCTAGCTGCAAAATGAACACCGTTTGCTAAGCTGTATAGGAACGATAGATATATAGGAAAAAAAATCCCTGCGATCAGAGAAGGGCAATTAAAAAAAAAAAAAACATAAATATCAAATTGTGTTGTCTCCCATGAATGAAATAGACTTGATGTATAACAATGAGTTTATATATGATTAGGTAGATTAACAAACAACAATATCACACATATAAAATAGTAAACAAGCTTTAAGTTTGCAAACTTTACGTACATTAGTATCTCATATAGGCAACTGCTATTGGGTATAGTGCTGCAGTACATGTGTTATCCAGTGCTTATTAGTATAAATTGGTAAACATTAAAATAACAGTCTCTCCCAAGACAATTGATTACTCTCTCACTGCCGTCAGTGAGGTTAGTACAATAAACTCAGCTATTTGTTAAGCTCTTGTTGAGAGCAGAGATCAGCGAATCTGACAGCAGGAGAAGCAGACAAAAGGAGTAAGTGTCAACCGGTTTCGTCTGCCAGCAACCTTTAAACTTTCTCAAGACAAGATGTCTTGAGAGATTCTCCAGGTTGCTGGGAGACGAAACTGGTTGCCGCTTACTCATTTTGTCCGCTTCTCCTGCTGTCAGATTCGCCGCTCTCTGCTCTCCAGCTATATCAATGCCGCATACATGTGGACTTCCCCTGACTGATCTCCTGCCTCTCAGTGTGGAGCAGCGTCCACTGGCTATACGGCGGTGAACGGCGTTACCTGTTATATCCAGCTCTGCACTCTACCTGGATAAATCACGGAAAGTGCAAACACAGAGAGCGCAGCCAGCATTCAGCCTTTAAAAACGGCACAGCATACCCTTTTCCAATAGGATATCACCACAAGTGCATTTTGCAAAGGACCCTGGATTGCTACAACACAGGAACCGGCACAGTGGTAAATATCTATGCATTTCTATGACTGCGAGCTGCTTTTAACCCACTAACCACCAAATGCATGTACTTTTGAGAGCTTAACAAATAGCGGAGTTTATTGTACTAACCTCACTGGGACGCCAGTGAGAGAGTAATCAATTGTCTTCGGAGAGACAATTTTAATGTTTACCAATTTATACTAATAAGCACTGGGTAACACGGGTGTGGTATGGTATGCCGGTTCCCGGTGACCAGCATACCGGCGCCGGAAGCCCGACCGCCGGCATACCAACAGCGTGGGGAGCGCAAATGAGCCCCTTGCGGGCATGGTGGCACGCTACGAGCGCCACGCTATTTATTCTCCCTCCAGGGGGGTCGTGGACTCCCACGAGAGAGAAAAACTGTCAGTATGCCGGCTGTCAGGATTCTGGCGCCGGTATACTGTACGCCGGGATCCCGACAGTCTGCAACCTGAAGAACACCCGGATAACACATGCTGCAGCACTATACCCAATAGCAGTTGCCTATATGAGATACTAATGTACTTAGTTTGCAAACTTAAAGCTTGTTTACTATTTTATGTGTGTGATATTGTTTGTGAATCTATCTATTCATATATAAACTCATTTTATACTATTGAGCTTCATCGAGTCTATTTCATTCATGGAAGATAACACAATTTGATATTTATATTTTTTTAACTGCCCTTCTCTGAGCGCAGTGATATTATTATTATTATTTTTTTTTTTGCTATATAATTTGATATTACATCCATATTTTTTAAAAGAAAAAAAAAATAACTTGTTACGTTTTAGCAAATAATTATTTGTTAAAACTTGTACAAATGTCCCAAACATGACCGTGGAATGGCCCTGATGTTTAATCGGTCTGGTAGTTTAAAACATTTGATGCAGTTTTATGAGCTTGGTGGTTTTTCTTGAGTGTGATCTTAAAATCATCAACTCATTTTGTGAATGAAGTTTATTTTATTGTGAATACATATTACATCTGTGTACGTACATGTGATACTACACAAAGGGGTGATACTCCTCATGAGTCCTTTAAGATGCCAAATAACACACTATAGTCTTTTACGCAAGATAAAGGGGTTGCATAACTTAAAACTCCCAACAAACAATGTATTATCTCTTAACCTTACCTCTGTTTCGGTAGATACATCACCTTGCAGCGTTGCATGAGTGGACTTGTCCACACATAATAAGTCATTGTTTTACTAGTTCCTGTATTGGTTGGAACAGAAAAGTTAAATTGACTAACAAAAACCTTTTTTTTTCTGTTTTCATCTCCTTCAATATAAATAATGTTATAACTTGTTTTGTAGGTGTTGACTTCAAGGTGAAGACGATTTCTGTTGATGGTAATAAAGCAAAGCTTGCTATATGGGTGAGTATGGAAAGAACAGCTTTGGTATAGTAGTGTTCTATACACTACCGTAATTCAAGAGCTACGAAAATTGTAAACTTGGCCTAAAGGGATGACTCGCTCACTTCCTCTCTTCTGACATTCCCTCCATTATCCTAGGCAATTTCAGCATCCCTATCAATATTCCCACAAAATCCCCTGCCTCTAAACACCTTAACCTCACATCTTCACTTGGTCTCTCCCAGTGGACCTTCTCACCCTCCCATGTGAATGGGAGCTCACTGGATCTGGTCTTCACTCACTGTTGTGATGTTTCTGATTTCTCCAACTCCCCATTTTCCCCCTCTGACCGCCACCTGCTCTCCTTTAACTTGTCTCTCTGCTTCGCCATCTCTACCTCCGAAGGCTACCTTCACTAAGCATAACATTGAGGCTATTGACACCACATCCCTATCCTCCCTGTTCAACTCGCTTCTCTTTCTTATTCTCTCTCATGCCCTGACAGCCACTTTCCTGTATAATGCATTCCTCATTTCTGCTCTTGACTCTCTCGCTCCACCGACCACAATACACCCTTGCAAATGAACACCTCAACCCTGACGCACCAAATGCACCAGATATTTGCAAAATACTCGCGTACTGCCGAGTGACACTGGAGGAAATCGCGCTCTAAGGCAGACTTCCTTCATTGATACCATCCTCTCCCTCGCTAAATAGTCCTACTTCAAGAATCTCCTCTACTCCCAGTCTTTCAACCCCTGGCACCTCTTTGCTACCCTCAACTCCCTCTGCCCACCCCCACCTGTCTCCCCGCCTCACTCTCTGCTCTTTACCTTGCCACTTACTTTGCATCCAATATTGACGCCATACGTCAGGCCATCACATCTCACCAGTCCATCAGCAACCAGCCACCTCCTATCTCTTACCACTCCTCCCCATCCCTCTCACCAACTCTGACATCTTTCTCCCATGTATGTGATGAGGAAGCCATGGCCCTCATCTGCTCCTCTCCCTCCACCACATCCCCTACTTGACCCTATCACCTCTCGCCTCTTCCGCTACCTTTCTCCTTGTGCCTGTTCCCTTCTTGCCCACCTTCTCAATCACTTCATCTCATCAGGCACCGTCCTTTCTGCCTTCAAGCATGCACTCTTCTACCATATTTTTAAAAAACATACTCTTGATCCAAACACCCTCTCCAACTACAGACACATCTCTCTTCCCTTTTGCCTCCAAGCTCCTTGAGCGTATTGTCTCTAACTGCCTTTCTTTCCTCATACTCACTGCTTGACCCATTCCAGTCTTCTGTCCCCTCCGCTGCACTGAAACTGCCCTTACAAAAGTCTGCAATGACCTCCATGCTGACAAATTTAAGGGCCACTACTCTCTGCTTATTCTTCTTGACCGCTTTTTACACTGTGGACCACCCTCTCCTTCTGCAAATCCTTCACTCCATTGGTTGCATGATACTGCCCTCCCTTGACTGTCCTCCTACCTCTCTGACCTTTTCCTTCTGTCTCCTCATGATTTCACCCCCCCTTCACTAACTGTAAGTGTCTCCCAAGGTTCTGTTCTTGGTCCTATCCTTTTCTCTCTGTACGTCCTCCTTTAGGTGAACTCATTCGTCCTTTTGACTTACAATATCATCTCTATGCTGATAATACTCAAATCTACCTTTCCTACCCTCGGCTCTCCTCACTCTTACCTTCAATTGTCTCACTGCTATCTCTTCTTGGATGTCCCAGCGCTTTCTTTAACTTAACATGTCTAAAGGCCCCCATACACTAGTACAATTTGTCCCTTTTCTATACGATTTCGACACATCGGGACGATAAATCATGTGAAAATTTTCACATTGTGTGTCATTTACTTCTGATCCAATTCACGGTCCCGTGTGCATTAGATCGGATCCAGAGATTGCCACTGCTGCACCAAGGATACATTGTATCCTGGAGCAGTGAATAAGATCGCATGCGAAACATCGTATGCAAATTGACCACATACGATTATAGCCGGTGAGGCGTTGCTGAGGTATCTCATGCAAGGCTGTGTGCGATACCTCGGCTTAATGTATGGCCACCTTAAGACTGAGCTGATCTTCCCAGCCTCCAGCACAACCTCACCTTCCAAAATGTCATTATCTACTGATGGCACAGCTATCTCCTGTAGCCCCCAAGTGCCTGTCTTGGAGTAATCATTGAGTCCTCCCTCTCCTTAAAACCACACATTCAGCACCTCTCACAAACCTGCCGTTTTCATCTTAAAACTATTTCCAGGGTCAGAACCGTTCTCAAGGAGGATGCTACTAAGACCCTTATCCACTCACTGGCCATCTCCAGACTGGCCTACTGTAATCTCCTCCTGACTGGCATCCCTGACAAATGACTTTCTTCACTCCAAACTATCCTCAATGCTGCAGCCCATCTTCCTCACCAAAAGCACTACATCCACCTCCCCTCACCTACAAGCCCTTCACTGGCTTCCCTTCCCTTTCAAAATCCAATTCAAGCTTCTCTCACTCTCCTACAAAGCACTCACCCACTCCTCTCCCATTTACATCTCTGACCTTATCTCCCTTTACTCTCCCACCTGTCCTTTTCGCTCTGCTAATGCATGCCGACTCTCCTGCCTACTGATTACTTCCACTCCTACCTCCAAGATTTTTCACGTGCTGCTCCCTTTCTCTGGAATTCTCTACCTCATCACAGAGGAGTGATTGTTCCCCAACATGTATGTTACATGAAGTGACCAGGATGACCCAACTTTTTGTCAAGTTGGCTGAAAAGTTCTCTGCATTCTGTACATGGCATACATAGGGGATTCAGCAGTCTGTGCCACTTAATGCGGTCACTTCTAGTTAGAGTGAGTCTGCTTGGTAAGAAGTTACACTCACAGTTGATTAATGCTTTAAGGACGTTAAGTGTCCTATCCACACTTGCTTTTGAGCAAGCTCTTGATTTCCTGTTGATACTAATACTGCTTTTCTCATTGTAAGTACTGTGTTGTTGCTGAATTTAGTAACCATTTCTTGTTATAACTGTACATTTCATACACCTTCAAGTATTATAATAGATTCTGCTGTAGTATGTTGCCCTATAGTTGATATGGGTTGGGATTGTGAGACCGGCAGTGGTGATCCCGGCAGTCAGCATATCGCTGACTGAGGGGTTTTCAGCAGCTTGGTGTACACATTGCACACTTGCATGGCGAATATACACTCCCCTTGGGCGGCGACTATCTGCCCACAGGAAAACAATTTTACCAGCCTAGAGGGGGTGACTTATCAGGTCACCCCCTCTGTCCCTTCCATTAACGATAGACAGTGCTAATGGTCGAAGTCAGGTTATGGTGAGACAGAATTGCTTCAAATAAGAAAGCTACAATACTCGTGTCCGTAGCAGGACCTACTGATTGAATTGTAACTAGATATATTCCCTTTCAGTGGTGAAATAAAAGTGAATTGTTATGGATCTAATCCCATAACAGACTTGTGAAGACACATCTTTGTCAAGGTTTCAAGTTGAATGGCGTAGTACCTTCCCAAATTACCGTAGCTGTAGGATTGGACTCCTATGCCAAGCAGCCTTTGATTATAAACTGCGTCACAGTGCAAAGTACATCAGTGATTCTGAGGAAACGATCTGAAACGCCTGGACGCCTTTCAGCTTTTATAGCTGATTCAGGACTGAGATTTTGCTGCACACCTCTAATGCAGTCCTGAGTACTGCATTAGAATCCTAACCATCTCATGCGGGAATCGATCTGCAGGAATGCATCAGGAGAGTCCTGCAAATGTAATGGCCCCCATACATATGGGATTTATTGGGGCAGTGCTCTGATCTGCCGATGGGTGGTTTGGGTGATCGGGAATATTAAAGGGACTTAAAAGCATTTTTAACATGATATATTTCCCCACCGAATTGCTGATCATCAATGGTTGGCAGATACGGTTGGTTTATTGGCGTTTCCGGCGGGGTCGGGGAATTGCCTCTCAGAGGTACGGGGGCAATTTGTATGTCCCACTCTTTTTGTCAGAAATTAGAACTACAGTAAGGGGCATTTTAGAAAGCATATGTTTAATGATTGGTTAAAGACACTTTACACAAAGCCATGTCCAGTACATGTTCTTGCTGATAAACTGACTGTTTAAGAAATGTTCTGCATATCTCATTTGACTGCTCTCAGACATTTGTTCCAGCCATATCCTGGAAACGGGATACATACGGGAGACCGGCAGATAGGATGCCGGATGTCACTATCTTGAAAGCGGAATCCCGGCAGCGAGTTCTCTCACGCTTTTGTCCTGCACACCATTCAGGGCCAGTGTCATTGTATTGTGGAATGATACGCATAGGAATAATATTCATGTGTGCTGGGAGAAATTGAGGCTTATAGGACAAAGGGCTGATAATTTACATCATAATAGTACAACTAGAATACAGAATATTTTGTTTTTTCATGGTTTTATTGACCAAACATTCAGTGTTGATTGGAAGAGCAGCTATGATTTAGGGCTTAATTCAGACCTGATTGCAGCAGCAAATTTGTTAGCTAATGGGCAAAACCATGTGCAGTGTGTGTGTGTGTGGGGGGGGGCAGATATAACATGTGCAGAGAGTTAGATTTGGGTGGAGTGTGTTGACACTGAAATCTAAATTGCAGTGTAAAAATAAAGCAGCCAGTATTTACCCTGCACAGAAACAAAATAACCCACCCAAATCTAACTCTCTCTGTAAATGAAATATCTGCCCCACCTGCAGTGCACATGGTTTTGCCCATTAGCCAACAAATTTGCTGCTGCAGTCAGGTCTGAATTAGGCCCTTACTTCCATTAAGTGGAGTAATTGAGTCAGATGTTTATAAAATAAAGCGCAAGACAACCCAAAAGGCGAAATATCCAGAAAATACTGTTTGTTAGCATTTTTTTCTCCTGACAGAGCAAAGATAACAAAGTGTTTTTTTTTTTTTTTTTATTGAAATTAAATTGTAATATGTTAAATAAGACACACAATGGGCGGGATTCAATTCTTGCCACCCCTTTCCACACTCGTTCTGTTTCTGCCCTCAGGGACGTTGTATCATTATTTCAGTTTGCTACCCCCGAAGTAGCGAGTTACCCAACCCTTTACACAGCTAAACCGGATTACTATGGGCGCAATATGCGTGATAACGGAAATCATTTTAGAAAGGAAATTGGGCGTGATATTTGTTTTGCTTGCAAAATTCACATTCACTAATGGCCAATATCTTCTGTAGAGACATTATTTATTTGCTTCATGAACCAGAAGTGCAGAAAGCTTTAAATATGCAAACTTTGCATCTGTAGCTTGTACACTTTTACAGAAAGTTGGGTTGCAGCATGGAGTGTATTGCCAGTTCGCTGTTTTTTTCTGTTATAAAAAATCTGCCACCTTTTTTCTCTGGGACTGTCTAACTGAAAATGGAATGAATAGTGCCATTAAAAATATTGTACTGGTGTGCTTCACCAACATTCTTTTAGTTTTTTACCATCTGATTCAAAAAATATTTAACATTTACCACATTAAAATGGCTGCTGGGGACATTGTGTGCTTGTGAACAAATTAGAAGTCCCGTTTTCTATGATTGCTTCTGATTGGTTCTCGTTCTCATAGCTGCAGTCAGCAGCATCACACAGTGCTAGTGTATCAACCAGGGCTGTGAGGTGAACCACTAACTGGGCTCTGGAAACCAGAAGCAGGGAAGAACCCCCTGATCTCTGGTGAGCGGTTCCCACCCTGGGAAGGGTGCAGTAATACATGGAACATTCTACACTGCACTTAAATGAATTGGGGTTTTTTTTTTTTTGGTTTTTTTTAAAACTATATTACATAGAACATTCTGGGTGGAGGTCTGTCCTATTAGTTCTGATGCCAGCACTTATCGGGGATTGTGTTTCACCTGCCCCAGTCAGAGGTAACCTGATCCCTGATAACTATCCGTTTTTTTTTGTTTGTTTTTTTTGGGGGGGGGGGGCGCATCGGGGCTACAGAAACGCGTAGGTCCACGTCTTTTTGTGGTTCCCATGTGTCTCCATGCAAAAACAGGTAATTTTGCACACCGAGGCTATAGGCAGTATTCAATTGATGTTTGATCCCTTCTGACGGAAAGAATCAGACAGTTCAGCATTCAATTTGCGGCCAAATCTGACAGGTTTTGCCCTTTTTCGACAATGTCAATCCGACTTTTTTTGTTAAAGTCTGTTTGACATTGTCGAAAATGGGAGTAAAACCTGGCTAATCCGCCAATCCACGTGTTTTCTGACAAGTCGGAATTGCTGACAAGTCAGAAAAACGGCAGGACCATTGAATAGGTCGAATCATGATTCGACCTAAAAGTCAGAAACTGCCGCGTTTCCGACTAGACGTCCGTTTTGACTTCAGTTGAATACTGCCCTATAAATGGATAGTCCGATAATGACTATTGCGCAAAAATCTTGTTGAAAGTTTGTTTTGTTTATTTCCATTCAATAAATTACTGTGGCTAATAGGATACCTCCCTCTGAATTTACTAAGACTGGTCACACATTAAATACAAGCTAAATGAAGCTGCATCACTATATTTATTATACAATATAAAGAATTAGAAAATACTTAAAATACCGCCCTAAATGTCTAGTTACATATTAGTCGTGGTAATTTACAGCGGCTTAATGCCAAACGACAGGGCTATTCAGTTAGCTCCGAAGCAGGTTTTTCACAGATGAAAACTTTTTAGGGTTAATTGGATACCCCCTTCAAAATGTAATTAAGAAAGCATACAAAGGCGCAGGACCCAGCCATCTGGTGATTGTTGCTGCTACTCGGTGACTGATCACAATGCTTTCAAATGTTAGCTTTTCCGGTTTTATAAGTTGTCTTGTGCTCAAAAGTTACACAATGATGTTTGCTGGCAACTAGAGATAAATATATATTTGTTTCGCAGGTACGATATGCTGTGTAGGTTTGTCTAGATTGTGTGCTTTGTATAATGTAGGTACAATTATTTACATGATACATTTAGATCCCCGGCCAATTTCTGCTGTGTTTAGATCACACACGTTCCTGATGTGCTCTGGTGAAACTTCTACCCAGCGAGTTTAGAAATGTAAAGGTGATGTTACTATTTTATGAGTGAACCATTTGTTCCATAAATATTCAGATTCATTTTATTTTTTTAATGAATTCTTAAGTTGGGTAAAAAGCTCAAGCAGGCAAAATCCAACAAAACCCAAATGATGTGCTATTATACTATTTGTCCACATGATGGTGCTGTAGGACAACGTAATGTTTGAGAATATTTAGGAATCTTAAAACTTTTTGCTGTTTGTAAGATTGCGAAACATACTGTAACTATAGACCCATTTTAAATTGATTTGTAGGACACTGCCGGACAGGAGCGTTTCCGAACACTAACGCCGAGCTATTACAGGGGTGCTCAAGGTGTTATATTGGGTAAGCTGTATATTGCATTGTATATACATGTTATTTCAATCGTCTGTTTTCCCTGTATTTTCCTACACAAAAATAAACTTTCTGTAGTTTAAGTTAATGTAAAATTAACCCACAGAAAAAAATAAAAGATGTAATGAAAGGTAAGCTGCTGGACAGAATTTTAGTGGGTGTTGGGGATGAGAGGTATGATGAAATAGGTGTTGCAAAAAGCATTGCAAAATAAGCCAATGCTAAAGCACTATAGCATAATATGCAAACAAGTCTGGAAGGTGTCAAGAAGCGGGAAAGTACTAGCTTGGATTAGAACTAATATATATTGTGTATGTGTATATAATGTGTGTGTGTGTTCACGCTAGGCTGTTTTAGCAGGGCGCCGTGCCCTGCCTGATTTTTAAAGGACAAAATGCACCCTACCCCTTTTGCGGTGTCCTGCTAAAACAGCTTGCCCAATGCCGCTGTGTAAATAGATGCAACCCACACGGCATCTATTCACGGGATAGCTTGGGGGAAGCGGAGGTGCTGGGCACGCCCCCACTAGTGGCATTGAGGGTGCCGGCCCGATAGTGATACCAGCAGGGCGTGGGAAATTCTCCTGCAGCACCGGCGCTTAACTGCCCCACCAAATTCCTGGGGGGAACCATTCTATGTATATATGGTAGAGATGGCTGGCACTCCTTGGGGATGAAACAAATGTATATTTTACATAGGGCGGCACTCAGTAAAAACTCTGAAACGCTGACTACATTTTGGGAGTCTTTGTGTTTCATCCAGACAACTGAGTGCCGCCCATTGTAAGATAGATATAATATATATGTGTGTGTATATAGAGGTAGATAGATAATATATTTACACTCTCTTCCTTCAGTGATTAAAGGAAAATAAGTAGATCATGAAGTACTAAGCCCCAGGGCCCTACACACTAGAAGACCTGACCATTGTGGAAGATCAGCAATTTCCCTTGAACTTCCCAGAGCCCTGACGAACAAAATTGATTGTACAAACTAATCTTTCGTCTTTCAAATTGTTTGAACAATTGCTATCTTTGGAATTGGCACATTTTTAGCATATTTTAATACTGGGAAGGCATTTCTGGATGTGTGGGCAGGGCTGTAGAAGGGGGAACCAATGGAGCTTTTTTTTTTTTTTTTTTTACCCACTGCCCCACCAATTTAATAAAAATCCACTGTGCCACCAACTTAATAAAAAAATTATTATGGGTTCAATAATATATTTCTCTCACGTCCTAGAGGATGCTGGGGTTCACATTAGTACCAAGGGGTATAGACTGATCCACCAGGAGCCATTGGCACTTTAAGAGTGCCCCTCCTACCAGACTCAGTTTAGAAAATGTGCCCAGAGGAGCTTGTCACAGCTAGGGGAGCTCTCCTGAGTTTTCCTAGAAAAAGTTTTATTAGAGTTTGTTATTTTACAGGGAGACTGCTGGCAACAGCCTCCCTGCAGCGAGAGACTGAGGGGGGGAGCAGTGTCCGCCCTGCGGGTCTGAGCCACTGTCTCCGCTGACTGGACACTGAGCTCCAGAGAGGTCAGATCGCTCCCCGCCACAGGGGATCGCTTGCCCCAGCAGCATGCCGCCACCCCCCCTGCAGAGCTGAAGAATCGGTGGCGAGCGAGACACTGACCCTCCTAGCAAGCGGGGGAGTCGGTGTGAAGATGGCGGCAACAGGGTAGGAGCGCAGTATTAACATGGTGCGGCGCTGTGAGGGGTGCCCTGAGCCAGCGCTACACACTACACTGGTTCAGAAGCCGGTCGGGGTCCCCGGATCCCAGTCGGCACTCAATCCTCAGGCCAGTATAATCACTTGAAGAGTGGGAAGACAGCGCCATTTTGGGTGCGGAGCTTCTCCTCAAAGCGGACCCAGCAGCGTTCAGCGCCATTTTCCTGCCTGCACAGCGCTGACCAGGAGAAACAGGTCCCTCCACAGCAACTCCAGCTATCTGTAAACGGTACCAGGGGGTTGTAGAAGGGGGAGGGGGGGGCGGGGGCTGCAATACGACTGTGTATCCTATTAAGGTGCACAGTCTGCGCTGACAAGGGGTCACGGTGTGTGGGTTGGCTCCAATCTGTGTCTCTCTTGCCATTCTTGGGGGGGGGGGGGGAGGACTCTGTCTGCCCTCACCTGTGTGTGTGTGTGTGTGTGTGTGTGTGTGTGTGTGTGGGGGGAGTGTTTGGTGGTCCACTTTAACTATGTCCAGGGACACTGTGGCATATGCTTCAGAGGATATGTCCTCCCAGGATGATCCCATTCCATAGAATCAGGATAGCACTGGTTTATCACAGATTCCAGCAAGAGAACCTGAGTGGTTTTCCTCTATCAAATCTTGGATTTCTCAGATTTCAGACAGGGTTGCAAGTAATGAATCTGCAACCCAGGTATTACAGAACTCTATGGCAGTATGGCCTGATTCTAGTACCTCAGGATGCTCCGCTATATACCCCCACAAACGTGCACTTGTTCATGTCACGCAAGATGACACTGATACTGATTCTGACACCACAGACTGTAATGGGTATGTGTTGCTTGGGTCTGCCTCTCTTGCAAAGGGGGTGCATTTGATGATAGAGGCTAGGAGGGATGTGTTGAATATTAATGATACCACACCTGAGCAGGTTGAGGAGGCTTTTTTCACTGAAAATAAGAGCGCCTCGCTAACCTTCCTGCATCAAAGGAATTAAATGCTATATTTGAGAGAGCATGGGAAAACCCTGAGAAAAAATTCCAGATCCCTAAAAGGGTCCAGGTGGCATTTCCTTTCCCTGAGGAGGATAGAAAAAAAATGGGAAAACCCGCCGATTGTTGATGCATGTGTCCAGACTCTCAAAAAAGGTGGTTTTACCTGTTCCGGGATCTACCGCCTTAAAGGAGACGGCTGATCGTAAAATATATAATACACTTAAATCAATGTACACTGCTTCGGGGGCCATATTACGTCCCACTGTTGCTAGTGCATGGATTGCAAAGGCTATAGTAAAGTGGTCAGGCACCTTACTTGAGGATTTGGATACAATGGATAAGGGCGATGTTGAATTGTTTTGCGTAACAGTCACAATTTAGCAGGTTTTATGGTAGAATCCATGAAAGACCTGGGTTCCATGGCTGTGGGAATCTCTTCCATATCTGTTTCAGCTCGTTGGGGACTTTGGCTGTGCCAGTGGTTGGCCGACGCAGAATCCAGAAGAAGTGTGGAGTCCCTACCCTACACAGGTCAGGCTCTCTTTGGGGAAGCTTTGGATGCATGAAAATCCACGGCTACAGCGGTAAGTCTCAGTATCTTCCCTCAGCTGCACCTGCTCCAAAGAAATCCTTCTCTTCATCAGCATCACAGTCCTTTCGGCCTAACAAGGATAGAAAGGCCAAACAGTCCAATACCTTCTTTAGGGGAGGTCGAATTAAATCCAAAAAACCTGCTGCGGCAGGTTCCCAGGAACAAAAACCTGCTTCAGGTATGCCAAAGTCCTCGGCATGACGGTGGACCGCGCGCGCGGCCTGGAGTTGGGGCCGGTGGGAGCGAGACTCAAACAGTTCAGTCATGTCTGGGTATTGTCCGGCCTGGATCCCTGGGTGATAGATATTGTGTCCCAGGGATACAGGCTGGTATTTCAAAATCTCTCTCACCGATTTTTCAAATCAGGCTTGTCAGTTCTACTGGCAGACAGAACTGTCCTACAAGAAGCTGTCCAGAAGTTGGTGGAGGCACAGGTCATTGTACCAGTGCCTCCTCATTTGCAAACCACAGGTTACTATTCAAACCTTTCCATGGTACCGAAACCGGATGGTTCGTCAGGCCCATTCTGAACTTAAAATCACTGAACCCCTTTCTAAAGGAGTTCAAGTTTCATGATGGAGTCTCTAAGGGCGGTGATATCAGGTCTGGAAGAGGGGGAATTCCTGGTATCCCTGGATGTCAAGGATGCGTACCTCCACATTCCGATTTGGCTGCTGCATCAGGCTTATCTCCGTTTCGCATTACTAGACTGTCATTTCCAGTTCCAGGCCCTGCCATTCGGCCTCTCAACAGCACCGAAGGTGTTAACCAAGGTGATGGCAGAGATGATGATTCTCCTCCGCAAACAAGGGGTTAACATCATTCCATATCTGGATGATCTGCAGATAAAGGCATCGTCCAAGGAGAAGCTGTTGCAGTCCATTGTTCTCACAACCCACCTACTCGGTCCACGGCTGGATTCTGAACCTTCCAAATTCACATCTGGAACCAACCCAGAGGTTTTCTTTTCTGGGGATGATCATTGACACAAGTGCAGAGGGTGTTTCTTCCGCAGGAAAAGAATTTGGTGATGCAAACAATGGTCCGGGCTGTCCTGAAGCCACCCCAGGGGTCTGTTCATCAATGCATTCGCCTTTTGGGAAAGATGGTGGCCTCTTACGAGGCTCTCCAGTACAGGAGGTTCTATTCTCAGGCCTTCCAACTGGATCTCCATTACAAGTGGTCAGGATCTCCTCTCCACATGCACCAGAGAATTCGTCTGTCACCAAAGGCAAGGATTTCTCTCCTCTGGTGGTTGCAAATGTCTCGCCTTCTGGAGGGCTGCAGGTTCGGAATCCAGAACTGCATCCTTCTGACCACGAATGCAAGTCTCATAGGTTGGGGAGCGGTCACCCAAGGGGATACATTCCAAGGAAGATGGTCAAATCATTCTTCCAATAAACATTCTGGAACTAAGATCCGTGTACAACGGTCTTCTCCAAGAGTCTCATCTTCTACAAGATCAGGCACTTCAAGTACAGTTGGACAATGTGACGACGGTGGCCTACATAAACCGACAGGGAGGTACAAAGAGCAGGGCTGCAATGTCAGAGGTAACCAGAATCCTCCTCTGGGCAGAAACGCACGCATTGGCGTTGTCGGTAATCTTCCTTCCAGGAGTGGACAACTGGGAAGCAGACTTCCTCAGCAGACACTATCTCCATCCAGGAGAATGGGGCCTTCATCCTGAAGTGTTCACAGACGTGATCAGTCGTTGGGGCGTGCTTCAAATAGACATGATGGCCTCATGTCTCAACAAGAAACTCCAGAGGTAATGTTCCAGGTCAAGAGACCCACAAGCAGTGGCGGTGGATGCCCTGGTAACTCCGTGGGTGTTCTAGTCAGTGTATGTGTTCCCTCCACTTTCACTCATTCCAAGAATTCTGCAACTCATGAAGAGAACTAGGGTTCAGGCAATTCTCATTGCTCTGGCCTGGCCAAGGCGAGTTTGGTACGCGGATCTTCTGGATCTACTGCTGGAAGAACCGTGGCCGCCTCCTCTTCGCGAGGACCTTCTGCAACAGGGGCCGTTGGTTTATCAGGACTTACCGCGGCTACATTTGACGGCATGGCGGTTGAACGCCAGATCTTAGCCCTTAAGGGTTTTCCGAGCAAGGTGATTCCTACCCTGATACAGACTAGGAAAGGGGTAACGTCTAAACATTACCATCGCATTTGGAAAAAATGTGTCTTGGTGTGAATCCAAGAAAATTCCTACGGTGGAGTTTCAACTTGGAAGGTTTCTCCTCTCCCTGCAAGCAGGTGTGGATATGGGTCTGCGTTTGGTATCCATAAGGGTCCAGATTTCGGCCGTATCCTTTTTTTTTTTTTTCCAGAAACATTTTGGCTACCCTCCCTGAGGTTCAGACCTTTTTGAAAGGGGTTCTGCACATCCAGCCTCCCTTTGTGGCGCCGACGGCACCCCGGAATCTTAATGTGGTGTTGCAGTTCCTGCATTCTGATTGGTTTGAGCCTCTACTGGAGGTTGACGTCAAGTTTCTCACGTGGAAGGTTGTCACTTTGTTGGCCTTAGCTTCTGCTCGACGTGTGTCGGAGTTGGGGACCTTATCCTGTAAAAGCCCTTTTTTAATCTTCCATGAAGATGGAGCTGAGCTCAGGACGCGTCAGCAATTCCTTCCAAAGGTTGTGTCGGCATTTCATATCAACCAACCTATTGTGGTGCCAGTGGCTACTGACTCCTCAATTCCATCACAGTCCTTGGACGTGGTGAGGGCTTTGAAGATCTATGTGAAGAGGACTGCTCGTCACAGAAAATCGGACTCTTTGTTTATCCTGTATGATCCCAAGAAAATTGGGTGTCCTGCTTCTAAGCAAACTATTTCTCGCTGGATTTGGTTCACTATCCAGCATGCATATTCTACGGCAGGATTGCCGTGTCCAAAATCTGTTAAGGCCCACTCTACTCATAAGGTGGGTTCTTCCTGGGCGGCTGCTGGCAGTCCTTTTTTCTCTCAACAGTAGAGAAAATTACAAGCACCATAAACCTCTGAGTTGTAGCACAGGTATAGGATAAATACCGCAGCACTTTCCCAATGAAGGCTCTGGACTCCTGGAGCAGGATAGATTTCTAGGAATAAAACATAATGGAAAAGGCGCTCATAGTGCAGACTGTTTATTCAATTTAAAAACCGTAACAGGTCCACGGATGGTATAGCGTGGCCTGTCTGACGCACTGTGTCCACCTGTGCAGCTGCTCCCACTGTCCGATCCAGAGAGGTTTCCCGACGAGTCACTGCTATACCATAGCCGGCGGCGCGGTGTGTGGTCCCGGGTGGCGACCAGCGGGTATGCAGTTTGTGCCAGTGGAATTTCTTTAAACCGTGTGGTAACCAGCCCATAGTGTGTGCTATATGGTATGAGTCCTATATAATTTGTCCGTGGACCTGTTACTGTTTTTAAATTGAATAAACAGTCTGCACTATGAGCGTTTTTTCCATTGTTTTATTCCTAGAAAAAAAAAAAAAAAAAAAAAATTATAAAAATATATATATATATATATATATATATATATATATATATATATATATAATATATATATATATAATATAGCTTTGTACTGTGTGCTCGGCACTCACTCTTAAAAGGTGGCATATGCTGCGGTGCCCTCCTGGAGGCGAAAACCTCTGGATACTGATAGGTAAAGAAGGCGGCACTCAGGCAGACGTTTGTTGCAGTTAAAACTGTGGTCAGTTTAATCCGACATGTTTCGGGGTAATCACCCCGTCCTCCGGGTCATCGGACGGGGTGATTACCCCGAAACATGTCGGATTAAACTGACCACAGTTTTAACTGCAACAAACGTCTGCCTGAGTGCCGCCTTCTTTACCCATCAGTATATAGATAGTAAGTATGTATGTATGTATGTGTATATGTGTGTATATGTATATATATATATATACAGGTTGAGTATCCCTTATCCAAAATGCTTGGGACCAGAGGTATTTTGGATATCGGATTTTTCCGTATTTTGGAATAATTGCATACCATAATGAGATATCATGGTGATGGGACCTAAATCTCTGCACAGCATGCATTTATGTTTCATACACACCTTATACACACATCTTGAAGGTAATTGTACCCAATATGTTTTATAACTTTGGGTATTAAACAAAGTGTGTGTACATTCACACAATTCATTTATGTTTCATATACACCTTATACACACAGCCTGAAGGTCATTTAATAGAATATTTTAATAACTTTGTGTATTAAACAAAGTTTGTGTACATTGGGCCATCAGAAAACAAAGATTTCACTATCTCACTCTCACTCAAAAAATTCCATATTTCGGAATATTCCGTATTTCGGAATATTTGGATATGGGATACTCAACCTGTGTGTGTGTGTGTGTGTGTGTGTGTGTGTGTGTGTGTGTGTGTATGTATATATATATATATATATATATATATATATATATATATATATATATATACACACACCTATATGGATATACATAGATGTGTGTGTGTGTGTGTGTGTGTGTGTGTGTGTGTGTATATATATATTTATTTATTTATTTATTTATTTTGAACCCATTACAATTTATTACGTTGGTGGGGCAGTGGACGGAGACGCTGAGCGGTCAGCGGCTCAGATATGAAGCCGCTGGCAGGGAGGAGAGCGATGTCACTTTGTGTGCATCGCTCATCGCGGCTCCGTACACATGCCGTGATAAGCGATGTCACAAGTGACATTGCTCACATTGAGCATGTAGCACGGCCAACCGTCGACCTCCAATAAATGAACTCGGGTGCGCGCATCGTTGATTGGAGGGCCATACACTAGATGATGTGAACGATATATCGTTCACATCTGCAGGAAATATCCTGTAGTGTGTATGGCCCTTTAGTTTTATCTATAGTAAAAACAAAATTGTGCATTACAATAGTTGACCCTTGCACACTGCTTACGTTATTCATGTGCTTGTGTTATTGGACTTATCTAGTTATTCACCGTTTTCTACACTTTTGCCTTTCAGTTTATGATGTCACACGCAGGGATACATTTGTTAAGCTGGACAACTGGTTAAATGAGCTGGAGACATATTGCACAAGAAATGACATTGTAAAAATGCTGGTTGGAAACAAGATAGACAAGGTGAGACACTAGGCACCCTCTGCCCGCTGTGCTGTGTACTGGACATATGATGTGGATTTTTGGTTCCTTTGCATTTGGAAATCTAGTAAAAGTACTTTTACACCCCTAGTGCCCTTATTTTCAATGCAGACCGGATCGTAGCCCTGCAAAATTTTGCAGGGCTACGATCAGGCATACTGACATGCGGGGGGACGCCCAGCACAGGGCTAGTCCGCACCGCATGTCAGGCCCCCCCCAACCCCCACTCCGTCCCTTGCAGAAGCACAAAATCATTGCACAGCGGCGATGCTTTTGCCCTCCAGGAGTAGCTCCCGACCAGCGCAGCTTTTGCGTGCTGGCCGGGAACTACTCGTCGCTGCCCGGGTCGCAACGGCTGCGCGTGACGTCGCGCAGCAGCTGTAGCCCGGCCACGCCTGTGTTGGCCGGACCACGCCCACAAAATGGTGGCCCCGCCTGCCCAGCGACCGCCTCTGCCTGTCAATCAGGCAGAGGCGATCGCTATGCAACGACAGCCGTCGGCTGTCAGCCATGCGCAGGCGCACTTCTGACCTGATTGCTGCACAGCGATGAACGGCCGCGTGCGATCAGGTCAGAATGACCCCCTTAAATGTGTTCCTGGCATACAGTATTAGAGCTCTTACTGCCTTGTGCCCAAGAAAGTCACCAAGTTGCATTGTGTGCCAAAGACCATCTGAGCAAAACTTTCCCTTTATGGCATGAGTAAAGAGGCTGAAACAGTCATAGTAGTGCTAAATGAGAAACCCAGATTTGCACTATGCTGCTGTTGTAGGTTACAAAATGCAGGTGTTTCTCCCTTTAGTTGTATTACATTAACCTGCCGTTCTATTCGAGCTCTGTAATTATTTGCGTTGATTGATGAGAGGTTGGTTTATGACCAAGGGAGTAAATTCCTGGTCTAATAAAAGCACCATATTCCCCTGTCTTTTTACCACTTACAAGGACGTGTACTAAATGGCTGAATTGAAATGATGCATAGATTCTAGAAAAAAAAATTTCAAGAATTTCTCGAATTTACCAATAATACAACACATCTATTAAACGTGTGAGTCCGTATTATTAGCACAAAGCAGATTCATGTGGCAAACACGAAACATGCACAGTGGTGAGAGAAAAGATTACACGGCCTGATTGGGTTTCAGTTTCCATCTCTTTACTCTTGCTTAAGTGTTGTATCTTCAGAACTGTGGAGAGGCTTGAAATCCAGTTGGTTTTCTTTTGGTTTTTGTTAACCCTAACATCATTTGAGCGTAATGTAGAGCAGGGTACACAAGCTTTTTTTTTTTTTTTCTGTCTAATGTCCGATTGGGTGTGGTATAGAAAATCTACAGTGTCTAGATCGACAGTCAATAGGTCGACATGAACTAGGTTGTTTGGCACAAAAGGTCAACATGGGGAAAAGGTCAACAGTGCTTAAGGTCGACAGGTACAAATGGTTGATATGACATGGTAGACGCACACAAATGGTCAGCATATATTTTTGGGAATTTTTTTCATGTTTTTTACATTTCTCTAACGTCCTAAGTGGATGCTGGGGACTCCGTAAGGACCATGGGGAATAGCGGCTCCGCAGGAGACTGGGCACATCTAAAGAAAGCTTTAGGACTAACTGGTGTGCACTGGCTCCTCCCCCTATGACCCTCCTCCAAGCCTCAGTTAGATTTCTGTGCCCAACGAGAAGGGTGCACACTAGGGGCTCTCCTGAGCTTCTTAGTGAAAGTTTTAGTTTAGGTTTGTTATTTTCTCTGACGTCCTAAGTGGATGCTGGGGACTCCGTCAGGACCATGGGGATTAGCGGCTCCGCAGGAGACAGGGCACAAAAGTAAAAGCTTTAGGATCAGGTGGTGTGCACTGGCTCCTCCCCCTATGACCCTCCTCCAAGCCTCAGTTAGATTTTTGTGCCCGGCCGAGAAGGGTGCAATCTAGGTGGCTCTCCTAAAGAGCTGCTTAGAGTAAAAGTTTTGTTAGGTTTTTTATTTTCAGTGAGTCCTGCTGGCAACAGGCTCACTGCTACAAGGGACTTAGGGGAGAAGAAGTGAACTCACCTGCGTGCAGGATGGATTGGCTTCTTAGGCTACTGGACACCATTAGCTCCAGAGGGATCGAACACAGGCCCAGCCATGGAGTCCGGTCCCAGAGCCGCGCCGCCGACCCCCTTGCAGATGCCGAAGAGTGAAGAGGTCCAGAAACCGGCGGCAGAAGACTTTTCAGTCTTCATGAGGTAGCGCACAGCACTGCAGCTGTGCGCCATTGTTGTCAGCACACTTCACACCAGCGGTCACTGAGGGTGCAGGGCGCTGGGGGGGGCGCCCTGGGCAGCAATGAAATACCTATACTGGCTAAAAGGTACATCACATATAGCCCCTGGGGCTATATGGATGTATTTAACCCCTGCCAGGTCTCAGAAAAACGGGAGAAGAAGCCCGCCGAAAAGGGGGCGGGGCCTATTCTCCTCAGCACACAGCGCCATTTTCCCTCACAGAAATGCTGGTGGGAAGGCTCCCAGGCTCTCCCCTGCACTGCACTACAGAAACAGGGTTAAAACAGAGAGGGGGGGCACTTATTTGGCGATATGATTATATATATTAAGATGCTATAAGGGAAAAACACTTATATAAAGGTTGTCCCTGTATAATTATAGCGTTTTGGTGTGTGCTGGCAAACTCTCCCTCTGTCTCTCCAAAGGGCTAGTGGGGTCCTGTCCTCTATCAGAGCATTCCCTGTGTGTGTGCTGTGTCGGTACGTGTGTGTCGACATGTATGAGGACGATGTTGGTGAGGAGGCGGAGCAATTGCCTGTAATGGTGATGTCACTCTCTAGGGAGTCGACACCGGAATGGATGGCTTATTTAAGGAATTACGTGATAATGTTAACACGCTGCAAGGTCGGTTGATGACATGAGACGGCCGGCAAACCAATTAGTACCTGTCCAGGCGTCTCAAACACCGTCAGGGGCGTTAAAACGTCCTTTTACCTCAGTCGGTCGACACAGACACGGACACTGACTCCAGTGTCGACGGTGAAGAAACAAACGTATTTTCCTTTAGGGCCACACGTTACTTGTTAAGGGCAATGAAGGAGGTGTTACATATTTCTGATACTACAAGTACCACAAAAAAGGGTATTATGTGGAGTGTGAAAAAACTACCTGTGGTTTTTCCTGAATCAGATAAATGAAATGAAGTGTGTGATGATGCGTGGGTTTCCCCCGATAGAAAATTATTGGCGGTATACCCTTTCCCGCCAGAAGTTATGGCGCGTTGGGAAACACCTCTTAGGGTGGATAAGGCGCTCACACGCTTATCAAAACAAGTGGCGTTACCGTCTCCAGATACGGCCGCCCTCAAGGAGCCAACTGATAGGAGGCTGGAAAATATCCTAAAAAGTATATACACACATATTGGTGTTATACTGCGACCAGCGATCGCCTCAGCCTGGATGGGCAGCGCTGGGGTGGCTTGGTCGGATTCCCTGACTGAAAATATTGATACCCTTGACAGGGACAGTATTTTATTGACTATAGAGCATTTAAAGGATGCATTTCTATATATGCGAGATGCACAGAGGGATATTTGCACTCTGGCATCAAGAGTAAGTGCGATGTCCATATCTGCCAGAAGATGTTTATGGACACGACAGTGGTCAGGTGATGCAGATTCCAAACGGCACATGGAAGTATTGCCGTATAAAGGGGAGGAGTTATTTGGGGTCGGTCCATCGGACCTGGTGGCCACGGCAACAGCTGGAAAATCCACCTTTTTTACCCCAAGTCACATCTCAGCAGAAAAAGACATCGTCTTTTCAGCCTCAGTCCTTTCGTCCCCATAAGGGCAAGCGGGCAAAAGGCCAGTCATATCTGCCCAGGGATAGAGGTAAGGGAAGAAGACTGCAGCAGGCAGCCCATTCCCAGGAACAGAAGCCTTCCACCGCTTCTGCCAAGTCCTCCGCATGACGCTGGGGCCGTACAAACAGGTGCGGTGGGGGGTCGTCTCAAGAGTTTCAGCACGCAGTGGGCTCACTCGCAAGTGGACCCCTGGATCCTACAAGTAGTATCCCAGGGGTACAGATTGGAAATTCGAGACGTCTCCCCCTCGCAGGTTCCTGAAGTTTGCTTTACCAACGTCTCCCTCCGACAGGGAGGCAGTATTGGAAACATTTCACAAGCTGTATTCCCAGCAGGTGATAATCAAAGTACCCCTCCTACAACAAGGAAAGGGGTATTATTCCACACTATATTGTGGTACTGAAGCCAGACGGCTCGGTGAGACCTATTCTAAATCTGAAATATTTGAGCACTTACATACAAAGGTTCAAATCAAGATGGAGTCACTCAGAGCAGTGATAGCGAACCAGGAAGAAGGGGACTATATGGTGTCCCTGGACATCAGGGATGCTTACCTCCAGGTCCCAATTTGCCCTTCTCACCAAGGGTACCTCAGGTTCGTGGTACAGAACTCACTATCAGTTTCAGATGCTGCCGTTTGGATTGTCCACGGCACCCCGGGTTTTTACCAAGGTAATGGCCGAAATGATGATTCTTCTTCAAAGAAAATGGACGATCGCCTGATAAGGGCAAGGTCCAGAGAACAGTTGGAGGTCGGAGTAGCACTATCTCAAGTAGTTCTACGACCGCACGGGTGGATTCTAAATATTCCAAAATCGCAGCTGTTTCCGACGACACGTCTGCTGTTCCTAGGGATGATTCTGGACACAGTCCAGAAAAGGGTGTTTCTCCCGGAGAAGAAAGCCAGGGAGTTATCCGAGCTAGTCAGGAACCTCCTAAAACCAGGAAAAGTGTCAGTGCATCATTGCACAAGGGTTCTGGGAAAAATGGTGGCTTCTTACGAAGCGATTCCATTCGGCAGATTTCACGCAAGAACTTTTCAGTGGGATCTGCTGGAAAAATGGTCCGGATCGCATCTTCAGATGCATCAGCGGATAACCCTGTCTCCAAGGACAAGGGTGTTTCTTCTGCGGTGGCTGCAGAGTGCTCATCTACTAAAGGGCCGCAGATTCGGCATTCAGGACTGGGTCCTGGTAACCACGGATGCCAGCCTGAGAGGCTGGGGAGCAGTCACACAAGAAAAAAAAAAAAAAAATTTCCAGGGAGTGTGATCAAGTCTGGAGACTTCTCTCCACATAAATATACTGGAGCTAAGGACAATTTACAATGCTCTAAGCTTAGCAAGACCTCTGCTTCAAGGTCAGCCGGTATTGATCCAGTGGGACAACATCACGGCAGTCGCCCACGTAAACAGACGGGGCGGCACAAGAAGCAGGAGGGCAATGGCAGAAACTGCAAGGATTTTTCGCTGGGCGGAAAATCATGTGATAGCACTGTCAGCAGTGTTCATTCCGGGAGTGGACAACTGGGAAGCAAACTTCCTCAGCTGGCACGACCTCCACCCGGGAGAGTGGGGACTTCATCGGGAAGTCTTCCACATGATTGTGAACCGTTGGGAAAGACCAAAGGTGGACATGATGGCGTCCCGCCTGAACAAAAAACTGGACAGGTATTGCGCCAGGTCAAGAGACCCTCAGGCAATAGCTGTGGACGTTTTTGGTAACACCGTGGGTGTACCAGTCGGTGTATGGGTTCCCTCCTCTGCTTCTCATACCCAAGGTACTGAGAATTATAAGACGTAGAGGAGTAAGAACTATACTCGTGGCTCCGGATTGGCCAAGAAGGACTTGGTACCCGGAACTTCAAGAAATGCTCACAGAGGACTCATGACCTCTGCCGCTAAGAAGGGACTTGCTTCAGCAAGTACCATGTCTGTTTCCAAGACTTACCGCGGCTGCGTTTGACGGCGTGGCGGTGGAACGCCGGATCCTAAGGGAAAAAGGCATTCCGGAAGAGGTCATTCCTACCCTGGTCAAAGCCAGGAAGGAGGTGACCGCACAACATTATCACCACATGTGGCGAAAATATGTTGCGTGGTGTGAGGCCAGGAAGGCCCCACGAAGAAATTTCAACTCGGTCGATTCCTGCATTTCCTGAAAACAGGAGTGTCTATGGGCCTCAAATTGGGGTCCATTAAGGTTCAAATTTCGGCCCTGTCAATTTTCTTCCAGAAAGAATTGGCTTCAGTTCCTGAAGTCCAGAAGTTTGTCAAGGGAGTACTGCATATACAACCCCCTTTTGTGCCTCCAGTGGCACTGTGGGATCTCAACGTAGTTCTGGGATTCCTCAAATCACATTGGTTTAAACCGCTCAAATCTGTGGATTTGAAATATATCACATGAAAAGTGACCATGCTGTTGGCCCTGGCCTCGGCCAGGCGAGTGTCAGAATTGGCGGCTTTGTCTCACAAAGCCCATATCTGATTGTCCATTCGGACGGGGCAGAGTTGCGGACTCGTCCCCAGTTTCTCCCTAAGGTGGTGTCAGTGTTTCACCTGCACCAGTTTATTGTGGTACCTGCGACTACTAGGGACTTGGAGGACTCCAAGTTGCTAGATGGTTGTCAGGGCCCTGGAAATATAGGCTTCCAGGACGGCTGGAGTCAGGAAAACTGACTTGCTGTTATCCTGTAGGCACCCAAAAATCTGGGTGCTCTTGCTTCTAAGCAGACGATTGCTAGTTGGATGTGTAGTACAATTCAGCTTGCACATTCTGTGGCAGCACTGCCACAGCCAAAATATGTAAATGCCCATTCCACAAGGAAGGTGGGCTCATCTTGGGCGGCTGCCCGAGGGGTCTCGGCTTTACAACTTTGCCGAGCTGCTACTTGGTCAGGGGCACACCCTGGCTGAGGAGGACCTGGAGTTCTCTCATTCGGTGCTGCAGAGTCATCCGCACTCTCCCGCCCGTTTGGGAGCTTTGGTATAATCCCCATGGTCCTGACGGAGTCCCCAGCATCCACTTAGGACGTCAGAGAAAATAAGAATTTACTTACCGATAATTCTATTTCTCGTAGTCCGTAGTGGATGCTGGGCGCCCATCCCAAGTGCGGATTGTCTGCAATACTTGTACATAGTTATTGTTACAAAAATCGGGTTATTATTGTTGTGAGCCATCTTTTCAGAGTCTCCGCTGTTATCATGCTGTTAACTGGGTTCAGATCACAAGTTCTACAGTGTGATTGGTGTGGCTGGTATGAGTCTTACCCGGGATTCAAAATCCTTCCTTATTGTGTACGCTCGTCCGGGCACAGTATCCTAACTGAGGCTTGGAGGAGGGTCATAGGGGGAGGAGCCAGTGCACACCACCTGATCCTAAAGCTTTTACTTTTGTGCCCTGTCTCCTGCGGAGCCGCTAATCCCCATGGTCCTGACGGAGTCCCCAGCATCCACTACGGACTACGAGAAATAGAATTATCGGTAAGTAAATTCTTATTTTCAGTGAGACCTGCTGGCAACAGGCTCACTGCATCGAGGGACTAAGGGGAGAAGAAGCGAACTCACCTGCGTGCAGAGTGGATTGGGCTTCTTGGCTACTGGACATTAGCTCCAGAGGGACGATCACAGGTTCAGCTTGGATGGGTCCCGGAGCCGCGCCGCCGGCCCCCTTACAGAGCCAGAAGAGCGAAGAGGTCCGGAGAAAGCGGCGGCAGAAGACGTTCCTGTCTACAAATAAGGTAGCGCACAGCACTGCAGCTGTGCGCCATTGCTTTCAGCACACTTCACACTGAGGGTGCAGGGCGCTGGGGGGGGGGCGCCCTGAGACGCAATAAAACATGACAGAAATACCTTACATGGCAAAAAATGCATCACATATAGCTCCTGGGCTATATGGATGCATTTAACCCCTGCCAGAATATACAAAAAACCGGGAGATAAGGCCGCCGAAAAGGGGGCGGGGCCTATCTCCTCAGCACACTGGCGCCATTTTCCCTCACAGCTCAGTTGGAGGGAAGCTCCCTGGCTCTTCCCTGCACTACAGAAAGGGTTAAAAAAAGAGAGGGGGGCACTATTTAGGCGCAGTATTAAAACATACAGCAGCTATAAGGGGAAAAACACTTATATAAGGTTATCCCTGTATATATATAGCGCTCTGGTGTGTGCTGGCATACTCTCCCTCTGTCTCCCCAAAGGGCTAGTGGGGTCCTGTCCTCTATCAGAGCATTCCCTGTGTGTGTGCTGTGTGTCGGTACGTTTGTGTCGACATGTATGAGGAGAAAAATGATGTGGAGACGGAGCAGAGTGTCTGTAACAGTGATGTCACCCCCTAGGGGGTCGACACCTGAGTGGATGTACTGTTGAAAATTACGTGACAGTGTCAGCTCTATATAAAAAAACAGTGGTTGACATGAGACAGCCGGCTACTCAGCTTGTGCCTGTCCAGACGTCTCATAGGCCGTCAGGGGCTCTAAAGCGGCCGTTACCTCAGATGGCAGATACAGACGCCGACACGGATACTGACTCCTGTGTCGACGGTGAAGAGACAACCGTGATTTCCAGTAGGGCCACACGTTACATGATTGAGACAATGGCAAATGTTTTTATACATTTTTGATAATACGAGTACCACCAAAAAGGGGTATTATGTTCGGTGAGGGAAAAACTACCTGTAGTTTTCCTGAATCTGAGAAATAAAATGAGGTGTGTGATGATGCGTGGGTTTCCCCCCGATAACAATTGATAATTTCTTAAAAAGTATTGGCTGCATACCCTTTCCCGCCAGAGGTTAGGGTGCTTTGGTAAACACCCCCTAGGGGGGATAAGGCGCTCACACGCTTGTAAGAACAAGGGCTCTACCCTCTCATGAGATGGCCGCCCTTAAGGATCCTGCTGATAGAAAGCAGGAGGGTATCCAAAAAGGTATTTACACACATACTGGTGTTATACTGCGACCAGCTATCGCCTCAGCCTGGAGGTGCAGTGCTGGGTGGGCATGGTCGGATTCCCTGCCTGGAAATATTAGGATATTATATTATTGCCTATAGAGCATTTAAAAGATGCATTTCTATATATGCATGATGCACAGCGGAATAATTGCCGACTGGCATCAAGTATAAGTGCGTTGTCCAATTCAACCATAAAATGGTCAGGTGATGCGGATTCCAAACGGCATTTGGAAGTATTGCCTTTGAAAGGGGACATTTGGGGTCGGTCTTTTAGATCTGGTGGCCACGGCAACAGCTGGGAAATCCACGTTTGTACCCCAGGTCGCCTCTCAAAATAAGACGCCGTATTATCAGGCGCTGTCCTTTGTTGGCAAGCGGACAAAAGGTTCCTCTTTTCTGCTCGTGACAGAGGGAGAGGAAAAAGGCTGCAGAGATCAGCCAGTTCCCAGGAACAGAAACCCTTTCCCGCCTCTGCCAAGCCCTCAGTATGACGCTAGGGCTTTACAAGCTCAGGCACGGTGGGGGCCCGTTCTCAATGAATTTCAGTGCGCAGTGGGCTCACTCGCAAGTAGACCCCTGGATCCTTCAGGTAATATCTCAGGGGTACATATTGGAATTCGAGACGTCTCCCCCTCGCCGTTTCCAAAAGTCTGCTTTACCGACGTCTCCCTCTGACAGGGAGGCAGTTTTGGAAGCCATTCACAAGCTGTATTCCCAGCAGGTGATAATCAAGGTACCCCTCCTGCAACAGGGAACGGGGTATTATTCCACACTATTGTGGTACCGAAGCCAGACGGCTCGGTGAGACCGATTCTAAATATAAAATCTTTGAACACTTACATACAGAGGTTCAAATTCAAGATTGAGTCACTCAGAGCAGTGATTGCGAACCTGGAAGAAGGGGACTACATGATGTCTCGGGACATCAAGGATGCTTACCTTCATGTCAATTTACCCTTCTCACCAAGGGTACCTCAGGTTATGGTACAGAACTGTCACTATCAGTTCAGACGCTGCCGTAGGGATGGTCCACGGCACCCCGGGTCTTTACCAAGGTAATGGCCGAAATGATATCCCTTCGAAGGAAGGGAATTTTAGTTATCCCTTACTTGGACGATTCCCTGATAAGGGTAAGATCCAGGGAACAGTTGGAGGTCGGTGTAGCACTATCTCAGGTAGTGTTGCGGCAGCACGATTGGATTCTCAATATTCCAAAATCGCAGCTGGTTCCGACGACTTGTCTTCTGTTTCCTAGGGATGATCCTGGACACAGTCCAGAAAAAAGGTGTTTCTCCCGGAAGAGAAAGCCAGGGAGTTATCCGAGCTAATCAGGAACCTCCTAAAACCGAACCAAGTCTCAGTGCATCAATGCACAAGGGTTCTGGGTAAAAATGGTGGCTTCCTACGAAGCAATCCCATTCGTTAGATTCCACGCAAGAACTTTCCAGTGGAACCTACTGGACAAATGGTCCGGGTCGCATTTTCAGATGCATCAGCGGATAACCCTGTCACCAAGGACAAGGGTATCCATCCTGTGGTGGTTGCAGAGTGCTCATCTTCTAGAGGGTCGCAGATTCGGCATTCAGGACTGGGTCCTGATGACCACGGATGCCAGCCTGCGAGGCTGGGGAGCAGTCACACAGGGAAGGAATATCCAGGGCTTAGGGTCAAGCCTGGATACATCACTTCACATAAATATCCTGAAGCTAAGGGCCATTTACAATGCTTTAAGCTTAGCGAGACCTCTGCTTCAAGGTCAGCCGGTGTTGATCCAGTCGGACAACATCATGGCAGTCACCCACGTAAACAGACAGGGTGGCACAAGAAGCAGGAGGGCAATGGCAGAAGCTGCAAGGATTCTTCGCTGGGCGGAAAATCATGTGATAGCACTGTCAACAGTATTCATTCCGGGAGTGGACAACTGGGAAGCAGACTTCCTCAGCACGACCTCCACCCGGGAGAGTGGGGACTTCACCCAGAAGTCGTCCACATGATTAAAAAACTCGACAGGTATTGCGCCAGGTCAAGAGACCCTCAGGCAATAGTTGTAGACGCTCTGGTAACACCGTGGGTGTACCAGTCAGTGTATGTGTTCCCTCCTCTGCCTCTCATACTCAAGGTACTGAGATTGATAAGATGGAGAGGAGAAAGCACTATATTCGTGGCTCCGGATTGGCCAAGAAGGACTTGGTAACCGGAACTTCAAGAGAGGCTCACGGAGGATCCGTGGCCTCTACCTCTAAGAAGGGACCTGCTCCAGCAAGGACCCTGTCTGTTCCAAGACTTACCGCGGCTGCGTTTGACGGCATGGCGGTTGAACACCGGATCCTGAAGGAAAAAAAAAAAGGCATTCCGGATGAAGTCATCCCTATCCTGATCAAAAGCCAGGAAGGAAGTAACCGCAAAAACATTATCACCGCAATTGGCGAAAATATGTTGCGTGGTGCGAGGCCAGTAAGGCCCGACGGAGGAAATTCAACTGGGTCGATTCCTACATTCCTGCAAACAGGAGTGTCTATGGGCCTGAAAATGGGGTCCATTAAGGTTCAGATTTCGGCCCTGTCAATTTTCTTCCAAAAAAAAAGAACTAGCTTCAGTCCCTGAAGTTTAGACGTTTGTAATAGGGGTACTGCATATACAGCCTCCTGTTGTGCCTCCAGTGGCAATTTGGGATCTCAATGTAGTTTGGGTTCCAAAAGTCACATTGGTTTGAACCGCTTAAATCTGTGGAGTTAAAATATCTCACATGGAAAGTGGTCATGCTGTTGGCCCTGGCCTGGGCCAGGCGCGTGTCAGAATTGGCGGCTTTATCCTGTAAAAGCCCTTATCTGATTTTCCATTCAGACAGGGCGGAATTGAGGACTCGTCCTCAGTTTCTCCCTAAGGTAGTTCCAGCGTTTTCACCTGAACCAACCTATTGTGGTGCCTGCGGCTACTAGGGACTTGGAGGAATCCAAGTTGCTGGATGTTGTCAGGGCCCTGAAAATATGTTTCCAGGTCGGCTGGAGTCAGGAAATCTGACTCGCTGTTTATCCTGTATGCACCCAACATGCTGGGTGCTCCTGCTTCTAAGCAGACTATTGCTCGTTGGATTTGTAGTACAATTCAGCTTGCACATTCTGTGGCAGGCCTGCCACAGCTAAAATCTGTAAAAGCCCGTTCCACAAGGAAAGTGGGCTCATCTTGGGCGGCTGCCCGAGGGGTCTCGGCTTTACAACTTTGCCGAGCAGCTACTTGGTCAGGGGCAAACACGTTTGCTAAATTCTACAAATTTGATACCCTGGCTGAGGAGGACCTGGAGTTCTCTCATTCGGTGCTGCAGAGTCATCCGCACTCTCCCGCCCGTTTGGGAGCTTGGTATAATCCCCATGGTCCTTACGGAGTCCCCAGCATCCACTTAGGACGTTAGAGAAAATAAGAATTTACTTACCGATAATTCTATTTCTCATAGTCCGTAGTGGATGCTGGGCGCCCATCCCAAGTGCGGATTGTCTGCAATACTTGTACATAGTTATTGTTACAAAAATCGGGTTATTATTGTTGGGAGCCATCTTTTCAGAGGCTCCTCTGTTATCATACTGTTAACTGGGTTCAGATCACAAGTTATACGGTGTGATTGGTGTGGCTGGTATGAGTCTTACCAGATGATATTCAAAATCCTTCCTTATTGTGTACGCTCGTCCGGGCACAGTATCCTAACTGAGGCTTGGAGGAGGGTCATAGGGGGAGGAGCCAGTGCACACCAGTTAGTCCTAAAGCTTTCTTTAGATGTGCCCAGTCTCCTGCGGAGCCGCTATTCCCCATGGTCCTTACGGAGTCCCCAGCATCCACTACGGACTATGAGAAATAGAATTATCGGTAAGTAAATTCTTATTTTTTCCTTCATTGACTCCATCTCACAAATTATAACCTTTAGTAACCCCTTGTGGGGGCGAGCAAAGCGTGGCGAACAAAGCAAGCCCGCAAGGGGATACGTTTTTAAAAATGGTGGCCACAGATGAGAATCGAATCAAAATGTAACCCCCACACACACAAGGGTGTCAACCATTTTTGTCGGTCATTGTCATGTCGACCTTTTGTACCTGTTAATCTTTTGTACCAGTCACCTTTTAGATGTTTAACTTTTTCTTACGGTCAGCCTTTTGACTTTAACCATGTGCATGTCGTCCAGTTGGTGTCAACCTGACTGTCGACCATGTTACTGTTGATCTAATGAACCATAACCGTATCTTCACCTCAGTTTCAGTATTTTAACAGGCATGTAATAAGTAATATCTTACTGGCTCATTTTGGATATTCTCTGAGAAGAGGAAATAGAAAGTAAAACTATATAAAGAAAAGTAAGGCGGGGCGGGGAAATTATGTATGTGTGTGTATATGTATATAATAAGAATTTACTCACCGGTAATTCTATTTCTCGTAGTCCGTAGTGGATGCTGGGTACTCCGTAAGGACCATGGGGTATAGACGGGCTCCGCAGGAGACTGGGCACTCTTAAAAGAAAGATTAGGTACTATATCTGGTGTGCACTGGCTCCTCCCTCTATGCCCCTCCTCCAGACCTCAGTTAGGGAAACTGTGCCCGGAAGAGCTGACATTACTAGGAAAGGATTTGGAATCCAGGGTAAGACTCATACCAGCCACACCAATCACACTGTACAACTCGTGATAACTATACCCAGTTAACAGTATGAACAATAGCTGAGCCTCTCTCAACAGATGGCTCATACAATAACCCTTTAGTTAAGCATTAACTTATATACATGTATTGCAGAGAGTCCGCACTTGGGACGGGCTCCCAGCATCCACTACGGACTACGAGAAATAGAATTACCGGTGAGTAAATTCTTATTTTCTCTGACGTCCTAGTGGATGCTGGGAACTCCGTAAGGACCATGGGGATTATACCAAAGCTCCCAAACGGGCGGGAGAGTGCGGATGACTCTGCAGCACCGAATGAGCAAACTCAAGGTCCTCCTCAGCCAGGGTATCAAACTTGTAGAATTTTGCAAAAGTGTTTGAACCCGACCAAGTAGCAGCTCGGCAAAGTTGTAAAGCCGAGACCCCTCGGGCAGCCGCCCAAGAAAAGCCCACCTTCCTCGTGGAATGGGCTTTTACTGATTTAGGATGCGGCAGTCCAGCCGCAGAATGTGCAATAATTTTACCTCCGCACTTACACATATCCAAACAGGTGTCGGCGTTGTTGACGGAGACACCCTCCCACACACTTATCCGCTCTATCACCTCCTTAGAGGAGCCTTTTACCTCAGACATGTCGACACACGCGTACCGACACACCACACACACAGGGGATGCTCTATTTGAAGACCGTTCCCCCACCAGGCCCTTTGGAGAGACAGAGAGAGAGAGTATGCCAGCACACACCACAGCGCTATATAATACAGGGATGTACACTATACTGAGTGATTTTTCCCCTATAGCAGCTTATATACACAGTTTTGCGCCTAAATTTATGTGCCCCCCCCCCCCCTCTCTTTTTTACCCTTTGTGTACCAGGATACTGCAGGGGAGAGCCTGGGGAGCTTCTTTCCAGCTGAGCTGTGAAGAGAAAATGGCGCCGGTGTGCTGAGGAAGAAGGCCCGGCCCCCTCAGCGGCGGGCTTCTGTCCTTTTATGTACTTTAATGGCGGGGGTTAATGCACATATACAGTTTATCAGACTGTATTATGTGCTTTTCGCCAAGTAAGGTAATCTAATTGCTGCCCAGGGCGCCTTCCCCCCCCCCCAGTGCCCTGCACCCATCAGTTACCGGAGTGTGTGGTGTGCTAAGGGAGCAATGGCGCACAGCTGCAGTGCTGTGCGCTACCTTAATGAAGACCGGAGTCTTCAGCCGCCGATTTTCAACTTCTCTTCGTTCTTCTGGCTCTGCAAGGGGGGCGGCGGCGCGGCTCCGGGACCGGACGACCGAGGACTGGGCCTGTGTTCGATCCCTCTGGAGCTAATGGTGTCCAGTAGCCTTAGAAGCCCAAGCTAGCTGCAAGCAGGTAGGTTTGCTTCTCTCCCCTCAGTCCCACGTAGCAGTGAATCTGTTGCCAGCAGATCTCACTGAAAATAAAAAAAACTAACAAATACTTTCTTTCTAGGAAGCTCAGGAGAGCCCCTAGGGTGCATCCAGCTCTGACCGGGCACAGATACTAACTGAGGTCTGGAGGAGGGGCATAGAGGGAGGAGCCAGTGCACACCAGATATAGTACCTAATCTTTCTTTTAAGAGTGCCCAGTCTCCTGCGGAGCCCGTCTATACCCCATGGTCCTTACGGAGTACCCAGCATCCACTAGCACGTCAGAGAAATGTGTGTGTGTGTGTGTGTGTGTGTGTGTGTGTGTGTGTGTGTGTGTATATATATATATATATATATATATATATATATATGTATATGTATATATATATGTATATATATATATGTGTGTGTGTGTGTGTATGTGTGTGTGTGTATATATATATATATATATATATATATATATAATATTGCAGAAGAGCTGGCACTCAGTATTCCTCAGTGGTATTCGCCTCTGTGCCCTCCTCAGACGCCGTGCAGCGAGTAGTGTGTAGCATGTAAACGGCGGCACTCCAAGGACTTATTAATCGTAGTAAGGATAGGTGTCACCTATCCTTACTACGATTAAGAAGTCCTTGGAGTGCCGCCGTTTACATGAGAGATATATATATATATATATATATCTCTATATATCTCTATATATATATCATTTATTTACACAAAGATGTATTGATTTCAAATGATGTCTACTTACAGGAAAGCAGAGAAGTGGACAGGAATGAAGGTCTCAGGTTTGCACGAAAACATTCTATGTTGTTTATAGGTATGTAGATTTGTTTACCCTTTAGAAATATTTGAATTTACTGTTTTCATTGTGTTACATTGGTCATTACAATTTGTCTTGCCTCATTAGCAATCAATATTTTTAAATAATAAAAAAAAAATTATAGATAATATTGCTCTGTTAAAATAAAAAAAAACTTTAGTTTTAACTCCTATTAAACCTCCTCATTTGCTGATTGTCTTTGTGGCAGTTCTCTGAGACAATTTAGCTGTTTTTAACTACTGGTGGTTTTACAATAGCCTCTAAACTGCTGAATAGCAAATCCGACGAACTGGAGGTCAAAACTGCCGGTAAACCAGTCGTGTTGCTTTACTTTCCATATGTATAATCAACAGAAATTCTTCTATAGCCCCGTACGTTCAGACCTTGACTCCCCAAATTCCTGTGCGTTTTGGACACTGTCTTTACGTGTTGATTGTTCTGCTGTGTCTGCCTATTTTGTATTCCAGAGATCTCTTTTTAAGTCATGTATGAGACAAAAACATTATTTCTTAAATCACCCTTTTTTTCTGCAGCGGGGTACACTGGGACTCCACAGGGAATACATTGGGGTGTAGAGTTGGATCTTGATCCGAGGCACCAACAGGCTAAAGCTTTCACTGTTTCCAGGATGCATTGCACCACCTCCTATATAACCCCTTCTCCAGGCACTGGAGCTCAGTTTGTAAGTTGGTGTCTGCAGTGCAGGTCACTAACAGGTGGGGCTGCGCTAGGCAGCCCTGAAAAGAGCTTTTTAAGAAGACTTCAAGGGCCGCAGCACTATTTATGTCAGTCTAACATTCTGTGCTGCGACTCCATCACCTCCCCAGCAGCGCTGCATACTCCCATGGCCAGGTTCCCAGGTACTTGCAGCGGAGTCGCACTTGTCATCAGGCACACCACCACTGACACTCTCCATGATCACGTGGCTGCACATCAGGGAGGAGATAAGAGGGTCCCCCAGGTGGGACCCGCCGGTTAATCGTGGTCCCAGGAGATGGACCATGCCGCTGGCGTGAGCACTATTGCATCCACTGTATCCACCAGGGCAAGGGAGCACAGGTCGGATTTACCAAAATCTGTTTGATATAGGCTCCACAGTACCCGGTGCTGAGGGCCAGCATAGGGGATAAGGTGCTGACCTGTAACCCCTCCCCCAGCTCTGGGCGCTATCTACTGCTGGTGTTCCCACCCTGGAGCAGCATTTCACTCTCCCTCACTCCCTGACAGAGATTTTGGTACCATCTTCACTACTAGCTGGGCTGATCTCCGGGACTGCAGGGCTCTGTCTCCTCTGTAGAGCCGCCTGTCTCATCAGTTCTGTGCATTTACAGGAACTTAAGTATTCTACATGTCATTTTAGGCAGTGTTAGCAGTACTCTTGTTCTTAACTATCTGAATATTTAGTACAACTATTCTATGATATACATGCAGTATCTACTGTGCATTGTTGTATCTATACTCGTACATATTTATATGTAAATGTACTAATCCAATGCAGTTTTATTGTTTATATGTAATAACTTCTGCATTGTACATGTGGCTGAGTGTGCATGTAGCTGTTGTGTGGGATTCTATTCTCCTGTATCACATATTGCTATCACTATGTTCTGTACCCTGATGGGCTAGGTGCATCAGGGTATCTTTACTGTGTGTTTCAGTCACCTCATACCGCTTAAATCCTGTGTTTACTGTCACATAGCATAGGTTTTTTTTGCAGGTATTGTGTTTGGCTATATTGTACTGTTACTCCCTAAGGCTACATTCCTTATGTCTGCCACACAGGGTGGGAAATCTGCAGACGCTTCTGCATCCTGCAGTATTGGCACCACCCAGTCAACCTGCAGCACCTATGGCCAATCAGGACCCACCTTGGGCAGCGTTCTCAAGTATGCTGAGTACACTTGTGACATGTTTTACGCCCCCTGTGGGACCTCCAGTGCCATTGCAGCCACATATTGTCCCTGTAGTTAATCCGCCCTGGGCGGATACTATGTCTACACAATTACAACAATTAAATGAATCCTTGATTAGACAGAAGTCTACCCCACGCCCCTCTGGGGCCGAGGGGTCATCTAAACGGGCCATTTCTTCACAATCCACTAATATTTCGGATAATTCTTCTGATGAGGATGGGGAATACACTGATCCGTCAGACACTGATACAGTTGCTTCTGATGAGGAATCTACAAACCAGGTTGATGTTCCTGACCTAGTGGAGGCTATTAAGTGAATTCTTCAAATAGATGATGACATTGAGCCTACTACTGCATCTAAGAAACCTGGTAAGTTCAAACCTCAGAAGGTTGCTAAAGTAGTCTTGCCACATTCTGACCATTTAATTGACATACGTCAGGAATCCTGGTCTCCAGGAAAGAAATTTTCCGTCTAAAAAGATGCTATCCTATTCCTGAAGAGTTGAGTAACAAGTGGGAATCTCCACTGCCGGTGGACTCATGTCACCCGTCTTGTGGTGTCCTCTACTCTGCCTGTCACCACTGTCTCCTCACTGAAGGAACCAACGGATAAGCGTGTGGAGGGATGCCTGAAGTCTGTTTATTCTCTTACTGGTGCGGTAGATAGACCCACTATGGCAGCCTCCTAGGCTGTGAAAGGAATTGAAGCATGGGTTCATACAATTGAGGATGAGCTGCTGATTTTTCTGACACTGACAGACAATATCTGTCTTATATTACCACAGTCTCCCACTATATTCAGGAGGTGGCCTCTGATGCAGGTGTAATGGCGGCCAAGGCATCTACTACGTCTATCCTGGCTCGTCGAATTATGTGGTTTGAGGTCCTGGAAGGTGAACCTGGACTCTAAAAAGACCTTGGAGGTGCTTCCTTTTAAGGGAGACATCCTATTTGGGGAGGATCTGAACAAGATCGTAACTGACTTGACTACTGCCAAGACTGCGTATCTCCCAAATACTAAGCCTTCTGCTCCGAAGGCTAAGAGTACCACCTTTCGTTCTTTTTGACCTCCAGGGAAAGCAAAGGGTCAGGCGTATCCGCGACCGGCTCGTGCTTCCAAAACCACTAAGCCTAAATCTAAACAAACCTGGGCCGCCCGTCAGCCTGCTTCCAAACAAGACAAGCCTCCTGCATGACGGGGCGGGTCTTCTCCTGGGGGATCTTCAGGACAGGATCAGATATTTCCACTCTCGCCTAAGAGTGTCGATACACTCGGCGATGCAAGTACTAGACCTCATGGTGTCTGCTTTCGACATGGTAGAGTATGCTCAATATCATTCCCGCCCTCTGCAGAGGTTAATCCTTTCCAAGTGGGATGGCCTGCCTCATAGGATCAGGTCTCAAATGATCTTCACTCCGGAGGTTCGTCCGTCACTGAGCTGGTGGCTTACAGGACCAACAGTTGAGCAGGGACCGTCCCTTCTGGATCTCCAACTAGGTCCTCCTGACAATGGATGCCAGTCTGCGGGTTTGGGGTGCGGTGTTGGAGCAACACTCTCTCTCCAGGGTCGGTGGACCAGGATGAATCACTCCTCCCGATTAAACATTCTGGAATTGCGGGCAGTGTTCAGTGCTTTGTCTCTCGTCCTGCCTCTGTTAAAGAACAGGCCTGTTCAAGTACGGTCAGACTACGCCACCATGGTGGCGTACATTAATCATCAAGGCGACACTCGAAGCCGCATGGCAATGCTGGAAGTGTCAAAAATCCTGCATTGGGCGGAACACCATCTGCCAGCAGTATCGGCAGTGTTCATCCCCAGAGTCCTCAACTGGGAAGCGGATTTCCTCAGTCATCAGGACGTTCACGCCGGAGAGTGGAGTCTTCATCCGGAAGTCTTTCAACTCCTAGTGGACAAGTGGGGCCTACCAGATGGCGTCCCGACACAATCAAAAAGTTAGTCTTCGGATCAAGGACAAGGGATTCTCAAGCAGCGTTCGTGGATGCACTGGCAATTCCATAGAACTTTTGGCTGCCATACGTGTTCCCTCCAGTGTCACTCCTGCCCAGGGTACTACGGAAGTTCAAGCAAGAAAGAGTAAATACTACTACTAGTCGCTACTGCGTGGCCCAGACGGCATTGGTTCTCAGGGTATATCGATAGAGCGTCCTCTTCTACTTCCTCAACGCCCAGACCTCCTCGTTCAGGGCCCTTGTGTCTATGCGGACCTGGCCAGACTGGCTTTGACGGCGTGGCTCTTGAAGCTTCTCTCCTAAGGGCCAAGGGATTCTCTGAGGCGGTTATTCAAACTACACTGAAGGCCCGCAAACAGGCTTCTGCACGGATTTATTACAGGGTCTGGAACTCTTACTTCACATGGTGTGCTGCTAAGAATTATGATGCCTATTCGTTCAGAACTTCTAGGCTTTTGGCTTTTCTGCCTAGATTTAGGCCTTCGTCTGGCCTCCCTCAATGTTCATATATCTGTCTTGTCTGTGTCAGAGGAAATTGCGTCTGTTCCTGATTTTCATACTTTAACTCAGGGCATTTTACGGATTCAGCCTCCCTATGTCCCTCCTGTGACTCCATGGGATCTGTCTGTTGTCTTAAATGCCCTAAAAGAGTCTCCATTTGAACCTCTTGGGTCTGTGTATCTTAAATGACTTACACTTAAGGTCGTGTTTTTACTGTCTATTGCCTCTGTTAGGAGGGTGTCGGACTTGGGCGCTTTGTCCTGTCGTCCACCCTTTCTGATTTTTCACTGTAACCGGGCAGTTGTTCGAACTTGCCCTGGTTATTTACCTACGGTGGTATCTTTTCATCTTAACCAAGAGATTGTGGTCTTGGCCTTTAACTCTTTTTTGGTTTGTCCTCCAAAGAGCGGTCTTTGGATGTGGTACGGGCTCTCCGTATTTACGTAGAGAGGACTGCCTCCCTCAGGAGGTCAGATACCCTTTTGGTACATTTTGGTTTTCACAAATGTGGCTGGCCTGCAAATAAGCAAACCTTGGCCAGATGGATTAGAATGGTGACTGCACAAGCCTATGCACAGGCTGGTCTTCCAGCTCCTGCTGCTATCAAAGCCCATTCTACTGTCTGTTGGACCTTCTTGGGTGGTCCGCCGTGGCGAGTCCGCTGAACAATTGTGCAAGGTGGCTATGTGGTCCTCAGTGAACACGTTCATCAGGTTCTATGCCTTTGATACTTCCGCCTCCCAGGATGCTTCCTTTGGACGCCGGGTTCTTGTGCCTGCTACGGTGTATCCCCTCCCATGAAGAGCTGCTTTAGGACATCCAACCCTGATGTATTCCCTGTGGAATCCCAGTGTACCCCGCTGCAGAAAAGGAGATTTATGGTAGACTTACCATAGATAAATCTTTCTGCTAGGTACACTGGATTCCACAGGGCGCCCACCCTGACGCACTTGTCTTTTTTGGGTTTGTATGGTATAAGCCACTAGTCCCTTCTCCTCGTGAGAATGTGGTTCTATGTGACTAACATCTACCGTCTCTTTTACCTGCTACTTCATTGGACTGGTTAACGAAACTGAGCTCCAGTGCCTGGAGGCGAGGTTATAGAGGAGGTGGTGCATTGCATCCTGGGAACAGTCAAAGCTCTAGCCTGTTGGTGTCTCGGATCAAGATCCAACTCTACACCCCGATATATTCCCTGTAGAATCCAGTGTACCTCGCAGAAAGAGATTTAAGTATGGTAAGTCTACCATAAATCTTCTTTTTTTCTTTTTTTTTTCATACACTGTTCTGAATCTTTTTATTAGATCATCCTTCCTGCTTTGCTTGACCACATCTTAAGGAAACTAAATGTGGTATTGATTGTGTTTTGAAAAGCTCATAGATAACGAATAGCTGGCTCCTCTGGGACAGTGCTTGTGTAATAATGGTTCTGACGCATTGTAACCTCACCTGTTCCAGCAGTAGAATCACTTCCTGAGCAGTGTATTTTATCCCTTGCCCTTCAGCTGTTCTGGCCGTTCTGCAAGATGACTCACTCCAAGCTTATGTTTATCATATGTACAATAGGTGTGATTTCATTTCATGTAAATAACCTAGTAGGTTACCTTGAATTGAGCTCTCAGGGGATCTTACGTTGAAAATAATTAATTAACCATATCCTCTGAACAGCCTTTTTTGTTGGTAATTTTCTTTACCTGTATTTCATATAGTGAATTGTAACAGAACTGGCTGTGCACTATGGGGGGAATTCAATTGACTGCGGTACCACACACACACAAAAAAAAAAAAGCAATTCACCGACCTATATTGCATATGGTGGTATCGGGCAATTCAGCTGCGGTCCGTTTTTTGAGGGAGATAATTTACCTGTTTCCATGCGAAAACATAGGGATCCAGGCAAAATTCCCCGATCCCTGTGTTTTCGCAACCGAGGCTTTGAAAAAAAAACACTTTTCTCAGATTTTGTTTCTCCTGCCTCCGGGCAGGTGAAAACAAATTCCCCGATACTGCCAGTTATCAGACGTAATTGAATTACTCCCTGGTGATCAGTTACCCATTTTACCGCAGCTAATTGAATTCTCCCTATAAATTTTGAACCATGGAATGGGAAAGGTTTGATAGACATTTCGGTCCCCACCAGTGTTCCTAGTAAGGCAGATGAGCTGGGTGTGGTTCAAAATGTTGATATTCAGACTGTCTAAACCAAAATGTTGATATGGTCTTACTGCTCGTTAAAATAGCATTTTTACAGTATTGACGGGCTATGTACTAAGCTTTGGAGAGTGATGGAGTACCAGCCAATCAGCGACTTGAGTGATAACTACATACTGCTGAGCCACTTGGAAAGAAAGGGTCACAAGCTGGGTGCAGATTCCACCCTGCAGGGCTGTAATCCTAATCTGATCTATTTTGTAGCAAGTTCAGTTCTTACTGCTGTCATTTCCATCTCTTTTAGCTTGGTAGGAGCAGTGGTCAGCATATGGCTGATTTTACCAGAGAGTTAATTTTGCCCCAGCCACAAAAAAACACCTTTTCATACTTTTTCTGTAGTTCAGACTCTTCGCTTTGAGTCCTGTACCCACTTTTCATGGTTTTCTACTTTGTGCCAAGTGTGTTCCATGCTGTGCCAAGAATTACAAGGTTGACCCTTAGAAACTGTAGTAGTAAATTTTAATATCATCTAATGTGTTTTCTTTTGATTATTAAAAGCAGCGCCGTAGGATTCGGAAACCTGTCATTGCCTTTCACTTAAGCAAAGATTTAGTAAGAAGTCAGCATGACACCTGGTAAAATGTATGAAATCTGAAGATTTACACCTGATCGGTTACTGGTGATTTCAGAATGTACATGTGATTTTTTTTTTTTTTTTGCAATTTAGTAAATCTCGTTTTATTCAACCTACAATTTCTCATTTTTCAGAAAGTCTTCTAATTTAATATTTTTAGTGTGTTTACGAATGGATCATTTAGTGTGCTTCTAGGAGTGTACATCTCTCTTAGGCTCCGTCATTTACAGTGCAGTTTGGGGAAAGTTTAGAAAAACGACATGTATTACTGGCAATACTTTGTTTCTTTTTAATTGTTGTCAGATGTGAAATAGGTTTAAAATGATGAGATGCTGCTTTTTGTATTACAGACTTTCTATATAGTTGAATTAGGACGTGGAGAGCATGACAATGTGTCACAGAGCTATTTTGGTCATCCTGTTTTCTGACCTTTATTAAGACCCATGTTTGTGACCAGTTAAATTAACTTACAGGAACTGTCAGGTGACCTAAATCACCCACTCACATGGCTTTCTGTTTTTCACAACCACACTTTTAATACACATCTGTCCTTAGTATGAAAATTCACTTGAATAGACTTATTTACGTTCGCATCCCAGGTACCCAACCCAGAGGCTTTCCTTTCTCTCTTCTTCTTGTCCTTTTTTCTTTTACTCTTTCTTTTTCTTCTATGACCTATCTCACTGTTGTGTATGCTGCATTCTTGTAGTAGGGTAAGAGGGTGTTTGCAAAAGGGGCTAAAGACATGACTAACCCATAAAACTGGTGTTTTTACCTTGCGCTCACTATTTTTGGTATATGTTGTGGGCAGCTAAATTGCAAGTGAGGTTAAACCCAAAGCCTCAGTTACATAGCAATCACCAATGGTTTTTGCAACTGCGCCTGATTAATACAATGTAATACAGAATGACAGTGTTTATTTGATCTTACTAAGTGGACATGTATGACTTATCCACTGATTATAGTAGAAATGGGTGTTTGTCATACATACATAAATACATACATACATACATACATACATACATACATACATACATACATACATACATACATACATACATACATAAAGAATAGGAATTATCTTGTGATTGAGGATTGATTAATTAAGAGAACGGGGGAGGGTGGGGAGGTTTGTACAGCCTGATGTACTAGTCCTTGTCTGAGATAAAAACTTAGTCTGTGTGTAACAGAGGATGGCGTCCCATCCCTCTGCATAAAACATTCCAATGGAGTCGATTCAGTTCACCGACAGTTGAATAACGCCGAGAGTTCGCTCCCGTCGCTATTCAATTCAGCTCAAGTTAAGTCGGCGAAGGCGCGTTCTCCCGGGCTTAACAGGTTGAATTGTCGGGTGAACGGGCTTTCTCCAACTTAACTCCCTGCCGCGATGCTGATTCCCGGCAGAATCAGCCTCGCGGCAGCACTTTTGTCGGATTTCTTCTCTCATCCACCGGGGATGAGAGAAGAATTCCCGACAATTGAGGGTCACTTGTCGCTGTATTGAATTGCGCCGGGAGCTGATTCCCGGCGCTATTCAACTGTCAGTGAATTGAATCGACCCCAATGTGTATGTAAATAGATTGTGTTTAGCTCGTTGATCCAACAGTAAACAGATGTCCGGGAGGTCAAAAAGAGGGGAGCGTGCGCTAGAACGGTGTGTGGGGTACCCCTACGTCTGTAGGCAGGGGAACTAATGCCGAGAAACCGGGTGTGGGGACTCCGGACTTATCGCTCTCCACCGGCGCCTGTATGAAGAAGAGCTCGCCTTGTTACAAGCGTTCTCCCCTTCCCAGGAAAGCCGAGATGCGGTCACAGTTGGGTAGTGGGGCTTTGAGACCCCCAAAAAAGGACTACCCGTGGAGCTCTCCCCCTCTTGCAGAGTCTTACCAGAGTCTCTGCAGCTTCTGTCCCAGCTTCCGCCGCATATGTAATATTGTATGTTATATTGTTATGTAGCTCACTGTAAGCTAAACTTAGTCGAGATCTGCAAAGGAAAACAATGAATCTCATTGATAAATATCTTATTCTTGGTCTATTCATTTGACATGCTTGTCCTGGTATTTTAGATCTTATTTTGAAAGCAACATGCATTATAGGTATAGTGATCCTTTATTGGTGATTCTGTGGCGTCGGCAACATCATGTAATTAGCTGATTGCTGTAAAGAATATACAGTACTGATATCATCACTTGGGGTCTTTTAGGTAGTTTTTGTAATTCTTCACTAAATGGGTATTTTCTGTTTCAGAGTCCAGTGCGAAGACCAGAGACGGTGTTCAGTGTGCCTTTGAGGAACTTGTTGAAAAGATTATACAAACTCCTGGACTATGGGAAAGCGAGTCTCACAGCAGAGGCGTTAGGTTGTCTGATGAAGAAGGTGGCAGAGGAGGACCTTGCAGCGGATATTGCTCCATGCTATAAAATAGTTGTTGTACCCTCCGCCTATTTAATCATATATAGTGATACCAGTTTTCTGTATATAAATCATTTACAGTAAACATAGGGACCTTTCCAGTTTGCACACATTTGTTTGTATCATGAGACTTCTATTTGTAAAACACTGTCCAACAGATTTGCAGTCAGAAAAGTTAAGCGCATGAAACTGACTTTTTACTGCTGGTGTGATCAGAACTACATTAGCAAGTGCATTGGCTACGATGTCATTTGTTCATGTACTTTAAACTCTTATTTACATTACAGCACTATTCTAAACTATGAATGCTCAGTCCTATTTGCCCACCCGACTTCTTTCCTTGCTTACAACTATCCATATGTGTCTGTTAAAACCCTTGAGTGTTACACAATCCCAGCGTGGCCATTGCAGAGAATGACCCCTGCCTTGCTCTGGATGCTCACAACAGTATGTTCAAGCAGATGTCTTTTTATCACGTTGCCAAGAAAATGCAATTTCCTCTGATAGGTAATAACCACCAGATATGTATATGTTTGTAAGTAGCTTACGACTTCCCTGACAACTCATCAACTCTCCACACGTCTCCTGATTGTGTGTTTATGGTTCTTGGAGGCATCATACTTCAGTTTACAGCACTTGTTTCCTGTCCGATTCCTAACTGTTAGTGGCATTTTCATGTTACTGTAACACCGAATGGAATGATGTCTTCCCAGTGCATGTTGTGACGGGTCATCTGTTTTCTCTACTCCTCTTTCTGTGTGGTTTGCAATCCATTACATTGAAGGTAACTCTAAAGTATATAGTCCTTTATACATAAAACTAATTCTAAGTTTTGTTACTCTACCATGTTGAGCAGGTGGGAATAATTTAATCAATAATAATTTGTAGTATGGGTAATGCTAAAAATCCAGGCATATTGTATAAAACCCATCTCCTTATTGCTGGTGATATTGACTCAAGAATTCATGGCATTGTTGGATTAATTGCATGACCCTCTTTGCCCGTCTCCCCTGCTTTTTGGTTAAAAGGACAAATGTTCCAAACCAAAAATTGCTTGCTTTCATTCCCATAATGCACATCACTCTGAGTATCGGGAGTATGTGTCTGCTGTGCAGGATGAGAGTGGGGACATGGACCCATTGGGAAGTGAAATGGGACGAGAGAGGTCAGTAGGATTTTTTTTTTTTCTTTATATTGTTATCCTGTAATACTAATAGTCAGTCACTCCACACAGCCTGGCCAAAAAGTTTATTGCAGAAAATTCCTAATCGACCTACAATTGCCTTCAGCCTGCTAAGAATCTTTACGCAAAGCACGTTATAACTTATCTGCAGATATAAATAAACCTGATCTTACCATTCAGTTCTGTATGTGCAGGCTTCACTTTTTTTCCCTGGCTTTGGTGTAAGTTATTGCAAAAAGAAAACCCAGCCTATTCACATATGACTTCTGAGGTTGGTTATAGCACATTGCTGGTTAACTTTTGTAAATAAAAATTAAACCGGCCTTTTGTAACCAAGCTAATATTTAAATACAAATGCAGGTGCACTCCACACGCAATGGGTGCATATATCCCCCAGGAGTGTTGTGTGGTTTTTGTTTGTTTTGTTGTTTTTTTTATTTTTTACAAGTGTCAGTAACCGGTGCACTGTGTATTGTAAATGTAGAAGTATCGCTACAGTAGGTGTAAGTGTCATTTGTTCTTATGCCTGGCTGTGAGCACAAAGTGAGAGGAAAGACCACCTTTCTGTACTTGCATCAGTGTTTACCAGTTACTGCTGAGTTACTTGAAGGCCACCAAAAATACTGTAAGGATTTGGAATCTCTTTAAGTAAGATGCTCCTCTTAATTACACGCATTATAAATGTGTCTTTAGGGGATATATTTCAATGTGATCGGCAGCCATGTTTTTGTCTTTCTTTGGCGAACAAGCACAATGTTTTATGTAAGGCTTACACAAAAAATGAATGATTATTGGACCAACAGAACTCATGCTGAAATAGAAAAAAATATAATTTTCATATAATGTATTTTCTCCTCCAATAGCTGTAAAAAGTGTACTGTTTTTACACTGTGGATTATTGCAATGATTTTAAACTTTGCATGTAAACTATTTGCATGATGCCATTTAATTTACACTACATCTTATTCTGTTTACATTTAAAAAAAAAAAAATGTTTGTAAAATAAAGTAATAATCCAAGATTGCTGATAGAGATGACTGACTTTGTGTTCTGTGGATTGGTCATCTACAAATACTGGAGGCAGCCGTTTTGTGGGCTGATTCTTCAGTCTGTACATTATGAAAATGGCTGTCTTTATAGTTTGCAGATGACCGGTACACTCCAGAATGGCATGTTTGCAGGATGAATTAAATGACTATTCCAGTTTTATTGTCTAAGATATGGAAGACAAATGATGAGTTTCTCAGATGCTTTCTTCTTGATTTTAGTATTGTTCATTATACAGCTTCCTTTCTCTCACAGCCTAGGTAATTAATGAAGTTATGGAGGCAATATTGCATTCAGGTGGTCAGCTGCATCTTTTTTTAATAAAATGACGTTCTAAGCACAAAAGTGTATAACACTTAATAACTAACCGAATACTAGCTCCATTTTTCCATCTGTTGCAATTACAGCGTATTTGCTAATGCTATGAACCCCATCATGCAGGAGATACTTAGATTGCATTTAACCTTCTTGGTAAATTTACTACAGTTTACCTATTTTTGTCAGTCTTGGAAGCTGTTAGAACATGCTCGTTTCATGACGTACAGGTGTTGTGTTAGTGACGGGCATGCTGCGGGCCTCCGAACAGTCAGCCACTGCCCTAGGCTGCTTCCTGATTTTATTGGCAGATTTCTTATAGCTTGTAATTTCTGATATGTTATCGCAAGAATTATTATTATTACTTATTTATTAATAGTTTCTTTATATAGCACATTAAATTCCATTGTGCCTTACAATTGGAGCAACAGTAATAGAATAAAACGGATAGAGGTAGGTAGGTCTCTTTCTTTGGTTAAACATTTAGGGGAGTAGTCAATTAGTGCCGTTTTTCTGACAGTCGGAAAATCGGCACTAATTCGACCTGTGTGTATTCAATAGCGGGCATTTTTGCCCGTTTTTTAATCCATTTTTGTCCATCCCATAAAAATTAGCGAAAAGTGCACTAATTGAATACTCCCCTTAGTGTTATTACAAGGCTTCAGGGTAATGTGTAGCCATCTTGAAATTAAGGGGGACCCCCAATGCAGCACCTGAAGTGTCAGGTTGTTTATTGCTAGGTTAGGTTTAATACTTGGTAAAACCAGTGCTGACATTACACAGTATACCTGCAATGTGTGTCACTTGGCTGCATCTTCAGCATTTTCTCTTTTCCGCCTTGACTACTAACTGCGGTGTGATGGACTTGTTATCAGAACCACATGCTATCCCTGGCTTGATGGCTGGATTACATTTGAGAGCTTTTTTGGACAGTTCTATGTGTATAACTCTGAGTGACACTATAACCTGCAAGAAAAGAAATACTGCATCCTAAAAGTTCTGAAATTAAAACCATATTTGTTCACAATAACATTGTTCTGAAAATGATAACGAGGAGTACATCTTGGCTTTAAGACGTGATAAAAGCATTTGTATAAAGTGAAGGCAATAAACTCCCTTATAAATCAGAATAAGGACTGGTGCCCAATAATATTTCAGTAACAACTTTGTGTGTTAGGGAGCACAACATAAGCTAGCCTCTACTAGCTCCAGGTCTGTGCATGTAGCTTGTACTTTAGATTAAAAATCACCATTACATTATGTTAGTAACAGTGTATAATACAGAGTCAAGTAATCTTATAACCAAAGGCACTATTTTACTTGAATGTCTAGGTATGCTGGGTAGAATGATTCCAATCGTGATGCTACATAAAGTGGGTGGTCATGCTACAGATAAGTGTGTTTATATAATTGTATACAGATATCAATAAAACACACCTTTATAACAAAAACTGGGACCTGGCAGTATTTTCCTGCCTATGACCATACATGCTCTTTTACTAACATATTTTACAGTAGGTATAGAACATCTGCAGTAAATCTACTAATTAGTGCTAGAAGGCTTTAGAAATTAAGAACACATCGCTCCGTGTGTAGGAGTGCCGACACTAGCGATGCTCTAGATTGGGCATGCATGTCCAATCTAGGGAGATCGCTCATTTCACTGCTGGGTCTATGATAGATCGCTCAGCACACATTTCCGGGAGAAATCTCCTGTGTGTACCCCCCTTAGTATGCAGAGCCCCTTAACTGTCACGGTATGTTGTGTTAAAAAAAATTTTTTTTTACATGCAGCTATGTGCCAGTTATGGAGCATGGCAGACTTTTCCCACCTCTGATAATGATAGCCTTAACATACATGTGCAAACAGTAGTTTTGCTTCAACTATTCCAAGCACAGGAAATCTGGCTCTGTGAGCTTTAAGCTTTCTCATACGTCCAAGAGGATGCTGGGGATGCTTCAAGAACCATGAGGTATAGACGGGATCCGCAGGAGACATGGGCACTTTAAGACTTAAAAGGGGTGTGAACTGGCTCTTCCCTCTATGTCCCTCCTCCAGACTCCAGTTAGATTCTGTGCCCAGTGTGACTGGATGCACACTGAGGAGCTCTCCAGAGTTTCTCAGAAAAAAGACTTTTGTTAGGTTTGTTATTTTCGGGGAGACCTGCTGGCAACAGGCTACCTGCATTGTGGGACTGAGGGGAGAGAAGCAGACCTACTTCTGTGAGTTTCAGGGCTCTGCTTATTAGGCTACTGGACACCATTAGCTCCAGAGGGTCTGATCGCTAGGTACACCTAGATTTCCCGGAGCCGCGCCGTCAACCCCCTTGCAGAGTCAGAAGTCAGAAGCCGGTTGAGTAGAAGAAGATCAGAAGACTTCAGTGACCGCAGAAGATGGCTTTTGAGGTACTGCGCAGCGGCCGCGCTGCGTGCCATGCTCCCACATACAAACGGCACTGCAGGGCCCAGGGGGGGGTGCCCTGGGCAGCATAAATCCTCATTAGTGACTGGCACAAGTGTATACAGTGCCTGGGCACTACATACAGACCCCCGCCAGTATAAATATGTAAAATTAAGTGGGACTGAAGCGCGCCATTAAGGGGGCGTGGCTTAGCCCTCACAGCTCTGACCAGCGCCATTTTTTTCTTCACAGAAGCTGCAGAGACGCTGAGCCTGGCCTCCCACGCTACTGTGCAAGTAACGGTGCAAAACGGGGGGGGGGGGCACAAGAGATTTGATGCAATTTTATTGAATATAAAGGCGCTAACAGGTCTGGGCAGTATATTACTCGCTTCAGAACCGGGATTGGCGCTGGGTTGTGAGCTGGCAGAACTCCCTGTGTGTTTCTCTAACAGGCTTTGCTGTGGGTCTGTCCCCTGTAGCCCCAGTGTGGTTGTGGGTGTCGGTACACATGTGTCGACATGTCTGAGGCTGGGTGCTCTTCCCAGGAGGAGGCTGGAGTGGATACAGAAAAGGCTGTGGGAGCGACCGTGTCGGCACCGCCGACGGCTGATTGGGTAAACATGTTGAGTGTTTTGAATGCAAATGTGGCTCGGTTGGCTAAGAGATTAGATAAATCTGAGTCTAGGAACTAGACATGGAGGATGCATTTTCACAAGCTCAGACCCCTTCGGGGTCACAGAAACGTGCATTTACCCAGATACAGATACCGACACGGAGACTGATTCCAGTGTCGACTATAGTGATGCCAGATTGAATCCTAAACTGGCTAAGGGCATTCAGTACATGATTGTGGCAATAAAAGAAGTATTGCATATCACGGAGGACCCTGCTGTTCCTGATACAAGGGTCTGTATGTTTAAAGGAAAGAAACCCAAGGTAACGTTTCCTCCCTCTCATGAACTGAAGGCTCTCTTTGAAAAGGCTTGGGAAAATCCTGACAAGAAGGTGCAGGTCCCCAAAAGAATTCCAGTGGCATATCCGTTCCCCTCTGGGGACAGGGAAAAGTGGGAGTTAACCCCCCACGGTGGACAAAGCTCTATCGCGTCTGTCCAAAAAGGTGGCGCTTCCGTCTCCGGACACGGCAGCCCTAAAGGATCCTGCGGATCGTAAGCAGCAAAATACACTAAAATCCATTTATGTCACTACAGGTTCGCTACTCAGGCCTGCTGTTGCTTCGGCATGGGTGAGTAGCGCTATTGAAAAATGGGCAGGTAACTTTGGCATCTGAGATAGATACTCTGGACAGGATTAACGTGCTTTTGACTCTGGGTCATATCAGGGACGCTGCAGCATATTTAAAAGACGCTGCAAGGGATATTGGCCTTTTGGGATCAAGGGCCAATGCCATGGCAGTCTCAGCTAGGAGGGCATTGTGGATTCATCAATGGAATGCTGATGCTGACTCTAAGAAGACTATGGAGTCTCTACCGTTTAACGGTAGTGTCTTTTTTGGTGACGGCCTCACTGACCTGGTATCTACAGCTACTGCGGGTAAGTCATAATTTTTACCTTACACAACAAAAGAAAACGCCCCACTATCAGATGCCGTCCTTTCGGCTCAATAAATACAAAAAAGGACGAGGGTCCTCCTTCCTTGCTGCGAGAGGAAGAGGAAAGGGAAAAAGGTCACAGGCTGTGGCAAGTTCCCAAGAGCAGAAGTCCTCTCCGGCTTCTACCAAATCCACCGCATGACGCTGGGGCTCCTCTGCGGGAGTCCGCATCGGTGGGGGCTCATCTCAAACTCTTCAGTCAGGTCTGGGTTCACTCGGATCTGGATCCTTGGATATTAGAAATAGTAACTCAAGGGTACAAATTAGAGTTTTAAGACGTGCCCCCTCACTGATTTTTCAAATCGGCCTTGCCAGCTTTTCTTCCAGAAAGGGAGGTAGTATGCGCTGCAATACTAAAGCTTTGTCAAAATCAAGTCATTGTCACGGTACCCCTGTCACAACAGGGGGAGGGTTTTTGTTAGAGTCTGTTCGTGGTCCCGAAGCCGGACGGCGCAGTCAGACCGATTCTGAACCTAAAATCACTCAATTTCTTTCTAAAAAAAAATTCAAATTCAAGATGGAATCTCTTCGAGCAGTGATCTTCTTCAGTCTGGGGGAGGGGGATTTTATGGTGTCGCTCAACATAAAGAATGCCTACTTACATGTCCCCATATATCCTCCACATCAGGCATTCCTGAGGTTTGCTGTTCAGGATTGTCATTACCAATTTCAGACGTTGCCGTTTGGTCTGTCCACGGCTCCAACGATTTTCACCAAAGTTATGGCGGAAATGATGGTTCTCCTGCGCAAGCATGGAATCACAATTATCCTGTACTTGGACGATCTCATAAAGGCGAGATCCAAGGAGCAATTGCTGAAAAATGTTGCGCTATCGCTGACGATTCTGCAACAACATGGTTGGCTCCTAAACTTGCCAAAATCACAGTTTGTTCCGACGACACGGCTGTCGTTCCTGGGTATGATTCTGGATACAGAATTACAGAGAGTTTTTATTCCAGTGGAAAAGGCTCTGGAAATACAGAACATGGTAAAACAGATTCTGAAACCGGCAAGAGTGTCGATTCTTCAATGCACTTGGTTGCTGGGGAAGATGGTGGCGGCCTACGAGGCCATTCAGTATGGCAGGTTCCATGCCAGGGTGTTTCAGTGGACCTGTTGGACAAGTGGCCCAGGTCTCACCTGGACATGCACCGGAAAATAATCCTATCCTCCAGGACCAGGATCTCCCTCCTGTGGTGGCTGCACAGTTCTCACCTTCTGGAGGGACGCAGGTTCGGGATTCAGGATTGGATCCTGGAGACCACAGATGCAAGTCTCCAAGGCTGGGGAGCAGTCACACTGGAGAAATTTTCAGGGAAAATGGTCAAACCAGGAAGCTTGTCTGCACATAAACATTCTGGAATTAAGGTCCATTTACAACGGCATTCTGCAAGCGGAACATCTTCTTCGTGGTTTGCCCGTCTTGATTTAGTCAGACAACATAACAGCAGTGGCGTACATAAACCGCCAGGGCGGAACAAGGAGCAGAGCGGCGATGGCCGAGGCCACAAAAGTTTTTCACTGGGCGGAGAGACAGGCAAGCGCTCTGTCAGCAGTCTAAATTCCAGGAGTGGACAACTGGGAAGCAGACTACCTTAGCAGACACGATCTCCATCACGGAGAGTGGGGTCTTCATCAAGAGGTCTTTGCAGAAGTGACAAGTCGTTGGGGAATTCCTCAAATAGACATGATGGCGTCCCGCCTCAACAAGAAACTTCAGAGATATTGTTCCAAGTCGAGGGACCCTCAAGCAATACCGGTGGACGCCCTAGTGACACCGTGGGTGTTTCCGTCGGTCTGTGTGTTCCCTCCACTTCCACTCATTCCAAAGGTGATTAAAGATTATAAGAAGAACAAGGGTTCAGGCGATACTCATTGTTCCAGACTGGCCAAGGAGGTCCTGGTATCCAGATCTTCAGGAGTTGCTCATAGAAGATCCCTGTTCTCTTCCGCTTCGGGAGGACCTGTTACAACAAGGACCGTGCGTCTATCAAGACTTACCGCGGCTGCGTTTGACGGCATGGCGGTTGAACGCTAAATCCTAGCCCAAAAGAGTATTCCCAGTGAAGTCATTCCCACACTTCTTCAGGCTAGAAAAGAAGTAACAGCGAAGCATTACCACCATATTTGGAGGAAATATGTGTCTTGGTGTGAATCGAAGAAGGCTCCTACGGAAGAATTTCAGCTGGGGCGTTTGCTCCATTTTTTGCAAGCATGTGTGGATGCGGGCCTAAAGTTGGGCTCTATTAAAGTACAAATTTCGGCCTTATCAATCTTCTTTCAGAAAGAATTGGCCTCCCTTCCAGAAGTTCAGACCTTCGTGAAAGGCGTGCTGCACATCCAACCTCCATTTGTGCCTCCTGTGGCCCCGTGGGATCTTAATGTGGTATTGCAGTTTCTGCAGTCTCATTGGTTTGAACCTTTTACGTAAAGTTGAGTTAAAATTCCTTACTTGGAAAGTAGTCATGTTGTTGGCCTTGGCATCCTGAAGGTGGGTATCTGAGTTGGCGGCTTTGTATCACAAAAGCCCCTATTTAATCTTCCATGCTGATAGGGCGGAGTTGAGAACTCGTCAGCAATTTCTGCCAAAAGTAGTGTCATCATTTCACGTAAACCAGCCTATTGTGGTGCCAGTGGCTACTGACGCCTTGGTGGAATCGAAGTCTCGCGATGTGGTCAGAGCTTTGAAAATCTATGTCGCCAGGACAGCGCAGGTTAGGAAAACAGAGGCTCTGTTTGTCCTGTGGGCTCCCAACAAGATTGGGGCTCCTGCTTCCAAGCAGACTATTGCGCGCTGGATCTGTAATACGATTCAGCAGGCTCATTCTACGGCAGGATTGCCGTTACCGAAATCGGTGAAAAAAGCCGATTCTACCAGAAAAGTGGGCTCTTCCTGGGCGGCTGCCCGAGGGGTCTCGGCATTACAACTTTGCTGAGCTGCTACTTGGTCGGGTTCAAACACATTTGCGAAGTTTTACAAGTTTGATACCTTGATTGAGGAGGACCTCTTGTTTGGTCAATCGGTGCTGCAGAGTCATCCGCACTCTCCTGCCCGTTCTAGAGCTTTGGTATAAACCCCATGGTTCTTGAAGCATCCCCAGCATCCTCTAGTACGTACTGTATGATAAAATAGGATTTTTAATACCTCCTGGTAAATCCTTTTCTCTTAGTCCGTAGAGGATGCTGGGCGCCCATCCCAGTGCGAGCTGTATCTGCAGTTTGGTTATGGTTACGCTCATGTTGAGTTAAGTACAGTCAGTCTGTGGCTGATGTTGGTCATGCTGTTGCATGCTTTGTTGTTGAATGCCATGTTGTACGGCGTGTTTGAGGTGTGAGCTGGTATGTATCTCACCTTAGTTTTAAAAATAATTTAAATAAATCCTTTTTCCTCGAAATGTCAGTCTCCCTGGGCACAGTTCCTATAACTGGAGTCTGGAGGAGGGGCATAGAGGGAGGAGCCAGTTCACACCCCTTTTAAAGTCTTAAAGTGCCCATGTCTCCTGCGGATCCCGTCTATACCCCATGGTTCTTGAAGCATCCTCTACGGACTATGACAAAAGGATTTACCAGTAGGTATTAATATCCTATTTTTGTTCACTACAAGACACTTGTTCAAGGATTGGGTTCGATAAATGGAACAAGTTGGCTGTATTGTAAATTACAATTATTAGCTCAATTCTAGAAGAGCGTGCTAACTGCATACAGATAAACAGCCGCTATAGTTCAACTTATTTATAGGTTCGTGTTTACATTTTACTGTTAACTCTAGTGGTGGACAGTGTCAGTCCCTGCAGAGCCACCTGGTATGGACATCACATCAGCAATGTTTATTCTGGGCAAGGAGATTTCATCCTTAATCCTCCTGCCCAAACTTCCAGGACTTTGTCACCAGTTTCTACTGCTACCCCAAAGCCAGATAGGACACCAGGATGTTGGGAGCCATTGCTGCTTTTTTGGAGCTGCTTCTCTATGATCCGAAAACATGTGAATGGTGACACGGTACTCTAATACTACTCGATCATAAAGGACCCCACAAAGTTACTAGGTGACTGCATATGTGTTTATTTTTTTTATTAAAGTAATTTTTATTCAATAGAATGGAGATTAAGTTACAGAAATTGCATATCAACGGCATATCACATATATCAAACAAATCATCCTCATTTATGAGAAGTTTACAGCAGTGGAGTAACAGGCTCTGTCCATGAGGAAATGAGCAAAGACATACAATTGTTCGGAACATTTGGACTTGCAAGATCTGCAACTAATATATAAATCCCCATTAACCTTTTTGTTTTTTGCCCTTAAACTAACCCCCCAAAAAAAACACATAGAAAGAAGCACAATAAGGAGGAATCATGTAATTCAGGACCTCATCAGTCATGCATGTAATTAGGCGAACATGCAGAGCTCAACAGCCAAACATCTAAACGTACATCATTAAACATTAAGTCAGTGACACAATAGCACTTCAGTGCCCACTATGATTGAGGGACCAGGTGGGAATGGGGAGATTCCAGCCATGGAGACCAGACTCTTTCACATTTGGCTGATGCGTTTTGTTTCATATATAGATATATCTTTCCTTGGATATTGTATAGTTAACTAGGGTCTTGAGCGCAGAAACTAAAGGGCCACTAGGGGCCATCCAGAGCCTTACAATGCAAACCTTAGCCAAGGCACATACATTGCGAGCATATAGACCCACCGGAACGGAAACAGAAGTAGAGCATCCCATCCCCAAAATACAGAATTGTGGGGTAAGCAATCCGCCAGTCACTCCTGTACTCTCCAGAATCAACCTGACCCCCGACCAGAACACCTGCAGCCTCGGGCAGTCCCACACTACATGCCAATGTTCCCACCTCCACCCTGCACTTAGGGCAGAGGCTAGATCCGCCAGTCCCAAAAGTGGCCAGTCTAGCTGGAGTCATATATGTTCTATGTAGAATGAAGAATTGAATTTGTTGATACCTGAGAGACTTGGTAACTGTAGCAGGATATTCCAGAGCAAGGGCCCAGTCCTCCTCAGTTATTAGACCCATATCCTCCCATTTTCCACGGAGATGTGTCAAAGGGTCCGTATGGAGTTTGGTAAGAAGATATCCATACGCAAGGGAGACCATCTTGGCTCGACCCAATGTAGTCACAAAGGTCTTGATGGGAAATGGGAGGATTCGTGGGGGGGACTCAGCAAATTGGGACAGGAGGGCATGACGAAGTTGAAGGTATCTGAAAAAGTAGGAGTTGGGTAAATCAAACTCATCTTTCAGTTGCTGAAAGGATTTGAGTACACTAGGTAAAGTTGGGAAATAGAAACCACAGATCTAGGGGCCCACACCTCCCGTCCCTCAAGCGCATGCAATTCAGGAAGCCAGTCAGAGTACCAAAGGGGGGTATCTGGGTCCAGGTCGTCGTACCCCAAGAGGTCCCTCAGGACCCGCCATATCTTTAAGGCCTGGAAAATAATAGGGGGAAGAAACCGAGCTATGCTCCCACTCAGCAGCACCTGCGTAGGAGAGAGGTGAGGAAAATAGCAGCGAATAAACTCACAATGTAAAGAATCAGCGCCAGAATCCTGCGCCCATACACTAATATGAGTCAGCTGAGCAGCGTAGTAATACATCTGAAAGTTAGGCATAGCCAGGCCACCATCAGAGCGCTGCCTGGTGAGGGTATTTAACTGTATCCTAGGTCGTTTGTTAGCCCAAATCAGTGAGGATAAAACACTATTCAATTTCCTAAAGAATAATAGATAGATATATACAGGGGACTGGAGAATAATATATAAAAGTTTGGGCAGTATGATCATTTTAATGAGATTAACCCTGCCAGACACAGTCAGTGGAAGCTTACACCAAGTTTTGGATTTGCACATGACCTGCCGCATGGTCGGGTCCAGGTTCAGAGGGATAAAGTCAGAAGGGTCGTTAGTTATTTGGATTCCGAGGTATTTAAATTGTATTGTCCAACATAATGGCAGGGAGATTTTGGGAACAGTAGGAGGGGGGCCTATGACTGGCATAATGTATGATTTAGACCAGTTGATTTGAAGACCCGAATGAGCACCAAAGCTCTCAATCACACGCAGCAGAATGGGCATTGACTTGGTGTAATCTTGCAAAAACAACAACATGTCGTCGGCGTAGAGAGCTATTCTATCCTCACGTGGGCCCGTACAGATTCCCACAATATCTGGGTGCGATCTTACCAAACAGGCCAAGGGCTCGATGGCCAAGGCAAACAGTGTGGGGGATAGGGGGCAGCCCTGCCTAGTACCACGGGACAATTGAAAGGAGGGGGATACATAGCCATTCACCAAGATCCTGGCACTCGGATGTTGATACAGTAATTTAGTCCATCTGATAAAGTTGGGCCCAAAGCCCATACAAGCCATCACCTCCCATAAATAAGCCCATTCAATGCTGTCAAAGGCCTTGGCCGCGTCCAGCGAGACCACAGCCGAGTCAGAAGGGGAGTCATGTGGGAGTTGTAAAATGGTATACAGTCTAGGTAGGTCAATAGACGTGGACTTCCCTGGCATGAAGCCAGTCTGGTCCGGGTGAATGAGGGAGGTGATCACTGTGTTAAGCCGTACTGCCAATATCTTTGCCAGGATCTTAGCATCGGTGGGAATCAGAGATATCGGCCTATAGGAGTCTGGAGACCTAGGGTCCCTACCGGGCTTTGGAATCACTATTTTCTCTATCGTCCTAAGTGGATGCTGGGGTTCCTGAAAGGACCATGGGGAATAGCGGCTCCGCAGGAGACAGGGCACAAAAAAGTAAAGCTTTACTAGGTCAGGTGGTGTGCACTGGCTCCTCCCCCTATGACCCTCCTCCAGACTCCAGTTAGATTTTGTGCCCGAACGAGAAGGGTGCAATCTAGGTGGCTCTCCTAAAGAGCTGCTTAGAGAAAGTTTAGTTTAGGTTTTTTTCTTTACAGTGAGTCCTGCTGGCAACAGGATCACTGCAACGTGGGACTTAGGGGGAAAGTAGTAAACTCACCTGCATGCAGAGTGGATTTGCTGCTTGGCTACTGGACACCATTAGCTCCAGAGGGATCGAACACAGGCCCAGCCGTGGAGTCCGGTCCCGGAGCCGCGCCGCCGACCCCCTTGCAGATGCTGAAGCGTGAAGAGGTCCGGAAACCGGCGGCTGAAGACTCCTCAGTCTTCATAAGGTAGCGCACAGCACTGCAGCTGTGCGCCATTTTCCTCTCAGCACACTTCACTGGGCAGTCACTGAGGGTGCAGAGCGCTGGGGGGGGGCGCTCTGAGAGGCAAATATAAACCTTATACAAGGCTAAAAATACCTCACATATAGCCCATAGGGGCTATATGGAGATATTTAACCCCTGCCTGACTGGAAAAATAGCGGGAGAAGAACCCGCCGAAAAAGGGGCGGGGCCTATCTCCTCAGCACACGGCGCCATTTTCTGTCACAGCTCCGCTGGTCAGAACGGCTCCCAGGTCTCTCCCCTGCACTGCACTACAGAAACAGGGTAAAACAGAGAGGGGGGGCACATTAATGGCTATATATATATATATTAAAGCAGCTATAAGGGAGCACTTAATATAAGGATATCCCTTGTATATATAGCGCTTTGTGGTGTGTGCTGGCAGACTCTCCCTCTGTCTCCCCAAAAGGGCTAGTGGGTCCTGTCTTCATTAGAGCATTCCCTGTGAGTTTGCGGTGTGTGTCGGTACGTGGTGTCGACATGTATGAGGACGATATTGGTGTGGAGGCGGAGCAATTGCCAAATATGCAGATGTCACCCCCCAGGGGGTCGACACCAGAATGGATGCCTTTATTTGTGGAATTACGTGATGGTTTATCTTCCCTTAAACAGTCAGTTGAGGACATGAGGCGGCCGGACAATCAATTAATGCCTGTCCAGGCGCCTCAAACACCGTCAGGGGCTGTAAAACGCCCTTTGCCTCAGTCGGTCGACACAGACCCAGACACGGGCACTGATTCCAGTGACGACGGTAGAAATTCAAACGTATTTTCCAGTAGGGCCACACGTTATATGATTTTGGCAATGAAGGAGACGTTACATTTAGCTGATACTACAGATACCGTAAAACAGGGTATTATGTATGGTGTGAAAAAACTACAAACAGTTTTTCCTGAATCAGAAGAATTAAATGACGTGTGTGATGAAGCGTGGGTTGCTCCTGATAAAAAGTTGATAATTTCAAAAAAGTTATTGGCATTATACCCTTTCCCGCCAGAGGTTAGGGCGCGCTGGGAAACACCCCCTAAGGTGGACAAGGCGCTCACACGCTTATCCAAACAAGTGGCGTTACCCTCTCCTGAGACGGCCGCACTTAAGGATCCATCAGATAGAAAGATGGAAGTTATTCAAAAGAATATATACACACATGCAGGTGTTATACTACGACCAGCTATAGCAACTGCCTGGATGTGCAGTGCTGGAGTAGTTTGGTCAGAATCCCTGATTGAAAATATTGATACCCTAGATAGGGACAATGTTTTACTGTCGTTAGAACAAATAAAGGATGCATTTATCTATATGCGTGATGCACAGAGGGATATTTGCACACTGGCATCTCGGGTGAGTGCTATGTCCTTTTCAGCCAGAAGAGCCTTATGGACACGACAGTGGACAGGCGATGCGGATTCAAAACGTCACATGGAGGTTTTGCCGTATAAAGGGGAGGAGTTATTTGGAGTTGGTCTATCAGACTTGGTGGCCACGGCTACTGCCGGGAAATCCACTTTTTTACCTCAAGTCACTCCCCAACAGAGAAAGGCACCGACCTTTCAACCGCAGCCTTTTCGCTCCTACAAAAATAAGAGAGCAAAGGGCTTGTCGTACCTGCCACGAGGCAGAGGAAGAGGGAAGAGACACCAACAGGCAGCTCCTTCCCAGGAACAGAAGCCCTCCCCGGCTCCTGCAAAAACCTCAGCATGACGCTGGGGCCTCTCAAGCGGACTCGGGGACAGTGGGGGGCCGTCTCAAAAATTACAGCGCGCAGTGGGCTCACTCGCAGGTAGACCCCTGGATCCTGCAGATAATATCTCAGGGGTACAGGTTGGAATTAGAGACGGATCCTCCTCATCGTTTCCTGAAGTCTGCCTTACCAACCGTCTCTTCCGAAAGGGAGAGGGTGTTGGAAGCCATTCACAAGCTGTACGCTCAGCAGGTGATAGTCAAAGTACCCCTATTACAACAAGGAAAGGGGTATTATTCCACTCTATTTGTGGTACCGAAGCCGGATGGCTCGGTAAGGCCTATTCTAAATCTGAAGTCCTTGAACCTCTACATAAAAAAGTTCAAGTTCAAGATGAAGTCACTCAGAGCAGTGATAGCGAACCTGGAAGAAGGGGACTTTATGGTATCCTTGGACATCAAGGATGCGTATCTACACGTTCCGATTTACCCCGCACACCAGGGGTACCTCAGGTTCATTGTTCAAAACTGTCACTATCAGTTTCAGACGCTGCCGTTCGGATTGTCCACGGCGCCTCGGGTCTTTACCAAGGTAATGGCCGAGATGATGATTCTTCTTCGAAGAAAAGGCGTATTAGTTATCCCATACTTGGACGATCTCCTAATAAGGGCAAGGTCCAGAGAACAGCTGGAGACAGCTTTAGCACTATCTCAAGAGGTGCTAAGACAACACGGGTGGATTCTGAATATTCCAAAATCCCATTTAATCCCGACAACTCGTCTGCTGTTCCTAGGAATGATTCTGGACACGGTTCAGAAAAAGGTTTTCCTTCCAGAGGAAAAAGCCAAGGAGTTATCCGATCTGGTCAGGAACCTCCTAAAACCAGGAAAAGTGTCAGTACATCAATGCACAAGAGTCCTGGGAAAAATGGTGGCTTCTTACGAAGCAATTCCATTCGGCAGATTCCATGCAAGAATATTCCAAAGGGATCTGTTGGACAAATGGTCAGGGTCGCATCTGCAGATGCACCTGCGAATAACCCTGTCACCAAAGACAAGGGTGTCACTTCTGTGGTGGTTGCAGAAGGCTCACCTATTAGAAGGCCGCAGATTCGGCATTCAGGATTGGATCCTGGTGACCACGGACGCCAGCCTGAGAGGCTGGGGAGCAGTCACACAAGGAAGAAACTTCCAGGGAGTATGGACGAGTCTGGAAAAGTCTCTTCACATAAACATTCTGGAACTAAGAGCAATCTACAATGCTCTAAGCCAGGCGGAACTTCTCCTGCAAGGAAAGCCGGTGTTGATTCAGTCGGACAACATCACGGCGGTCGCCCATGTAAACAGGCAGGGCGGCACAAGAAGCAGGAGTGCAATGGCAGAAGCTGCCAAGATTCTTCGCTGGGCGGAGAATCACGTGATAGCACTGTCAGCAGTGTTCATCCCGGGCGTGGACAACTGGGAAGCAGACTTCCTCAGCAGACACGATCTTCATCCGGGAGAGTGGGGTCTACATCCAGAAGTCTTCAACATGTTAATAGACCGTTGGGAAAGACCAATTGTAGACATGATGGCGTCTCGCCTCAACAAGAAACTGGACAAATATTGCGCCAGGTCAAGAGATCCACAGGCAATAGCTGTGGACGCACTGGTAACTTCTTGGGTGTACCAGTCAGTGTATGTGTTTCCTCCTCTGCCGCTCATACCAAAGGTATTGAAGATCATACGGCAAAGAAGAGTAAGAACAATACTAGTGGTTCCGGATTGGCCGAGAAGGACTTGGTATCCGGAACTTCAAGAGATGCTCACGGACGAACCGTGGCCTCTACCTCTGAGAAGGGACCTGCTACAGCAGGGTCCCTGTCTTTTTCAAGACTTACCGCGGCTGCGTTTGACGGCATGGCGGTTGAACGCCAGATCCTAAAAGGGAAAGGCATTCCAGAAGAAGTCATTCCTACCTTGATTAAGGCACGGAAGGAAGTCACCGTGAAACATTATCACCGCATTTGGCGAAAATATGTAGCGTGGTGCGAGGATCGGAAGGTTCCGACGGAGGAATTCCAACTGGGTCGTTTCCTACATTTCCTGCAATCAGGATTATCTATGGGTCTCAAATTGGGATCCATTAAGGTTCAAATTTCGGCCCTGTCAATATTCTTCCAAAAAGAATTGGCCTCTGTCCCTGAGGTCCAGACTTTTGTCAAGGGAGTACTGCATATACAGCCTCCTGTGGTGCCTCCGGTGGCACCGTGGGATCTAAATGTAGTTTTAGATTTCCTCAAATCCCATTGGTTTGAACCATTGAAAAAGGTGGATTTGAAATATCTCACATTGAAAGTGACTATGTTACTAGCCCTGGCCTCTGCCAGGAGAATATCTGAATTGGCGGCTTTATCTTATAAAAGTCCTTATCTAATCTTCCATTCGGATAGGGCAGAACTGCGGACTCGTCCGCATTTTCTCCCTAAAGTGGTATCAGCATTTCATCTGAACCAACCTATTGTGGTGCCTGCGGCCACTAGCGACTTGGAGGACTCCAAGTTGTTGGACGTTGTCAGAGCCTTAAAAATATACATTGCAAGGACGGCTGGAGTCAGAAAATCTGACTCGCTGTTTATATTGTATGCACCCAACAAGTTGGGCGCACCTGCTTCTAAGCAGTCGATTGCTCGTTGGATTTGTAACACAATTCAACTTGCACATTCTGTGGCAGGCCTGCCACAGCCTAAAACTGTAAAAGCCCACTCCACAAGGAAGGTGGGCTCATCTTGGGCGGCTGCCCGAGGGGTCTCGGCATTACAACTCTGCCGAGCAGCTACGTGGTCGGGGGAGAACACGTTTGTAAAATTTTACAAATTTGATACCCTGGCAAAGGAGGACCTGGAGTTCTCTCATTCGGTGCTGCAGAGTCATCCGCACTCTCCCGCCCGTTTGGGAGCTTTGGTATAATCCCCATGGTCCTTTCAGGAACCCCAGCATCCACTTAGGACGATAGAGAAAATAAGAATTTACTTACCGATAATTCTATTTCTCGGAGTCCGTAGTGGATGCTGGGCGCCCATCCCAAGTGCGGATTATCTGCAATACTTGTACATAGTTATTGTTAACTAATTCGGGTTATTGTTAAGGAGCCATCTTTAAGAGGCCCTTTCTGTTGTCATACTGTTAACTGGGTTTAGATCACAAGTTGTACGGTGTGATTGGTGTGGCTGGTATGAGTCTTACCCGGGATTCAAAATGCCTCCCTTATTGTGTATGCTCGTCCGGGCACAGTACCTAACTGGAGTCTGGAGGAGGGTCATAGGGGGAGGAGCCAGTGCACACCACCTGACCTAGTAAAGCTTTACTTTTTTGTGCCCTGTCTCCTGCGGAGCCGCTATTCCCCATGGTCCTTTCAGGAACCCCAGCATCCACTACGGACTCCGAGAAATAGAATTATCGGTAAGTAAATTCTTATTATAACTGCCTCTGACATAGAGGGGGGAAGTTCGTTATTGGCAAATATATCCAAGTATAAGGCATGGAGCCTGGGCCCGAAAAAATCAATATGAGTTTTGTATACTTCGGAGGGAATTCCGTCACACCCCGGAGCCTTGCCATTAGGGGACACACCAATAGCCGCAGTCACCTCTGCGAGCGTCAGAGGCGCCTCCAGTACCTCACGGGCCTCAGAGGAGAGTGCGGGCAGCGGAATACCCCCCAGATAATATGAGAGATCCAGAGTAGAGCATGTCAACTGTGAGCTATAAACCTTAGAGTAATAAGATCGGAATAACTGCGCAATGTCCGGCGTGGTGTCAACAAAGGAGCCATCACTGTCGGACATTTGGGTGATCGTAGACCCAGGACGATCATGATGTATCAGACGGGCCAGGAGGCCACCCGTCCTATCAGCCTGCATATAAATATTAGCCCTAAAGAGGAGGGACCGTGAGTTTTTATCAGACAGGTGGGCCAACCAAGCCGACTGAGCCACCAGCCAGCGTGCTTTCGTCGTGGGGGTACCATCCAGCAAATATTGGGATTCTAGATCTCTGGCGTCACTTTCAAGGGCCTGTTCCCTCTCCCTAGAGGATATTTTATGAGCTGCTATGTGTCCAATATATGAACCCCTCAAAAACGCCTTGAATGAATCCCAAACCATCGTCCCCGGGGCAGACCCTGTATTGTCGTTAAAGTAACCCCCCCACTGAGTCTCCAGGTCACTGGAGTCACCCAGCTGAGTCAGCCAAGAAGGGTGCATCTTCCAATAAGAGTGCCCCCTCTGACTTTCCACAGCAAGAGTCATCAACAAAGGGGAGTGGTCAGAGACCCCTCGGGCCTCGTAGTGGACGTCAGTGATCACAGGGACGAGGGCGGGGGACACCAGTATCAGGTCGATTCTGGAACAGGAGCCATATGTGCTGGAGAAACAGGAGAACTGACGGGCCTCAGGGTGACGAAGCCTCCACACATCTACCCACTGCAAGCTATCCAAGAAATCAGCAAACTTGGTAGAACCACTACCCACCACCGCAGCATTCGGGGAATGCCATCTATCCAAAGACAAATCTAATATATTATTAAAATCGCCCAGACATATCACCGGGGTGGTAGGAGAGGAAGCTATAAAAGAGGCAGCTTGCTGCAACACAGCATATGAAAAAGGAGGGGGGACATACACCGCTAAAATGTAATAGGGCTGGGAACTCAGTTTGCATTCCAGGAATACAAATCTTCCATACGGGTCAGTTTTGATCGATATTAACTCAAATTGCACCGATATTTAATCAGAACCGACACACCCCTGGAGAAGGAGGAATGAGAGGCATGGTAAGCCCATCCCACCCAAGCCCGTCGTAGAGATAACAACCTATTTCCCTCTAAGTGGGTCTCGCTGAGGCATGCAATATCCGGGTCATATTTCCTAATCATATTTAGAACCAAAGAGCGTTTGATTTTGTTATTCAAACCTCGGACATTCCATGCCAGAAATTTCAGGTTAATCATGACCCCAGGTAAACTCTATGTGCCACACGGATAGACATCTCCCAAAATATATCTGAGAATCAACACTATTAGCAACAGCAACATATATCCTATACAAGCCCTGCGTTGTAAGCCATAACACCCGGTATATTAAACATCCTTGTTTCAGAAAATACATAGATATGAAAAATAACAAACTAAAGAAAGAAAACCGAAAACAGCAAGAGGAGCCGCAACTGGCAGCTCCCCAACCATTCTTCCCCTCCCCGTACACCACCCCGAACACCGGCATACTTATATCCCAAACAACCAACCCCAACTACCAAATGCTAAGAAGGCCTAGATTCTCAGCTAAACCTCTTTAACCAGTACCACTTGAACGTGAAAAGTCTTGAGCCACCAATGCAAGGGGGGGGCTCCCCGAACTATGGTCGTCCCCTCCGGTAGTCAAGATCTCAGCATCTTCAACGCAGGGAGTCAGTCCGGAGCCAGCTGACGAGCACCCGGCGCAAATCTGTCCAGCCATTGGGCCGCCTCTCTAGGAGAATTAAAGAACTTGGTCTCCCCATCTGCCACAACCCGGAGCCGAGAGGGAAACAGCATGGAGTATGAGAGGTTGAGGTCCCGCAGACGTCTTTTAATAGGCATAAACTGGGCTCGGTCCTTCTGGACGTCTGCGGCAAAGTCCGGGAAGGCCGACACCCTGACTCCATTACGGACCAACGGGCCCTTCGTACGACCGAGGCGGAGAACCGAGTCACGATCCTTATAATGCAGGAATTTGGCGATGAAGGTGCGAGGAGGGGCACCAGGAGGTAGCGGCCGAGATGGTATCCTATGTGCACGCTCCACCGTGAATTGGGCCGTAAAGGACTCAGCGCCATACATCTCTTTAAGCCAAGATTTGAGGAAGTCCTCCGGCTGCGAGCCCTCTTCTCTCTCAGGCAGGCCCACAAATCTTACATTGTTTCTGCGCAGCCGACCCTCCATGTCTAGAAGCTTGGTTTGGAGGGAGGAAACCTGCTGGGTCAACGTGGACACGGATTGCTTGAGGGGGCCACACATATCTTCCAAGTTGGAGACCCGTGTCTCCGCCTCACCCACTCTCTCGCGGATACGCTGAACATCTTGTCGGAGTAAGGAGAGGTCGCACTGCACCTTTTCAATCTTATCGGAGAGACGCTGTTCACTGCCAGCTATAGCCTCCAGCACCTGCTGAATAGACGGCGCCTCTGCTGCCGCTGGGGAGTTGGCAGTAGACGCAGAGGGGGAGCTTGAGTGAGTTGGAGAGGCTCCCTGAGGAGGAGCCGATGACACCCTGTGGTTGGGTTGCCTAACAAATCTCTCTAGTTTGGCCGCGACCGCACTCTGGCCGTTCCTAACCATATTGAACAAGGAGCAGTCACACACACCCCCGGGTAGAGTTGCAATATAGAAGTGCAAATAGAAGGCGGCAGCAGCAAGGTTGTATGTATTCAGTGGCGGGAAGCAACCGTGCCCGATCTTTAGGTCAATATATCAATGGATAGGAAGCACAGGCTTTGTGTAAAAGTAAAAATAATAAAGGTAATATTGAGGAGAGAGTATCCTGCAGCAAATTCCAGGAGGCAAAGGTAGGATATTGGTGTGTAGTACACTGTGAGATATTAGTGCAGCACAACGACCGAGGGCGCCGAAATTGAGGCCGGGGATCCGGAGGAGGCACAGGCCGCAGGGCCGGAAGTCAGCCGCCGCAGCTCCACGGACCGCGGAGATAGTGGAGGAGGGTGCCCGCCGGTGCCCAGCAGTATGGGGAAGGAATCAGGCCGGGTAAGCACACCAGAGGGGGTCAGGATGATTTACAGGAGTAATGTAGCCGGGGAGCTCCAGAGACTTGCTGCTTACTCCTTAGCTGCCGTGGCCACGCCCTCGCATATGTGTTTATTTAATAGAACATTGCCAAACTGCACCAAATGAATATTGAAGCAGATTGCAGTCTGTTTACAGTAGATTGCAATTGCTTTCTAATACTAACATCGAGATGCTGCATGGAATCAATGCATCCAATAGAGAACTATGCAGTAAAAGTCATCAAGGTGTTACCATAGGGCCTGATTCAGAAATGTATGTAAACCCGATGGTTTACATGTCTGAAGTTGCAGCATCGGTTCCCTTGCACGGCCAATGTTCATAAGGAAAAGGGGGATGACTCCGCACCAGTCTGGGTTTGAGTACAAGTGATAAACTTAACCAGCGTTCACAAATTATATGCTGGATTGCTAATACATTCAGATTGCTGGTGGTGCACCAAAAGTCAGTAGCATCTTAGAGATACAAAACCACAAATAATTATACTGATGAATATCATCAGTATAATTGTTTCTCTTATGTCCTAGAGGATGCTGGGGACTCCAAAAGGACTATGGGGTATAGACTGGATCCGCAGGAGACATGGGCACACTAAAAAGACTTTTTTACTGGGTGTGAACTGGCTCCTCCCTCTATGGCCCTCTCCCAGACCTCAGTTAGACTCTGTGCCCAAGAGTGACTGGACACACACTAGGGGAGCTCTCCTGAGTTTCTCTGGAAAAGACTTATGTTAGGCTTATTTTCAGGGAGACCTGCTGGCTACAGGCTCCTTGCATCGTGGGACTGAGGGGAGAGAAGTCAGACCTACTTCTTCTTAGTTAAGGGCTCTGCTTCTTAGGCTACTGGACACCATTAGCTCCAGAGGGTTCGATCACTTGGTTCGCCTAGCTGCTTGTTTGCGGAAACGCGCTGTCACCCCCCTCACAGAAGCCAGAAGAAAGAAGCCGGGTGAGTATTAGAAGAACAGAAGACATCAGACGCTAGAAGACATGAGTAATTGTACAGCGCAGCGGTAGCGCTGCGCTCCGTGCTCCCACACACATCACCAACGGCACTCGCAGGGTGCTAGGGGGGGAGCGCCCTGGGCAGCAGTTACTGAGGGTCTTATTACCTGGCAGAAGGCATATTCGGTGCCCCGGGCACCGTACACAATACCCCCGCCAGTATAAAAATTTCAAATTTTAGCGGGACTACAGCGCGCCGGGAAGGGGCGGGGCTTAGCCGCACAGCTCACCAGCGCCATTTTCTCTCCACAGCCGCTGCAGAGACGCTGGCCCGGACCTCCAAGCTCCTTCCAAGTAACAAGGGAGCAAAACGGGGGGGCACATTTAATTTGGTGCTTTTTTATTGTTATATGGCAGCGCTAATCTCATATATTATTGCTTTGTAGTATATGGGCGCTGGGGTTTGAGCTGGCATACTCCCTCTGTGTTTCTCTCTGCAGGCTTCCCTGTGGGTCTGTCCCTTTGTTTTGGCCGGTATGAGTGTGGGTGTGTCGGTACTACGTGTCGACATGGCTGAGGTTTCCTCCCCGGAGGAAGTTACTGGGGGCGCAGAAAAGGATTTGGGAATGAGTCTGTAGGCACAGCCGACTGCTGATTGGGTGAATATGTTGAGTACACTGAATGCAAATGTGGCTTTATTGTCTAAGAGGCTGGATAAAGCTGATTCTCAGACACAAACATGGAGGAAATCCATGGAGGACTCTTTGTCTCAGGTACAGACCCCCTCAGGGTCACAGAAACGTTCATTTACCCAGATGGTAGATACAGATACCGACACAGACTCTGATTCCGATGTCGATTTCAATGAGGCTACTTTACACCCAAGGGTAGTTAGGAGTATTCAGTACATGATTGTGGCTATTAAAGATGTTTCTCGAACGTCCTAGAGGATGCTGGGGACTCCGTAAGGACCATGGGGAGAGACGGGCTCCGCAGGAGACATGGGCACTTTAAGAAAGAATTTAGTTCCTGGTGTGCAATGGCTCCTCCCTCTCTGCCCCTCCTCCAGACCTCAGTTTGATTTTGTGCCCAGGGGAGCTGGGTGCTTTTCAGTGAGCTCTTCTGAGTTTGCTGATAGAAAGTTTTTTGTTAGGTTTTTTATTTTCAGGGAGCTCTGCTGGCAACAGACTCCCTGCATCGTGGGACTGAGGGGAGAGAAGCAGCCCTACTCTCTGAAGCTAGGTCCTGCTTCTTAGGCTACTGGACACCATTAGCTCCAGAGGGATCGGTACGCAGGATCTCACCCTCGCCGTCCGTCCCAGAGCCGCGCTGCCATCCCCCTCGCAGAGCCGGAAGACTGAAGCCGGGTGAGTATGAGAAGCAAGAAGACTTCACAGGCGGCAGAAGACTTCGTGATCTTCACTGGAGGTAACGCACAGCACTGCAGCTGTGCGCCATTGCTCCACACACCTACACATACTCCGGTCACTGTTAGGGTGCAGGGCGCAGGGGGGGGGGGCGCCCTGGGCAGCATTTGGGACCTCATTCTGGCAAATAAACACATATATACAGCTGGGCACTGTATATATGTAGGAGCCTCCACCAAATAAAATTTAAGCGGGACAGAAGCCCGACGCCGAGGGGGCGGGACTTCTCCCTCAGCACTCACCAGCGCCATTTTTACTCCACAGCACGCTGAGAGGAACTTCCCCAGGCTCTCCCCTGCTGATACACGGTAGAAGAGGGTTGAAAAGAGAGGGGGGACACATAATTAGGCGCAAAAAAGTATATTAACAGCAGCTACTGGGTTAACATTAAATTACTGTGTTATTCCTGGGTTATATAGCGCTGGGGTGTGTGCTGGCATACTCTCTCTCTGTCTCTCCAAAGGGCCTCGTGGGGGAACTGTCTTCAGAAAGGACATTCCCTGTGTGTGTGGTGTGTCGGTACGCTTGTGTCGACATGTCTGATGTGGAAGGCTATGTGGGAGAGGAGCGGGAGCAAATAAATGTGGTGTCTCTGCAGACGGCGCCGACACCTGATTGGATGGATATGTGGAAGGTTTTAAATGATAATGTTAATTCTTTGCATAAAAGATTAGACAAGGCTGATGCATTGGGACAGTCAGGGTCTCAACCCGTGTCTGATCCTATGTCGCAGGGACCGTCGGGGTCTCATAAGCGCCCACTATCCCAAATTGTTGACACAGATACCGACATGGATTCTGACTCCAGTGTCGATTACGATGATGCAAAGTTACAGCCAAAGTTGGCTAAATCACTCCAATATATGATTATAGCAATTAAGGAGGTTTTGCACATCACAGAGGAAACCCCTGTCCCTGACACAAGGGTTTATATGTATAAGGGAAAGAAACCTGAGGTAACTTTTCCCCCCTCACACGAACTGAATGAGTTATGTGAAAAAGCTTGGGAATCTCCAGATAAACTGCAGATTTCCAAACTGATTCTTATGGCGTATCCTATCCCGCCAACGGACAGGTTATGATGGGAATCCTCCCCTAGGGTGGACAAAGCTTTAACTCGCTTATCCAAAAAGGTAGCCCTGCCGTCCCAGGATACGGCTACCCTCAAGGATGCTGCTGATCGCAAACAGGAGGGTACCCTGAAGTCCATTTATACACATTCAGGTACCTTGCTCAGACCGGCAATCGCGTCGGCCTGGGTCTGTAGTGCAGTAGCGGCATGGACTGATGCCTTATCAGAGGAGTTTGATACCCTAGATAGGGATACTGTTTTATTGACCCTGGGGCATATTAAAGACGCTGTCCTTTATATGAGAGATGCTCAAAGAGACATTAGTCTGCTGGGTTCTAGAATAAACGCTATGTCGATTTCTGCCAGAAGGGTCCTGTGGACTCGGCAATGGACAGGTGATGCCGACTCAAAACGGCATATGGAGGTTTTACCTTACAGGGGTGAGGAATTGTTCGGTGAAGGTCTATCGGACCTGGTCTCCACAGCTACGGCTGGAAAGTCAAATTTTTTGCCTTATGTTCCCTCACAGCCTAAGAGAGCACCGCATTATCAAATGCAGTCCTTTCGTTCACAAAGAAACAAAGTCCGAGGTGCGTCCTTTCTTGCCAGAGGGAGGGGCAGAGGAAAAAAGCTGCACAATACAGCTAGTTTCCAGGAACAGAAGTCCTCCCCGGCCTCTGCAAAATCCACCGCATGACGCTGGGGCTCCACTGGCGGAGTCGGGGCCAGTGGGGGCGCGTCTTCGGAATTTCAGCCACATGTGGGTTCACTCCCAGGTGGATCCCTGGCAATAGAAATTGTGTCTCAGGGTTACAAGCTGGAATTCGAAGAGGTGCCTCCTCGCCGGTTTTTCAACTCGGCCCTACCGTCTTCCCCCCTAGAGAGGGAGATAGTGTTAAATGCAATACAAAAATTGTATCTTCAGCAGGTGGTGGTCGAGGTTCCCCTCCTTCAACAGGGAAGGGAGTGATATTCGACCATGTTTGTGGTTCCGAAACCGGACGGTTCGGTAAGACCCATATTGAATTTAAAATCTCTGAACCTATACTTGAAGAGGTTCAAGTTCAAGATGGAATCGCTAAGAGCGGTCATCGCCAGCCTGGAAGGGGGGGATTTTATGGTGTCACTGGACATAAAGGATGCGTACCTTCATGTCCCCATTTATCCACCTCATCAGGCGTACCTAAGATTTGCGGTACAGGACTGTCATTACCAATTTCAGACGTTGCCGTTTGGTCTCTCAACGGCTCCGAGGATTTTCACCAAGGTAATGGCGGAAATGATGGTGCTCCTGCGCAAGCAGGGTGTCACAATTATCCCGTACTTGGACGATCACCTCATAAAAGCGAGATCAAGAGAGCAGTTGCTGAACAGCGTATCTCTTTCACTGAAAGTGTTACAACAACACGGCTGGATTCTCAATATCCCAAAGTCGCAGTTGGTTCCTACGACTCATCTGCCCTTCTTGGGCATGATTCTGGACACGACCCAGAAAAGGGTTTATCTTCCGATAGAAAAAGCCCAGGAACTTATGACTCTGGTCAGGAACCTTTTGAAAACAAGACAGGTGTCCGTGCATCATTGCACTCGAGTCCTGGGAAAGATGGTAGCCTCATACGAGGCCATTCCCTTTTGGCAGGTTCCATGCGAGGACTTTCCAATGGGATCTGTTGGACAAGTGGGCCGGATCACATCTACAGATGCATCGGTTGATCACCCTGTCCCCCAGGGCCAGGGTGTCACTCCTGTGGTGGCTGCAGAGTGCTCACCTTCTCGAGGGCCGCAGATTCGGCATTCAGGATTGGATCCTGGTGACCACGGATGCAAGCCTCCGCGGTTGGGCAGCAGTCACACAGGAATGAAATTTCCAGGGTCTTTGGTCAAGTCAAGAGACTTGTCTGCACATCAACATCCTGGAACTAAGGGTCATATACAACGCCCTACGTCAAGCGGAGACCTTACTTCGCGACCAACCAGTTCTGATCCAGTCAGACAACATCACCGCAGTGGCTCATGTAAACCGCCAAGGCGGCACAAGGAGCAGAGCGGCAATGGCGGAAGCCACCAGGATTCTTCGCTGGGCGGAGAATCATGTAAGTGCACTGTCAGCAGTGTTATTCCGGGAGTGGACAACTCGGAAGCAGACTTCCTCAGCAGACACACCCTACACCCGGGAGAGTTGGGACTTCATCCAGAAGTCTTCGCACAGATTGTGAGTCGGTGGGAACTGCCACAGATAGACATGATGGCGTCCCGCCTCAACAAAAAGCTGCAGAGGTATTGCTCCAGGTCAAGAGACCCGTAGCGGTAGACGCCCTCGTGACACCGTGGGTGTTGCGGTCCGTCTATGTATTTCCTCCTCTTCCTCTCATACCAAAGGTGTTGAGAATAGTAAGAAGAAAAGGAGTGGGAACAATCCTCGTTGTTCCAGATTGGGCACGACGGACCTGGTATCCAGATCTGCAGGAAATGCTCACGGAAGATCCGTGGCCTCTTCCTCTAAGGCAGGACCTGTTGCAACAGGGTCCCTGTCTGTTCCAAGACTTACCGCGGCTGCGTTTGACGGCATGGCGGTTGAACGCCGGATCCTAGTGGAAAAAGGTATTCCGGTGGAGGTTATCCCTACGCTGATAAAGGCTAGGAAGGAAGTAACAGCAAAACATTATCACCATATATGGTGAAGATATGTTTCTTGGTGTGAGGCCAGGAATGCTCCTACGGAAGAATTCCATCTGGGCCGTTTCCTTCACTTCCTACAAACTGGAGTGGATTTGGGCCTTAGATTAGGCTCCATTAAGGTCCAGATTTTGGCCCCATACATTTTCTTTCAAAAAGAATTGGCTTCTCTCCCAGAAGTTCAGACTGTTGTTAAGGGAGTACTGCATATTCAGCCTACGTTTGTGCCTCCGGTGGCGCCTTGGGACCTTAATGTGGTCTTGGGCTTCCTAAAGTCACACTGGTTTGAACCACTGAAAACGGTGGAGTTAAAATATCTCACTTGGAAGGTGGTCATGTTATTAACCCTTGCTTCGGCTAGGCGAGTGTCGGAATTAGCGGATTTATCACATAAAAGCCCCTATCTGGTTTTCCATATGGATAGAGCGGAATTGCGGACACGTCCTCAGTTCCTGCCAAAAGTGGTTTCATCCTTTCATATGAACCAACCTATTGTGGTGCCTGTGGCTACACGGGACTTAGAGGATTCCGAGTCCCTTGATGTGGTCAGGGCTTTGAAAATTTATGTAGCCAGGATGGCTAGAGTCCGAAAAACAGAAGCACTGTTTGTTCTGTATGCAGCCAACAAGCTTGGCGGCCCTGCTTCAAAGCAGACTCTTGCTCGCTGGATCTGTAACACGATTCAGCAGGCGCATTCTACGGCAGGATTGCCGTTACCTAAATCGATCAAGGCCCATTCCACTAGGAAAGTGGGCTCTTCTTGGGCGGCTGCCCGAGGGGTCTCGGCACTACAGCTGTGTCGAGCTGCTACTTGGTTGGGTACAAACACCTTTGCAAAATTCTATAAGTTTGATACCCTGGCTGAGGAGGACCTCATGTTTGCTCAATCGGTGCTGCAGAGTCATCCGCACTCTCCCGCCCATTTGAGAGCTTTGGTATAATCCCCATGGTCCTTACGGAGTCCCCAGCATCCTCTAGGACGTTAGAGAAAATTAGATTTTACTTACCGGTAAATCTATTTCTCGTAGTCCGTAGAGGATGCTGGGCGCCCGTCCCAAGTGCGGACTTCTTCTGCAATACTTGTATATAGTTATTGCTTCAATAAGGGTTACGTTATTGTTGCATCGGGCGTGAACTGATGCTATGTTATTGTCATACTGTTTACTGGATTGTTATCACAAGTTATACGGTGTGGCTGGTATGAATCTTGCCCTTGGATTAACAAAAATCCTTTCCTCGTACTGTCCATCTCCTCTGGGCACAGTTCTCTAACTGAGGTCTGGAGGAGGGGCAGAGAGGGAGGAGCCAGTGCACACCAGGAACTAAATTCTTTCTTAAAGTGCCCATGTCTCCTGCGGAGCCCGTCTCTCCCCATGGTCCTTACGGAGTCCCCAGCATCCTCTACGGACTTCGAGAAATAGATTTACCGGTAAGTAAAATCTTATTTTTACATATCTCTGAGGAACATGCTGTTCCAGACACAAGGGTTTGCTTATTTAAAGGGAAAAAGCCTGAGGTGAAGTTTCCCCCCTCTCATGAAATGAACGCTCTTTGTGAAAAAGCTTGGGAGTCGCCGGACAAGAGGTGGCAGATTCCCAAGAGAATTTTTATGGCATATCCTTTCCCCTCTGATGACAGGGAGAAATGGGAGTCATCTCCCAATGTCGACAAGGCTCTATCCCAATTGTCCAAGAAGGTGGCGCTTCCGTCCCCTGACACGGTTGCTCTTAAGGATCCGGCGGATCGCAAGCTGGAGACTACATTGAAGGCCATTTTGTTAATACTGGTGCATTGCTCAGACCTGCTGTGGCGTCGGTATGGGTGAGTAGTGCTATTGCTAAGTGGGTTGATAATTTGGCTTGTGATATGGATATCCTTGATAAGGATAACATTCTTTTGACTCTTGGTTATATCAAGGACGCTGCAGATTACCTAAAGGATGCTGCGAGGGATGTTGGTCTCTTGGGATCAAGAGCCAATGCCATGGCGGTCTCGGCCAGGAGGGCGCTGTGGACTCATCAATGGAATGCCGATGCCGACTCCAAGAAAAATATGGAAGCTCTCCCCTTTAAAGGTAGTGTCTTGTTTGGCGACGGCCTTGCTGACCTGGTGTCTACCGCTACTGCGGGTAAGTCATCTTTTCTTCCTTATGTTCCCACACAACAGAAAAAGGTGCCCCATCAGCAGATGCAGTCCTTTCGGCCTAATAAATACAAAAGAGGAAGGGGTTCGTCCTTCCTCGCTTCAAAGGGTATAGGAAGGGAAAGAGGTAGCCTGCAGTGTCAGGCGCCCAGGACCAAAAGTCCTCCCCCGCCTCTACCAAGTCCACCGCATGACGCTGGGGCACCCCTGCGGGAGTCCGTGCCGGTGGGGGGCCGTCTCCAATTCTTCAGTCAGGTCTGGTTTCAATCAGCCCTGAATCCTTGGGTTTTAGACATAGTGTCCCAAGGGTACAAACTGGAGTTTCAGGATATGCCCCCCCCCCCCCGCCGCTTTTTCAAGTCGGCCCTTCCAGTTTCTCTTCCAAAAAGAGTAGTAGTAAATGCTGCGATACAAAAGCTGTGTCAGCAGAGGTTTGTTGTGCCGGTTCCCCCGTCCCAAAGGGGGGAAGGGTTCTATTTGAGCCTCTTTGTTGTGCTGAAGCCTGACGGCTCGGTCAGACCGATTCTGAACCTAAAATCCCTCAATCCATACTTGAAAACTTTCAAGTTCAAGATGGAATCTCTTCGAGCTGTGATCTCCAGCTTAGAAGGGGGGGATTTTATGGTGTCAGTCGACATAAAGGATGCCTACTTACACGTACTGATATATCCTCCTCATCAGGCCTTCCTGAGATTTGCGGTACAGGATTGTCATTACCAATTTCAGACGTTGCCGTTTGTGCTTTCCATAGCCCAGAGGGTTTTCACCAAGGTTATGGCGGAAATGATGGAACTCCTTCGCAAGCAAGGGGTCACAATTATCCCGTACTTGGACGATCTCCTGATAAAGGCAAGATCAAGAGAACAGTTGCTAAGAAATGTGGAACTCTCCCTGTCGGTGCTGCGAAATCACGGTTGGATTCTAAATTTGCCAAAGTCTCAGTTGATCCCGACAACTCGGCTGCCCTTCCTGGGCATGATCCTAAACACGGAGCTACAGAGAGTGTTCCTTCCGGAGGACAACGCTCTGGAAATACAGACCATGGTCAAGGAGCTTCTGAGACCAGCAAGAGTTTTGATTCATCAATGCACTCGAGTGCTAGGGAAGATGGTTGCGGCTTACGAAGCCATTCCGTTTGGCAGGTTTCATGCTCTGGTGTTTCAGTGGGATTTGCTGAACAAATGGTCCGGGTCTCACCTGCACATGCACTGGAAAATAAGTCTATCTTCCATGGCCAGGATTTCTCTCCTGTGGTGGCTGCAAGGCTCTCACCCTCTAGAGGGACGCCGATTCGGAATCCAGGACTGGGTCCTGCTGACCACAGATGCAAGTCTCCGAGGCTGGGGCGCAGTCATGTAAGGAAGAAGTTTCCAGGGAAAATGGTCAAGCCAGGAATCTTGTCTCCACATAAATGTTCTTGAGTTAAGAGCCATTTACAACGGCCTCCTGCAAGCGAAGAACCTTCTTCAGGGTTTCCCTGTCCTGATCCAGTCAGACAACATAACAGCGGTGGCGTACGTAAACCGCCAAGGCGGAACAAAGAGCAGGGCGGCAATGGCGGAAGCCACAAGAATTCTCCGCTGGGCGGAACAGCACGTGAGCGCTCTGTCAGCTGTCTTTCTCCCGGGCGTGGACAACTGGGAAGCAGGCTTCCTCAGCAGACACGATCTCCATCCAGGAGAGTGGGCTCTTCATCAAGAGGCATTTGCAGAAGTGACAAGACGTTGGGGAATTCCTCTGATAGACAGACATAATGGCGTCTCGCCTCAACAAGAAGCTTCCGAAGTATTGTTCCAGGTCGAGGGACCCCCAAGCCTGTGCAGTGGACGCCCTGGTAACTCCATTGGTGTTTCAGTCGGTGTATGTGTTCCCTCCGCTTCCTGTCATTCTAAAGGTGTTGAGGATCATAAGGCGAACAAGGGTTCAGGCTATACTCGTCGCTCCAGATTGGCCTCGGAGGGCCTGGTATCCGAATCTTCAGGAATTACTAGTGGAAGATCCCTGGCCGCTTCCTCTAAGAGAGGACCTGTTACTGCAGCGGCCCTGCGTGTTCCTGGACTTAACGCGGCTGCGTTTGACGGTGTGGAAGTTGAACGCCAGATCCTAGCCCAGAAGGGTATTCCCGGGGAGGTCATACCCACTCTCCTTAAGGCTAGGAAGGAGGTCACAGCGAAACATCACCGTATTTGGAGAAGGTATGTGTCGTGGTGTGAAACCAAAGCAGCTCCTGCGGAGGAGTTTAACTTGGGTCGTTTCCTCCATTTTATACAGGCAGGCGTGGATGCAAGCCTGAAATTGGGTTCCATCAAAGTGATTTCGGCTTTATCTTCTTTCAAAAAGAATTGTCCGTCCTTCCTGAGGTTCAGACTTTCGTGAAGGGAGTGCTGCATATCCATCCTCCATTTGTGCCACCCGTGGCACCGTGGGATCTTGAAGTGGGTGTTGCAATTTCTTATGTCTCACTGGTTTGAACCTTTGCGTAAGGTTGAGTTAAAGTTTCTCACTTGGAAGGTGGTCATGCTTTTGGCTTTGGCGTCTGCCAGATGAGTGTCCGAATTGGCAGCTTTGTCTCACAATAGCCCATATTTGATTTTTCATGTGGATAGAGCGGAATTGAGGACTCGTCAACAATTTTTGCCGAAGGTGGTTTCTTCGTTTCACATAAATCAACCTATTGTGGTACCTGTGGCTACGGATGCTGTGGCAGTCCCAAAATCTCTTGTTGTTGTAAGAGCGTTGAAAATTTATGTCGCCAGAACGGCTCTTACTAGAAAAACAGAGGCTCTGTTTTTCCTGTATGCTTCCAACAAGATTGGAAATCCTGCTTCTAAGCAGATTATTGCACGCTGGATTTGTAATACGATTCAGCACGCTCATTCTTCGGCTGGGCTACTGTTGCCGAAGTCCGTAAAGGCCAATTCTACCAGGAAGGTGGGCTCATCTTGGGCGGCTGCCCGAGGGGTCTCGGTACTTCAACTTTGCCGAGCAGCTACATGGTCGGGTTCAAACACTTTTGCTAGATTCTACAAGTTTGATACCCTGGCTGATGAGGACCTTATGTTTGCTCAATCAGTGTTGCAGAGTCGTCCGCACTCTCCCGCCTGGTCTGAAGCTTTGGTATAGACCCCATGGTCCTTTTGGAGTCCCCAGCATCCTCTACGATGTAAGAGAAAATAGGATTTTAATACCTACCGGTAAATCCTTATCTCCTAGTCCTAGTTCCTTGCAGTTGTATTGATACTGGTTATTTTCGGTTACACAAGGTTTTTGTATCAGTTGTATTCCGCTTGTTGCTGCTGTTAGTTCATACTGTTATCTGGTTTCCTGCTGCTCCAGTTGTACGGTATGTTTGTGGTGTGGGCTGGTATGTTTCTCGCCCTTAGTTTAACAAAAATCCTTTCCTCGAAATGTCCGTCTCTCCTGGGCACAGTTCCTATAACTGAGGTCTGGGGGAGGGGCATAGAGGGAGGAGCCAGTTCACACCCAGTAAAAGTCTTTTTAGTGTGCCCATGTCTCCTGCAGATCCCGTCTATACCCCATGGTCCTATTGGAGTCCCCAGCATCCTCTACGGACTAGGAGAAAAGGATTTACCGGTAGGTATTAAAATCCTATTTTATTAATCATGTTTTTTTATTGAGGGACTATATTCTAATTGTACTAATAAAAGTTACATTTTATCTAGTCTCACACACATGTATTGACATATGTCTGTTTTCCTAAGAGTTCACCAACCAAGAGTCTTCTTTCTTTTCCTTTGTTTTGTATCTCATGGCCAATGTTCATGCAAGTGATCTGATGCTGCATCTTTGGACGTGGTAGCCAATAACAATTGCATACAGGCAGTATACCATTTACACAAGTCTTCTGCTGTTACTTGAATGCGTCCATCTCTGAATTGCCCCCATAGGCTCCAAGTGTGACTCTTCTAAGGATCTACTAGAATGTTCTTTATGGCTGTTAAGAATACGCTTTTCCACTATTACTTTCCTACAGACTAATAGGGCTCATGCATTTGTTGTACGATATCTATGCTTACAGGCAAACTACAAATGGGTTTTCAGGGTTGCCTGGTTTAAATCCATTTTCTGCAGCAGGGTACATTGGTTTCCACAGGGAAACATCGGGTGTAGAGTGGATCTTGATCCAGAGAGGCACCAACAGGCTAAAGCTTTAGGCTGTCCCAGGATGCCTTGTGGGGCCTCCTCTATAACCCCGCCTCCAGGCACTGTGAGCTCAGTTTTGAGTTGGTGCCTGTAGAAGCAGTCACTAACAGAAGGGCTGGACTCGGCAGCCCTGAAAAAGCTTTTTCTGACAGAGAATGTCTTCAAAACTGGGCTGTCAGCGCTGTATGTCATGGTGACACTTCAGGGCTGCAGCTCCATCACCTCCCAAGTGGCATTCCATACTCCCGCGACCTGTTCCTGGGTACTTGCGGTGGAGACGCTTCGGCTCTAGGCACATGGTTGCAGACACTCTCCTGGTTCGTGTGGCTGCTACGGGGAGGAGGTAAGAGGGTCCCCCAGGTGGGACCTGCCTTTATATCGCGTTCATGTCGCGTCTAGGGAGACGGACTGCGACGCTGGCGTGGACACTGTAACCGAGCAAGGACCCCACTATATCCACCAGAGCATTGGAGTACAGGTCGGCTATACTGATATCCATTTTAAAAAGACTCCATAGTACCAGGTGGTGAAGTCCAGCATAGAGGGATCTGGCACTTGACCTGTAGCCTCTCCCCTGGCCCAAGGTGCCATCTACTGCTGGTGTCCCCGCACAGGAGGTGCCTCACACTCTCCCTCACTCCCTGACTTAGACGCTGGGCGCCATTTTCTGATGCGACTGGTCTCCGGGACTGCAGGGCAAGATCTCCTTTGTAAACCCACCTGTACATCAGCACCGTGGTTTTACAGACACTTAAGTATTCTAAGATATTAAGACGGCATTCGTTAAGAACAAGTGTACTTGTGCCAGAATATATTGTACGAGTATTCTGATTTATACATCCGGTCTCAGACCGTGCATTGTTATATATAGTATACATATACTAGTCCAATGCAGTTTTATTGTCTTACTAAAATAATTATCTGCATTGTGACTGTGTGTGTACCTGTATCTGCTGTGTGGATTTCACTTTCAGTGTATCCCAGCTATATCTATCACTGTATTCTGTACCCTAAAGTACTAGGTGCGTCAGGGTCCATATATAGTGCTTCACAGTATTTGCTGATTTAAAGTGTACTCTACTGTGTACTCAGTCACCTAATACCGGATTTATTCGCTGGTGTTGTGTACTGCGGGCTCAGTCGCATAATACCGGACTTATTCGCTGGTGTTTGTGTACTGTGTACGCAGTCACATACTAGGGAATTTATTCGCAGGTATTGTACTCTGGCTGTAACGTACTAATACGCTCTGCGGTTGCATTCACGAATAATGTGTAACACACAAGGGTGGGAAATCTGAGGAGGCTCCTGCAGTGCGTGCGCCAAGGATTTGCCTGAGGGGGATGTTTTGTATGACGGTCTGTGTACTATGTGCCATACATCTCCCAGTTAGTCCGCAGCTCCTGTAACCAATCAGGAGTCACCTTGGGCGGCGTTCTCAACTATACTCAATACGCTTGTGACACACCTATGGGACCTCCTGTGCAATTACAGCCACATAGTGTCCCTATGGTAAATCCGCCTCGGGCGGATAATTTGTCTACCCAGTTGCAGCAATGGAGTCACTCCTTGATTAGACAAAACTGCCACAAGTCACTCTTGCGTCACGGGGTCATCTAAGTGCGCTACTTCCTCCTCACAATCCACTAATCTCTCAGAAGTTTCTTCTGATGAGGATGGGGGGTATACTGTCCCGCCAGACACTGACACAGCTGCTTCTGACGAGGAATCCACTACTCGGGTTGATGTCCCTAACTTAGTGGTTGCTATTAAGCAGATCCTACAAATCACTGATGATGACGAGGATTCCACTACAGTGTCTAAGAAACCTGCTAGGTTTAAACGTCAGAAGGTAACTAAAACGTTATTACTTCTGATCACATAGTGGACATTCGACAAGAACCCTGGTCTTTTCCAGGTACTATATTCTCTCATTCTAAAATGATGGTAGCTCTCTATCCTCTCCCTACAGAGTTGTGTAACAAGTGGGAAAATTCACCACTAGTGGATTCCCATGTCACCCGTCTAGTGGTGTCGTCTACTCTACCTGTCACCACTGTCACCTCACTGAAGTAACCGACATATAAGCGTTTGGAAGGATGCCTGGTCTATTTACTCCCTTACAGGTGCTGTACATAGGCCCACTGTAGCAGCCTCTTTGGCTGCAAAAAGGAATTGACGCATGGGTTCAGGCATTAGAGGAAGAGCTGCCTCAGGATATATCTGACATTGCCAGACAGTACCTGTCTCACATGACCACCACCGCCTATTACATTCAGGAGGCGTCCTCTGAGACAGGTATGTTGGCGGCCAAGGCATCGACTGCATCCATCCTGGCTCGCTGTATTCCGTGGTTGAGGTCATGGAAGGTGGACCTGGACTCCAAAAAGACCTTGGAGGTACTCCCTTTTAAGGGAGACATCTTGTTTGGGGAAGACCTCAATAAAATTGTGGCTGACTTGGCGGCTGCTAAGACTGCCTTTCTCACTAACACTACTCCCTCTGCACAGAAGGCAAAAGGTACCACTTTTCATTCCTTTCGGCCTCAAGGGAAAGCAAAAGGTCAGGCATACCCGAGACAATCTCGTGCTTCCAAAACCACAAAGCCCAAGGCTAAACAATCCTGGGCATCCCGTCAGCCTGCTTCTAAACACCACAAGCCTGCTGCATGACGGGACAAGCCTCCCCCTGGGGGATTCCAGGTTGGGAGGCCGACTTCTGCGATTCACACAGGTCTAGTTAAAGACCACTTCAGACGTATCGGTGCGAGAAGTTCTCACTGGTCCACAGTCTCTTTCAAGAGGCATCCCCCTCGCCAGTTCTGCACAACAGTTATCCCTTATGATCCGTTACAGGCGCAAGCTCTACAAATGGTTGTGAGTTCCCTCCTGGATACTGGAGTGGTGACGCCGGTACCTCATTCCCAGAGAGGCAGCGGATACTACTCAACCCTGTTCTAGTCCCGAAACCCAATGGGTCTTTCCGGCCTATACTCAACCTCAAATCACTGAACAAGTTTGTGAGAGTATCCAAGTTCCGTATGGAAACACTGCGCTCAATTTTACTGGCCATGGAACCTGGAGATTATATGGTATCCCTGGATATACAAGATGCTTACCTGCATATACCTATTGCCATATCACATCAGCAATATCTGCAGTTTGCTATTGGCAACCTTCACTATCATTTCCAGGCTCTGCCGTTTGGACTGGCGACAGCCCCTCGGATATTCACCAAGGCGATGGCGGTGATGATGGCTCTTCTCCTTCGCCAGGGAGTAAGGATCCTGCCGTATCTGGATGACTTGCTGATCCTGGCAAACTCCCACAATGTCCTCCTCAGTCATCTGCAACTGACGGTAAACTTCCGACAAGCCCACAGATGGCTTATCAACTGGAAGAAGTCCTCGCTGGTCCCTGCTCGGAGCACCTGGGGGCACTGCTGGACACACACAGAGTCAACGGCTGTTTCTGTCTTCAGAGAAGGTCCTGAAGCTTCAGGGCAGGATAAGATACTTCCTCTCTCGCCCAAGAGTGTCGATACACTCGGCGATGCAAGTACTAGGCCTGATGGTGTTGGCTTTCGACATGGTAGAGTACGCTCAATTTCATTCCTGCCCTCTGCAGAGTTTAATCCTTTCCAAGTGGGACGGCCTACCTCATCGGATCAGGTCTCGCATGATCTCCTTGATTCCGGAGGTTTGTCTATCGCTGACCTGGTGGCTACAGGACCATCAGTTCAACAGGGGCCATCCCTTCTGGATCCCCAACTGGGTCTTACTGACTACGGATGCCAGTCCAAGGGGCTGGGGTGCGGTGTTGGAGCAACACTCTCTCTCTTTCCAGGGTCGGTGGACCAGGAGGAATCACTCCTCCCGATTTAAATATTATGGAATTGCGGCCAGTGTTCAATGCTGTGTCTCTCGCCCTGCCTCTGTTAAAGAACAGGTCTGTTCAAGTACGGTCAGACAACGCCACCACGGTGGCATACATAAGCCATCAAGGAGGCACTCGAAGCTGCATGGCAATGATGGAAGTGTCAAAAATCATTCGTTAGGCGGAACGCCATCTGCCATCAGTATCGGCAGTGCTCATTCCGGGAGTCCTCAACTGGGAAGCGGATTTCCTCAGTCATCAGGACGTGCTTGCTGGAGAGTGGAGTCTTTATCAGGAAGTCTTTCAACTCCTAGTGGACAAATGGGACCTACCAGATGTAGACCTGATGGCGTCTCGACACAATCACAAAGTTACAGTCTTCGGATCAAGAACCAGGAATCCTCAAGCAGCGTTCATGGACGCACTGGCAATTCTATGGAACTTTCGGCTGCCCTATGTGTTCACTCTAGTATCACTCCTGCCCAGGGTACTACGGAAGTTCAAACAAGAAGGAGGAATACTACTTCTAGTCGCTCCAGCGTGGCATTGGTTCTCAGACCTGCGGGTCTATCGATTAGAGCGTCCTCCTCTTCTACTACCTCAATGCCCAGATCTCCTCGTTCAGGGCCCTTGTGTCTACCTGGACCTGGCCAGACTGGCTTTGACGGTGTGGCTCTTGAAGCATCACTCCTGAGGGCCAAAGGATTCTCAGAGGCTGTTATTCAAACTATGCTAAAGGACCTAAAACCGGCTTTTGCACGGATATATTACAGGGTCTGGAATTCTAACTTCACCTGGTGTGCTGCTAAAAATTACGATGCATTCAAATTCGGAACTTCCAGACTTTGTCTGGCCTCCCTCAACGTTCATAGGGGGTCATTCCGAGTTGATCGCCAGCTGAATTTGTTCGCAGCAATCAGGCTAAAAAACGGCAGTTCTGCGCATGCGGTGCAATGCGCACGCGCGATGTATGGGCACAACAAACGATGTAGTTTTGCACAGGGTCTAGCGATGCATTTCAGTTGCACTGCTTGCCGCTGAGTGATTGACATGAAGTGGGCGTTTCTGGGTGGCAACTGACCGTTTTCAGGGAGTGTGCGGAAAAACCCAGGTGTGCCAGGAAAAACACAGGCGTGGCTGGGCGGGTTTGTGACGTCAAATCCGGAACTGAATATTCTGAAGTGATTGCAAGCGCTGAGTAAGTTTTGAGCTACTCTGCAAGTACACACATTTTTTGCAGGCGCTCTAAAACTAGGTAGCGAGCGATCAACTCTGAATGACCCGCTTATATCTGCCTTGTCGGTGTGGTTTCAGAGAAAAATTGCATCTATTCTTGACGTTCTTACTTTCACTCAGGGTGTCTTAAGAATTTAGCCTCCCTATGTCCCTCCTGTGGCTCCATGGGATCTGTCTGTTGTCCTGAATGCCATGCAAGAGTCTCCATTTGAACCTCTTAAGTCAGTGGACCTTAAGTGGCTCACGGTCAGGGTCCTGTTCCTACTGGCTTTTGGCTCTGCTAGGAGGGTGTCAGACCTAGGCGCTTTGTCCTGTCGTCCACACTTCCTGATATTTCATCGTGACTGGGCAGTTCTTAGAACTGGCCCTGGTTATTTACCTAAGGTGGTGTCCTCTTTTCACCTAAACCAAGAGATTGTGGTTCCGACCAACATCTCTTCTGGTTTGTCCTATAAAGAGCGGCCTTTGGATGTGATACGGGCTCTCCGTATATATGTGGAGAGGACTGCCTCTATCTGGAGGTCAGATTCCCTTTTTGTACGGTTTGGTTTTCACAAATGTGGCTGGCCTGTGAATAAGCAATCCCTGGCCAGATGGATTAGAATGGTGTATGCACAGGCTGGACTCCCAGTTCCTGCTGCTATTGCCCATTCTACTCTGTCTGTTGGACCTTCTTGAGCAGCCTGCCGTGGCGAGTCTGCTGAACAATTGTGCAAGGCGTCTACGTGGTCCTCAGTGAACACGTTCTTTAGGTTCTATGCCTTTGATACTTGCGCCTCCCAGGATGCTTCCTTTGGATGCCGGGTTCTCATACCCCCTAAGGCGCGTCCCCTCCCTTGAGGAACTGCTTTAGGACAACACTCAATGTTTCCCTGTGGAAACCAATGTACCCTGCTGCAGAAAAGGAGATTTATTGTAGACTTACCATTGTTAAATCTTTCTGCGAAGTACATTGGGCTCCACAGAGCGTTTCCTGACGCACCTAGCTTCTATGGGTTTGTATGGCATTATCTGCTGCTCCCTTCTCCTGTCGTGAGAATGTGGTTCTATGTGACTAACATCTGCTTTCGCTTTGGCCTGCTCCTACATTTGGACTGGTTAACAAAACTGAGCTCACAGTGCCTGGAGGCGGGGTTATAAAGGAGGCTCCACAATGCATCCTGGGACAGCCAAAAGCTTTAGCCTGTTGGTGCCTCTCTGAATCAAGATCCACTCTACACCTGATGTTTCCCTGTGGAACCCAATGTACTTCGCAGAAAGAGCTTTAACAATGGTCTACCTGAATCTCCTCCTCCTTTTTTTTTTTTTTTTTAAATATATATATTCTTATTATTATGCTGTGACTACTGCGACTTCTTTAAAAAAAAAAAAAAAAAAAAAGCCTGTTTTTATTCAAAATGTTTAATGTGCCCAGTGCTAATGCTTAACTTTTACATTTTGTATTATGATTCAGATTTATTTAATTGTAATAAGTAGGTCTAATGCTTAACATTAACTTCTTGTTCTTATTTTCAATTTCATCTGAGTGAACTTTGTATGTTTTAATATGTTTAGTCTATCTAGATATATTCAGATGTAATAGGAATAAGCTGTAAACAAATTTTTTTGAAATTTTTTGGAGATTTAAAATAACTAAAATCAAATCCTAATAACATTGTTAGAAACCTTGAACAATCATGGTTTAATGGTTTCTAATACATTATTCCTTTTTAAACCTTTTTTTCTGCATTAATGGTTTAGCAACTAAAAGTTTTAAACCCCCCAAAAAACTTTTTTTTTTTCAATACACAAGTCAGTCGTAACATCAAACACACCTGTATAATACTGTGTAAGCCCCCCCCCCCCCTCCCCCATACTGCTACACCATCTCTGACCCATCAGGACATAGACTCCACATCACCTCTTAAGGTGGCCTGTGCTATCTGGCATCAAGAGGTTGGTAGCAGATCCTCTAAATACTGTTGCAAGGTGGGACCTCAACGATTTGGTCTTGTTTTTCCAGCATCTACCATAGCTTTCTCATTGGATTGTGATATGTGGAAGTTGGAGGCCAAGTCAACACCTTGAACTCTTTGTTCCTTAAACCATTTTTGATTAATTTTTGCAGTGTGGTAAGGGGAATTTGCCTGCTGAAAAAGGCTACTGCCGTCAGGAATACTGTTACCATGCAGGGGTGTACTTGGTCTATAACAATGTTTTGGTAGGTGATATATGTTAAAGCTTGGGTCCTGGATATTACTTTAACAGCAGAACATTGCCCAGAGCATCACATTGCCTTTTGCTGGTTTGCTTTATTCGTATAGTGCATCCTGGAGCCATCTCTTCCGTGGGTAAATGACACAAATACACTTAGCCATCCATCAACATCATGTAAAAGAAAATGTGATTCATTATTGCTTCATGGTCCATCTCTGACGCTCATGTATCCATTATAGGTGATTTTGGTGGTGGACAGGGGTCAGCATGTATAGTCGATCTGTGGCTATGCAGTACCATATGTAGCAGGATGCGATGCACTGTGTTCTGACACCTTTCTTTCATGGCAAGCATTGACATTTTAATCAATTTGTTCTACAGTAGCTCTTCTGTGAGATAGGACCAGCCAGACTAGCATTTTTCCCCTCCACGTGCATCAATTATGTCACTGGTTGTCCTTTTTTTGGCCACTTGGTAAATACTGCATACAGGTAAAACCTCACGAGACCTGCAGTTTTTGAGATAACCTACTATTGATGACAATGTGGCACTTGCCAAAGTTGCTTAAAGCCTTATGTTTGCTTATCTTTACCTGGTTCCAACAAATAATTGTCAAGAACTGACTGTTCAATTGGTGCCTGCTTGCTCCAGTTGTTCACTGTTTTTGAGACTTACTTTCAGTTCTTGTGCCTCATTGTCACCTTTATATTCTGCCATTTATATCTTTATGCTATCTATACATTTTGCAAGTGATAGTCTCATGCTCCATTATCGTCTACATGCTGCCAGTGCTGTTACCTGGGGTATGCAGTCTGCGAGATGCCAGCAGCAGGGTTCCTGGTGAACACCTGTGACATGTTAGATTATTTAAAGTAGTGTTAATCCTATCTGACTGTATTAGATTTATTACATCACAATGAGTTCCTTATATTACAAACCCAAGACTTCTGGTGATATCTGTCCAGCAGATGCAAGGTGCATTACTGCAAGAACCTTCTACCAACAAACATGCTGGTGCAGGGCTACTGATTTTGGGGTTGTTTTGAAATTACAGGATCTGGATGTCTCATTATCCACTGTGAGCTCTTCTTCATAACTGTGAAATCAAAAGGGACGTAGAATCTTAAGCCCACCAGTAAATCTACAACTGAAAGCTGAAAATGAAACAAAGCTAGAATATGGAAACGTCAAGACAGTATTCCAAACAAAACCCCTTTGTGATGTTGGTATGTCTGGTCGTTAGATCTGAACATAAATGATTACCTTCTGACATTGATAAGCTGAAGCTTTATTGTTAAGATATGAAAGAGTGTTCACTTTCCATACCACCTGACTAAATACACTAATGGAATGTTAATATACAGTAACTCTTTGTATGTGTAACTGCAACTTTAAACTATTAAGCTGTATCTGACCTCTTCCATAGTAGAAGGAAACGCATACTTACTACACCAATTTGCTATAAGTTATTCAACAAAAGACACCTGTATGTATAGCTGAAACTGCAAAATGTTTTTAATTCATCATTAATGAAAGCCTGTAGAATTTGCACTGGCTGTCACTATTTACAACACATCCTTTCATTCAGTAATGGTCACAATGAGCTGCAGCAAGAGCCCAATCCTTTCCTCCAATTGCTATACTTGTGGGTCAGAGCATGGCGTGGGGAATCAGGTACACAACAAAGGCATCCTGCCAGGTCCTTGGGTCTTTCTTCATTCATAGAATAGGAGCAACGACCACAGTGTCTACTGCACAATGTATAATTGAAAATGTACCAAGCTGTTCCTGAAGTTTTTTTCAAGGAGGGGAGAGGACTAAAAACTACATAGATGATCAAAGTCATTGCAAGGCTGATCTCAGTCCCATTTCAAGAGCAACCGTTAACACATAAATGAAGCAATTCATATTATTATTTTTAATAACAGTAAAACAAATTGAAGTAACAGTTTATGGCAGAATAAAGTTTGCTACTTCTCTACACAGAACATTCACTTTCAGTTTTTTCTTATTTGTTGATTTATTGAATAAATACAGGGGATAAAATGCACTCAATCTGATTGTTAACCATACACAAAGCCTGGGAGGCCATCCCGTACCTCCTACTGTTCCAGTATAGGGGAGCAGAGACGAGACTATGGCATCTCCCGGGACATGCTTAGAGTCTATGCTTTTACTCATTTGATGAAAAGTGGGATGTGCTCTGAGGTTGATGATGTTACAATACAGATGTTCTGTGTGTTGCTGTAAAATCCTTTTTAGTTTAATACTGAAAATGTGGATTAGGAAGTCACAATACATGGCTGAATTAGAGCAGTAAGCAAAGGAAAAAAACATAGTAACTTTGCACCTGTACAAATCGTGTTGCTATGAAAGAAGTTCAAATACTTTTTTTTCCATGCAGAGTTAATATTGGCTGCTTTTGCATGTAGTCATGAAATACTGTACAGCTTTATTTTTACATTGTACTATAAAGTTCAGCCATGACATGCCCCACCCAGCTCTGAGTCTTTCTGCACATTTTAATATTACTCATTACTCTGGTAAGTACAAATAATGTAAGCATCACCCACCATAGTAGTAGATCAATGAAAGACTGCAGTAGGAAGGACCTTGGTCCCAGTAAGGCCATAGGCACACTCCAAGATATCAGGCACACTGGGGCAGATTTATTAAGCTCGGTGAAGTGATAAAGTGGAAGGTGATAAAGGACCAGCCAATCAGATCTTAACTGCCATGTCACAGGCTGGGTTTGAAAAATGACAGTTAGGAACTGACTGGCTGGTCCTTTATCACCTTCTACTTTATCACTTCACCTAGTTTAATAAATCTGCTCCACTGTGAGCTGTCATCAGCCTATCTACTCTGAGGGAGACCAAATTGGTATGAACATGTTTCTACTTCCACTGAACACTGTTAATAACTGTTTCTCTAATGTCCTAGTGGATGCTGGGGACTCCGTAAGGACCATGGGGAATAGACGGGCTCCGCAGGAGACATGGGCACTTTAAGAAAGAATTTAGATTCTGGTGTGCTCTGGCTCCTCCCTCTATGTCCCTCCTCCAGACCTCAGTTTGAATCTGTGCCCGGACGAGCTGGGTGCTGTTCAGTGAGCTCTCCTGAGCTTGCTGTAAGAAAGTATTTTGTTAGGTTTTTTATTTTCAGGGAAATCTGCTGGCAACAGACTCCCTGCATCGTGGGACTGAGGGGAGAGAAGCAGCCCTACTCTCTGAAGCTAGGTCCTGCTTCTTAGGCTACTGGACACCATTAGCTCCAGAGGGATCGTACACAGGATCTCACCCTCGTCGTCCGATCCCAGAGCTGCGCCGCCGTCCCCCTCGCAGAGCCGGAAGACAGAAGCCGGGTAAGTATGAGAAGCAAGAAGACTTCGAAATCAGCGGCAGAAGACTCCGTTCTTCACATGAGGTAACGCACAGCACTGCAGCTGTGCGCCATTGCTCCAAACACACCTCACATACTCCGGTCACTATAGGGGTGCAGGGCGCAGGGGGTGGCGCCCTGGCAGCATATGGACCACTGTTGGCAAAAGTACTCATATATACAGTTGGGCACTGTATATATGTATGAGCTCCCGCAAAAAAGATATGTATTTTAGCGGGACAGAAGCCCGCCGTCGAGGGGACGGGGCTTCTCCCTCAGCACTCACCAGCGCCATTTTTTCTCCACCGCTCCGCTGAGAAGAAGCTCCCCAGGCTCTCCCCTGCAGATCACGGTAGAAAAGGGTAAAAGGAGAGGGGGGGCACATAATTAGGCGCTAAAAACACAATATACAGCAGCTACTGGGTTAACATTAAGTTACTGTGTTATTCCTGGGTTATATAGCGCTGGGGTGTGTGCTGGCATACTCTCTCTCTGTCTCACCAAAGGGCCATGTGGGGGAACTGTCTTCAAAAAGGGCATTCCCTGTGTGTGTGGTGTGTCGGTACGCTTGTGTTGACATGTCTGATGAGGAAGGCTATGTGGAAGCAGAGCGGGAGCAAATGAATGTGGTGTCTCTGCCGACGGCACCGACACCTGATTGGATGGATATGTGGAAGGTTTTAAATGATAATGTTAATTCCTTGCATAAAAGGTTAGACAAAGCTGAAGCCTCAGGACAGTCAGGGTCCCAACCCATGTCTGATCCTATGTCGCAGAGGCCGACAGGGTCTCAGAAGCACCCACTATCCCAAATTATTGACACGAATACCGACATGGATTCTGACTCCAGTGTCGATTACGATGATGCAAAGTTACAGCCAAAATTGGCTAAATCCATCCGTTATATGATTATAGCTATTATATTAAGGATGTGTTGCACGGGTGGTAGTCATGTGACCGCCGGTCGGCTGACCGACAGTCACATGATCTCCTCCGTGAGCCCGACGGCTCACTATCCCGATGGTCGGCATGCCGACCAACAGGGACTATTTCCACTCGTGGGTGTCCACGACACCCATAGAGTGGGAATAGAACCCGTGGCGACCGCAGGTTGCCACCGAGCCCGCAGCAAGGGGCTTGCTGCACTCGCCCCTCCCCGCCGGGATCCCGGCGTCGGTATGCTGCCGGGATCCCGGCGTCGGTAAGGTGACCGGCGGTCAGGAGACCGCCGGTCACCCGTACTACACCCGTGTTGCACATCACAGAGGAAACCCCAGTCCCTGACAGGAGGGTTCATATGTATGGGGAAAAGAAGCCGCAGGTAACTTTTCCCCCCTCACACGAGCTCAATGAGTTATATGAAAAGGCTTGGGAGTCTCCAGATAAAAAACTGCAGATTTCCAAAAGGATTCTTATGGCGTATCCTTTCCCGCCAACGGACAGGTTACGCTGGGATTCCTCCCCTAGGGTGGACAAAGCTTTGACATGCTTATCCAAGAAGGTAGCCCTGCCGTCACAGGATACGGCTACCCTCAAAGATGCTGCGGATCGCAAACAGGAGGTTACCCTGAAGTCCATTTATACACATTCAGGTACCTTACTGAGGCCGGCAATCGCGTCGGCTTGGGTGTGTAGTGCTGTAGCAGCATGGACGGATACCTTATCTGAGGAACCTGATACCTTAGACAAGGATACTATATTAAAGACCCTGGGGCATATTAAAGACGCTGTCCTTTATATGAGAGATGCTCAGAGAGACATTAGCCTACTAGGTTCTAGAATAAATGCTATGTCGATTTTTGCCAGAAGGGTCCTGTGGACTCGGCAATGGACAGGTGATGCCGACTCAAAAAGGCACATGGAGGTTTTACCTTACAAGGGTGAGGAATTGTTTGGGGAGGGTCTCTCGGACCTGGTCTCCACAGCTACGGCTGGAAAGTCAAATTTTTTGCCATATGTTTCCTCACAGCCTAAGAAAGCACCGTATTACCAAATGCAGTCCTTTCGATCACAGAAAAACAAAGTCCGAGGTGCGTCCTTTCTTGCCAGGGGTAGAGGCAGAGGAAAGAAGCTGCACAACACAGCTAGTTCCCAGGAACAGAAGTCCTCCCCGGCTTCCACTAAATCCACCGCATGACGCTGGGGCTCCACAGGCGGAGCTAGGCCCGGTGGGGGCGCGTCTCCGAAATTTCAGCCACAAGTGGGTTCACTCCCAGTTGGATCCCTGGGCAATAGATATTGTGTCTCAGGGATACAAGCTGGAATTCGAAGAGATGCCCCCTCACCGATACCTCAAGTCGACCCTGCCAGCTTCCCCCTTAGAGAGGGAAATAGTGTTAACTGCAATTCACAAATTATATCTTCAACAGGTGGTGGTCAAGGTTCCCCTCCTTCAACAAGGAAAGGGTTATTATTCGACCATGTTTGTGGTACGGAAACCGGACGGTTCGGTCAGACCCATATTGAATTTAAAATCCCTGAACATGTACCTAAAAAGGTTTCGGTTCAAGATGGAATCGCTGAGAGCGGTCATTGCAATCCTGGAAGGGGGGGATTTTATGGTGTCTCTGGACATAAAGGATGCATACCTTCATGTCCCCATTTATCCACCTCCTCAGGCGTACCTCAGATTTGTGGTACAGGATTGTCATTACCAATTTCAGACGTTGCCGTTTGGTCTCTCCACGGCTCCGAGAATATTTGTAATGGCGGAAATGATGGTACTCCTGCGGAAGCAAGGGGTCACAATTATCCCATACTTGGATGATCTCCTCATAAAAGCGAGGTCAAGAGAGCAGTTGCTGATCAGCGTAGCACGTTCTCTGGAAGTGTTACGGCAACACGGCTGGATTCTGAAAATTCCAAAGTTCCAGTTGGTTCCTACGACTCGTCTGCCTTTCCTGGGCATGATTCTGGACACAGACCAGAAAAGGGTTTATCTCCCGATAGAGAAGGTTCAGGAACTCATGACACTGGTCAGGGACCTATTAAAACCAAAACAGGTGTCAGTGCATCACTGCACTCGAGTCCTGGGAAAGATGGTGGCATCATACGAGGCCATTCCCTTCGGCAGGTTCCATGCGAGGACCTTTCAATGGGACTTACTGGACAAATGGTCCGGATCACATCTTCAGATGCATCGGTTAATCACCCTATCCCCCAGGGCCAGGGTGTCTCTCCTGTGGTGGCTGCAGAGTGCTCACCTTCTCGAGGGCCGCAGATTTGGCATTCAGGACTGGGTCCTGGTTACCACGGATGCAAGCCTCCGAGGGTGGGGAGAAGTCACACAGGGAAGAAATTTCCAAGGTCTGTGGTCAAGTCAGGAGACTTGCCTTCACATCAACATCCTGGAACTAAGGGCCATTTACAATGCCCTACGTCAAGCAGAGACCGTGCTTCGCGGTCAACCAGTTCTGATTCAGTCAGACAACATCACCGCTGTAGCTCATGTAAACCGACAAGGCGGCACAAGGAGCAGGGTGGCGATGGCGGAAGCCACCAGAATTCTTCGCCGGGCGGAAAATCATGTAAGCGCACTGTCAGCAGTGTTCATCCCGGGGGTAGACAACTGGGAAGCAGACTTCCTCAGCAGGCACGACCTCCACCCGGGGGAGTGGGGACTTCATCAAGAAGTCTTCGCACAGGTTGCAAGTCGGTGGGAACTGCCACAGGTGGACGTGATGGCATCCCGCCTCAACAAGAAACTACAGAGGTATTGCGCCAGGTCAAGAGACCCTCAGGCGATAGCTGTAGACGCCCTGGTGACACCGTGGGTGTTCCAATCGGTCTATGTATTTCCTCCTCTTCCTCTCATACCCAAGATGTTGAGAATCATAAGGAAAAGAGGAGTGAGAACAATACTCATTGTTCCGGATTGGCCAAGAAGAACTTGGTATCCAGATCTGCAAGAAATGCTCACAGAGGACCCGTGGCCTCTTCCTCTAAGACAGGACTTGTTGCAACAAGGGCCCTGTCTGTTCCAAGACTTACCGCGGCTGCGTTTGACGGCATGGCGGTTGAACGCCGGATCCTAGCGGAGAAAGGCATTCCAGATGAGGTCATTCCTACGCTGATAAAGGCTAGGAAGGACGTGACCGCTCAACATTATCACCGTATATGTCAAAAATATGTTGCTTGGTGTGAGGCCAGGAATGCCCCTACGGAGGAATTCCAGCTGGGCTGTTTCCTTCACTTCCTACAGTCAGGAGTGACTTTGGGCCTAAAATTGGGTTCCATTAAGGTCCAGATTTCGGCCCTATCCATTTTCTTTCAAAAAGAGCTGGCTTCTCTACCTGAAGTTCAGACGTTTGTGAAGGGAGTGCTGCGTATTCAGCCCCCTTTTGTGCCCCCGGTGGCACCTTGGGATCTTAAGGTGGTGTTGAGTTTCCTGAAATCCCACTGGTTTGAACCACTCAAAAAGGTGGAATTGAAATATCTCACGTGAAAAGTGGTCATGCTACTAGCATTGGCTTCGGCTAGGCATGTGTCAGAATTAGCGGCTTTGTCACATAAAAGCCCCTATCTGGTTTTCCATGCGGATAGAGCAGAGTTGCGGACCCGTCCACAATTTCTGAAAAAAGTGGTTTCATCCTTTCATATAAACCAACCCATTGTGGTGCCTGTGGCTACTACTGACTTGGAGGATTCCAAGTTACTTGATATGGTCAGGGCTTTGAAGGTTTATGTAGCCAGAATGGCTAGGGTCAGGAAAACAGAATCTTTGTTTATCTTGTATGCTTCCAACAAGCTTGGTGCTCCTGCTTCAAAGCAAACTATTGCTCGCTGGATCTGTAACACGATTCAGCAGGCTCATTCTGCGGCTGGATTGCCACTGCCAAAATCAGTTAAGGCCCATTCCACTAGGAAGGTGGGCTCTTCTTGGGTGGCTGCCCGGGGGGTCTCGGCATTACAGCTGGGCCGAGCGGCTACTTGGTCAGGTTCAAACACTTTTGCAAAGTTCTACAAGTTTGATACCCTGGCTGAGGAGGACCTTGTGTTTGCTCATTCGGTGCTGCAGAGTCATCCGCACTCTCCTGCCCGTTTGTAAGCTTTGGTATAATCCCCATGGTCCTTACGGAGTCCCCAGCATCCACTAGGACGTTAGAGAAAATAAGATTTTACTTACCGGTAAATCTATTTCTCGTAGTCCGTAGTGGATGCTGGGCGCCCGTCCCAAGTGCGGACTTCTTCTGCAATACTTGTATATAGTTATTGCTGCAATACGGGCTATGTTATTGTTGCATCAGGGTTGAACTGATGCTCTGTTGTTGTTCATACTGTTGACTGGGTAAGTTTATCACAAGTTATACGGTGTGATTGGTGTGGCTGGTATGAATCTTGCCCTGGATTTCCAAAATCCTTTCCTTGTACTGTCAGCTCTTCCGGGCACAGTTTCTCTAACTGAGGTCTGGAGGAGGGCCATAGAGGGAGGAGCCAGAGCACACCAGAATCTAAATTCTTTCTTAAAGTGCCCATGTCTCCTGCGGAGCCCGTCTATTCCCCATGGTCCTTACGGAGTCCCCAGCATCCACTACGGACTACGAGAAATAGATTTACCGGTAAGAAAAATCTTATTTTTCATTGTAGCTAGATATGGCCAACTAACACTCTGACCTGCTCCCTGGTTATTTATTTATTACCAGTTATTTATATAGTGCACACATACAAGTATTCTATAGTGCTTTACAGGGAATATTTGGCCATTCACATCAGTACCTGTCCCAGTGGAGCATACAAACTAAATCCTACGTTCAGACGCCCCCTGCAAAGCTTAAGTTTGCTCCTTCCCTCACATAATAAAGGCATATGCGTTGCAAATAAAGAGTGTGTGGAAGGGATCTGGTCGCAAATTATGCCACACAGTAGCACAATCTTATTCACATTACACAGCACGTAACCCACCTGATTAATTTTACACCACAAAGTAGTGCCCCTTATTCCCTTTATGACACACAATAGTACCCTTTACGCTACACAGTAGTGCCCCTTCTACACAGTGCCCACAGTAGTGTCTCATACACAATGTCAACAGTAGTAATACCCCTTACACGTAATGCCCACAGTAGTAGTGCCGCTTACACACATAATGCCCACAGTCATAGTGCTGCTAATATATGTACTGCCCACAGTTGTAGTGCCCCTTACAGAAAATGCCTAAAGTAATGCTACATGTAATGCCTACAGTAGTAGTGCTGCTAAAAAAAAAAAAAAAACTCTGCCCACAGTAGTAGCAGGACTGTCTAAACAGAATTGTAGGCCCGGGACAATACAATATACTGGGGCCCCTACATACTCATTGATGAGAAAGCATGCCCCTCCTGTGGTCCCACACTGTCTCTCCACACACTTCCATACAGTGTTTGGCTGTCAGTACTCTGGTGGATCAACCAGTCAGCAGGTAGCTAATGACAGTCATTTACTGTCTGGGGGCAGATAATGCTGCCGCTGTGTATCAGCACTATGCCTCTGTGTGTGTGCCAGTCAGCACTACACCTGTTTGCGTCAATCAGCGCTGCGCCTGCGTGTGTGTGTCAACCGCCACTAACGTCAGGCTACTGTGTGTGTGTGTGTGTGTGTGTATATGTATATGTGTCAGCCAGCACTAACATCAGGCTTGTGTGTGTGTGTGTGTGTGTGTGTGTGAGTGTGTGTGTGTGTGTGTGTGTGTGTGTATTAAATTCAGTTTGTGTCAGTTAACACTATACCTGTGTGTGTCAGTCTGGCAATTGTAATGCCTCACTGCCCCATCACACTTCACTGCTCCCCAAAACACGTCTCTGCCAGTGTCACACCTCACTGCTCCCAGGGCCGGTTCTAGCCCTTTTTGCGCCCCGGGCGGGATATAGGGGTGTGGTTTCATACAGGGGGCGTGGTCAGTTACGCCCCCTGTACAGTAGAGTAGCACCGCTGAAATGCTGTGCGGTGCGCGATGACGTCATCGCGCACCGCACAGTAAAGGTTCTCTCTACGAAGGGAAACTAGACGCTACGCATCTAGTTCCCTTCACAGCGGGAGGCACAGCAGTAGCTGATCTTGCCATAGTGCGGCACCCTCTGGATGGCGCCGCCCCAGGCAAAAGTCCTGCTTGCCCGTGGCAAAATCCGCTACTGACTGCTCCCACTCACATGTCACTGCCCCATGACACCTCACTGCTCTCATCATACCTCACGGCTCCCCCTACACTATATTACTGTGTTCAAGAAAAGACATTTAGGCCAGCTTGTGTAGTGTGATTGTTCTAATTGCAGTATGCACCAATTGAAACCTGTACATATCTACCACTTGCTCCTCCTTACAAGTGAGGGGGTGAGAAGTAATGGTCTAATGTAGTATAAATACAGAAGATGCAAATGAGCACAAGCAGACCTGAAGAAACACGCATACGCCTGTCAGGAAGCTTATAATTTGCACCGGCTACAGGGACGTATGTAAATATGCTGATGGTGGTGACTTGGTAAACTAGGAGCATATGGTAATTCTTATTTCTTATCCAAGGGATGTGCTTTAAAAAGCATTCCAAGTTAGAGCTTGAAATTGAGCAAGTTTTATTTAAAGTATTTCTGACGAAAAAAGAGGTATTGGTATTTCACAATCATACCCTTTTCAGACACAAATTTCTGAAAATCACGGCTTTTGCCCAGTATTTGAGTGCCGGGTCATTTGGACGGTCCCTGCCTGACCCTCTTTCACACAGACAAGCAAATTATTGGGTCAAGAATTTCAACCCGGTAATTTGCGGATCAACGTGGGTCTTTCTTCACCCGATTATTTTATTTTCTGTGTGAAAGGGGGGTCAGGAAGGGACTGGCCGAATGACCCAGATCAATGTGGTAAATATTTTTTTTTTTAAAGATCACCCCATCTAAAGTTATTTTCACATATAGAGTGCTACTCCATATACATACATATGTATGTATGTATGTATGTATGTGTGTATGTATATATATATATATATATATATATCATTTATTTTTAATTGTCCTGGCAGAGTTGGCATTATTCAAGAAAACTTACTATTAGAATATGATCTAAATATTACATATGGTTTTCCCTTCCTGGTGGTCAGCCTGTCCCAGGAACCTGCCACCATATTAAATATCCTGCTGCTGACAGCTCTTTACAATGATCAGCCCATGACACACATTGTGAGTGCAAAACATATAAGGACAGGGGGCTGAGACACCACCTACCTGCAAGGAGAGAATTTTCAAAGAACATATCATGGTGAGAGTGTAGAGGGCATATGTGACACTCTTCCTTCGTTACATATGTCCCTCCACTATTCTCCACTTTTCATATATAGGTACAGCATCGATTATACAGCACCTGATGGTCCGGCACCTCTTTTAATCTGAACACATTGGGAGTCGATGGGAATTAGGCTGTGGGGAAGGGGCGGGGGGGGGGGGGGGGTCAGTCTGTAGGATGGCTGCAGGGTAGAGTTAGGCTGCGGGAGGTTTGTGATTCGTCATTGGGGGATGGCAGGGTTAGCCGTCGGGATGCCGCTGTATGTACCACCGATAATCTGAGAAAATGGATAATCCGGCACAGTGCTGGATCCAATGGTGCCGGATTATCTGCGTTGTACCTGTGTGTGTGTGTGTGTGTATATATATATATATATATATATATATATATTAATTATACATAAACAGTAGTGTCTGGCACTCCATTAACCAAGGTAATGGACTTTTCTGGGTGCCCTCACAATTGTGGCTGATATCACCACATATACATACAAGCAATGGTGCAGCACTCCCAGGAAATAAGTAGACACCGAGGCAATGGGTTAGCGTTGTCAGTAGGATACCTATATATTGTAACAGGATTGGGAAAATAAGAACACACAACAGGCACCTTCCTGGTATAACAGTGTCTTTTACTGGAAGCAGATGCTGTACTTCAGAAAATACAGACAATTGCCTGGAAAACAGGCCAAGTAATTAAATAAGCCAGTTTACTCAAACAACCTAGCACCAAAGTCTCTAGAGCTCCTTTATGCGGCCCTTGAGTGCAGCCATCCCCTGCCATGTTTCCTGGCACAACTACTTTAGTCGGTAGCCTGCCACTAATCTCACTCTGGCCTACTCACTGACTGTTATCCAGCATCAGTGCCCAAAGCACCAAGCAGATGAGAGTTTTAGACTCTTCCTGTTCTCTGGTGATGATTCCCAGCTGACTCTGGGCCACCTGAATAACCCGGAGTTCGAAACCACCAGAGTATACAAGCTTTGCTTCCCTCTTCCTTGCAGGGAGCTGGTTTCACAGGAATGTGGGCAAATCAGGTGAGAGACAACCCCCCCTCACCACAATATATCTAGGTATATATACAGTGATGCTTGAATGTTTGTGAACCCTTCAGCACAGGGGCGGATCCAGAAAAGAATTACAGGGGGGCACCATAAGTGGTTGTGCTATCAAGGAGGGGTGGAGTTAGAAGTGGAGTGGGCGTGGTGAAGTTTCAGTGCGTGTGACCAATTGTGTGAGGGGGTGTGGTCAAGTGCTCAATGTGAGTATCGAGTGTGTCTATGATCGAAATGCACTGCTGGAGGGGGTACAGGTCCACAGTTAGTTCTTATACCTTATGGGGATCATTCCGAAACATTCGCAAGCTGCTGGTTTTCGCAGGTTTTCGCTGGTTTTCGCAGCCGTGCGAACGGGTCGGAACTGCACATACGTGGCGGACGCAATGCGCAGGCGCATTATTGCCCAGCGACGGCCGTTGCTGGGCAACGACAAGAACACAGAAGAAAGCGATCGCAGGGGCGAAGATTGACAGCAGGAAGGTCACCCCCACTCCCCCCCCCCCCAGCAATAGACCGCTCACAGCAGCACCATTCTCTCTCCCCAGGTCACCCCCACTCCCCCCCCCCCCCGAGGGGGAGATACAGGGAGGGGGAGGGGGAGATACAGGGAGGGGGAGGGTGCTTAGTGATAGTCACAGGAAGAGTGAGGGTAAGGGTACTGAGGGTGAGATACAAGGAGGGTGAGGGTGCTGAGGGAGAGTTACAAGGAGGGTGAAGGTAAGGGCATTGAGGGGGAAATATGGGGAGGGTAAGGGCGCTAAGGATAGTTACAGAGAGGGTGAGTGCTCTGAGGGGGAGTTACAGGGAGGGTGAGGGTAAAGGCGCTGAAGGGGAGATGCAGCGAGGGTGAGGGTAGGAGTGCTGAGGGGGAGATACAGGGTGGGTGAGGGGGAGAGTAAGGGCGCTGAGGGGGAGTTACAGGATGAGGACAGGGACACTGAGGGTGAGCTACAGGGAGGGTGAGGGGGCTGAGGGGGAGATACAGGGAGGGGGCTGAGGGGGAGATACAGGGACAAAACATTTGTTTCAGGAAAGAAAAATATATTATATACACATGATGTGACTGTACATACTATTCTCAAAAAAACATACTTTCCTATTCAAAATAATCTAAATAATGAAGCATTCCCTGACAATATCGCACGCCCATGCCTCCCTCCCGGCATCACATTTACTATAATACTACAAGTGCATGGACTGTAATATAATGCTACTAGTGCCTGTAATATAATGCTACAATGCATGGGATATAATATAATTCTACAAGTGCATGGACTATAATAAAGTGCATTGTAGCATTATATTATAGTCCACGCACTTGTAGTATTATATTATAGTCAAGGCAGTGGGCATTGTTTTGGAGCAAATACCTTTGCCCCACTGGCTGGTACCTGAGGACTGCGTACACGGTGTGGTGTCAGTGGGGAGCACAGCACCATTCCAGAGATCGGTAGCAGAGATCCCCAGCGGCGGCGGGCTGCATCTGTAAAGTTCCTCCTCCTGCTCGGCTCCTCCGTGTGAGCAGAGCAGCAGCAGCAGGTGACAGGAGAGCAGGGGGAAATGTCGGGTGCCGGAGGCGGGTGCGCACAGCGGCGGGGGACATGTCGGGAGGCGGGTGCGCACAGCGGCGGGGGGAGACATGTCGGGAGGCGGGTGCGCACAGCGGCGGGGGACATGTCGGGAGGCGGGTGCGCACAGCGGCGGGGGGGACATGTCGGGAGGCGGGAGCGCACAGCGGCGGGGGACATGTCGGGGGCGGGTGCGCACAGCAGCACGGACCATACAAAACATCTATTAAAAATGACAGGGGGGGCACGTGCCTTGGTGCCCCCCCCCTAAATCCGCCACTGCTTCAGCATGTTCTATATTTCTGCTGAAATTTGGCCTAAAAATACCTCAGATTTTCACACAAGTACTAAAAGAAGATAAAGAGAACCAAGTCAAACAAATAAGGCAAAAAATTTTGTTATGCACATTTTGAGGAAAATGATCTAATATTACATATCTGGCTGGTACTTTATCTCTCTCCACTCGCCAAGGGTTAGTACATCTCCCCCTCAAAGTCTTTAAAAGGCATTTTTCATCTGAAGAACGTAACAAAGCAATTACATCAATACATTTCAAATTTAACCTGAAATATTGTTTACTACTTAAAATGAAGGAGCACCATAGCAGTAATGTCAGCGCTGGTGGCTGTGTATGCCCGGACAGAGCAAAAATGTAATTGCTTCATTGGGTGGCAGCTAGTGTCTGCCAGCACGCAAAACACTTTAATTCCCCCTATGGAGGTGAGGAGCAGCATTAGCCTTTTGTTATATAGGATTTCACGAATAGTCCCTTCCTCTAATGGCTAGAGCCTCTAATCTCTCCATTATGTACTGTATAGAAAAGTAAAATAAAGGAACCTTAAGCAAATTATAATTTTGTTATGGATTCCTCTAATACACAAGATAATGTATTAGGGTGTTGTTTAATTCATCTATCCTACAAAACTATACAACTGACTCTATTGAACATCCATGTAAAATTGCATATTTGGAAGCTGAATTGACCTCTGGGACATCACAGCTCTTTCAATCTAATCATCCTCCTATAGTGACAAAGCTGAGACTCCATCTTCCCAATGTGGAGAACCCTTCTGTTTAAGTTGATTTATTCTTCTCAGACACTCCCATTCTCAGCATCTTGCATAAACATACGTCCATCTTTGTGTCTAGGAGTCAACTCCTGTGAATTAATTCAGCGCTCATAACGTCACACAAAATGTGGGAGGGTAACAATATCCAAGAATTTTGCTTATTAACAAGCCTCCTTATTAAAGAGATTTCTGTAGACACAGCAGATTCTGTATTAGTACATTAGTAGACTTGATGTGGTCAAAAATTCTACTGTTTCCCCAATTCTGCCTAGTCTGAGGCAAATGTTCAATTTCCTCAGTCTTTAGTCTTCAAAACGCACAGGTTCTTATCTAGTTGGAACCAGGGAAAATATACTCTAAGATAAATGGCCCTTACTGCAGTGGGGGCAAAATGTAATAGCCTCCAACTACTGCTACTGTAGGATATGTGGTCCCATCAGGGCATCCCAAGACCCCTGCACTCTGCTCCTCTGAGCAAGCATGATGTAAGCCAGCACTTGAAGAGATGCTTAGGTCCCACTGATGACATGTTCTGCTTCTGAATAAATCACTGGTATTGTATTCTCAATGAAATCCACAGGTCATTTTGGTGTGCTCTATCCTTAGAGAAACATAATAAAGTCTTTTACTGCTGGTAGCAAACTCCACAAATTCTACCAAAGCTTCATCAAACATATCTCACAAATGCTGACTTTACAAAGCTTCACAGGCACATATATTCCACACATGGATTGGTAGCCCGCATATTAACATATATTGGTCCCAGATTTTAACTGAAATTCATTCTATAATGGGAACCAGCCTCCCTTTTGAGTCTCAGTCATTGCTGATACAGCAAACCTTAAATGGCAAACTAACAAAGCAGTAGTGTTCGCAGTTTTATTTAAAAAATAAGTATCTGATAATATACTTGTATATTAATTATCAATATTATGTTGATCATACGTACAAAGGTTTTTTTGTGGGTTTTTTTTTAAACTAATGCGAATTTGAGTGGTGAATACTTTTGGCAATGGTAAATGCTAACCACAAATATATAACCACAAGTCTGAATTGATGTTCATAGTCGATTGTGCTGCAAACGTGTTCAGGATCCGAGAAATTCTGGGTCACGTTCTTAAACATCTATAAGAGGGGATTTAATAGCCTGCAACTTGCGAGTTACCGGGGAGTCTGCCCTATGTTTTAAAGTAGCAATCATTTAAAAGGCAAAACCAGGTTGATTTTGTTTTCAAAACGACTGCCACTTTAAAACATTGTGCAGACTCACTGGCATGGTTGGACTGGCCCACAGGGTATTGGGGAAACCCCAGGTGGGGTTCAATTCCTCCTCTAGGGATCAGGTTCCAGCCCATGCACCCTTTAATAGTTAGGTAAACCAATGTGGCAGCTGGCCACACACCCTCTGGAGACTGACAACACCATAAACATGGGCGCCTACCACTGCATTACCCCCGGAGGGGGGGGGGGGGGGCTTCATGCCCCAGTCCGACACTGCTCACTGCAAGACGCAAACTAATACTTTTCCCCCATAGTTTCATAGTATTGCTCTTACTAAGGTCTCATCTATTAACTTACTTGATGAGATCTTTCCACATTGTAATCACCAGAGTATGGAGAAGATGCTGAGTCACACATCAGTACTTTTATTGCATTTGTGGGACAAAGCTGCTTAGAAAAACTTTTGCAAATGTTGACCACAGCATGTTGGCAGTTGATGAATTTAAAATTCAGTTAGGCCATCGCCGTTCTGCAAAATTCAGCAGCCATTATTAAACCTCAATGGTCCGCTAGTTTATTGGGAGAAGAATTCTGAGGGCAACATTTGAAAGATTAGTGTAAATTCCAGTTACCAGAGAAAATTATAACTTAAGCACAATTAGTAGAATAACCACAAAAGATAACATGTTCCAGTGTTTGAACTTAATAGGTAAAATATGTCAGCCTTATTGCTTCCTTAATAGACAGCACAATGTATAAGTATTATTTGTTATGCCAAAAAACATGTCTTCTCTTTCCATCTCATGCCTTAATCTTAGGAAAAATTAATCAATAAAATGACGTTTCCTTTATCTCTGTAAATTTTGGACCGGTACATGAATATTTCACTGTAGAATAATCTCTCCAGATAACAGCAAACTGAAACTGATGTATATACATGTTAGCATAGAAACTTCAACAAAAAAGTCTCTTGTGGGCTGAATCCTGACAAAACAGTTTATCTTTTGTTCTTTTGCACAGTAAGGAGTAATGTTTCTGACATCCTAGACCAATTTCTTCCCTCTCTAGTTGTTGCCTATGAATTGCAGACATTGGTCCAGCAAATTACAATTAAAATTGGCACTACTGGCAGACATAAATCTAGCTGTCAGTGAGTGCTACAATTATTTTCACAGGGAATTAATTTATATGTTGGCTGTAAGACTTCGGTCTCTCCTCTGTAGCAGGTACCGCTTAAACATATATTTTTGACTTTTTATAATTCCTTTTGGCTTGTGTTATTGTTATATCATATTTTACCTAAACAATACAGCATGTTCAAGTTCTCTTTCAAACAAATAGTTGGGTTAAAACAGCACACATTGGCCGGCGTGATCCCAAAAACTAAAGCTAGAGAACATTTGTAGGTCAGATCAAGAGTGAATATATTTGTCTTAATTCCTTTGTGATTCACATAGTTTAGAAGTGTAACAAAATAAGCTTAAATGATTCCATACTTATCTGCCATTTATACAGCCACTTACTCTGAACAAAGATTGCTTTATGGTAATACTGTATCATCAGATTTATTCTGTGTTCATGCCGTTACTGGACAAATGTTAAAGGAATATATTGGAAAACACACTATAAATGATGCATATAGTGGCAGAATTTAGTAGGGGAAAAAGCAACAAGAAGTTGGTATGTAGCATCTTTTAATAGAAATACAATATATTCAAGGACGTAGCTATAGTAGGTGCAGGGGTTATGGCTGCTATGGTGCCTGGGCCACCTCCAGGGCTGGCCTGCCCCCAGCACTATATTACACTGCCCACGGCTTCTCCCTGTCACACCTCCTCCCAGCACCATTGATTGATTACTGAGCGATGGCGTTGGACAGAACAGTGAGGGGTAAATTTACTAAGGTCCCGATTTTGACCGAGATGCCGTTTTTTCATCAAAGTGTCATCTCGGCAATTTACTAAGCAATAATCACGGCAGTGATGAGGGCATTCGTAATTTTTTGGAAGTCCAACAAAAAAAATACAAATGAATACACCATCGGTCAAAACGCGGCTGTTTAAGTATGAATCTCGGTAATTTACTAAGAAGTGCAAAGCAAAAAAAAAACAAACACTGCCGTGAAAAATTACAACTCGTAAAAAAGTGCTAAAAAAAAACAGACCTTCTTTTTTAATCCGTGATTGTATAGGCATGCAGGGATCCATGAGATCCGTGCATGTATATCAGTGGGAAGGGGTGGGAAAGTGGTTATTTTCTTTAAAAAAATTGCGTGGGGTCCCCCCTCCTAAGCATAACCAGCCTCGGGCTCTTTGAGCCGATCCTGGTTGCAGAAATATGGGGAAAAAATTGACAGGGGTTCCCCCATATTTAAGCAACCAGCATCGGGCTCTGCGCCTGGTCCTGGTTCCAAAAATACGGGGGACAAAAAGAGTAGGGGTCCCCCGTATTTTTAAAACCAGCACCGGGCTCCACTAGCTGGACAGATAATGCCACAGCCGGGGGTCACTTTTATATAGTGCCCTGCGGCCGTGGCATCAAAAATCCAACTAGTCACCCCTGGCCGGGGTACCCAGGGGGAGTAGGGACCCCTTCAATCAAGGGGTCCCCCCCCCCAGCCACCCAAGGGCCAGGGGTGAAGCCCGAGGCTGTCCCCCCCCATCCAATGGGCTGCGGATGGGGGGGCTGATAGCCTTTTGTGATAATGAAAAGATATTGTTTTTAGTAGCAGTACTACAAGGCCCAGCAAGCCTCCCCCGCATGCTGGTACTTGGAGAACCACAAGTACCAGCATGCGGCGGAAAAACGGGCCCGCTGGTACCTGTAGTACTACTACTAAAAAAATACCCAAAAAAGACAAGACACACACACCGTGAAAGTAAAGATTTATTACATACATGCACACAAACATACATACATACTTACCTTATGTTCACACGAGGGTCTGTCCTCTTCTCCAGTAGAATCCAAGGGGTACCTGTTGAATAAATTCTACTCACCAGATCCCGGGTCCCAGGGTCCTCGGGGCAACCATTTGTAATCCAGGTACTTGAATAAAATAACAAAACGGAAAGCCGAGCCACGAACTGAAAGGGGCCCCATGTTTTCACATGGGACTCCTTTCCCCGAATGCCAGAAACCCACTCTGACTGATGTCTAAGTGGGTTTCTTCAGCCAATCAGGGAGCGCTACGTTGTAGCACCCTCCTGATCGGCTGTGTGCTCCTGTACTGTCTGACAGGCGGCACACGGCAGTGTTACAATGTAGCGCCTATGCGCTCCATTGTAACCAATGGTGGGAACTTTCTGCTCAGCGGTGACGTCACTTTAGGTCAACCGCAGGGCAGAAAGTTCCCACCATTGGTTACAATGGAGCGCATAGGCGCTACATTGTAACACTGCCGTGTGCCGCCTGTCACTCAGTACAGGAGCACACAGCCGATCAGGAGAGTGCTACAACGTAGCGCTCCCTGATTGGCTGAAGAAACCCACTTAGACATCAGTCAGAGTGGGTTTCTGGCATTCGGGGAAAGGAGTCCCATGTGAAAACATGGGTCCCCTTTCAGTTCGTGGCTCGGCTTTCCGTTTTGTTATTTTATTCAAGTACCTGGATTACAAATGGTCGCCCCGAGGACCCTGGGACCCGGGATCTGGTGAGTAGAATTTATTCAACAGGTACCCCTTGGATTCTACTGGAGAAGAGGACAGACCCTCGTGTGAACATAAGGTAAGTATGTATGTATGTTTGTGTGCATGTATGTAATAAATCTTTACTTTCACAGTGTGTGTGTATTGTCTTTTTTTGGGTATTTTTTTAGTAGTAGTACTACAGGTACCAGCGGGCCCGTTTTTCCGCCGCATGCTGGTACTTGTGGTTCTCCAAGTACCAGCATGCGGGGGAGGCTTGCTGGGCCTTGTAGTACTGCTACTAAAAACAATATCTTTTCATTATCACAAAAGGCTATCAGCCCCCCCATCCGCAGCCCATTGGATGGGGGGGGGACAGCCTCGGGCTTCACCCCTGGCCCTTGGGTGGCTGGGGGGGGGACCCCTTGATTGAAGGGGTCCCCACTCCCCCAGGGTACCCCGGCCAGGGGTGACTAGTTGGATTTTTGATGCCACGGCCGCAGGGCACTATATCAAAGTGACCCCCGCCTGTGGCATTATCTGTCCAGCTAGTGGAGCCCGGTGCTGGTTTTAAAAATACGGGGGACCCCTACTCTTTTTGTCCCCCGTATTTTTGGAACCAGGACCAGGCGCAGAGCCCGATGCTCGTTGCTTAAATATGGGGGAACCCCTGTCAATTTTTTTCCCATATTTTTGCAACCAGGATCGGCTCAAAGAGCCCGAGGCTGGTTATGCTTAGGAGAGGGGACCCCACGCAATTTTTATTTTTTATTTTACAGTGTTTAATTTAAAAAAAAAAAAAAAAAATGAACCCCAGCACGGATCACACAGATCCGGCCGAGATTCATTGTAAAAAAGTCGGCAGTGTTTTGCTAATCACTGCCGTAAAAATTAAAAAAGAAACACGAATGACATCGACATCGGAACAAAAGAAAAACCCGAATACGACAGCTTAGTAAATCCGTCGTAACAAATTCAAAAAGTTGCAGTTTTACACTTTCGATGTCATTCGTGATTATTCTCCCACCAAATCGGGAGAATTACGAATGTTAGTAAATATACCCCTGAGAGTTCCAGAGGAGGGGGGCACAAGGGGGTAGAGGATGTGTTTGCAACATGTGAGGGCCTTAGACTGGTGTCGAAGTCGAAAATATTATAGGCACACTCATCACGTACAAACACCACACAGATGGCCTCCGTGCGGGTGCTTGTTCTGCCGCGCGTGCGCATACTCACAAGCTACGTATAATCGCTCACGCGGTCTTGCGTGTTAGCGTGTGGTATGAGTAATTACGGTAGCATATGCATTCGCATGGAAAAGCCATAAAGACATATCCCATATTTAATCTACATAGTACATCATTTACACATAGACTACATGCACCACACCAACGAGTTTCAATTGTTTAAAAGGTACAACAGGGGGATTCGACTTTACAGGATATGAGGGGACAGAATTAGGTTAGAAGGTGGTGTTTGGTATCCAGCTGTACAGTATTATAAGAGCAATATTCTGGTAGCAGTTTGCTGAAGATATCACGCTCCTGCGCATATCTATGCGCAGGAACAGAATATTAATATTACATTGCATTTACTGTACTCTGAGATTTGGCGGAAACCCAGTGGATAACATCTGCAAGTGCACCTGGACCAGGCATCGCCCACCTATTCAAACCAACATATGACCCCTCCTGTACTGTAAATGACCAGCCCTTTGACCTATGGGTGAAGAGATTACAGATTCCATTGTTTCATGATTTGGACTAATGTATAAAAGCCACGCTGCCTGACTGGTCAAACACATTCTCTGAAGGTCATCTATCCAGATAGACTGAGGACCGGAACCGTTTGGCGCTGGCGGACAAACGTATGTATCCATTGATTGTAACCTCTTCTCTAATTGTGATTGTATTATTGTTGAAACCCCCTGTTTAGTAAATAACTGTTGGTGGGTTGGATCCCAACATATTTAATTACAATTGGTGTCGTGTCCCTTTCCTGCTAGGGGTTAGAAAGTGTATTCCAACTCACGTTTAGCTACTCTGTGCTTACAGCGTGACAGCATGCACACGCAACATGTACGCATCTGTTAGGGGTTTCATACACACACGCTTAGCGGTTGCAGCGGCCTGTACAGATATACGTTTAAGGTATTGCTTTTCTTCCTATAAGTTAATCTGCTTTAACAATTGGGGGCTCTGTCCGGTTCTTCACACACTCTCAGACGTACAGGTCATAGCAGACTTTGATCTATCAGCAAAGGGTGGAGACGCACATTAAGTAACCTTGCATTGTGCTAAAACCAGTTTGTGCTGTTAGATCATGTCTGTTCTGCCTAGTCTAGAGAGGTGCTGATGTAACCCAAAGGACACAGGAAAAAAGCTGTTTAAAATCTGTGTGTGTAAATTTTTGGCGCGAAAAGCATACACAAAGCGTGCAGATACTTTGCATACTCTCTCACATATTGTTGCCATAGGTTAACAGTCATTATAGATCTGTGTGAAATCGAATGCATTTGTTTGCTATATAGATATTTGAAATAGTGTATTAAGGGTGTAATTGTAAAACACGAAACGCAGTTCTGGCCTAGTCGTTTAGGTTTATACGGAACAAGTGTGGGTTGTGTTAGTGAGCGATAGTAGTTTTATTGCTCACATTTATCGAGATTGTGTGGTTTAAGTGAATTGCGAACGCACGTTTGTACACGTGGTACAGAACGTGAGGACAGCGTATAGAAGCATGCACGTGGCGCAGGGTCACACACATGGCATAGAGGCACGCATGGTCGCATGTTTACGCAAGGTTGCGTAAAGTTGCGTGCGCAAGGTATAACCACATGATAGTTGTTTAATTTAAGGTAGGATAGTATACATTTAATACAGTAGCACATAACTATCCGATTTCAAAAGCAGATTACCTTAATATTTTGTTTAAACTGTACTACCTCTGGGGTAAAGTAGCTTATCAAAGGGAGTGATATTTTCTGTACAGAAAAACACTGTGGATTTGTGTGAGCTGAAAGTAGGAGTGAACGGTTGTTGAACCCCGGAAGTCGGGATCCCGTGGTGACACTGAGTAAGCAGAGACTCGGTGGCGTTAATAAATAGAGATATACACAAGTTGTGAGGAGATTTGCAGAGGAGCATGATATAGAATTCTGCATTGTAAAGTTTAGAATTGTGAATTGCAGTAAAGGTTTTGTGTTATGCTCCGGCTGAGGAGCGCAGCTTGTGGATTCGACTCCAGTGGTCGTAGGGCGGATAGGTAACAAGTACCTATACGCTGTGTGATTTGACCGCGTGTTTGTGCGTGCGATACGTGGCACAACTTGATACCCTTTTGCGAGCTTTTGCGTAAAACCGTGGTATCATTAGCGCTGTGTATCATTAGCGCCATGTAGTGCTATACACAAATCACGTAAGCGTGATTTGTGTATAGCAAAAATGGAAGTTTTCGCTGGTCTCTCTCAGGAAACTCTTCAACGGTAGATATTCACTGAAAAAGGTAACTCAATCCTAAAACTTCCAGTGAATAAGAAACCAGGTAGAAGTCTCACTGGGTACGCGGTGATCACTATTGGAGTGAGTCTTGGTACGTCAGCGGAGAAGGAGCGAGTGGAAAGCGCTCGAAGTACTTTCACCGTCATCTCAATTGTGCAGTTGGGGATTGCGTTCACAGGCAAAAAGTCTGTGATGGGTTCCAATTGCACAAGTGAGGGGCGTTCGGCAGCCAGGGTTCAGGCTGGAGAGCTGCGGCCCAGGGGGTCAGCTCGGTTTATAATGTGTGAGAAGTATAGTCCACACGCGGAGGCTTTTTGCAATGAATGGGTGCGTATGACTGCTGAAGATAGGGCATCATTCCCTAGGGTGGGCAGCTTTGAATCAGACGTATTACAGAGCATAAGGATTAGAATATGTATGGTCAAATCTAGAAATCAGAGGATCAGACATACCAACTGTTTAAATCTCTGGCAGCAAGAGGGGGAGGTGCAAAGGGAACTGGCTCGCACAGCAAGTTCCAAACCTAGCGGGAAAGCGATTGTGAGCGCACCACCACCGCCGTATGTCGATGGGGAGAAATTGGCTACAACCAATGGTGCATTGGTAAAGAATAGCAAAATGATTAACCAATGTGTTAACCTTAACCTTTGCCAGTTGTATCCCGTTTTGAACTTTTCCCAAGGTTGTGAGGAGGATGACAAGCCCAACACGATATCGGCACTCTCTTTAGCAGCTACCATACAGGATACCCAGGTGGGCACAGCCCAACCACCAAGAGTAGTAGCGAGGGATAAGTGAGTTGGTGTCCACCGGTAAGTACGATACCATACATTATGCAGAGACAATAGCCCCCCGTATTATAGAATCAAACAAAAATGATGTGGTTGAGTTAAATCCAGTCAGGGTGATTGTAGTGCCCAATGGGAGAACTGATTGCAGTGCCCAATGGGAGAGTCAGGGAGTAACTCCCATAAGGAACATTGCAATGCATTGTCCTTGGTCCCGATCAGAACTGAGATCAATTATGTCAGAATTCCCCGATCCCTGAAAAGATCTAGTCGGATGCCAGAAATTCATTAAAGAATTGGGCAATGCCCATGAGCCCACAAATAAAGATTGGCGAACAGTGCTACGAGTGAGTTTACCCTCAAATATTGACATCCCAAAATTCATAACCGATTGTAAACTAGATGCAGAAGTGCCTCTCACTGATGAGTACAACCAGGAGAATGTAAGGCAAATTAACCTACAATTAGGAATGTATTTCCCTACTGTTGTTAAATGGAACAAAATTTTCTCCATAAGACAGAAGGACAGTGAAATGGCATCCAAGTATTTCCATAGAGCACTGCAGGAAATGGCTAGATGGCTAGGATAGAGGATATTAAGGAGAATGCCATCCACAGGGAGGTAGCTGTCTCTGTGCTAATGGATGGATAAAAGGAGGCACTGAGGACAAGGGTGCAAACCTCTCTGCCAAATTGGAGAGGTATCTCGGTGGCTACGCTAAGAGAGTCCGCTATCGAGCATAATCGTAACATCAGTAAACACAGGGAGTCGCAAGGGGATAAACTGATGATGGTAAGTATACAGGCTCTTACAGGAAAGCCTCATCAACCTAAACACCAGACCCCTGATGGTAAGCCACGATCAACAACATGTTTTCTTTGCAAGAGGGAAGGGCATTATGCAAGGGATTGTAGAAGTAGTGGGACACATAACATTTATAGACCCCCTAGACCTGATTATGAACCATGCTATAATACACATAGTTGGGACCAGGGACCACATAGAAGGGATTATGAGCAGCATAGAAGGGAAACAAGGAGGTACCCACCCAGGAGGGACTGGCAGGCCCCCGAAAACTCACAGTTACCCCCCCTCACATATTGCAGCTGTCAATGCCCTGCAGGAGCACCCCACACAATAGAGGTTAGGCCACACCTGTAGTCTGCAGCCAGTGAAATATATTGCTGGCCTTGGAAGTGAACCTGAGGTCATGGTTGATGTAGCTGGCATGTCATTACCTTTTCTTGTAGCTACAGGGGCAGCCAGATCTGTGTTAAATTCCACCACAGGTGTAAAAACCACGGGTTAAACGATTTCGGCAATGGGAGTAATGGGAAAGGTGCAGCAATACCCTTTGAGTAGACCTGCAGAGATTACGATAGGGCCATTGCAGACAAAACATTCTTTTCTGCTGGCTGCATCGGCTCCGACTAATCTACTGGGCAGAGACTTGTTGTGTAAAATGTGGTGTGTCATATATTGTACCCCTGAGGGTGTATTCTTAGATATACCTGAGAACCATTCACAAGAGGTGCAAGATATATTAGACACCCCTCAAAGGCTAATGATGCACTCTACTGTTATAAACACGTGTCCATCAAAGGTAGAGGAAATGATCTCGCAAATACCGGGTTCCCTTTGGACCAAAGATGGACAGGACACTGGATTGATGGCGAATGTAGCCCCAGTAGCAGTACAAGTAAAAGATGGAAGGATAGCTCCAAAAATTCCCCAGTATCCTCTGAAGCCAGAGGTAGAATTAGGAGTGTACCCCATCATAGAACGGCTGCTACAGCAGGGCATCCTAGTCAGGATGTCCGGCACAGCCAATAGTCCCATCTTCCCTGTGAAAAAGAGTGGGGGGAGGGGTTACAGGCTAGTGCAGGATCTAAGGGGGATAAACAAGATAGTTAAGTCAATTCCCCGTAGTGCCCAATCCAGCTGTCATCCTAACGCAGATTCCCTCAACCTCCAAGTTCTTTACTGTCATTGATCTCTGCTCTGCTTTCTTTTCTGTCCCTCTCCACTCTGACAGCCAATATCTCTTTGCCTTCACGTACAGGGGAGTACAGTACACCTGGACTCGTCTCCACCAAGGTTTCATTGACAGCCCAAGTAGTTTCTCCCAGGCCTTGCATGACTGTTTGCAATCTTTTCAACCTGAGAGTGAGTCAGTGCTAATACAATACGTTGATGATTTGTTGTTGTGTTCTGACTCATTCGAGTCGTCCTTGGCAGACACTAAACAGCTTCTGTTTAATCTCTCACAGACAGGACACAAGGTCTCAAAAGATAAGTTGCAGTTGTGTCGGGCTAAGGTTAAATACTTGGGGCATTGCTTGATGCAGGGACTTAGGCACCTGACCACTGACCGAATACAGGCCATCCGCGACATGACTCTGCCACAAACTCAGCAACAGGTCTGCACTTTCCTTGGAATGTGTGGGTACTGTCGGAACTGGATTCCAGGGTTCTCTATACTGGCACTACCGCTGCAAGAAATGGTCTCCTCAAATTAACCAGAACGGGTCTCTCACACAGATGAGTCCAAACTGGCATTTGAGAGACTAAAACAGTGCTTGTCACAAGCACCAGCATTGGGTATGCCAGATTATGAGAAGACCTTTGAATTATATGGTACTGAAAATGATGGGTGTGCGGCAGGAGTCTTAACACAGAAACATGGTGATGCCAGCAGACTGGTAGCCTACTACAGTGCACAGTTGGACACTGTAGCACGGTCTCTCCCCACTTGCTTGCGAAGCGTTGCAGCGATAGCTTTGCTGGTAAGTAAAAACGAGGACGTAGTGTTAGGACACGACTTGACCATCCATACACCTCATGCAGTATCAGCCTTGCTAAACTCCGCTCAAACCAGACATGTCTCATCCGCTCGGTTTACAAGGTGGGAACTATCACTGATGGCCCCTGTAAACATCACCATTAAGAGGTGCAGCTCACTAAATCCTGCAACTTACTTGCCAAGTGTGCCTGGTCATGCACAAAGGGTGGAGTATGAGAACGATGGTGGAGGATTTAGTGCAGATACTGATACGCATGATTGTATGGAATACCTGAACCAAACTTTCACTGCGAGACCTGACATCAGTGACAACCCACTGGAAGGAGTAGACTTTACCTTCTACACTGACGGTAGTTGCCACAGACAGACTGAATCGGGAGACCTGTGCACCGGATATGCAGTTGTAGATGATGAAGGTATCATAGAAGCTGAACCCCTGGGCCCACCTCACTCAGCACAAGGCACTGAGCTGGTAGCACTGACCAGAGCATGTGAGTTGGCAAAGGGTAAGTCAGCTAATATATTCTAGGTACGCCTTCGGAGTGGTGCATGATTTTGGGGCCCTGTGGCGCCTCAGAAATTTCATGACGGCAGCTGGCACACCTGCAGCGCATGCGTCTTACATCAAAAGGCTTCTGACAGCAATACAGGAACCAGACAGGTGTAAAGCACACACTTACAACCAAGACCCAATTTCACTTTGTAACAGCCGGGCAAACGAAGCTGCAAAATCAGCAGCAAGCACCACCATACAATCCAACATCACACCACTGATGACATTTAACACGGTTAACATGGAACAGTTAGTTGAAATGCAAAATTTGTGTTCCCTACAGGAAAAGGCGGTCTGGAAGGCAAACGGATGTGGTCAGGACTCCTTAGGACTTTGGACAGATGGACAGGGTAAGCCAGTGGCCTCCAGGGCATGTCTCCCAAGCCTAGCTGAGGCGGCACACGGTCTGACTCATCTGGGTAAGGAAGGTATGTGCAAACTGGTAAGAGCCTACTGGAGTGCACCAGGATTTTCTTCTCATGCAGGTAAGAAAGCAATGACATGTCTTACTTGCTTGAGGAAGAATATTGGTAAAGCAATACCAACAAAGCCATCCCATATCCCTCCTACAGACGGACCTTTTTCAGGTAATACAAATTGACTTCATACAGTTGCCACCCTGTAGGAATTTAAAATATGTGTTAGTATGTACTGATGTGTTTTCAAACTAGGTAGAAGCATTACCCACTGCCACAAATACTGCTGTGTTCACTGCAAAGATAATTGTGCAGGAATTTGTGTGTAGATATGGTATCCCTAGAATGACTGAAAGTGATAGGGGTACCCATTTTACAGGTGAAGTCTTTCATGTCATGTGCAAACTGATGGGTATTAATAGCAAGCTGCATACTCCATACCGGCCACAGGCAAGTGCAAAGGTGGAAAGGATGAACAGCACTATTAAGAATAAGCTGAGCAAAGTGATGGCTGAAACTGGATTGTTGTAGCCAGAGGCCTTACCATTAGTGTTGTACAGCATCAGAACCACTCCCAGGTCACCGCTTAACTTATCACCCTTCAAATTTTTTTTTGGTCGACAACCCCATGTAATGATAGACCCCTAGGATGATTTGAAGTGCAATAACGAAATAACTGCAATATTTGGTTAGGATAAGCCAGCAATTGAGAAATCAGCAAAGGCATCTAAAACTGGCGATTTCTGACCTACCAAGCAGCAATTGTCATGACATTGAGCCTGGGGATTATGTGATGATTCAAAAAAAATTACGCTCAGGTTGCCTCGCAGACAGGTGGGAAGGAGCGTATCAAGTTTTGTTGACCAGCACGACAGCATTAAAGGTTGCCGAGAGAGAGACTTGGGTCCATTCGTCCCACTGCAAGAAGGTTGCTGACCTGGAGAAAACTCGTGACAAAGAGCAAGGTGAAGAGGACCTCATATCACTAGAGAATTTGTTCCGGGAAAGATGGGAGGCAGGACTGTTGAACGGCACCTGAGCGCGGAGAACAACAAAATCAAAGACTGTTGCCGTACCATTTTTCTTTTTTCAAACCCCCCCCCACTGCATTTTTCTTTTTGTCTCCCCCTTCTTATTTTTTTTTTCCTTTTTTTGCTCCTTAACAAAATGGATCTACCTCAAGAGACTGTGTTTCGGGTTTTTCTGTTTTTGATCAGGACAATCTGTTTTTGTGAGGGTCCCAGAGACATTGAGCAAGGTTCTGGAATGGGTTCTGATGGTGAGTATGGATTTGTAGGATCTCAGGAGCAGCACATCACTCTAGTAAAGGCTGGTATCAGTAAGCGATCTGGTAGTCACGGAGCTCGGAGGCACTGTGAAGGGTTATTGTCTGACGAATATTGTATATGTAGAAATTGCGAGAACATAGTCGAAGATGGGTGCATCCAGAGATGTCAGTCAAACCAAACAATAATATTGACATTGGTTGACATCCTTTGAGTGATTACCACTCATTAGTGGGTACGGTCTTAAACCAAACGGAATGCTGGGTGTGCTCTGAAGTACCTCAAGGACAGAATAAGTCAGGATTAGTGCCATATCCTTTAAAAATAGATAAGGGTACTCGAATTACGAGGTTGGAGACCGGTGGAAAGGAAATTCAATATATCTAGGCCCCCTAGCTTGAAGCTCCACCAGTACCATGTAGACAGGTCACTGTTATGTTTTAATGTGTCTAATTTCCGAAAACCAGGAAATTGGGGAGTGACGTGGAATAACCAGACAATGACCTTTTCAAACAGAGCTGATAGAATACCTATCGACTCTGAACTTGTACGCAAGATAGCCACCAGTGGGAAGTATTTTCGGCACAGGTATACACGTGGGATCAAAACCATTTTGGTTGGAAAAGTATCGCAGGGGTATTGCGCCCACATCATCCAGCCTGATACTTGTACTGAGCAAATGAGAGAACTAGGGATTGATTTCTTTATATGGAAGATATGTGATATGGTGTTGTTACATTTCGTCCCTTATGTTCTCCCAGATGATGCATATTTCATATGTGGGAGGAAAGCATACAAGTGGCTCACTCCGAGCTCTGAAGGGTTATGTTTTATTGGGAGAGTACTACCAGGGGTCATGACCATACCACACGACAAAATGAAATACATTCACTGCAATGCTCAGACTCCTTATACTCATACCCACTATGAACACATCATCAAGAGACACCTCATAGATAGGGCAGAGCACGCAGCCTCTGATTTGATCCATGAATCCACCGGGATTCAAGTTCTTCTCGCATTAGACATCACCCGTACTGCCAGGGGAACTATAAATTATAGGTATATCCATGCGCTAGCGAACTTGATAGACAATATCACTGAGATGTATGATGATCCCCTTCAGGTATACGGGTAGGGAATTACAAGCCTACAAGTAGGAGCTGGCCCAGCACAGAATGGTCCTTAATTATGTTACGGCTGTGACAGGTGGGTACTGTGTTACTCCAGCAACTCAATATGGTGTGAAGTGCTGTACGTATATTACGAATTGAACTGACAACCCCACGGAGATCATCGATCAGAAGATGGACGAGATCTTGCAGTTGAAGTGGGAGTTCAGGAGGTAGCACAACCTAACCTTGACGGCTGTGGGTAATGAATTGACCGGCTGGACTTCATGGTTGAACCCACTCAAATGGTTTTCTGGATTAGGAGAGTGGGCACAGAGTGTAATTGCAAGTGTAGGAAAGTTTCGCCTTTGTATCCTGGGAGTCATCATAATTATTGGTCTGATATTCAGGTGTGTTTGAATTCTGATGCGGCGCAAGCACAGCACAAATTGAATGAGTCTAAGGAGCGAGGGCATTGTTACAGCAGCAGATTTGATTTATGACCCATCTGTAGAAACAGTGTTATGATAAGGATTGCAAATGAATTTCATGGCCTGTTTCTTTCACCATTTCTCTCTGTTTCCCCCTCTATCCAGAAACATCCAACCAGAAAAGGCGTCAACCATACCCAAATTTATGTGAATTAATATTTTTATGTGTCTTACCTTCATCTCTGCAACCCTCAGTTATTGGCACACATAGTCGATAAACGTTATCTACATATAGTAGCACGCACATACGTTTCCCCTCCACGTATCATCAGATAAATGTGCTCCCCATTTGTTGGTATAAGAAGCTGGAAAGGTGAGGGCTACTGGCTTTGCCTAGAAAGAGCTCGGTAGGGTTTGTTTTCCCATTTACAGACCCTTAATACGGGATGAGAAGGAGCTAATGTATACTTTGCAATACCTTGAAGCTTACTTAGAACATGTATGGCACGATGATACATGCCCTTCAGACATTAATTCATACATACATGCCTTTTCCTATCTCACTAGGTTATACATTTCCCACCTGCAACTCCCACAATCATCCGAACTTTGTATATAATGTATAGATAATATTTTCAGTTTATTAGTCATGTGTGGCAGTTATTATTGACTGCCAAAGGGTGGACTGTCGAAGTCGAAAATATTATAGGCACACTCATCACGTACAAACACCACACAGATGGCCTCCGTGCGGGTGCTTGTTCTGCCGTGCGTGCGCATACTCGCAAGCTATGTATAATCGCTCACGTGGTCTTACGTGTTAGCGCATGGTATGTGTAATTACAGTAGCATATGCATTTGCATGGAAAAGCCACAAAGACATATCCCATATTTAATCTACATAGTACATCATTTACACATAGACTACATGCACCACACCAACGAGTTTCAATTGTTTAAAAGGTACAACAGGGGGATTCGACTTTACAGGATATGAGGGGACAGAATTAGGTTAGGAGGTGGTGTTTGGTATCCAGCTGTACAGTATTATAAGAGCAAAATATTCCGGTAGCAGTTTGCAGAAGATAGCACGCTCCTGTGCATATTTATGCGCAGGAACAGAATATTAATATTACACTGTATTTACTGTACTCTGATATTCGGCGGGAACCCAAGTGCACCTGGACCAAACATTGCCCACCTATTCAAACCGACCTATGACCCCTCCTGTACTGTAAATGACCAGCCCTTTGACCTATGGGTGAAGAGATTACAGATTCCATTGTTTCATGATTTGGACTAATATATAAAAGCCACGCTGCCTGGCCGGTCAATCACATTCTCTGTAGGTCATCTATCCAGATAGACTGAGGACCGGACCCGGTTGGCGCTGGCGAACAAACGTATGTATCCATTGATTGTAGCCTCTTCTCTTATTGTGATTGTATTATTGTTGTAACCCCCTGTTTAGTAAATAACTGTTGGTGGGTCGGATCCCAACATATTTAATTACAATTGGTGTCGTGTCCCTTTCCTGCTAGGGGTTATAAACTGTATTCCGCCTCACGTGTAGCTACTCTGTGCTTACAGCTTGACGGCGTGCGCACACAACATGTACGCATCTGTTAGGGGTTTCACACACATGCTTAGCGGTCGCAGCGGCCTGTACAGATATACATTTAAGGTATTGCTTTTCTTCCTATAAGTTAATCTGCTTTAACACTGGTGTGAAGGGTTTAATTTTGTCCTCCTTTCTGTCTCCCCAGCAGTCACTCTATTGTATGACTACATCTCCCAGCATTCTCCTCTGGATTTTCCTCTTTGTTGGGTTCAGTCTGTGAAACAAACATGCCCCATGGCATGTATCAATGTGATTTTAAAAAGGTGTGTTTGTGTCATGCTCAGTGACGTACAATGGCTCTCACTGCAGTGACAGGAGAGACCAGCTGAAGAAGAGGACCACTGCATATGGATCTGGTTAAGTCAGTGGTTTCCAAACTCAGTCCTTAAGGCACTCCAGATTTTAAGGATATCCATCTGAGCACAATGAGGTACTAATTAAGCTACCTGTGCCCAATCATGGTTATCCTTAACACCTAGACTGTTAGGGTGCCTTGAAGACCAAAGGATCTATTTACTAAGCCTTGAACAGGGATAAAGTGTATGGAGATAAAGTACCAACCAACCAGCTCCTAACTTATTTTTCAAACCCATCTTGTGACATCGCAGTTAGGAGCTGATTGGCTGGTACTATATCTACGTCCACTTTATCTTCATCCAAGACTTAGTAAATAGGCCCCTTTGGAAACCTCTGGGTTAAGTAATACAGCAGTGAGGAATAGGAAGGGGTGGATTGAGGTGACTAAGAGTTATATTTTTGGTATTGTAAAAATAAGTGACTTCTAGAGAATGTGCAATGCAGCCCCACCCAATGTGTTACCCAGTGCTTGTTGTTAGGTTGACAGACAAAGGGGGGTATGCAATTAGTTCCCATCATTTCGGAGCTAATAGATTTGCCCCACATGAGTATTCAATTAGGGCCGTTTTGAAGGCATTTTCGCCAATGCCTTTTCACCTTTTTATTAGGTGAAAAGGCGTTGGCAAAAAATGCCTCAAAATCGTGGAAAACATGTGGATTCGCCGATCTACGTGTTTTCCACCCCTGCCACATTTTTTGCCAAGGCGAAGATCCGGCCCTGCTATTGCATTGGGCGAATCTCCATTCACACTAAAAATAGCAAAAAAAAGCTCAGCTTTTCACCTATGCGAAAAAACAGAGCTACTTACATATCCCCCAAAATGTCATTAGGGTAATAATTGTGGTTATGATTTAGTTTAAGGTTAGTTTGTTTTCATCATTTTCATTGTCTACATTTTACTATCTGTCAGCATTTCAAACTATATCCACCTCACCCACAGGGTTTATAAAGCATTACATGGAGTTGGTTGTCTAAAAATGGAGGTTCCTACAGTAGGTATAATCCGTGGCGTAAGTTTATCCCAGTTGCCCGGAGGCAAGAAAAATATTGGTGCCCCCCCCCCCAATATATTATCCATGAGCCAATAAGATGCCGTTTTGAGATCCGAGTAACACCGAACCCGCTCATCTCTAATTCTAACTATATGAAGCTACTACTAAACCGTTGCAACTAGGCAGATCTATGTAGGGGTCCAACCACACACTACATAGATCTGCTCAGTCACTCACAATGCTGATTATTTCTCTGACAATTAATTTGCAAGTGTCATATCCAGGATTAGAACCCACAACCTTTTACACTGTTAGCATGCACCTTACTGATGGAGATATCTGCTCTTGCATAGGAGGTATGAGAATTCTAACTATATGAAGTTACTTGTAATTGTCAGAGAAATAACTTCATATAGTTAGAATTCTCATGTTTCCTTTATAGGAGCAAATAGCTTAATCAGTAAGGTGTCTGCTTCCAGTATATCTGTAATAAAGAGGGTGTGATTTGTAAGGTGCAGTGACTAGTGGGGAAGTCGGCTACGGAAGAGATACCGGCTGCTATCAATTAACTTTTGAGGTGCCCCCTTCAAAGCAGGAGCCCGACGGCAGCTGACTCTTTTGCCTCCCAGAGTTCTGCCTCTGGGTATAATCTGAACTGGTTATGCAGTTAGCCATGCCCAGTGTACAGCACACAAACCTGTTTATGTTACTGTCCTCTTACCATATGCCGTGATTTGCAGGACCAGCTGCAAAACCAGATGCTAAGCTCAGATAGAATTCAGTGGGTACAGTCACACAACTGAGCTACAAATAAGAAAAATATATTCTTTCCTCACCCCATTCCTGGCTGCCCTTCTCCCCCTCCATTATTTTATTGCAGCTCATGTATGAATATTTATGTTGACATGACCCTTCCGTTATTATTATTATTAACACTCACACCTTTCAAAAAACTTGAACATTTAATGGTGATAAGTGGTATCTTCATGCTTACACCCACGGACAAAGCCCTTAACCCTAGTATACTTTACCATAGCTGCTTTTCCTGCTACTGCTAGAATGGAGATCCTATGAAGACAAAAGGGCAGATCTATTAAGCCTGGAGAAGTGATAAAGCAGTGATAAGTCCAAGGTGATAACGTACCAGCCAGTCAGCTCCTAACTGTCAATTTACATATTGGAGCTAATTGGCTGGTGCGTTATCACCTTGGTAGAGAAACGGTTGGTTGAGTCTGCACAGGATCACTCAATATATGCACACAGTTGATATCTGAATTGATATTGTTAGAGCTGTAGCTCTAAAATGAAATGAAATTAAATAAACCAACATATGGCCATGTACTCACTAAATAATTAGGATTCGGCGCTGGGTTGGCGGTGCTCCCAGTTCTGTAAACTACTTGAAAAAATGGGGAGATGGTTCCCGTATAGTACCGGAACCAAAAAGAGAAAAGAAGAAAGACTATATGTCTCTTCTGGGGCACACTTTTATTATAAGTTGAAAAAGATTTGTATTGATTATTTGATTAAAATATAACTTTTATTATTATCCCTCCTAAAATAATGGCTGAAAAGCGACAAGGAAAAAATAACAATGCATATAACGAAATAATCTAAACCAACATGAAGTGGTCTGAGTATTAGAAATACTGGCGTAATGGCTCAATGAGCGGAAATATATATGTCCGATATAGACAATAAATCTCTTCTTCCTGGATATTTATACAATATGTGCTATGATAGAGATGTGACAGGAAGAGAGAGAAAAAAAAGAAAGAAAATGCTCCGGGCTCTACCCAATTCACTATTGAAGTGTGGGCTGAAAAAAATGTGCAAATGTTTGGTTCTGGGTCCTGTGTCCTTGGTTGGGATAAAAATACCTGCGGTACCTGGTATTCTCTGGTGGTCTCCCACCCAGGTACTGACCTGGCCCACAGTGCTTGGCTTCCAAGATCAGACGAGGTTGGGCATACTCAGTGTGGTTTGACCGCAGGTAAGTATATCACACCGGATGGCACTGAGAACCATATGTAGTCGTTTGGGATGTCTGTAGGAACTCCCAGAGTTCGTTTGAAAGTATTGGGTGCTTGAGAGTAAATACGCAAAATAATTTGAACGATGGTATGACAATGCTGCAAAAGGATTTGTGATAGAGAATCAGGTCTGTGTTTAAAACCACTTCTGCTTTTTGATCATCTGCCTAAGCATCGAATGAAAAAATGAGAGGGTGGTAGAGAACGACACTGAGACGGAAGAAAGATAGGGGAACACTTCTGCTGTCCTGTAAATGTCAAACTTGTGCTCTGTTTACATATTGCATTGCAGAGCTCCAAGGTTGTTAAACAGGATGAGAGGGAGTTCCAGAAATCCCATGCGGGTGGAAATATTACAACAGATTTTATGTTGTGAACAATAACAATAACATTTGGCTTGCTGATAGTGGTATTACTTCTCGTGGTGCTCAGCAACTGCTGTTTACAGTCTATACCACAAAACAGCCAGTGAGATCTGCAGTATATTATTGTCACCGAAACAGTGTAATACTTGTGTTGTAGAAGAAATGATTTACATGAGATATAACAATGGCCCTCATTCCGAGTTGATCGGTCGCAAGGCGAATTTAGCAGAGTTACACACGCTAAGCCGCCGCCTACTGGGAGTGTATCTTAGCATCTTAAAATTGCGACCGATGTATTCGCAATATTGCGAGCACAAACTACTTAGCAGTTTTAGAGTAGCTCCAGACTTACTCTGCCTGTGCGATCAGTTCAGTGCTTGTCGTTCCTGGTTTGACGTCACAAACACACCCAGCGTTCGCCCAACCACTCCCCCGTTTCTCCGGCCACTCCTGCGTTTTTTCCGGAAACGGTAGCGTTTTCAGCCACACGCCCATAAAACGCCGTGTTTCCGCCCAGTAACACCCATTTCCTGTCAATCACATTACGTTCGCCGGAGCGATGAGAAAGCCGTGAGTAAAAATACTTTCTTCATAGCAAAGATACTTGGCGCAGTCGCAGTGCGAATATTGCGCATGCGCACTAAGCGAAATTTCACTGCGATGCGATGAAAAATAACGAGCGATCAACTCGGAATGAGGGCCAATGTATCTTAATATAAATATAGAAATCCTAATAAGGACTGGACTTCTTTAGAACCATGGATGGGTCATTAATATTAATTGTTAATAATATATACTGGACATTAATGCGGATCCTATTAAACATGATATGTTCCCATCAAATCGCTGTGTAACCATGGGAATTACACTTGTATGCCCTGCATGCATCCAGAAGAGAATAACATACCCTCACTTAGATATAATGTCTTAGCTCATTTATACCAAAAATTCTATTGTAAAATGAGTAGCATAATTATCATAAATACCAGAGATATAAAAACTGATTGGATACCGGTGAGAGGAGGTCCGGACAAAGCCGGAGATTACCATGTAACCTGGATGTAGGTGGAGGGGCAGGGTACCTCCCTTGGTGACTGGGAGCCGCTGGTGAATGTCCAAGGTAGAGGGTGAGCCCGGCGATGAGATGCCGGTGTCCGCGGTCTGACTGACCGGAAGTTCGGAACACCGGAACCGGAAGTGACGCGCGTTTCGCTCGGGAGAGCTTGTTCACTGGTCGCCTGCTCCCCGGCTCTCTTGTGCAAGTTTATATATGCATTGTGAGACCTGTTAATTGGTATTCATTGGCTTCAGATAAATAAATAATGTGCAATTTGGCCCTTAATATGTATGATCCTCTTACTGGAAAAAATGCTGATTTCAATATAAACTGAGCTTAGATGCTGGCCATGTATAGAGAAGAAATAGGGATCAAGGTATTGAAATATATAAATAAATAAATAAATGATCTAATACAGATGGAGTATCCCTTATCCAAAATGCTTGGGACCAGAGGTATTTTGGATATCGGATTTTTCCGTATTTTGGAATACACAGTAAATTTAGGTATACCAATAGCGCTATTAACACATGTTCACATACAGAACAATATCTTACATCAACAATGGTTTCCTATTGCAGCTTAGCCGAAGGAGATGCTGTGAGTAGCAGGCCACAGATCGACAATAGGTTTGTATCTCAGATGTATTCACCTCATAAATGAGGATAGGAGTCACCTTCAAATATTTCAAAAACAAATGGACATGGTGCAAGTATAGCCAGATATTTGAATAAAAAGGTGATTTTAATACAAGAAACTCACAAACAGAGAGAAAACATAAGCATGTAACCACTATTGTGGGTTAGGACATAGGACCAGGCATCAACACCATTACCCTCCCAGGTCTTCAACAAGGAAGCAGATCAGAGCTCCGGAATCTCCAACCCACTGGTAACAGGAAGCTGTGTCGGTCAATAGTAGTCCCCAAATACGTCAGTCACCACGCCTGAAGCTTTTCGGACCTTAGTCCTTCATCAGAGGCATGGTGGATGACTTACAATGTTGCTCCTAAATACCCCATCTAATTATGTGAAGTAGTGCCAGGTGTTCTTCTTAATCACGTCGCATCCGTTACCGCTGGTTTCCCCGCAAAAGTGACGTCTTTAATATTTTTGGCCCTCCTATAAGTAAATAGTGGTTTATCAGGGATCTCTTTTCCTAAAACAGGGTCCTCTTTTAAAATTCTCCAATGTTTCTTGAAGATGGACTCGATTTCCTTGTGTTGAATACTAAAATCACTTATAAAATTCCATGTTTGAAATTGACTACCTATATCCTGAATCTTCTTATTCCCATCTAACAAGGATTTCCTATCTATCGATTCCAACCGCAACTGAGCTGGTACACAGTGCTATAAATGATACGAAACGTACAAGCACTAGGAGCCATGGGTTCCATAGATGTGGACTGTGTACCATGTGTCGTCTGGTAAAGGGCCCTAGTAAACAAAAAGAATTTGATGTGAATGGGGAGAAATTTCACATCCGTAATTTTATTACTTGTAACACTAAAAATGTTGTCTATGTTTTATCTTGCACATGTGATCTTTTCTATGTCGGCAAGACGAGTAGGAACCTTAAGACTCGTCTTGCCGAACATACCTATAATATAAGAAAGGGGTTAGAAACACATTCAGTCTCCATGCATTTTAAAAAAGTGCATCAATGCAATCCCAAATATTTAAAATCTTTTATGGGTATTCAAACCATCACTCCGAATTGGAGAAATCGTAATCTGGAGATTAATTTGGCTAAGGCGGAGATGAAATGGATGTTTAAATTGAATTCATTAATCCCCAAGGGCTTAAATTCTGAGTTTGAACTTAAGTGGTTTTTATGATGTTTTAATTTTCATTGTTTTAATATATTTTTATGTTTGTTTTTTATTTTGGGTATATACTGTTGTGGATATATTATTTCTACTCCTGATATGGATGTTCTAAGGACTTTTTAAGTGATTTGGAGTGCTAAGTCCTGTAGAAGCGCTGCAATGGGACATTTGGAACGCACCCTGGAATACAACAGTCTTACTTCCAGCGTGATCGCAGGTGGAACGCACCGTGGAACACACGATGCGTACTTCCGGTTCCGGTAGAGCTTCCGCGAACGTCACTTCCGCGGGGAAACCAGCGGTAACGAATGCGACGTGATTAAGAATAACACCTGGCACTACTTCACATAATTAGATGGGGTATTTAGGAGCAACATTGTAAGTCAGCCACCATGCCTCTGATGAAGGACTAAGGTCTGAAAAGCTTCAGGCGTGGTGACTGACGTATTTGGGGACTACTATTGACCGACACAGCTTCCTGTTACCAGTGGGTTGGAGATTCCGGAGCTCTGATCTGCTTCCTTGTTGAAGACCTGGGAGGGTAACGGTGTTGATGCCTGGTCCTATGTCCTAACCCACAATAGTGGTTACATGCTTATGTTTTCTCTCTGTTTGTGAGTTTCTTGTATTAAAATCACCTTTTTATTCAAATATCTGGCTATACTTGCACCATGTCCATTTGTTTTTGAAATATTTGAAGGTGACTCCTATCCTCATTTATGAAGTGAATACATCTGAGATACGAACCTATTGTCGATCTGTGGCCTGCTACTCACAGCATCTCCTTCGGCTAAGCTGCAATAGGAAACCATTGTTGATGTAAGATATTGTTCTGTATGTGAATATGTGTTAATAGCGCTATTGGTATACCTAAATTTACTGTGTGTTTGACTATTCTGAGACTAGTGAAGAGTCTCGTTCTGGTTTACTAAAGCTGCATTTAACGATTGGCGCTGTGTGTGAATTACCTTCCTTTCTATTGACGTATTTTGGAATAATTAGATACCATAATGAGATCTTATGATGATGGGACCTAAATCTAAGCACAGAATGCATTTATGTTACATATACACCCTAAACACACAGCCTGAAGGTAATTTTAGCCAATATTTTTTATAACTTTGTGCATTAAACAAAGTGTGTGTACATTCACACATTTCATTTATGTTTCATATACACCTTATACACACAGCCTGAAGGTAATTTAATACAATATTATTAATAACTTTGTGTATTAAACAAAGTTTATGTACATTGAGCCATCAAAAAACAAAGGTTTCACTATCTCACTCTCACTCAAAAAAGTCCGTATTTCGGAATATTCCGTATTTCGGAATATTTGGATATGGGATACTCAACCTGTATGATGTAATGAATTGGAATTGAAATCAATTCTGTGAAATACAAGAAAGGGATTAGGAAATTAGAAACTTGATGTATAATTATTAGGAAAGGAAGAATGAAGGAAAAGAAGAATGAAGGAAAAATGAGTAGCGGAGAAATTGATAAAGGGATCAAATATGAGTATGTGGCTCTGGGTCATGCAATGAAACTTATAATTCTACATAAATAAATACAAATAGCAATGAAAATAAAAATAAATATAAAAATAAAAATAATAATAAAAAAATCTAAAAATAAAAAAATAAAAAAAAATTTATGTATAAAAATATATTAATGAAAAAAAAAAAAATATATATATATATATATAAAAAATTATATATTTATAAATGATTTACAGAAAATGCTGGAGACAAGTGTATGGTTGTTATTATTGAAAAATTTGGTGTGTGATAAATAATAAAAATACATAATAATAAATAAATTGAAAAAAATTTTGTTTTTTTGAAAAATGAAAAAAGGAAGAAACGTTTAAGGTGAGGGTGAATAATACTGAACTATAAAAATTGATATGGTCTTTGAAAAGTGCTGTTGCTGTAATAAAATGGATGGTAAAGCTGGGGTGGGAACGGGGCAGGTTGTGGGGAAATGTGGAAAAGAAAAAGAAAAAAAGGAGGGGGGGGGGGCTGTGGGAAAGGGAAGGTATAAACAGGTTGGGCGGGATGAAAAGAGGCTGGGGAGGAGGAGGGGAATTTTGGTGGGTGGTGAAGACAGAGAGAAAGGAGCTGAGGGGAGAGAAAGTGGTGGGTGTAGGTGTGTTGTGTGTGGAGGGGGGATGAAGGGAGGGGAGGAGGTGTTATGCGCCGTATGTATAGATAGGTATGGGTGAATGGTGCTGTGTGTGATGCCAGATTGGCACTGGCATGTGGATATGGAAATGGGGGGAAAGGGGGGGATGTGTATATGATGGAAATTGTGGTCAAATTGTTGGTGATTGGTGGGAGGGAGGGAAGAATGGGGGAAAAAAGGGGGGGGGGGGAATGGGAAGAAAAGGAGTGGAGGGGGTGGAGAGAAGGGGTGAAGAGGAAAAGGAGGGGGAGAGAAAGGGAAAGGTGACACACTGTGTATGGTGACTTTGGTGATAAAAGGGAATAGATGAAAAACGCGTGTGTGTGACAAACTGGTGCTGTTAGTGCAAGAGAATAGACACTGGACAGTAAAAGGGATGGGTGGGAGAGTAAGAGGATGTGTGATGTGCTGGCAGAGTTGTGTGGAGATGAAGTGTGAATGCAGGAACTAAAGTTGGATGAAAGAATGAACAAAGTGCTCCATGTGTGTGTAGCAAAATTTATAAATGATTATATATAGAAAAATGTAAAAAAATATATATGAAAAAATATATAGATGAATGCAAATAACTTGACTGTAGACACTGTTGATGTTATGGATTATGACCCGTAGGGGTCCTATCTAATTGGAAGCTAGATGGAAATTGGTATACGGACCTTACAGGAAGACACTATAACTGATATATTGAGACCTTTGGGGGCCAAGGTATCCAGTTTAAAGGTCCATTCGCTTTCTTTTTTGAGAAGCATAGCCATGGTGTCTCCGCCTCTGATCCCTGGTTTGATTTGTTCCAATCCACATATTTTTAAATCCTGTGGAGAACAGGAATGTTATTGCAAGAAATGCCTGGAGACAGTAGTTAGTTGCATCCAATCAGTTTTTATCTCTCTGGTATTTCTGATAATTATGCTACTCATTTCACAATAGAATTTTTGGTATAAATGAGCTAAGACATTATATCTAAGTGAGGGGATGTTATTCTCTTCTGGATGCATGCAGGGCATACAAGTGTAATTCCCATGGTTACACAGCGATTTGATGGGAACATATCATGTTTAATAGGAGCCGCATTAATGTCCAGTATATATTATTAACAATTAATATTAATGACCCATCCATGGTTCTAAAGAAGTCCAGCCCTTATTAGGATTTCTATATTTATATTAAGATACATTGTTATATCTCATGTAAATCATTTCTTCTACAACACAAGTATTACACTGTTTCAGTGACAATAATATACTGCAGATCTCACTGGCTGTTTTGTGGTAAGACTGTAAACAGCAGTTGCAGAGCACCACGAGAAGTAATACCACTATCAGCAAGCCAAATGTTATTGTTATTGTTCACAACATAAAATCTGTTGTAATATTTCCACCCGCATGGGATTTCTGGAACTCCCTCTCATCCTGTTTAACAACCTTGGAGCTCTGCAATGCAATATGTAAAAGGAGCACAAGTTTGACATTTACAGGACAGCAGAAGTGTTCCCCTATCTTTCTTCCGTCTCAGTGTCGTTTTCTACCACCCTCTCATTTTTTCATTCGATGCTTAGGCAGATGATCAATAAGCAGAAGTGGTTTTAAACACAGACTTGATTCTCTATCACAAATCCTTTTGCAGCATTGTCATACAATCGTTCAAATTATTTTGCGTATTTACTCTCAAGCACCCTGTCACTGACCTGGGTTGGGAGTGTTGAGAACTCGGGGGTTCTTCCGATGATAGGGAAGAGGAACCACAGCTGGGCCGGAGCAGGGATGGCCGGATGTAGGTTTTCCTCATGCAGAACTTAGCCGTTGTAACCGACGTGTAATGCTAAAGAATTAGTTGTGGCCAAGGCTTGGGGGCGATGCTGAAGTACACAGAAGAATGAAGAACTTGTGAGCGATGTTAAAGAAATGAATGAAGATTTGAGAATGATATTGAAGCACACAGAAGAATGAAGAACTTGTGAGCGATGTTGAAGAAATGAATGAGGATTTAAGAACGATGTTGAAGCACACAGAAGAATGAAGAACTTGTGAGTGATGCTGAAGAGATGAATGAAGATTTGAGAATGATGTTGAAGCACACAGAAGAATGAATAACTTGTGAGCGATGCTGAAGAAATGAATGAAGATTTGAGAACAATGTTGAAGCACACAGTAGAATGAAGAACTTGTGAGTGATGCTGAAGAAATAAATGAGGATTTGAGATTCAGTGTAACTCTGGAAGTTTGGGAGGCGTTCCACTTAGGGATACCCTGTAATACTGGAAGCACAGGAGGTGTCACTCTGAGAGATACACTGTAACGCCGGTAACGCAGAGAATGTCCCACTGAGTGATACACTGTAATGCTGGTAGCACAGGGAAGGTCCCACTGAAAGATACTCTGTAACGCTGGTAGCACAGGGAATGTCCCACTGAAAGATACTCTGCAACGCTGGAACACAGGAGACGTTCAGCTTGAGAACACGCTGAACGCTGCTAGCACTGGTGATCATTGGAAAAGATGATACTCAGGCGCCGGGGCTCTGTACGGCATCTGCCTTTCAACTTCCCGCCCTCTCCCGATTGGCGGAAGGGGCCGATGACGTCACCCGCTCACCACGCTCTCGTGGATGCCGGGCGCAATGGCTGCGCCCACACCCCGGGAAACCCGCCGGAGGCAGCGCCAGCAAGACGCGATGACCCGGAGCCCACCGGGGGCGACGACCACCGGGAGACCCAGCGCACCCGGAGCGGTAAGCGCGGCAGCTGCAGCGCCGCGAGTGTGACACACCCAATACTTTCAAATGAACTCTGGGAGTTCCTACAGACATCCCAAACGACTACATATGGTTCTCAGTGCCATCCGGTGTGATATACTTACCTGCGGTCAAACCACACTGAGTATGCCCAACCTCATCTGATCTTGGAAGCCAAGCACTGTGGGCCAGGTCAGTACCTGGGTGGGAGACCACCAGAGAATACCAGGTACCGCAGGTATTTTTATCCCAACCAAGGACACAGGACCCAGAACCAAACATTTGCACATTTTTTTCAGCCCACACTTCAGTAGTGAATTGAGTAGAGCCCGGAGCATTTTCTTTCTTTTTTTCTCTCTCTTCCTGTCACATCTCTATCATAGCACATATTGTATAAATATCCAGGAAGAAGAGATTTATTGTCTACATCGGACATATATATTTTCGCTCATTGAGCCATTACGCCAGTATTTCTAATACTCAGACCAATTCATGTTGGTTTACATTATTTCGTTATATGCATTGTTATTTTTTCCTTGTCGCTTTTCAGCCATTATTTTAGGAGGGATAATAATAAAAGTTATATTTTAATCAAATAATCAATACAAATCTTTTTCAACTTATAATAAAAGTGTGCCCCAGAAGAGACATATAGCGTTATCACCTTGCACTTATCACTGCTTTATCACTTCCCCAGGCTTAAAGCATCTGCCCAATTGATGCACAGTACTTAACACAATGAACTAACGGTGGATTCAAGTTAAAAAAAATCACTTATAGTTTCACCCCATGATGTTGAGTCTTCCTATTTGGTTCACAGCAACAACAGCCAGTGCCGTAAGTAGACATTTTAGCACTGTGTGCAAGATAGGGGATCGGCACCCTCCCCCCCTCTATGTAAAATAAAAGGGGCAGTGTGCGCCGTGGAAGCGTGCAAAAAAATAGGGGCTTCATGGGAAAGGGGTGTGGCCACAAAATAATACCAATTCATATTACATATTATAGTAGTCTCTATTACTCAAATTGCGCAGCACATTACGGCAGACAGTGTCCCCTTTTTACACATTAGGTAGACAGACCAATAAATAGATAGCAGCTGCGGCAAGCCTATGTGGAAGGAGAGGGACTGCTGCAGCCGCGCCGCCACCAATTACATAGTGCTGCTGCGGCTACCTCCCTCCTCCCCCTCCCTCCTCTTCCTTCTCCGCTGCTCCTCTCATCCTCCGGGACATGCGGCTTGTAATGAATCAATTTGAATGGGTAATGGGGGCCGTTGCGCCCTCAGGGCAACTGCGCTGTGTGCCAGGCACACCTGGCACACACATAGTTACGGCACTGACAACAGCACAAGTGAAGGAAATCGTTCTGTTTTATACTGCGCTGCAGAAAGGGCGTTTACATCAGTGAAAGAAAATCTACAGTATGTCACACCTGATGGACACCACACAGCAGTTTCCCAAACTCCGCCATTTCAGTCCAGGTTTTAACGCTATCCATGTTGAGCACAGGTGACTTAATTAGTACCTCGGTCAATTTGGTTTAACCATCTGAACTCAAGCATGGATATTGTTAAAACCTGGACTGTAATGGCCGAGTTTATGCAAACTGTAGATACTGTATAGGATTTATGATTATTCTCTCAGCTGCTTTCAAGACCATTTAAAGGTGTAACTTGGTAAACCTTTAAACGTTCCCTGAAAAATCACCTCTTCAGACAAGCCTATCAAATTTCGGACCCACCCATATAAACCTTCAATGCTTCCCTATCTGATTACATCCTCTCTGTACAGTCCACACAACCTCACATATTTTGTCTTTCTTTACTCTCACACCCTCCTGACCCTTTGCCAAAATTGCTGGGTCATCATATCATACAACCCATTAAGAACTTAGCAATCTGGGGAACAATTATGCAATAGGTAGCATCTATCCTTGTGTATCAATGCCTATTTCCTTATAGATTGTAAGCTTGCGAGCAGGGCCTTCCTACCTCTATGTCTGCTTTTACCCAGTTTTGTTCTACTACTTTTGTTCTAATTGTAAAGTGCAACGGAATATGCTGCGCTATATAAGAAACTGTTAATAAATAAATAAATAAATAAATAATAAATAAGGCACATAGCCTATCTTAAATCTAAATTGCAGTGCTAAAATAAAGATACACTGTATTCAGTATTTGTGGACTACATGCAAAAGCAGCCAGTATTTACCCTGCATGCAAAATAAAATAAAAAAACTGTATTAGTGCCCCTTGGATTGAAAAGTTACTCCTGTTTTATTCTTTGCTTCCAAATCTGAACCAGCCCATAAATGTCCCTCCTGCCACAGAGAACATATGGATGAGTAGATAACATCAAGGGAACAAATCCCTGAAGAAGTAATAACACCTGTAAGACTCCTGTGCATGCAATTCCTTTGGGGAGACTTCTTCAGTTGGTCTAGGGGGTTAGTCAGGTCGCATCGCTAAGCGATACGACCGCAATAACCCTATTTCTGGTGCCAATGCACACACGCAGGTCCCATCCTGCGTGTGCGCGATCAGCCAATGTGATCTGATCGCATTGGCTGTGAACGCCTCTGCTTGATTGATAGGCAGTGGCATTCGCCGGGGGGGGCGGGTCGGCTGCATGGTGTCACACGCCGCTCCGATGAGAAAAATGGTGGCTGACCGCCTGCTTACGCAGCCTACCTGCGGCTGCAGGGGGTCATCCACCGTTGCTGCGACAGCAATTAAAGTGCAGTCACATTCACCGGGCAGGCCATAATGCATTTTGGGAAGCCTTGCCCTGCAATGGGCGGCCCCCAGTATGTGAAAGTAAGGATTGCAGATTCTGCTCTTTAGCAGAATCTGCAATCCGTAATCCTCAAGGTGAATGAATAGGGAGTTATTTATCCTTATATAGGAGGTTATTCAGACCTGATCGCTTTATAGCGAAATCGCAGACAGATTATGTGCAAATGCCGCGATCGCATTATGCATGCACGGGTTGTAACAATGCAATTGCATCCTGGAAGGATGCGATTGCAATGTAATTGACCATCGGATGTGGCAACATGGCATTGATGGGGAGTGGTGCAGGAAACGCAGGCGTGTCATTGCCATTTTCAAGGCGGTCGCATGATGTTGCCTGGGTTTCTTGTGACAGGAAACATGACAGCGATGCACCTGCATATGCAGCTTGCAGTAGCGCACTTGGCAGTTTGGAGGTCGTGCCTCTGGGTTGTAGTGCCTGAAGGATTAGAGAGGAAAGACTGCATGCAGAGCCCATGCACTACATTAATGGTGCAACTAAGAAACTACAAAAATATTTACATTTTAACCAGTCTAATCTCAATCACCTCTAAGCAGGGGCGTGCAGTCAGGGGAGGCAGTGCCTCCCCGTCATAATGATTAAAATAATACAAAGAAGATTTTTATAACACAGATTCTGTTATAAAAATCTTCTTTTATTATTTTAATAATTTCCCCCTGTAAAAATCCCTGCATTTTAGGGTGGGAGGCAGCGGGAGAGGTGCCTCCGGCTGCTATCGCTAAAGTTAGGGTAGTGGGGGGCAGGCAGGGGGCAGGGCAAAGCCATGGGCTGTAAAAGCCCATTGAATAAGTATAAGGAAGTGGCACCTATACTTGTGCCTCAATAACCGTGTCGTGCATTCAGCCCACCTGAATGCACATCCCTGTCAGTCCCGCAGATGCGATTGGACTAGCGGATACACTGGATCCGCTGGCTAGCAGGCACATGTGGCGTTGCGACGCTGCGGGCATCGTGGTGGCGCGACCTGGCATAGAAAGGGTGGCTGGTGGCAGACCTGGATCCAAAAGGATCCAGTCCCTAATAGCCATTCTGCAGAATTCGGCAGTGGAGAGCCAGCTTCCCTTTTCAAAAATAGTACATCAGCGTCATTTTTGAAATTCAAGATGGGTGCCGCAAGCCAATCACGGCTTGCCGCGTCATCACCCCGCCCCCTCAACTGGCAGCTGGGGTCAGTCCGGCGGCGGGGAGGGAGCAGGCAAGAGCTCCCCAATACAGAAGACGCCGGAAGTCCTGGGGTGGTGGCGGCCATGAAAAAGAGCTTAAAGGCCGCGCCCCCCTCCCCCCCAGATGACGGTGCAGCTAAATAAACTATTAAAACATTAGGTGTTGTGTTTTTATTTTATTATTTTCTTTACAGGCGGACTATGGGTGCCAGCGGGCCCTTAATGTCCGGGCATGCTGGCATTTCTGGTTCTCCAAGTGCCGGCATGCTGGGGCAGGCTTGCTGGGACCTGTAGGCTGACTGTAAAGAACAATATTAGTATCTCATGAACCCCGCACCCACCGCCACCAGGGCTGCGGGGCATAGTGCTGGTTGTTGCTCAGGAGGGTGTCCCCACTTTCTGAGGAATGCCAACCCTGGGCTGACTAGTATTGGGGGGGAAGAGGAAGTGTTTAATGCTATGACAATGGGACCCCACACTGAGTGTCTCCCCTGCTATGGCATTATACCCCTTGGCTGGCTCAGCCTAGTGCTGGTTTTGGTTAAATAGGGGGAGCCCTATGTTTTGTTTTGTTTTTCTTTCTTGGGAGGTCGCCACCACAATCAGCCAGTGCCTCACCATTCACTGGCCTCACCGCACGTCACTGCCTCTAAGGTACACCACAGATCAGGGGAGACAGATGCTGATGACACTCAAATCTATCTTTCCTCCCCTGATCTCTCCACGGCTCTCCTCACTCGTACCTCCAACTGCTTTCTGATATCTCTTCCAGGATGTCTCAGCGTTTCTTAAACTCAACATGTCTAAGACTGAGCTGATCATCTTCCCACCCTCCCGCACAACCTCACTTCCCACAATCTCACTATCCATTGATGGCACGACTATCTCCTCTAGCCCCCAAGTACGCTGTCTTGGCATAATCCTTGACTTCTCCCTCTTCTTCAAACCACACATTCAGCACCTCTCACAAACCTGTCATTTTCATCTCAAAAACATTTCCAGGATCAGACCTTTTCTCACCCAGGATGCCACTAAGATCATTATTCACTCACTGATTATTTCCAGATTGGACTATTGTAATCTCCTCCTAACTGGCCTCCCTGACAATTACCTCTTTCCCCTCCAATCTATCCTCAATGCTGCAGCCCGGCTCATCTTCCTCACCAAACGCACTACATCCACTTCCCCTCTCCTACAAGCCCTTCACTGGCTCCCCTTCCCTTTCAGAATTCAATTCAAACTTATCACACTCACTTACAAAGCACTCACCCACTCCTCTCCCATTTACATCTCTGACCTTATCTCCCTTTACTCTCCCACCCATCCTCTTCACTCTACTAATGCACGCCGACTCTCCTGTCTTCTGATTACTTCCTCCCACTCCTATCTCCAAGATTTTTCACGTGCTGCTCCCTTTCTCTGGAATTCTTTACCTCTCCCCCTCAGACTCTCTACCTCTCCCACTTCTTTACCAAACCCAGCCAAATCTCATCCTAACCCCCTGTCCCATGCTCGGTCTACCCCATCTGTGTCACCCCTGTCTGTCTGCCCCTCCCCTTTAGAATGTAGGCTCTCAAGAGCAGGGCCCTCGTCCCTCAAATGCTTATCCTTTTCTTACTTTAATAATCCTCAACTGCCCAAATCCCACAGATTTTTGGCCACCTTGAAACTTATCTCTATGTTGCCTACTGGTGTAGTTATGCTTAGTTACCCTGTACTTGTCCTATATTGTCTTCAACTGTAAGTCACTGTTTTCCTGTTTTGATAATGTGCATATGTACTCTATAATTGGGCGCTGCGGAACCCTTGTGGTGCCATATAAATAAAGGATAATAATAATAATAATAATAATAATAATAATAATAATATATGCTGTATGGCAATTATAATAAATCTCATTAATATGTGTGTACACATTTTCCTTTTAGGAACGCTTTTAAGGAAATGCATTGATAAAGTGTGTTTCCCAAAGCATTAATTTTCAACCACCATTTCTACATAAAGCATCTTTTTGCAATGTCATATTGCCCTAAAATTAAATTGAAATTAATGCTTTAACTCCTTAAGCTATATATATATAAATGCGAAAGCCCTCACTCACTCACTCACTCACTCACTCACTCACTCACTCACTCACTGATTCATCACTAATTCTCTTACTTCCCAATTGTACATATAAATGAGTGTCCTATCTCAGGTTTCCAGCTGCCTCTTCGCCATCTCCTCCTGGATGTCTAAGTGCTCTCTGAAGCTCAACATGTACAAAACTGAACTCATTATCTTTCCCCCAGCAAGAGTAACACCCCCTACCAATATCTCTATCACTGTTGACAACACCATTATCTCCCCTGTTCCTCAACTCCGCTGCTTGGGCATCACTCTTGACTCCTCCCTCTCCTTTGCACCCCACATCCAAGCTCTGGCGCAATCCTGTTGGTTCCAGCTACACAACATTGCTCGCATCAGGCCATTTCTCTCCCAGAGTGCAACTAAACTTATCATCCACTCACTGGTCATCTCATGGCTCGACTACTGCAATGTTCTCCTCACTGGTCTCACTCGCTCCCATCTCGCTCCCATCCAATCTGTCCTCAACTCTGCAGCTAGGCTTACCTTCCTCTCCCCCCACTCCACTTCTGCCACTCCCCTTCAACAAAATCTGCACTGGCTCCCATTCCCCTATAGAATCCTCTTCAAACTCCTCACCCTCACATACAAGGCCATCTCTAATTCCACTGCTCCCAATATCTCCAACCTCCTCTCCCTTCATACTCCCTCCCGCCCCCTATGGTAGGCCAATGACTGTCACCTCTCCTCTAACCTGGTCACTGCTTCCCATGCTCGAGTTCAAGATTTTGCCCGTGCTGCACCTCTTCACTGGAACACGCTCCCCCACTCCATTAGACTCTCCCCAACCTTGCAAAGCTTCAAACGGGCACTGAAAACCCACCTATTCATTGAAGCATACCCTTCCGGTGTATAACCTAGTCCTGAGGCTGCTCCTCCAACCCCTTGCCTCTTGCCTTGACCATCTCTGCTTTGCTTACATACTGCCATAACGCTACCTCCAGCTTGCTTGCACCTCATGTCATCTGTCTGTCGCCCCTTCCCAGTAGATTGTTAGCTCCTCAGAGCAGGGCCCTCTTCCCTCTTGTTTCACTTACAACTCTCTCCTACTCAGCAACCATCTTTACCCGCTTATTCTCCTGCTGGTAAAGGCTCATCTCTATCTATGGCCATCATCCCTTAGTAGTACGCTGATTACTCCCTCGCTATGTACAGTACATCTAAGCTGTATTGTGTATTGAGAATTGTGGTGCTCTTTGTTACCTGCACTCAATTTTTTTTTTTTTTTTACTGTAATGTTAAGTTCTGTCTGCCTGTACTATTCTATTGTATGCCCTTTGTATGGCGCTGCAAAAACTATTGTATGCCCTTCGTATGGTGCTGCAAAACACTTGTGGTGCCTTATAAATAAAATGTAATAATAATAATAATATGTTAGGAAGCTGAAATGTAACATAGGTATTCTGCAGGTGGGAAATAGGAAAACTACATAATCAGAATTTTAATAAACATCCCCTAAGGAGATGAAAAGGGGGTTGACATAATGACAAAGCTGCTAAAGCTGCGCTGGCCGGGAGCTACTCCTAAAGTACAAAAGCACTTCTGCGGGGGTGGGGGTGGGGGCCGGCACTGACATGCGGGGTGGGATAGCCCTCTGCTGGGCGTCCCCCCGCATGTCTGTTGTCATGATCGTAGCCCTGCAAAATTTTACAGGGCTACGATCAACTCGGAATGACCCCCAAAAAGCATACAGCATCCTTGCTGAAGTGGAAACAAGACGAGTGGTCACACTACGCGGGGGAAGGTATGCAATTAGCTCCGATTGTTTCAAAGCTAATGAATGCACTCCTCTAAGTATTCAATTGCAGGCTGTTTTCGTCCGTTTTGAAGGCATTTTCGATAAAGCCTTTTCACCTTTTTTTAAGTGAAAAGGTAATGGTCAAAAATGCCTTAAAATTGGAGAAAATTGCCCACGTTTTGACAGAAAAGACATGGATTCGCCGATCCACGTGTTTTCTGCACCTGCCGCATGTTTCGCCTAGGTGAAAAAACACCCCTGCTATAGCATAGGGCGAATACCCATTACCCTAAAAATAATGAAAAGATCGGTTTTATCACCTAGGCGGAAAAAAATGAGCTAATTGCATCCCACCCTATAAATGATATATCTGCAGCTTGGATTCCTCCTGACATAATATAAAGCAGATCCAGTGGATGACCAGAAAGTCTCGTGGGAGCTGCAAAGAAATGAGTAGTCCCACAGACTGAGAATTGCTGCCGAACAGCTTCACAGCATCCCTTAGCAGTGGGTGGTGGGGTAATGGCAAAACAAATAGTACCTGTAGGAAAAAGAACTTGTCACTCAGTGGTTTGACTCCCAGAAGCAGTGGCAGCAGGGGCACCAGGTAAGGAAATGGCAGCTCAAGAATATAGGGGCCCAGAGCCGGCCCTAACCAATATGATGCCCTAGGCAAGATTTTGGCTGGTGCCCCCTAGCACCACTGCTGGTTCCGCCTCTGACCTTGCACCTCTTTCCCAGCACCATCACCCCTCACCCATAGCAGTCTTAATTTTGGTGTTTGTACCTCCTATATTTTAAATAGGAACAGTTCGCACATTTGGCACACAGCCCAAAAAGGGGTGTGTTTTTGCTGGCAAGGGGCATGGCCACACAATAGTAACCCTAACTACAATTACGCCACACAGTACTGCAACTTTATTCACATTTTGATCATGCAATAGTGTCCATAATTCATATTACATCCCACAGTAGTATCACTACCTTATAAACGTTACTCCTCACAGTAGATCCCCTTATTCACATTACATCACACTGAATTGCTCCTTATTCACATTACACCACACCCTATTGCTCTTTATTCAAATTAGACGACACAGTAGTGCCCTTTCTATATGCAACGACACATAGTAGAGCACCTTATACACATAATGCCACAGAGTAATGCCCCTTACACATATGAGACACATTATTAATGTCCTTATAAACATAACGCACCTTATGCATTATGACAACCTTTATTAATGTCCTTTTACACATCATGTCCCTTACACATATGCCGTACATTATTAGTGCCCCTATACGCATAATGACACACATACAGTAGTACCCTGTTACACATATGCCGCACATTATTAATGCCCTTATAAACATAATGACACACATAGTGCCCCTTACACATATGTTGCACATTATTAACGCATTTTTACATGACACACATTATGCTCCTTACACATATTCTGAACACTACTGCACAACCAACCCACTCACATGCACACAGCACTCACACTGCCACTAACACTGTGACCTCTGCCTCTGCTTGGATACAGATGTGTCCTCATAAATCTTGCCTCAATGCTAATGTTGGGCAACTTTTTTTTTATGAAAATGTATCTTATTTGCATTGCTATGTGGCTAGGATGCACAAGCAGTTTCTGCTGATTAAAATTATATGCATCATGCCTATATACTGTGTGAGACTGTGGCTGTATCTGCATATGAAATGTTACACACAGAATATAGGCATGCCGCATATCATTTTAATCAGCAGAAGCTGCTGATGCCCCTAGGTATATCAAATGCCCTAGGCAATTGCCTAGTTTGCCTATGCCTATGGCCGGCTCTGTAGGGGCCTGCATAAAAAAATAATATTCAATAGGAAACCCTACTTGGGCTGAACTAAACAGCCCTACACATCGTTATAACACTATAAAAAATGCCTATAAGAAAATTACAACAGATAAAGTCATACAGGCTTACAGGCTTAAAAAAGATGTTACGTCCCTTATAATGTAGATGGTATTATCCAAATAGTGTAATGTTCCAATGTGTAACCAGCACTGGTGTCAAATAGTACTATGTCTTTCCACAGTCAGTATCCCCTCAACATCAGCAGAGTCTTCTACACAGTAAGTCCTAAAATAGGTACTCCATAGGATTAAACTCAGGAGAAAAAGGGAGGACTGGATAGTGTAATACAGTGTTTTTTTTATTGTAAAAACATGGAAGACATCATCATAGAAACACAAACTCCTATGGAGTATCCGTTTTAGGACTGTGTAGAATACTCTGATGCTGAGGGGCTACAGGCTGTGGAAAGACACTGTTCGATTTGACAATGTCAAATGGTCATTGGAACTTTATGCTCTTTGGACAATACCCTCTACATTATAAGGGACATAGCATCATTTCTTAAGCACCTGTATGACTTTATCTTCTGTCATTTTCTTATTTGCCCATTCTTTATAGTCTTGGCCGAGCACTGCCTCAAGAAGCAGCAGACGGCCGTTTACACTGGACACCTCAGAGGAGAACTTGCCTCTAGACGCAGGTGGTAATTTAAACCACCATTGCCTTCCCGGCGGCCCAGTGTTGCTCATGTCAGCCTTATTTATGGTTTAAATGAATTATAGCAGAGAGTAGCATGCACACTCATGACATTTTGAAAATCTCCAGAAACATGTAATCTCCACCTCTAACAAGACTGAAACATAACATTTGTTTGTTACTTGCAGCTTAGATATAATAATTAGTCACCACATCAACAAAGACAAAAGTAATTTAGAAATCATGCATGTTTAGCTTGACATTGCAGCTATCTTTTCAAAGGCTCTGGCAGCCATGTCTTCTAGACAATAATGCCAGCGATGTATAAGCAGGATTAAGATTTTCCATTATGTTACAGATGTTAACTGGGGCTAATATTTGACCTAAATGCCTTTCATGACCTAATTAGTCTTTCCGTACTAGAGTCTCTTGGAACTGTCCATAGTTTCAGATATTTTAAATAAAATCTGCCACCTGAAAAATACGCAGTGTTTATTTAAATGCTCAAAACTTGAAACAAATGGTAAACAAAAAATGTGGCGAGCCTTTTCCAATAACATCTTGAACTTGTAACTATCTCTGTGTTGTCTTTCAAACATTAATAAAATCCACATTGGAGATGTGGCTTTGATACTGAAGAAAGGAAGCAAACACATCTGTATTTGCTAAACCTTGGCTCACTTTTATGTTTGTTACTTTTCTCCTTTCTCTTTTGATGACATCTTTTGGACGGTGTATTAGGCTAAACATTTTATTACATTTTATTATGTGGGGGGCATAGTATAATCTAATTTTATACTGATCTTTATTTTCGTTCTTGTCTACAGTTCATACATTTGTGTTAACTGATTCTTGCAATAGACTACCTGTAGTGATGGAATATATGGGATTATAGACTTCTTTCTGTATTTTCTAAGTATATTATAAATCACTATGTCCTTATAATGGGTTCAGTATGATTTACCGGCAGACAGGATGCTGACTTTCAGTATACCGACTGTGGCATCCCGTTTGCCGGTATCCTGGCAGTGAGGCATTGAGTACCCACGCGGCTTGCTGCATTGGACACAGGTTCGAATACCACTCGGTTGGTGGCATGGACCCACCAACCAAGTGAGTATACCGGGTGGCTGTCAGGATTTCGTATGCCAGTATTTCAACCACTGTCGGGATTGCGGCGTCGGTCTCCTGAATGCTGGAATCCTGCCAGCCGGCATTTTTGCTGCATCCCCTTATAACTACATGCAACAACAGGTCAAGAGCTTTTACGTTGGCCACATAATTTACAAAGGGAAAATTATGTGGTGCCCTATAAATAAAATATCTAATAATAATTTACTTTATTTGTTGCCTTAAGATAGCATAGTATTGATTACATGATTATAAAATCTTATTGCTGCTGTCACAAATTTATTGAATCCGCAATGCTTCCCAATGAGCACTGGACGTAACATTCATTCAGTACAACAGGATATTAATAGAGAACCTTGTTGAAGATCAGTTCAATGAGGTACACAATCTCAATCAGGGTCAATGTTTAATATAAAACAGAGGTTAGAACCAATCAGATATTGAGTTACAAAGTCAGAATCCAAAATATAGCCAAAATGTAATACCACAGGTCAGGGCAGGCAGTAAGCAAGTCAAATCCATATTACAGTAGACTGCAGTATGAAACCAATAAGATGCCAGACCAGTTTTAACATAGTCACATGACTCTAATACATGCATTAATGAAGAAAATTCCTGTGAAAACCACCCTAAAGTATGATTGAGTAAGTAATGCATTTACCTTTGCTCATAGCTCATGTACATTGACCACCAAACTGCGAATCCTTACACATTAGGACAGCTGAAAAGATCGTTGGGGCTGACCTCCCTTATGTCCAGGAATTATACTAGTCAAGGGTCAGGAAGCGAGCGGAGAAAATCATGCCAGATATGCAGCACCCTGGTCACAAACTGTTTGCACCGCTTCCATCAGGCAGACGCTGCAGGTCCATTCCCGCAAAGTCGACCAGATCCATTAAAAGCTTCTTCCCACTAGCTGTCCACCAGCTGAACAATATTTAAAGAGTCTAACATGTATAATATGTCTAATATGTTGAGTCTATCGTATAATTGCAATGTGCAGTATGAACTCATATGTGGAATGTTTGTAATGTATGCTATGTTTTTTCCCCTTCTTATGCTATGTATTCCCCCTTCATGTTGCTGCTTGGCGATGCACTGTACCGCAAAAAATTCCTAGTGTACCTGTCGGTAAAGCACCTGGTTAATCTCGTGAAGTGAGAACAGCGCGCAGCCGCTGACGGATACCGCCGGAGCAAACCAGCCCGACAGGCTGCATTACCACAAGCCTTTTGCGGCACTGACATAGGAGAGGCGGGCCGCGAGATCCCTGGTGCAAGTGAAGCAGCTGTGTGCTGCCTATGACACCGACGGACGCCCGGCGGGAGTTGCAGCCGAGGTTAACAGTCGTGAGACTAGCCGTGTATGCGGCCTCCAAATATTGAATAAGATAATATGAATGAACTGTGGAGCATGCTCATTATCTAACAGGAGTTGTACTGCATTTACCTAAAATCTCATTATCAGACGGGGACGCCCGTCAGAACTGTCTATATCAATTCAGTTTCAGTAGTCTCCGATCAAGAGATTGTGTTATGAAAAGTTGGTATTTGTATTTGCTATAATTCAGATACTGCGTGCTTCAAATCTGTGCTTCTGGATGGATCATTGTCCCAGCGGGAGGATATATAAAAATAATTTGTGAATACAATCCTGGTTTATGGTGACCTTATCTCTCCAGATATGTCTGGGACTGTGAACATTTAATCTATTCAATTATTTCTATCCGTAGGAGGCTGCTTAAAGGAGATAATTGCCAGAAGTAAATACACTAAGTGGAGTAATATGTATGACATCTTGGAATAATACAATTGTTTCACTTGGAATAGAGTGTGTCAATTTAATGCAAAGTGTATCCACTGTGTATAGCTTTTTCACTATTAGGTACCACTGAAAAACAGTTATGGTCCGTAATATGCTTTGATGTCTAATTTTTAGATCAGAAGTATTGATTAATTGATTATATGTGAATTAGTGATTCTATAACCTTTTAATAAAATAAATAAACTCTTTTATTGTGGACAGCGCTTTCAACCTTTTGTCCTTTTTTTTATAATAACTAATTGGGATTCAACTACCCATTATTGAAAGCAGCAGTGCACAATTGGGAAGAGGTGTTTTAAATATATCTATTAATATTTGGGAGCTGTACAGCTGACACACATAATAGCTTAGCGCTTTCTAAGTTTGAGGTTGTACCTGAGTACACCTGGCCAATAAAGATGATTCTGATTCTGATTCAGTCCTAGATTAGATCAACTTTGATTACGTAAAACTGTACATTGTAGATAATATGCTAAATAGGACAAAACTGGCTAACTAAATATGCATTTGTTAAATCATTATTTTTTATAGACTCTACAAAAATCTGTATGGCATAAGCACATATACAAATACCTTCAATTCTCGCTTCTGCTAAGCTCCTGAAACCTTTACATATTTACATTTACATGAAGCTAGAAATGCTATTATATAAGGTCATTTGTATATATTAGTTTTGTGGTCCTTTTAGGGAAAATAAACCCCTTATATATAAGGTATATTTTATTTTACGTAGCTTTCACATGTTATAATAAACATGCTCTTTGTACAGCTCTATTCTCATTAAACACTTTCTATGCTACGGCCAGTCAATCTTTTGCTCATACTGTAGTATCAGGAATTACCATTAGTTTCACGTTAATGCTGAAATAACACTGCAGCTGGCCACCTGAGACACTATTATTCCAAATAGCTTGAAACACTATATATGTGATTTTGCCATTTAACGCCAACAATGTCTTTGACATAAGACCACAGCAACCACAGGTCTATTGCCGTACAAATTGTTCTGCATTGCTAGTGCTTAATTGCAATCAGCAAATCACAAGTGGCTAAAGAAAAATGACCCAAAAGTACATTTAAGTGGAATTGAGTAATAATATTTTATGGATAATATACCTCTTAGGAAAACTTAACATTAAAGTACACTTGCCACTTATGCAATGGAGGGGGCCATTTGTGAGCTAAACCAGCTTTGCTAAGAATGTAGTCTCTAAAATGTATTATGAACTCTTGAAGGGCTTTACAATTCCAATAGTCAAGTACCGGCTACGAGTATTTCTGACGGTGTACAAAGATGAGATAATTGATGACCCAGCAAACAGATTAAATCACCAATGCATGATTAAATAAATCCTGGTACTTTAGTAATTGGAATTGAGAACTCTTGATATAGTGACATCCTTAACTGCTTACTTAATGTCTGCCTCCATTACTTGTAGGTGAAAGGGTCCTTCCATTAATTAAAAGCTTTTTTTCAGCTCTCAGAAACATATAAATTATACATTTCCTAACACATTATAACATGAAACACTAATAATTCTTTATTATATATTCTACTTCTCTTCCTAATAAACTGTTCAAGTTTACTATTGGGTAACTGCAATGTACAGCAACACCATGCTGCAAATATGCTGAAATACAGATTTGAATCTGTGATATCATGAATATTTAATTTTGTGGAGCTTTCCTGCACTCTCGGGAGCATAGACCATTCTCACTTGATGATGTCATATGATGAATGAAATCATCATTGTCCTGTTCCCTACTGCAGAGTGCTGCAAATTGTGCCATTGTACAGTGTAGTGTGACCATAATTATGTGATATGATGAAAGAGAAGTGCACTACTGTGCAGTCTCCAGTCTTCCTGTTCTCCACGGAGGCTTCATGCCCTGTCCCAAGATGGATACCAAGATCACTACTGAGTATGTGCAGTGGCCATGTCTTTACTGTGTAGCGTAACATGATGGGATACAGAGGTCTCAAGTTTAGCTCCTATGGGAGACCTGCTTAAATCTGTATCTGCATCCTGTACTACTACCCGGGTGCAGTATGCACTCACCAGCTAGTGAGCTGTATGAATCTCCTCTCAAGCTCCGCTCCATCACTAGTGTACACGTAGCAGTGAGTATGGTTGTACCTGCTGTTTATCAATAAATCAGCACCACTGGCTTAGTAACTGGGCTGTTTGAAGTTTGAGTCATCCAGTGAGTGTAATGCATTTGGAGAACCACAAGACCACTCAGAACTAGAATCCTAGAACTCAACACAAAAAACAACAAACTCTCACTGAATCTGATTGAGAATTTAACACAGATTAATAGAAATTGAAAGCCATGAATATAGACAAAAAGGTGACATAAAGGAACTTTTGTTAAGACTGTAGATGTGTCCCCAAAGTTATTAAACACAACCTGACCTGTGGAATTTTACTACAATACCACATATCAAAGTAAGAATGAGAGTTCCATGACTTCATTCCTTATGTACTGAGCCCATTCAATATATTGCCAAACCAGCATTGGAGCCGATATGAGGATTCTCTTTTCACATGTAGGATGTCAGCAAACTGATATAAAAACGTAAGTAACATCAGCATTCAGTAAGCAAACCATACCACAGCACCTGGAATCATTAAAGGTAGGGCCATTAGTGTCCAGATACTGTAGTCTGGTTAGCCAAAGGGGGCACACAGCAAGGTGCAAGTAGTGGCGCCTGTAAATACCAAATTTCTTTCTAACAAATATTTAAAATGCCCGCTCTAATATATACTGCGGACGCCAGGCGCATCTTATTACCATATACGATAAAAGTACACTGTACATCGCAAAACACTATATCCCTTAAGAGAAAACAATACACCCACACATTGTCTGAGTTCCAAAGCTCATTGATGTATATATTTGTTATTAAAAGGATATGTATTCAATATATCACAATGTACAGTATATATATATATATATATATATATATATAGTTACATGGTTACCATTTATACAGTAAGCAATTAATACAAACTAAATCAAAATACAGACACAGCCAGAAAATGCATCACCATATCTTTCTCATATAAAGTCTCCACTCCATATCACTCTTTCTCTCTCTGTAAAATCATGAAGGCACTGGTCTGGCAGCATCTCCACCATCGTCTGGGACAAAACAGCAACTTCTGTGTGTCTGATCAGCAATACACTATGTAGTTTGGGGGAGTGCACACATCTAGTCTAAGGGAGGGAACTTTCTCATTCATGATGAGTCACTGTTCAGTTCATATGCAAACAAGGTTCAGCCTTGAAGACATCAAAAGGGCTGGCCTGAGTTTCCTGTCCATCACATGCTTGGAATGTCTATTGTTCTAATAAGAGTGACTTTAGCTTTCATACATTTAATCATAACTACTCATAGCAATGTGCCACAACTTAATAACAAGCATCAAATGAATCTACACATTAATCTGGTTACTGTAATACCAAACACGACATGTCTATCTTGCTTCGTTTCAATAATACACATACATGACTTTACTCCATTAAATACATTTAAAACATTATGATGTCTGGCGCTTGATATGTTATAATTATGTGCTGTATAAAATATGTGTCGAATCTATCTCTGTAGCATGTCTGTGTAAATGCGTATGTTACCATATATTGCTGTGCTCGCTGCGTGTATTTGCAAGCATAGCGACTCATAATGTGTGGAGTCTGTATGTTCTCTCTATGTAATATTTTTGACTTCGACAGTCCACCCTTTGGCAGTAAACAATAACTGCCATCAATTGTTAACATAAGAAAAAATATTTCAGACAATAATCGGTGACCTAGACACACGTATGTATTCATTTTGCAAATCAGACATTTGACTATATTTGGGGAAGACAGGGAGGAGGACGAGACATCCTCTATATGCACTCGGCGGTCACGGGACCACTGGTTGGGTGTGGGACAACATTCAACCTATAGAGTATGCTGGGACAGTGCTTTGGCCTATAATGTCTGATTTGGATGAACATTTCACACATACATGTACCTACGTCTTCGTACACTGATGTTCGGATTCGATTGAGGGTCTGCTGGGTAGATGAAGAAAACACAAACAAATCGTGAAAGTGACATATAAAATTTTCATGATCTACATATTCCTATCATTTTCTGAACATTGTTTCCATTTCTGGAATGTATGCTAGGTCTGTTTAATCATTGAACAAGGGTTGTACGTAGTGTCCTTCCTAAATAACATAAACCTTCAGAGTTCGGGGAGAGCCACTCATAAACCTTTCTTCCACACATATTAATGAACTCTTTATCTGCTATGTGTGAATAGCCATTGTCTGATTGTTCCTGATTACCTCCCAATTTCCTGAAATTGGTGAGATTTAAACATACCAAGGATTTATCTATGGTACTGGTGGATCTTAAGGCTAGGGGGTCTAGTTATATTATATTCTTTGTCCACCGGTACCCTCCCCCTTCCGTGTAATTCAAGTACCTCAGCTAACTCTAAAAAAAATATGACACTAATCCTGCATCTTTTCGTCTTAGAGGTACCTGTGAGCACATCCAACATTCCGTTTTTGGTTTAAGACCTTACCCACTAGTGAGTGGTAATCACTCAAGGGATGTCTGTCACCTTATTGCTAGACTGACATCTCTGGATGCTCTCATCTTCAAATATGGGGTCACAATAACTACAAAATACAGTATTCCTCAGACAATAGCCTATCACGTTACCTCTGAACTCCGTAACTACTAGACCTTTGATTTTTCTCTGGTTTTAACAAACTGATCGGCTAATTCTGGGATCCTATAAGGAAATCACTCCTTCCTCCAGAACCAGTTCCAGTCCCACACTTGACTCCTCATGAAAAACCTTGCAAAAATAGAATGTCCTGAAAAAAAATGTTTGTCAGCGGGAAAGAGAGAAAAGAGAAACAGAGCAAAACAACTCTTGTTCATAGTAAATCAATTACAGCGACTGGTCTTTCTGCAATCCTTTAGTACGCTCAGGTAGTGTTCAACAGTGCCGCCTCTCAGTCTTCACGGAACAGACTCTCTGGTGATACTTTTGCGATCTCACTCCATTTACGAGTTCCTTCCGGACTACCGACTTTCCTGCAATGGGAATCGTGGACCCAAGTCTCTCTCTTGGCTACTTTCACTGGGATAGTGCTGTCAACAAAACTTGGTATGGTCCTTCCCCAGAGGCGTATCTAGGGTAGGGCGAGTGGGGCACGTGCCCTGGGCGCCTTGGCAGGCCCAGGAGAGGGGGGCGCCGCCGGCGGCCAGGGCATCATGTCCCACTCGCCCCCGTCACGCCGAAAGCCGAAATGTGAGGGGTGGAGAGCGCACCGTCTCTCCCTCCCCTCACCGCCGCTGAAAGCCAATCAGAGCTTGCGGACTGGCTCCTGATTGTCTGCCGGTCCGCGAGCTCTGATTGGCTAGCGAACCGGCGCCACACAGCCGCCGGAGACCTGTCCTGGCGCGGTGAGGGGAAGGAGAGGCGCTCTCCTCCCCTCACATAAAACACGCCGGTGACTCGGTGAGTGACCGGGGGGGTGTGGGAGAGCACAGTGGGGCATGTAACTGGCACAGTGGGGCATGTATCAGGCACAGTGTGGGGCATGTATCTGGCACAGTGAGGTATGTAACTGGCACAGTGGGGCATTGTATCTGGCACTGTGGGACAATGTAACTGGCACTGTGGGGCATGTATCTGGCACTGTGGGGCATTGTATCTGGCACTGTGGGGCATTGTACCTGGCACTGTGGGACAATGTAACTGGCACTGTTGGGCATTGTATCTGGCACTGTGGGGCATTGTATCTGGCACTGTGGGACAATGTAACTGGCACTGTGGGGCATGTATCTGGCACTGTGGGGCATTGTATCTGGCACTGTGGGGCAATGTAACTGGCATTGTGGGGCATGTATCCGGCACTGTGGGGCATTGTATCTGGCACTGGGGGGCAATGCAATTGGCACTGTGGGGCATGTATCCGGCACTGTGGGGTAATGTAACTGGCACTGTGGGGCATGTATCCGGCACTGTGGGGCATTGTATCTGGCACTGGGGGGCAATGTAACTGGCACTGTGGGGCAATGTAACTGGCACTGTGGGGCATGCATCTGGCACTGTGGGGCATGTATCTGGCGCTGTGGGGCATGTGTCTGGCACTGTGGGGCATTGTATCTGGCACTGTGGGGCAATGTAACTGGCACTGTGGGGCATGTATCCGGCACTGTGGGGCATTGTATCTGGCACTGTGGGACAATGTAACTGGCACTGTGGGGCATGTATCTGGCACTGTGGGGTATGTATCCAGCACTGTGCGGCATGTATCTGGCACTGTGGGGCATGTATCTGGCACTGTGGGGCATGTGTCTGGCACTGTGGGGCATTGTATCTAGCACTGTGGGGCAATGTAACTGGCACTGTGGGGCATGTATCCGGCACTGTGGGGCATTGTATCTGGCACTGTGGGGCAATGTATCTGGCACTGTAGGGCAATGTATCTGGCACTGTGGGGCAATGTATCCGGCACTGTGGGGCATTGTATCTGGCACTGTGGGACAATGTAACTGGCACTGTGGGGCATGTATCTGGCACTGTGGGGCATGTATCCGGCACTGTGGGGCATGTATCTGGCACTGTAGGGCATGTATCTGGCACTGTGGGGAATGTGTCTGGCACTGTGGGGCATTGTATCTGGCACTGTGGGGCAATGTAACTGGCACTGTGGGGCATGTATCCGGCACTGTGGCGCATTGTATCTGGCACTGTGGGACAATGTAACTGGCACTGTGGGGCAATGTAACTGGCACTGTGGGGCATTGTATCTGGCACTGTGGGGCATGTATCTGGCACTGTGGGGCATTGTATCTGGCACTGGGGGGCAATGCAATTGGCACTGTGGGGCATGTATCCGGCACTGTGGGGCAATGTAACTGGCACTGTGGGGCATGTATCCGGCACTGTGGGGCATTGTATCTGGCACTGGGGGGCAATGTAACTGGCACTGTGGGCCATTTTCAGTGGCCACACCCCTTCTGGAGCGTGGCCACACCCCTTCTGGTGTGTGGTCACGCCCATTTTTTCGGCGCGCGCATGCTTCTTTTGCTATGTTTTTTTTTTTCTTGGGGGGGGGCGCCATTTTACATTTTGCCCTGGGCTCCAAAAACCCTAGTTACGCCTCTGTCCTTCCCACCTGTCTATTAGGCAACCTGAGCGTAAGAACAATCACACAGTCTCTTGGTTCACAATCAAGACAGTTAGTATTTGGCATACCAGGAATCAACAGTTTCAAGTTCTTTTGTCAAGTTCTCAAATGCTGGCTCATCTCAATAAGCTACTGTACTGTCACCTCATTGGTGTATTTCTGATCATTGTGCGGATCAATCATGACATGAGGTTGTCTTCCAAAAAAAACAAAAAGACACAAATACCAAAACCAAAACAAATTTCGAAGAGGGTGATTCGTTAAGTGAAGATCTGGGAGTGGTTCCGATGCTACATAATACTAGTGGCAGTATCTATGATCACAATAGTCCAATTCCAAGCTTTGCTCCTACTTCTAGGGGTACCATTATCTACACACAAATTCCTGCGCAATTTTTCTTTGCGGTAAACACAGCAGCATCTGTGGCGGCAGGAAATGCCTCTACCCAGTTTGAGAAAACATCAGTGCACACCAATACATAACAATAATTCCTAAAGGGTGTTAACTGTACGAAACTGTTGTGTGTTTGCAATGTAGAGTATCATGAGCATAACTCAAAAAAAAAAACATCTCTAGAGGAAAGAAAGAAGGAGAAAATGAAAAAGAAAAATGTCAGGTTTGCCATTCACCAACAGGCATATCAGTGTCTATACAAAATTTCCCTTCACCAGTATTCTCATCCTTCCTCCACCCTTTGTGCATGACAAGGCACACTGCAGTAATACTGGTGTTATCGTGCTGGTGAGATATACTGGGTTCGGGCAGAACTCTGAAGGATCACTTAGGCATGTAGTGTTTGTACTGTAATCGGGTCCATGTATTGTACCACCCTGTGTGAATGCAAAAGATGAAGAGGAAACTGTGGAGAAACAGAATAGAGGTTGGTGACAGATGAGTTTGCAGAGGTGATGAAGATTTTACTAAAATGACAACTGGATTGGGCACTACGGGGAAGTGATTCTTTACTTGGTCTACTCCCCTTAAAAAAAAATCTGTGTTTGTTGTATCGCTATTGGGACTATCCCAGCCATCAATCCAGTGTCCTGTCCATCCTAAATTCATAGGGAACCCGGGATCTGTGAGATAATTTCCTCTACCTGTGATAGACATGCATCTAGAACAGTGAAATGTAACATTAGTCTTCGTGGGTGTCTAACATACTTTGTACTTCCTGAGCGGGAGCACATTATATGTATATCATATCTAACAAAGCTCCTGTTAAGTTAATCAGGGGCTATTTCTGCTAGGGAAAGAAGCAAAAGTTTAGAGGCCCCATCTTAACCCCAACAAGTTTTGTCAAAGGGTAATGTTGCATATATTCCGTTCTTCCCATTAACCAAATCTGTTTTCTATATGGCTCGTGATTCCTTACTATATGTCCCTTGGTTCCGTCTATGTGTTTAATAATGTGGCTTGTGTTTTCTGTCTAGGGGGTCTATATTGACTATGTGTCCTACTACTCCTACAATCTCTGGCAAAATGCCCTTCCTTCCTACAAGTGTAACATATTATTGACCTTGACTTACCATTAGGGATCTGGGGTTTGGACTGATGGGTCTTTCCTGTATGTGCCTGTATACTTACCGTCCTCAACCTCTCCACCTGTTGTTCTCTGCGCCTAGCAATATTCTTGTGATGTTCAATAGCGCACTCTCTAAGATTAGCTACTGTGACCCCTTTCCAATTTGGCAAAGAAGTCTGCACCCTGATCCTCAATGCCTTATTGAGCCCGTCCATTGAGCCCGTAGCACAGAGACAGCCACCTCCCATTTGCCAAATTAGTGTTTACCAGTGATCTTATCCAAATGGGGAGTTTTCTATTACTGCAAAAGACAAAAATATTTTTTTTAACAAGCTTCTAGGTCATGCGAAGTATTCATTCAATCCTTCTCATCCCGTATTAAGGGTCTGTACATGGTCCAACAAACATTTCCGAGCTCATCTTGACCAGGGTAACTAAAAGAAATACCCCGGGGTTACCCTGTCTCTGTCCGCTTTCCTACTGGCAAATACTAATGTGCGGACAGGTTTTTCTAGATTTTTATTTTTTTTGTTTTACTATATATGTACACGTATGATACCATACTTACCAGTTCCACTGGTCTCAGCCACTTCCTCCGCAGGCTACTGCTCTTCTTTTACCGGTTGGATACTCCTCTGAGTGCATGAGAAATGGCTGAAACCAATTAGGTCTCCTTCTCCTCCTAAAGAAAACTTCAACATTCATTAGTACATATATAGGTTACAGTCATATTTTTCATATTTTTCATATTCTCTATAGTTTGTATGCTGGCCGTAACTGCTTCCACATCTACATATGGCAGTGTACTTGCTTTCTCTTTTTCTTCCTACTTGTTTATTATTGCTACAAGTTCAAACAGTTCTTATATTTCCATTCTTGTCTTATATGACTTTGGTTAGACATACCACCTGCAATACCTTAGGATCAAACTCACCAACCCCTCTTGCTGCCACAGGTTTAAACAATTTGTATGTCTGACCCTTTGTTTTCTAGATTTGATCAGGCATATTCTACTACCTACATTCTGCAGTACCTCTGGCTCAAAACTGCCCATCCTAGGGAATGATGCCCTATCATTAGCAGTCATACGTACCCACTCATTGCAAAAAGCCTCCGTGTGTGAACCATATTTTTCACACATAATACTTCTGAAACCTTGCTGACCCTCTCAGCTGCAATTCTGACCTTCTTGGTCCCAACTCTTCTGCCTGAACCCTAGCTACCAAACGCCCATTGCTTGTGCAATTGGATCCCATTGCGGACTTTTTGCCTATAAACGCAATCCCCAAATGCACAATACAATAGACGGTGAAAGACACCTAACGCTTTCACTCACTCCTTCTCCGCTGACGTACCACGACTCACTCCAATAGTGACCACCGTTTACCCAGTGAGGCACTAACTGGCTTCTATTCACTGGAAGTTTTAGGAATAACTTACCTTTTCCAGTGAATATCCACCGTTGAAGATTTTCCTGAGAGAGACCAGCGAAAACTTCCCTTTTTGACTCACACAAATCACGCTTGCGTATGCTCTACACAGCGCTAATGATACCGTGATTTTATGCAAAAGCTCGTAAAGGGGTATCAAGTTGCGCTATGTATCGCACCCACAAACATGCGGTCCAATCGCACAGCGTATAGGTACTTGTTACCTATCCGCCCTACGACCACTGGAATCGAATACACAAGCTGCGATACCTCAGCCGGAGCGTAATACAAAACCTTTAAACTTTAATTCACAATTTCTATCACAATGCACAATTCTATATCACGCTCCTCTACAAATCACCTCATGATTTGCGTATTATCTCTATCTGTATTAACATGAGTCAGCCGCCTCATGCCACCAAGTCTCCACTCACTTGGTGTACCCACGGGACCCGAATTTCCGGGGTTCAAATCCTCTCACTCCTCTTTCACTCACTCAAATACACCTGGTTTTTCTGTACAGAAAATTTTTACTCCCTTAGGTCAGCAGTTTTACTCCAGAGGTGCTTACAGTTTTTAAACTAAATTTAGAGTAACCTGCTTTTGAAATCGGATAGTTATGTGCTATTGTATTAAATGTCTACTATCCCACCTTTAATTGAACAAATATCGTGTGCTTTGTTCTTAGCATCCGTATTCCTACGCAACCTTGCGTAAACACGTGACCAGCGTGCCTTTTACGCCACGAGCGCTCTCCTGTACTTTGTCCGGACCACGTGTACAAACGTGCATCCGCAATAAAACAAATCACACAATCTCTATAAATGTGAGCAATACTAACTATAATTGCTCACTTAACACAACCCACACTTGTTCTATATAACCCTTTATGACTGGGCCAGAACTGCATTTTGTGTTTTTATAATTATTCCCTTAACACACTAATTCAAATTTATCTATATAGCAACACATGTATCCGATTTCACACAGATCTAAAATGACTAATAACCTATCATTTAAATGCTATGATTCAGATTGGATAGCTATCTTGCAGAACATACACTGATATAAATATACACATAATTATAATGATATTATATATATATGTATCATTTACTGGCCTCCTATGAGACACCTTACCTCTTCACTGCCTCTAATTTGCATATCAAAGATATTTGATGTTCACTACTAAAAAAAAAGTAGTTACACAGGTTAATTTGCATTTCAATGGCTATACTCCACAAGTCTTGGAAGAAAAGAAAGAGAAAAAAAAACTCTTTTTTTTTCACAGACAAGAAGGAAAAATTTTTACTTATCTCAGCATTTACTCTCACTAGGCCCAATTGAAACTATTTGTAATTAATTATGACATGGGTTAAATAAATTCATTGGTAACTCATAAATGGTGCTGGATGTGACAAAGGAAACTGATTGTTCTGAGCACACTGAAAATCAGCTATTTAGAAAGTGACCTTCCTAAAATGGCCACTGCTCCTCCCCCTTCCACATCCATGAGGTTTACACAAGATGGTGGACAGGCCATGTGGTTAGTCCAAAATGGAGGACAGACCATGCGGCTTCCTTCTCACAAAGAAATCACACTCCACACTGGCACCAAAGTTACTTTAGGCCTGAGTTTAAAAAAAAAGAAGCTATATCAAGGCTATACAATATTTTTGACTTCGACACACCATCTTGGGAAATGTAGTTATGTTTCCACATCAAACCTGTGCTCCCAGAAAGTGCTGGGTTTTGGCAACAAACCACAGAGAGCTCATTCTATTTCAACTGATTCTCCAAAGTACATAAATGATTTAGAGAATTTTGGACAAATGTATATCAATGTATGAATTTACTCACACATTGCTTAAATCCAATCAGATTTTAGAGGCTTCTGGAGACATGTGACATCTTGGGCTGTGTGGGAATGTACATAGGCTAAGGTTGGGTGATTTTTATTATTATTATTATTATTATTATTATTATTATTATTATTATTATGTTTTTGTTCCACAAACTCAACTATACTTTCCATGGAATGTGAATAAACACCAGGGAGTGTCTAATCACTGTTAGAACATGTTTTAAGAGACAATGAGAGTTTAAGTTTAAGTAACTGTAAACAATCTGGAAGTGACGTCACATCTGGCAATAAAAGTCCACTGGATCAGGGTATGTAAAGGTATTAAATGGAACCTGATACAATACCATGCACTCATTAGAGATTTTGTATTGTAGTAGTGAAGCACATATGGTTACAAACAGGGGCGGATTGGGAAACAAAAGTGGCCCTGGAAAATTATCTAAAAGTGGCCTCATGTGGGCGGCACCAAATCAACTGTAGGTGGAGCTAATACCAAAGTAGGCGGGATTAATACTTCAAAATGTAATGTACATGGGGTTACACCAACAAAAGGCAGAGCATGTTATATTGCCCTTGGGGGCTCCCCATCACGCCGCACACCCGCAGCGTGGCGCCCCGCCACAGCCACTGCACAGCTCGGCTCAGCCAGGAACGAGGAGGCTTCTCCGGGATCTTATGTCACCCGACGGCGCTGACCAGCAACTGACGCTGCCAGGTATTACCGAAGGGGGGGCGAGGCCTCAGCTGCTGCAGAACCTATATATTAGGCCAGATCTGTGACTCCGCCCAGCATTGTGACTCCACCCAGCATTATACACACAGTCACAGATCTATACTAATATATAGGAGATATATACATACATATAATATATATACATACATACATACATACATGTATATATGCATGCATATATATATATATATATATATACACACACACACACACACACACACACACACACACACACATATATACACGTGTATATATATATATACACACACACACACACACACACACACACACACACACACACACACACACACACATATATATATATATACAGACACTATATATATTTAGAAATACAGAGTATCACCGGCTTCTCTTCAGGCGCTTGATAAGAGTTTCTGAGGATATTTCTGAGTATTCTTGTTCAACACCAGTTCTTGCCCTCAATAAGGACATAAAATGTACAATAGTATAGTACTGTCAACCTCTGAACCAAAATGATCTAAAAATGAGGTATAATCCGTACCAAATGGTAATGTCTAAATAATAGACAATACGCGTGGTGTAAGAGAGAGGATATGATTTTTCCTTGAGTGGTCCCCAATATTTCATCCGCCCATCACTCCATATGAAAGATTCTCATAAAAAGGGATAAAAAGCAGATATGGTGTAATACTGCTTTAATGGATATAAAAAGCCAAATGGAATGTTTGGACTCTCACCATAATATGGACATCATAAGGCAAGATGCGTGATACAAAAGAGAGGATATGGATTTTCCTCAAATGGTCCCCAGTATTTCATCCGCACATCACTCCATAGAAAAGATTCTCATAAAAACAGAATAGGAACAAATATTGTGTAATACTGCTTTAATAAATATAAAAAGCCAAATGGAATGGCTGGACTCTCACCATAAGATAGAAATCACAAGGCAGATAGAAAAATATAACCAGGCGTCCCCAGCACCTTGCAAGTCCTCCCACGGGTCCTTTCCAGACTCCCACTTGGTCACCAGCCAACGCGTTTCAATACTTTGAAGTATCTTTTTCAAGGCATGTGTTGTTCCCATCACAGAGGATATCCTATTTATACCCCCACACTGATGACATCATCTCCCAAACATAAACACCTATTTCCAGACATGGATTTACCTATCCTCTAAACATCCTATACTTGACACTGTTAAGCATCCCAACTCACCTACATTTCTAACAGTGGCAAGTCAGCTAAGGACCGACTTAAGCGAGGAGAGGAAGCGTAGTGTAAACGTCGCCTTCAAGTCTACAAGTACCATCCCAAGCCCGGGCTTGCTACATTCAAGTTCAACCGGCAGTCATCTCGGATTTCATGTAGACAGGAGGCAGCGATATAAACAATTGAGCACAGAAATAATAGCGTTACCTTCACCAATTGTGGAAAGGAGAACTACAGGTTGTAGGAACTACAGCGACACATCCTTAAATTAATTGCAGTTCTGCATAAGTATTTAAGGCATAGCCTTCTGACAGTGCCTGGCCAGCACTTAGAGTTGAGTTATAGTGAGATAATCCTTCCCTAAAAGCATTGTTTATCCTGGGCCAGATGTACTAAGCCTGAAAAGTGATAAATATCACAGTGATAAAGTATCAGCCAATCGGCTCCTAACTAATTTTTCATACACAGCCTGTAACATGGCAGTTAGGAGCCGATTGGCTGGTGCTTTATCACAGTGATATTTATCACTTTTCAGGCTTAGTACATCTCCCCCCCCTGTGTGTAATAGATGCTAGTGCTGTTAAGTGAATAATTAAACGTTATTGTGTAACCATCCTAAGTGAATTATTTCCACAGAACAGTGAGAGGAGGTTCCAGTATAATAAATGTTATTTTCCACTATCCTGCGGATAGGGTGTATTATAGGGTAATTCAAATATACTTGATTCAGTGTATTTTAACAATTAGTACAGTGTATATTGCTGACACACTGGTTTGAACCGGATCATAATCCGTAGAAAATCAATAAAGCATTATTCCACAATAACAGTGTGAGCCGAATATCTCTGGGATATAACATGCTGCACATGCGATCAAACACTTGCAAAGCAAAAATACACTTCCCTGTGGGTGGCGACAATGCGTTTGCACGGCTGCTAAAGGTAGCTAGCGAGCGATCAACTCAAAATGAGGGCCGCAGTCACAGGTAAACATTAGCATAACATAAAACAAAGGAGGCCCCAACTATGTCTATCTCAGAATCAGGACCTCTGAGGAGTGACCCCACCCTCTTTACAGGCCCCTCCCCTTCAACAGACTTCACCCCCATCCATAAATTGTAATCAATGCTTCCATAAATTCCCATGGCAGCTATTATGGGGCCCAGAGCTGAGAGAGGCCACCTTCCCTGTCACAGTTACATGTGTTATATATAGGGGTGTGGCTACCAGGTACTGTGACTGCCTACCAGTGCAATGCCTCACCTACTGGTGTGTTCTCCACCTCCTGTGACACGATCCTCCTGCTGTGACTGCCTGCCTGTGTAATGCCTCGCCTACTGGTGTGATCTCCACCTCCTTTGATATAATCCTCCTGCTGGTTCTGTGACTGCCTACCAGCACAATGCCTCACCTACTGTTGTGATCTCCATCTCCTGTGACAAGATCCTCCTGCTGGTGCTGTGACTGCCTACCAGTGCAATACCTCACCTACTGGTGTGATCACCTCCTGTGACAAGATCCTCCTGCTCAGAGGCGGATCCAGAAGAAAATGAAAGGGGGGGGGGGGGGCACCATGATAGGGGAACGGTAATAGTTATATTTACATGCACCTAAGGCACGCGTGTTCCCAGAAAAGGGGTGTGGTATCACAGGGGGTGTGGCCTCACATAATACACCATCAGGTAACGAATGGCTGTAGGAGCACATCCCTGCTGGTTTAATGCCAATGTTTCACCCTGATGAAAAGGCTGATTGGGCCTTGAAATGTTGGTCACCTGTTCCATTGGTTATGGGAGCCTGGAAGGCACCCGAGCACAATATAATTATTAAAGTTTTTAGTTGGTGGTGACAAGTGCAGCATACCTTGTTTTGGGCACTACACTGAGACTAAGACTGCAAGACACGAACTGGCCATCTTTAATTAGCAGAAGCAGCCAGCTGGATCTCCAACAAGCAGCATTAGACATCTGCAGGACAGCCCTGTCACAATCACACAGGCTGCCGTCTCAAAGCCGAGGCTGAGTTTGACTGCACCTAGCATGGTGGTAAAGGAAGTGGAGGAGGAAGCGCTGGGAAACTGTGCGGTGCAGTGAGGGCTAATGAAGCCTTCTATGCCGTCATAAGTAACAGTCTTACTCCATGCTGGCATTTAAACCCCGCACCTGGGCTGGACTCTGGCCAGCTGGCAGTGAGGGAGCTAGGTTGCGGTGTGAGCAGGGGGCCTCCCCATTGGTTACCACACGGACTTGCGGTTAGAGCCGCAGCGGGTCCTAGTGCCTGCCGGCTCTTTTATCAAATCTGACTGACGGAAATAGCAGTAGTGCTGCTGCTGTTTTCCTTTTGAAACAAAGAAGAAGTCAGAAATGACAGGGGGGGGGGGGGGGGGGGGCACGGGCCCGAGTGCCTCCCCTGGATCTGTCTATGCTCCTGCTGGTGCTGTGACTGCCTACCAGTGCAATGCCTCACCTACTGGTCTGATCTCCACCTCATGTGACAAGATCCTCCTGCTGGTGCTGTAACTGCCAACCAGTACAATGCCTCAGCTACTGGTGTGATCTCCACCTCCTGTGACAAGATCCCCCTGCTGGTGCTGTGACTGCCTACCAGTACAATGCCTCAGCTACTGGTGTGATCTCCACCTCATGTGACAAGATCCTCCTGCTGGTGCTGTAACTGCCTACCAGTGCAATGCTCCACCTACTGGTGTGATCTCTACCTCCTTTGACACGATCCTCCTGTTGGTGCTGTGACTGCCCACCAGTACAATGCCTCACCTACTGGTGTGATCTCCACCTCCTGTGACAAGATTCTCCTGCTGGTGCTGTGACTGCCTACCAGTACAATGCCTCACCTACTGGTGTGATCTCCACTTCCTGTGACATGATTCTCCTGCAGGTGATGTGACTGCCTACCAGTACAATGCCTCACCTACTGGTGTGATCTCCACCTCCTGTGACAAGATCCTCCTGCTGGTGCTGTGACTGCCTACCAGTACAATGCCTCACCTACTGGTGTGATCTCCACCTCCTGTGACATGATCCTCCTGTTGGTGATGTGACTGCCTACCAGTGCAATACCCCACCTACTGGTGTGATCTCCACCTCCTGTGACATGATTCTCTTGCAGGTGATGTTACTGCCTACCAGTACAATGCCTCACCTACTGGTGTGATCTCCACCTCCTGCGACAGGATCCTCCTGCTGGTGCTGTGACTGCCTACCAGTACAATGCCTCAGCTGCTGGTGTGATCTCCACATCCTGTGACATGATTCTCCTGCAGGTGATGTGACTGCCTACCAGTACAATGCCTCACCCACTGGTGTGATCTCCACCTCCTGTGACACGATCCTACTGCTGGTGCTGTGACTGCCTACCATGCTGCATTAGCCTTGCTTACTACCACTGTGGGTAATGCTAACAATTTGCTTAAGCCCAATTTGTGTTGGGCCCCGCTTATAGCTGACTTACTCCAACCTACATGAGGCCACTTTTTATATATTTCCAGGGCCACTTTACGTTCCCAATCCGCCCCTGTCTGGCATGGAAGAAATGTGAATGATAAAACAATGTAAATGTACCAGGAGGTATTGACAAGCCTTTATAACATTATCTTATACTGTGAATTTCTTACCCTGTTTCCAAGACAAATAATGAATTTAACTTGTTCATTAAGTGAAAGGAAGACATGATATTTTCCGGGAGATGTATCAAGCTGTGGAGAGAGATAAAGTTGAGTCTTTGCCCAAATCAAATGAAGCTTCTAGCTACAGGTATCATTTCATGTACTGTGCTAGATAAGTGACAGAAGATGATTGGGTGGTGTGGACATCTGCACTTTATCTCTCTCCAAGGCTTGATACATCTCCCCAAGAGTGCTGTATATAAAATATATGTCTGGCTGCTATACAGCAGGCCAGGTGCACCAGCAGGACAGTAGAGTAACAGTCATATCAGTAATAATTTGCGGACCCTGTAAAATTAGCATTCAGTAAAGATAGGAGACTCAGTCAATGAATACATAAAACATCTTTTAGTTTATGTTAAAAATTACAATATAAAAAGTTTATTAAGGGGAATATTTTATAAATAATATTTGCGAGACATCTCCAAAAACAGTTGGTTTTTGGGGCTGTCCACAAATATTAACCAGCCCCTGAATGTATGTATTGGGGACTGCAATGGATATTTGACATATCTTTTGCGTTCCTCCTATTTTGAACACAAAAGCAGCCACCAAAAGTTTCTACGGCAGATGGTAAACTGTGAAACTCACCAAGCTCCAGAATGCAAAGCATTTCTGAGCTTGGCCCGGCAGCTAATGCCATTTCTAAATGGCTTTTGTAGCCTGTGGGCTACATTATGCAATAATTCCCAGGAGAAGGATCCTTGGGATCCCTCTGCATTACCGTCTGCTCTCACATACGCAGTCTGACGATTGCACATGTGAACTAGCGCAGCCGGGGTCTAAACCCAGAAGTAAAGTGATCGCATTAGCAATTATTTTACTTCTTACACATTGCAGGGACGGACATAAGATTGGTACTCATTATGGCATAAAAGCTACACCTCTGGACTCACAAAGAGTCATCCTTCAGCACTCAGGAGAGGAAAAACCCCCTTGGGGGGAAACCTCTGGGGAACCATGGCTTCAGGATCGCCCTTCCCTCTGGGCATCAAGAGGTGTACTAATAGAGGGGTCAGTATGCTATCGCAGCGCATGGGAACCCGGTTGTTGTCATACCGATGCTGGGATCCCAGTACAGAAAAAACCAACAGGGGTGAGTAAGGGGTGTTCTCCCCTCTCCCCACCCTCCTAACCCTGCCTGACCGCAATCTAACCCTAACCTCCCCCCTTTGTGCCTAACCCTCCTGCGGAGGTGCCTAATCCTAAACTCCGTCCCTGCTGCCTAAACCTAACCCTCCCTCTCCCGCAGCCTAACCACCCCCCTCCATCCCTGCTGCCTAAACCTAACCCTCCCTCCCTCGCAGCCTAACCACTCCCGGGGGTGCCTAACCCACCCTACCCACAGCCTAACGCTAACCTCCCCCCACACGCAGCCTAAACCTAACCCAGCACCTGACGCCTAAACCTAACCCCCTGCCTGATGCCTAAACCTAACCCTCCCTCCCCCACAGCCTAACCACCCCCAGGGGTGCCTAACCCTAACCTCCCCCCACCCACAGCCTAAACTTAACCCCACCGCCTGATGCCTAAACCTACTTCCCCTGCCTAAACCTAACCCTCTCTCCCCCGCAGCCTAACCACCCCCTGGGGGTGCCTAACCCAAGCTCCTCCCACCCACAGTCTAAACTTAACCCCCCCGCCTAATGCCTAAACCTAACCCTCCCGCCTGATGCCTAAACCTAACCCTTCCTCCCACGCAGCCTAACCACCCCTGGGGGTGCCTAACCCACCCTACCTGCAGCCTAACCCTAACCTCCCCCCAACTGCAGCCTAACCTTAACCCCCTGCCTGACACCTAAACCTAACCCCTCACCTGACACCTAAACCTAACACTCCCACCCCCGCAGCCTAACTACCCCCCCTCCCACCCATGCCTGATGCCTAAACCTAACCACCCTTGCCCAGCCTTAAACCTATGATAGTGGGGATACGGGCGACGGTATCCTAGCCCATTCGGAGTTCCAACGTCGGGATTTTGAAGAGTGTCTCTTAATAGGTAATAGGTAATAGGTAATGCATATGTCCCAATATCTGGAGCATGTGTTCGCAGCTCTCCTCCTAGAGCAGCTATTCAGGGATCACCCACTGCGTGTAGACGAAGAGGAAGAGATGAAAAATCATTGTTAGTGGATGAACAAGCAGAGAGACAAACTGCAAACAGTGGTGTGGTTGTGTAGAGAGAAAAATCTCTCTATGTAAATATGTTACTCTAACTACTGAGGACATGGAAAATACCTAAAATAAGGACAATTATACCAAAGGGCCCATTGTTTTTATACAATACACACATTGGGGGGATAAGTTCTCTCTTATAGTAATTAGTGGGTACCTTCAGAAAATAAATTTGACCAGTAAATAATAAAAGCTATAAATTGCTAACATTTAGAGGTCAATCCAATTAAGTACGAGTTACCATTGCTGCGACGTTTCAACAGCATCCAAACTCACACCCTTCGTGGCCAGATTCAGCCTATGGGGCTACCGGAAAGTGCGGATGTTGTAAGAGAAACTCGCACCTAATTAAACTGACCCCTTAGTTGTTAAATGTGATAAAATAGTAAAGTATAATGGTGTAATTGTGGGCCTGATTCAGTTGTGATTGTTGAAGCGATCGCTGCTGCAATCTTGCCATTCCACAATTGCATCGTGAGTCTGAGCAGTCGTAGGCTGAGCAAGTCTCCTAGACACAGGGGGCTCTCCAGCAGCAACACAGGTCGCAATGGGTAATTTATGCACGCACATGGAACGGCGTTTGAACGGACTTGACACGCCTGTGTACAGTTAGCCACCCCCGTTACCACCTCAAACGCTGACTTCATGTCAATCACATTGCGATGGGATCCTCTATGTGAGCTTGATTTCATTTTGTGCGCAGTGCAGCTTACACGCATGCACAGTGAAAAAGCATTGAGCCTCTTGGTGCAACAGCAGCTCTGCATCCGCATCTGAATCAGGCCCCCTGAGCAGTAAGGAGAAGGACTCTAGGGAAAGGACTATGGGGCCAATTCAGTAAGGATAGCAAATTCTGCTAATCAGCAAAATTTGCTATCCTTCTGCACGCATGCTGTGGGCCGCCCATCGCTGGGCAAGGCCGCCCAGCATGCTGACCAGCGCCTCCCCCCTGCTACAAGCAGAAATTGCGATCGCCTCTCAATTTCTACTTATCAGCAGAAACTAAGATTGACTCCTGCCAGCGCAGGAGTCCCAGCGCCATCTTACCTGTCGCGGCGACTGTGTGTGACATCACGCAGCCACCGTGACTGCGGCCCAGACATGCCGCCGTTTGCGCAGCACAGCCCACCATTTGGGTTGCCCCAACCCAACATTGCTCCATTTCTTCCCTGAAAGCAGAGCGCTGCCGCCCCCCTCCCGCCCCGCGCCCGCCTCTGCCTGATTGACAGGCAGAGGCGACCGCATTTTCTGTGCCCCCCCCGCAGAAAATGCGGATGCATGCACAGTAGGGCCCGATGCGCCACCCCCGCAAAAATTCCGGGCGGATTGCGATTTGCGATCCGACCTGAATTAGCCCCCTATGTCACCTTTATTATATATAAAGATAGGGAAACAGTCACTTGTTAAAGCTCCAATTCACATCATTTATACCATTCTGTACCATTTCATCATTTGGTTATTCTATGGGGGAGATGTATTAAGCCCTGCAGAGTGATAAAGTGGAGAGAGGTAAAGTACCAGCCAAACAGCTCCTAACTGCCATGTTACAGGCTGTGTTTGAAAAATGACAACTAGGAGCTGATTGGTTGTTAGTTTATCTCTCTCCACTTTATCACTCTCCCTGGCTTTGTACACCTGCCCCCAGTTCATTGATATACTGTAAATGTCAGCCATTTCACTATCTACCCCGATCTGTATTGTTCTTCCCCCGATCTGTATGTTCTGTATCATGCTCTCCCCACCCTACCTGTTTTTCTGTATTACAGTATGTACTACATCTCGCAACCCCCAAAAGTGTATGTCCTTCCTCTATATGTCCTATAGAGTACGCCATAATTTCTATGTTTTTGTATTGTGCCCCCACACCATCTGTATGTGCTGTACCAAGTTGCCCCCTTCTGCATGTTTTGTATTGTCCGCTCTCCCCCACCATAGACCCTATGTTTTGTACTGTGCTCTCAATACCCCCCCCCCCCCACCACACACACACAATTACACAAGTATGGTAACTTACCTCCTGCATGCTATTCTCCAGTCACTAATTCCTCTGTGACCCCTCCCGTCGTCTTCAACTGACACTTTGCAGATCTCTTTGCCAGTCACCCGACACTCTGCAAATCTCTTTGCCAGAACTTTGCCAAATGATGATCTAAATAACCAGAATTTCCTGGTCAGACATACTATGTGTATAATTTTACTACTACATTTTGTCACGTACTTTCATTTTTATTCATTTGCAATTTATCTATTTTATTGACTTTTTATCCAAAACCCAAGATCCTTTCTCATAGAGACCCAAGTTATCTGCTCCAGGTTTTATCTTCCCTAGTGCTAGGACCATGTTAGTATCATACACTGGGCCTAATTCAGATCTGATCACAGCAGCAAATTTGTTCTCTAATGGACAAAACCATGGGGGTCATTCCGAGTTGATAGCTAGCTGCATTCGTTCGCTGTGCAGCGATGAGGCAAAAAAAATTGGCACTTCTGCGAAAGCGTATGCGGCGCAATGCACACACGCGACATACTATTACAACAGCCGATGTAGTTTCACACAGGGTCTAGCAAAGTTTTTCAGTCGCACTGCTGAACGCAGAGTTATTGACATAAAGTGGGCATTTCTGGGTGGCAACTGACCGTTTTCAGGGAGTGTTCGGAAAAACGCAGATGTGCCAGGAAAAATGCAGGCATGGCTGGGTGAACGCAGGGCGTGTTTGTGACGTCAAAACAGGAACTGAATAGTCTGAAGTGATTGCAAGCACTGAGCAGGCTTTGAGCTACTCAGAAACTGCACAAAAAAACGTTGTTGCCGCTCTGCGATCCTTTTGGTCACACTTCTGCTAAGCTAAAATACACTCCCAGTGGGTGGCAGCATAGCGTTTGCACGGCTGCTAAAAACTGCTAGCGAGCGATAAACTCGGAATGACCCCCTATGTGCACTGCAGGTGGGGCAGATGTAACATATGCAGAGAGAGTATGGTAACTTACCTCCTGCATGTTATACTCCAGTCGTTGCTACCTCTGCGACCCCTCCCGTCATCTTCAACTGACACTTTGCAGATCTCTTTGCCGGTCACCCGTCACTCTGCAAATCTCTTTGTCAGATGATCTAAAAAACACAAAAGACTATCATTAAGCATAGTACTAGCTTAAATACAATAAAATGCCCATGAGTCAACCAGTTTCCCAATTTTCCTTAAACCAAACAAGATACTTTCAAAGTTATCAATATCCCATTTGTCTATTTTATTAACTTTTTCATACCAAAGCCACGAACCTGCCTCATAGAGACCCAGGTTATCTGCATCCCCTGTATGTGTGCTTATCCTCCATACTGCCCTCTTTATTCCTGTAACACTACAATTTTATTCCTAAATATGTCGTTCCTTCTTGTGCTTCTCCTATTTATGTGTCCTTGTACCTGTATTCCCTGTTCTGTCTATATTGTCTTGCCTTTCAGCAGACTATACTGCACTCTGTCTTCCTTACCCCCCTCCATCATACCCTGCTATGTAGGACTCACCTCATCCTACCTGTCTTCCTGCATGGACACTGGAAACGTCTGCAGCTGTAGATAGAATGTTACAGGAAGAAGCATTGAAATGTCACGGGCTAGTGATGTCACAGGCTAGGTGTGATGTCACAGTAACCAGCAGCAAAGCTACAGAGTTACAGCTATCTTACATATACATTTTCTACATAAATTACAACTGGATATGCATGAGTTTCTAGTTTTAAAAAAATGAGACTAGTGTAGAAAATGAAGTATAAGGCAATGTTGTACAGAGTGCCTCAATACTTAGGTAAAGGGAAAACATAAGTGACAGGAATTTCAAGACTAAATCACCACTTATATTTTATAAGGAAATAAAGCTCTTTATCTAAGAGGCTGAATTAATAATTTCCGGTGTGTGTGTGTGTGTGTGTGTGTGTGTGTGTGTGTGTGTGTGTGTGTGTGTGTATATATATATATATATATATATATATATATATATATATAGAGAGAGAGAGAGAGAGAGAGCTATACTAACTATACTATCCCATTAAGCCAGGAAACTCACGAATTATACAGTTTCTGTGGCTGGCTGACCTCAAGTCTGCATTTCACCAGGTTTAATCAGCCACAGAACCTGTGTAATCCATGAGCGTATAAAGAGGACAAGAAATAAGAGTTGTCTTTTTTGCTGGCGCACTAGAAATGTATTATTCAATACCAGCGTATATAAAACTGTAAGGCGGGCCCGCAAGGTGACATTCACAGGGAATAGGTAATGACATCCACTTGACTTATTCACACCCGCTGGACGTGTTGGAAAGAGGTTGAGTGGTCAGTGAGCGTGGCTGTGCCCTGTGGCACCACGTGGCACCATTGTACCGACAACCGGACTGCTGAAAACGGGAACACGGAGGGTACATAACTTTTTGGTTTTCATTTCATCTCATGGCACTCCACCCAAAGCTACTCTTCTGGTTATCCTATCAACTAGGACAACAATGAAGGTGACTCCATAACATTTCTTCCATTGTTTTTCCATGTCACAGAAACATTGTATGTGTGTTACAGGTGACCATCCTAATCATCTCTCCTTCACTTCACAGTAATGTCATTGTTAGTGATACATTATTTGGATCAAGCATCAAAAGGAAACTTAGATATAAGAATCTGGCCAGTATATCACTTATTGCATGACGACCTTGTGCCTGCGCTGTACTGTATGTAGACGGAGCATTTGGTTTTGCAAATGACTTACATAGACTCCATAAGAGGGCATGCCGACATAGCATATTATTGAATGTTAACGTGTATGATCTTAAACTCCATCTATAAATGTTCTGTTGTGAGACTTCCAATATGCTCAGAATATTGCTACTGTGACAGATTATTTAGTATATACTAGCTGGAGTACCCGGCGTTGCCCCGGATTTTAAGAATGTCTGTTTACAAAAATAAATGTAAATATTAAACACACAGTATAAATAACATTGTAGATAGATGAATACCCGTGCTTTACATGGGATGAGGATGGTAAATTAGAATGATAGTTTGTTAATTTACGTTGATTGGAGATCTAGTATATAGGCATATCTTGGCCCCAAGGGACCCTGTTCTTACCACTATACAACTCACAGTCTGTGGCTTCCTGCTGCCTCCATTCCCGTCCTCACATCATGTCACTGGCCCTGTCACATGCAGCCCTGCCATCACTGAGATATCATGCATGTCTTGATATAGTGTGTGTGCTGCTGGACCACCCCTAGGGGTGCTAGTGGTGTGTTACCCTCACAGTGTTTGTTCCCAGAGTATAAGTCATATGTGTAGCAAGTTTGGTGTAAATTGCTCCAGGCATTCCAGAGTTAAGGGCCATATTCACAGGCCAATTTGAGGAGAGATGTGTGCTGAGCGTGCGGGGGGAGACGGGGGGGGGGGTGTGCTCATTTCACCCAGCGGGTGAAGTGAGCGACCTGCTAGATTGGCCATAGGTGCAGCTGCTTTGGGACCCACAGCTGAGAGGGGCCACCTTCCCTGTCACAGTTACATGTGTTATATACAAGGGTGTAGCTACCGTAGGTGCAGGAAGTACATCTACCAGGGGCGGATTGGCCCACCAGGACACCATGACAGATTTCGATGGGCCGGTCCCATATCCCCCTCAGCCAGGCCGATTCACACTCAGGCTGGGCTGACTCACACTGCTTCCAGTACAGTTAGGATAGCGGGCACTTCCAGGTGCCGCTAGCCGTGAAAAGTGGTGATGCTATTCTACCAATGGGGGACCTTGAGAAAGTTAACCAGCCCAGCAGCATCCTCTCCCTGGCCCCGGCCAAAGGTCTCTTCAACGGGGTACAGGGGAATCAACCGGTGGGCCCCACTGCCTGAGGGCACACTCCTTCCTCTAGGGATCAGGTTCCAGACTGTGCACTTGTATTATACATAGTAGATATGTTGCATTATACTGCACAAGTGTCTATTGTGTATTTCAAGCCTCTGTGGAGGCTGGCCACACCCCCTTGGTAGGCTGGCCACACCCCTAAGTATGGGTCCCTATTACTGCATTCCCCCGGTGGGCCCTTCATGCCCCAGTCCGACACTGCGTGTAATGTAGTGCTATTTCTATAATGTGGTGCTATTCATGTAATAATGTGGTGGCTATGTATGTAATATGGTGGCTATGTATGTAATCAGGGGCGGATTGGCCACTGGGACAGATTCTGCTGTGCTGGTCCTCTGTGTCTGTGTTTCACTACTTGTGTGTGCTCTCTCCCTGTACTGTGCTTTATGTAGTATGTGCTCCCTCCCTCTGCTGTGCTGTATGTACTGTGTTCACTCTCCCTGTACTGTGCTGTATGTAGTGTGTGCTCCCTCCCTGTACTGTGCTGTATGTAGTGTGAGCTCCCTCCCTGTACTGTGCTGTATGTAGTGTGTGCTCCCTCCCTGTACTGTGCTGTATGTAGTGTGTGCTCCCTCCCTGTACTGTGCTGTATGTAGTATGTGCTCCCTCCCTGTACTGTTCTGTAAGTAGTGTGTGCTCCCCCTCCCTGTACTGTGCTGTATGTAGTGTGTGCTCCCTCCCTGTACTGTGCTGTATGTAGTGTGTGTGCTCCCTCCCTGTACTGTGCTGTATGTAGTGTGTGCTCCCCCTCCCTGTACTGCGCTGTATGTAGTGTGTGCACCCTCCCTGTACTGTGCTGTATGTAGTGTGTGTGCTCCCTCCCTGTACTGTGCTGTATGTAGTGTGTGCTCCTCCTCCCTGTACTGTGCTGGATGTAGTGTGTGCTCCCTCCCTGTACTGTTCTGTAAGTAGTGTGTGCTCCCCCTCCCTGTACTGTGCTGTATGTAGTGTGTGCTCCCTCCCTGTACTGTGCTGTATGTAGTGTGTGCTCCTCCTCCGTGTACTGTGCTGGATGTAGTGTGTGCTCCCTCCCTGTACTATGCTATATGTAGTGTGTGCTCCCTCCCTGTACTGTACTGTATGTAGTGTGTGCTCCCCCTCCCTGTACTGTACTGTATGTAGTATGTGCTCCCCCTCCCTGTACTGTGCTGTATGTAGTGTGTGCTCCTCCTCCCTGTACTGTGCTGTATGTAGTGTGTGCTCCCCCTCCCTGTACCAGGGTTGCCTGCCCTCCCGCATTCAGCGGGAGGCTCCCGTTTTTTTTGTGACCCTCCCGCTGTCCCGTAAAACCACCGGGTCCTCCCGGTTTTTCTGTACAGCTCACAGAAAATGCAGACTGCGCATGTGCGAGTCCTGAATGCAGGTGGGCGGGCCTGTCCACATCATGACATCACCCGTGCAGTCCCCGCCCTCTGCATTTTCGGAATGTTGGGGGCGGGGCTTCACGGGCGACGTCACGGCCACTGCGGGGCTCTGTCCTCCGTTCACTGGGCAGCGGTGGCCGCATAGAAGAGGATTTTCTTGAAAGCAACAGTGGTGATCTGTTCCTTCCCCCCCCAAGCAGGGCCGGCCCGCCCGTTACATTAACTACAGCATTACATGTGGATGACAGCACCACTGCCTTCTTGGAGAAGAGTTGATAGGTGAGGGCAGAGCCGGCCCACCCATTACGCGAGTAACGCTGCTGAGTAGAGCACCACAGGACAGAGGGCGCAAACAGCCATGAAGACAGAGGGGGTGTGGTTTGGCAGGCATACCGAGAGGATGCCTACCTCAACTCAGGAGTTGTGATAGCATTGAACACCCCCGCAACTGAGCCGTCACCCCGCGGCTTCATTGCCTGACTGCGGACCTGTCACTGACAGCTCCTGTCCTCCTCGACCACCACGATGGCGGAAGATGGTGCAGAGTCTTCGGCGCCTTTGGTCATCCCCCCAGCGATGGCCCTCTGTGTGTGTTCCTGCCTGGAGCGGTATGGCGCTGTGCAGAACCTGCCCATGCTGTCATGCTGGAAGAGGTACTGAAAGAGAGCAGGTGGGAAGGAGCGATGGAGGAGAAGGAGTAGCGGGACTGGGGCAGCTTGTTATGGGGTGGGGGGGGGGGAGAGGGAGACAGTGATTTGTGGGGGGATAGCATCCATCTGAGAGTGCTGCATAGTTAGATGTGATTACTCATTGGAGGAGCTCTGACTGCCATAATGAAAACTTAATCTTCCCTACCCCAGCCCCTCAATCCCCTACTTTCACTCTCTCTGACATCCACATCCTTATTTTCCCTATTGACCTCAATCCTGGTCATACCTCTCCCTGACAACCTTATCTTACCTAAACTTCCCCATCCCTGATCATGCCTTTGTCCAACAACCTTATCTTTCCAATACTTCCTATCACTGACTTACTCTGACAACTTCATCTTCCCTACATACCCCCATCCCTGACCGTCACTCCCTCAGACAACCTTATCTTCCCTATACACCCCCTTTCTATAACTGACCATAACTCCCTCTAACAATCTTATTTTCCATATACCCCCCTCCATCCATGACTCCCTCCGACAACTTCATCTACCCTGTCAGGTATGGACCTGACATGACTACCTTTGACATGCTTCTCCTCTATATTTCCCCTCATCTCTCATCTCCCTCAAACAACCTTCTCTTCCTTATTCTACCACCACCCATGACTGTGAACCCTGGTCTAGGTATTGGTGGACATATACAGTACCGCAGAGACCAGCGACGGCCAAAGGAAGCATCTGCAGCCAGGAATACCTTGCTGCCTTCTCCTGCTCTGAATAAATTACAGATCTCTATCTCATTGCCATTTCCCCAATTCCTTTCCACCTGTCTCTCTCGGCCATTTCCCTCTATTCCTCCTCTCTGTCTTACCCGTCTTCCCCTAGTCCTCCTCTCTCTCTCTGCCATCTCCCCCTATTCCTTCTCTCTCCCAACTCCCTCTTTTCCTCTTCTCTCTCTCTCCCTGCCATCTCCCTCTATTCTTCCTCGCTGTCTCCTGTCTGCCCTATTTCTCCTCTCTCCATATTCCTTCTCTCTCTCTCATCTCCCACTATTCCTACTCTTCCTTTTTCAACTCTCTCTCCAATCTCTTAAGATTCTTCCTTTCACTTTCTTGTTTCCCCTGTTCCTGCTCTCTCTCATCTTTCCCTATTCCTCCTCTCTCTCCCGTCGCGGGGGAGGAGTCAATGCGAGATGTGTGTGTGTGTGTGTAGACTCAATGTGGCCTTCCCTATATATTTAGAATAGTTCTGTTTTTTTGTGGGAATATACAGCAGTTTTCTCTCCTAATGCATATTACTTACAAATGTATATTTCTGTATCTGTATACTTTTATATATTATGATTGTTTGACATAACACCCACCCTCACAGCCCAAACTTTCACAATTTACAGGTTTATGCACCAATTGACGCCCAACCCCTGTTGTAGCTCCTCCCACATATTCAAAGTGAGGGGTGCCAAAATCTATATTCGCTTACCCAAAAAATTAGGCTCGGGCCTGCCCTGGGTGAGGGACAGAGGAGAGAGTGGATCAGCGGCTGCGCTTTGTAGCGGAGGAAGTCAGGGGAGTCGCTGTGCTCGTTCTCCCATTAGCACATTGGTGGTAAGGGACAACAGCTGCTCGGTGTAATAATGCAGCAGAAGTTGTGGGCAGGCTGCTGCTCTGTCCTGGGCAGGAGGGAGGACTAGGTTGGTGTATGGAGGGTCACACATCTTGCACAGTAATTGGTCACTTATTACCTACAGTGTGGCCAGTCTGCAGTGTCTACTATAGATTTGGAAAAGTTGTGTTGTCCCTAGTCATCCCCCTCCCTCCCTCTACTGTTCCCTAGTCCTTTGCTCCCTAGATGTTGCCTCCTTGTTCCAAAGTTGTCGTCCCCGCCCCCCCTCATATCTACTGCACCGGTCGATTTAGAAACTGCGCAGACCGCTTGTCCAGAGCAGTGCGCTTTCGAAAAAAAAAAAAAAATATCTAGACACCCCTTCCCTCCAAAGTTACCGCTGTTCCCCCTGGTCATCTGCTGCGTTGCACATATGAATAACGCAACATAATTATACTTTGGCTGCGCCGCCGTCCCTTTCATGTTCTGTACCTGCTGTTGTGCCCTGGACCACCTAATGGGAGCTGGAACCGCCGTCTGCCAGAGGTATCAGTGTGCCGGGATTCAAGATGTCTGTTGCTGACCCTGCCTCCTCCATCCTGACTGCTTTCCACTGCAGCCTGTAGAGATGTGCTCGCATCCCTGCTGCCCTGTCCACAAAGAGAGCCAGGACCGTGAGATGAGGTAAGTAGGGAGCCGGTGGTGGGAAAGCACTGCGACAGGGTCACTCACAGTTACCCACTATCTCCCTGTCCCTCTGCCTCATCAGTCACCCACCACTTCCCTTTCACTCCTGCCTCATCATTCACCCACTATCCCTCTTTCACTCCTGCCCCAGTCACCCACTATCTTCCTGTCACCCCTGCCTCAGTCACCGACTATCTACCTGTCACCCACTATTTCCCTGTCACTCCTGCCTCAGTCACCCCCTATCTCCCTGTCTCCCCAGTCAATCCCTATCTCCCTGTCTCCCCAGTCACCCACTATCTCCCTGTCACCCACTATCTCCCCATCACTCCTTTCTCCTCAGTCACCCACTATCTCCCCATCACTCCAACCTCTCTTTCACTCCTGCCTTAATCACCCACTATCTCCCTGTCACCCCTGCCTCAGGCACCCACTATCTACCTGTCACCCACTATCTCCCTGTCACTCCTGCCTCAGTCACCCACTATCTCCAAGTCTCCCCAGGCACCCACTATTTCCCTGTCACTCCTGCCTCAGTCACCCCCTATCTCCCTGTCTCCCCAGTCACCCACTATCTCCTTGTCTCCCCAGTCACCCACTATCTCCCTGTCACCCCTACCTCATCAGTCACCTACTATCTCCCCATCACTCCTTCCTCCTCAGTCACCCACTATCTCCCCATCACTCCTACCTCTCTTTCACTCCTGCCTCAGTCACCCACTATCTCCCTGTCACCCCTGCCTCAGTCACCCACTATCTACCTGTCACCCACTATCTCCCTGTCACTCCTGCCTCAGTCACCCACTATATCCCTGTCTCCCCAGTCACCCACTATCTCCCTGTCTCCCCAGTCACCCACTATCTCCCTGTCTCCCCAGTCACCCACTATCTCCCTGTCACCCCTACCTCCTCAGTCACCCACTATCTCCCCATCACTCCTACCTCTCTTTCACTCCTGCCTCAGTCACCCACTATCTCCCCCTGTCTCCCCAGTCACCCACTATCTCCCTGTCACCCCTACCTCATCAGTCACCCACTATCTCCCCATCACTCCTTCCTCCTCAGTCACCCACTATCTCCCCATCACTCCTACCTCTCTTTCACTCCTGCCTCAGTCACCCACTATCTCCCTGTCACCCCTGCCTCAGTCACCCACTATCTACCTGTCACCCACTATCTCCCTGTCACTCCTGCCTCAGTCACCCACTATCTCCCTGTCTCTCCAGTCACCCACTATCTCCCTGTCTCCCCAGTCACCCACTATCTCCCTGTCACCCCTACCTCCTCAGACACCCACTATCTCCCTATCACTCCTTCCTCCTCAGTCACCCACTATCTCTCTGTCACCACTGGCCGCGATATGAGGTAAACAAGGAGCTGGTGGTGGGAAAGCACTGGGACAGGGTCACACACTGTGGGTGCCAACTTTCTGCAAGTACATTCACTATCTCCCTGTCATGCGCCAGTCCAGAAGTGCAGGGGCGGGGCCAGCATGGGCTGTGACAATGTGTTACTTAAATGCCGACGGGGCTATGGGTAGCGGTGGCTGCATAGCAGCGGCAGGAGAGTCTGTGTGCATGACAGAGGTGGCAGTGACGGAGGAGGAGGCAGCAGCAGCCTACAGTGGTGACCTATTTAAAATGTAAGAAAATCACATAAATCAGCTTGCATCATGGATGGAGGGTATGGCTTGGCTGGAGAAAAGGAACAAAGTGGGTGCTGAGTGTCAACTCAGTGTGTTACCAACATGAGCCAGTGTTTACTGACAGACCTCTTTCTGTGTTGCTGTGATTATCGGTCACTCATCCTCGGAGGAGAACTGCCAGTGTTACAGTAAAGTGTCAATATCATAGGGATAGTGTCAATATTACAGCATAGGGTCAGTGTTATAGTATAGGTCAGAGTTATAGGGACAGTGTCAGTGTTATAGTATAGGTCAGAGTTATAAGGACAGTGTCAGTGTTATAGTATAGGTCAGAGTTATAAGGATAGTGTCAGTGTTACAAGGACAGTGTCCGTGTTATAGTATAGGTCAGAGTTATAGGGACAGTGTCAGTGTTATAGTATAGGTCAGAGTTATAGGGACAGTGTCAGTGTTATAGTATAGGTCAGAGTTATAGGGACAGTGTCAGTGTTATAGTATAGGTCAGAGTTATAGGGACAGTGTCAGTGTTATAGTATAGGTCAGAGTTATAGGGACAGTGTCAGTGTTATAGTATAGGTCAGAGTTATAGGGACAGTGTCAGTGTTATAGTATAGGTCAGAGTTATAAGGATAGTGTCAGTGTTACAAGGATAGTGTCAGAGTTATAGGGACAGTGTCAGTGTTACAGTATAGGTCAGAGTTATAGGGACAGTGTCAGTGTTATAGTATAGGTCAGAGTTATAGGGACAGTGTCAGTGTTATAGTATAGGTCAGAGTTATAGGGACAGTGTCAGTGTTATAGTATAGGTCAGAGTTATAGGGACAGTGTCAGTGTTATAGTATAGGTCAGAGTTATAGGGACAGTGTCAGTGTTATAGTATAGGTCAGAGTTATAGGGACAGTGTCAGTGTTATAGTATAGGTCAGAGTTATAAGGACAGTGTCAGTGTTATAGTATAGGTCAGAGTTATAGGGACAGTGTCAGTGTTATAGTATAGGTCAGACTTAGAGGGACAGTGTCAGTGTTATAGTATAGGTCAGAGTTATAAGGATAGTGTCAGTGTTACAAGGATAGTGTCAGAGTTATAGGGACAGTGTCAGTGTTATAGTATAGGTCAGAGTTATAGGGACAGTGTCAGTGTTATAGTATAGGTCAGAGTTATAGGGACAGTGTCAGTGTTATAGTATAGGTCAGAGTTATAGGGACAGTGTCAGTGTTATAGTATAGGTCAGAGTTATAGGGACAGTGTCAGTGTTATAGTATAGGTCAGAGTTATAGGGACAGTGTCAGTGTTATAGTATAGGTCAGAGTTATAGGGACAGTGTCAGTGTTATAGTATAGGTTAGAGTTATAGGGACAGTGTCAGTGTTATAGTATAGGTCAGAGTTATAGGGACAGTGTCAGTGTTATAGTATAGGTCAGAGTTATAAGGATAGTGTCAGTGTTATAGTATAGGTCAGAGTTATAAGGATAGTGTCAGTGTTACAAGGATAGTGTCAGAGTTATAGGGACAGTGTCAGTGTTATAGTATAGGTCAGAGTTATAGGGACAGTGTCAGTGTTATAGTATAGGTCAGAGTTATAGGGACAGTGTCAGTGTTATAGTATAGGTCAGAGTTATAGGGACAGTGTCAGTGTTATAGTATAGGTCAGAGTTATAGGGACAGTGTCAGTGTTATAGTATAGGTCAGAGTTATAGGGACAGTGTCAGTGTTATAGTATAGGTCAGAGTTATAGGGACAGTGTCAGTGTTATAGTATAGGTCAGAGTTATAAGGATAGTGTCAGTGTTACAAGGATAGTGTCAGAGTTATAGGGACAGTGTCAGTGTTATAGTATAGGTCAGAGTTATAGGGACAGTGTCAGTGTTATAGTATAGGTCAGAGTTATAGGGACAGTGTCAGTGTTATAGTATAGGTCAGAGTTATAGGGACAGTGTCAGTGTTATAGTATAGGTCAGAGTTATAGGGACAGTGTCAGTGTTATAGTATAGGTCAGAGTTATATGGACAGTGTCAGTGTTATAGTA